>NW_028274807.1:186874519-187478365 GCF_037043125.1 Eumetopias jubatus | reverse complement strand
CTGCAGTGGTTACCTAGTACAGGCCTGTCACATAGTGAATGCTCAATAGATATTAGTCAAATGAGTGAATTTCCATTATAGAAACTAGAATGCAAGGATTTTTGGTGATTAAGTGACTCACACCTTAGTGTGAATAAATTTGTCAACTCTTTTCCTCTAAGGAAGGAGGAACAGATGCAATAATAGAACACTGGGAGCCAGAGGGAAAGAACTGATAAAAATGGAATAAGGATCAGTCTTGCCAACTACAAGATTAGCCATCTGTAAAATGAGGATATAGTCAGCACCTGATGTTTTTGCCTGCCCAATGTCCATTATTTTGCCATTGTATACTCATGCCATTATTCCTTTAGGAATCTACTTCTCTCCCATGCACAGTCTATATTGCTTGGGAAGGTTTGACTTAGACTGGCCAACCATCTTATTTCAACTCCCTGCCCACAGGTGATTGATTCACGAATGGATTTGTGATTCAACCAAGATCAATTAAAATTTAATCCAGATAAGAAATAAAAGAGACACTTTCTCAAATTTGTAGCGAAGAGAAGCTAAACACCTGTTGGCTATGCTCAAGTGATAATATATAGGCCTGTAATTGGTAGTGGCCATCTTTATCACCACATACATGGGGAAAGGCTGCTTAAGACTGAAACCAAAAAAGAAGACAAAACCAAGAGATGGAGAGAGACAGACTCTAAGGACATTGCTGGAGCTCCTGGATCCAGCCATGTCTGAAGCTCCTATAACTGGCATGATTTGCCACTTAAGTGAGTTAACTTAGTTTTATTTTTGTCACCTGAAACAAGAAGAGTCCTGATTAAAAAAGAGAGCTTGAAACTAAATGCTCCAAGGAGGATCATCAGATTACCACTGAATGACTATGGATGTCTAAGAGTTGGGCCTGCACCCTTGCTCTACTACTTCCTATCTTGGTAAAACTTGAACTGTTACTTGGTGATTCTAAGCCTCAATTTTTTTCTTATTATAGAGAACTTGGAAAATTTTTTACCTCATTAGGTTGTAAGGATTATATGCATGTTGTAACCGTCAAGTTGCAAATAAATAGAGTTATTCATTAAAATTCTTCCATACGAATTTTTCTCACTTTAGGAACCCCTTGGTTGTTCTTAACAAAGACATCTTGATAACTCCAAAAGCCTCCATTAAATACTATTGCTCACAAATTGAAGACATGCTACATATGAAAGGGTAATTTTTTTCTGAAGGTATTCAAGAAATTGGGTAAGTTCTTTTTCTCCCTATCCAGATCATTTGAGGCCAGCAGAGAAGTTTTGGCCTCTTGCAAAGTATGATGAAAAAGGGAAAGTATGGAGTTGAAGATTGCAGCAGATTGTATCTTCCAAAGGTTGACACAACAATATCTCCCATCCCACATGTTCTTTGCACTGTGGCTTTGTTTCCTCCATCAAGAGGTAGAATCTATTTCTCCTCCCCTTGAAACTGGGCATTTCTTAGTGATTCACTTGTATCATAGAATTCAAAGGAAGTGATACCATATGACTCTCAAGTATGAGACTGATGACTTGAGAGAACACTTGTTCTGCACATGTTCCCATTTGGGATACTGCTTTCAGTACCGAGTTGCCATGCTGTGAGAAGTCCAGGATACATGGAGAGTCCACATGTAGACACTCTGGTCCATGGTCCCAGCTGAGTCTAGCCTTTGATTCATTCCAGCCCAAGTGCCAGGCATGTGAGTGAGGACACTGCTAGATGACTCCAGCCCCTAGACAATAGAGTCATCCTCAAACCCCAGGGAACCCTAGATGTTGTAAGCAGAGAAGAGCTGCCCTTGCTATGCCCTTTCCAAATTAATTCCTGACACACAGAATCTGCTGTTGTTTTATACTACTGAATTTTGATATGGTTGCTAATTATTAGCAATAGATAACTAGAACATAAGGGATAGTATGGCCATCAGGGAGCATTCTTGAGGATTAAAGTTGTAGTATTCATTGGGCCAAAGCTCTGTCAAACAGGACATGTCTACAGTGACAAAAATTAAACAAACAAACAAATGGAAAACAAGCTGGCAAAACCCATCAGAATAGAGCTCAGAAGCTTAAGTTGCTAGACTTGAAAGTATGTTTAATGATCATTATACAGACTTTCTCACTTACAGAACAGAAGAGCACCCCAAGAGTTGGTGGTGTAATGGAAAGATCTCCTGTTCAAGAGCCAAGACATCGAAATCTATACTTACATGTACGTCGTAACCAGCAAGGTGGTAGAGAACTGCTAGAGCCTGGGGTCAGCCAAACCTGGGCTCAAACCTTTGCCTGGAGTCAGCCAAACCTGGGCTCAAACCTTTGCTCCAACCTGCTAGTTGGGTAAACTTTAACAAACCTCTTGGCCATCTGAAGCCTCCGCTTCCCCATCTACAGAATGGAGAAACCAATATCTACTTCATAGACTTATTTTTAGGATTAAATGAGATAAAATAGCTCTTAATATAATGCCTGGTACTTAGTAAGCATTCTATGTCTTAACTGGTATGTTAAAATAATTGTGTTAAATATTCCACGCCAAGCTACTTTTCAAATTCTAAAACATGAGATAACTTTTAATAAATATAATAACAATATTTTATGGTGAAGCAGAGTAAGAATTGTAGCTATTATTAATTAATATTCACACGTGTCATGCACTATGCCAAGTTCTTTACAAGAATTGCGTCCCTGAATTATCACAACAATGCTAAACATCAAGTACTATTACTTCCCATTTCAGAGGAAGAAACAGAGGCATTAAAAGTGTAGGTACTGTGCTCCAGGTCAAGCAGAGTTTAAATGGTAATCAGACTCCAGACAACAGCTCTTAATCACTCTAATATCATATTTCCCTGTTGGATATATTCCCTTTCAGTTTTGAGGTGGGGAGTTCTCTTTTAGGTCAAGTCAGCACCATTTACACTAACAACATGATCTGTGGCTCTGCAAAAATAAGAGGTCTCTCAGGGTTACCACATGGAGGTGTAGAGCAAGTAACTCCCCTAATATATGCAATAGGGTGGTTGAAAGAAATGGAGACATAACTGAACACAGAATGAAGACAGATTCATTTTTGTTCCCCATGGATGATTCAGCATTTTCAAGGTGAATTTAATATGGGGAATGTTGCCAGTTCCCGTTCATTGAAGACCTGGTGCCTGAGGCCAAAACCACTTAAGTGACTCAGGAAAATCTGTCCTTACCATTTTACATTGGGCCTGGCTTTTAAGGATGGAATTGGTCACTCACTTTGATCTTTGGTTCAGGCTGGCAAACATCTCAAATGTGTTTTGAAGCATCCTCAGCCTACAGTCCACTTCCTGCCCTAGAGGTGAGGCAGTCAAAAATATTCATTAGACTCTCCCTGGTCAAAGTGTGGTCCATGGACCAACAGCATCAGTATCTCCTAGGAGCTTGTCAGACACACGGGATTTCAAGGCCCTGTCCCAGTCCTATTGACTCAGATTTTGCATTTTAACAAGATCTTTAGGTGATTCATATACAAGTTGAAGTTTGAAAAGCACTGTTCTAGACACATCTTTATTGAAAATCTCCTATGTGTCATATACTTTTCTAGGCTTTAAGGAGGCTGATCAACTTTCTGAAGTCAAGAGAGACAATGAACAGGAATCAAATAAAAAAAAAATTCCACATCTTACTAAGTGTTATGAGGAAAATAGCCCCTGAAGCTTCTGAGAAACTTGTTTAGCATGATCAGGAAAGGCTACTTCAAAGATCTGAGAACTAAATGAATGGAAGAGGTGGACATGAAAAGCAAGGAGGAAGGATGCTTCAGGCTGAGGGCAAAGGCAAGTGCAAAGACCAGAAAGCAAGAATGAATCTGGAATGTCCTGAGAACTGAAGGAAAGTCAGAGCAGTGAGTGACAGTAAAAGTCACAGATGAGATCATTCATTCAACTGCACATATACTATGTGCTAGGAAATGTCCTAGGGACTGGAAACATCGCAGTCAATGGGACAAAGGTCTTGTCCTCGTGAAGGTCATATTCTAGTGACCGAACCAGAGAAGTAACAAAGGTGAACAACTAAATGCAGGATATAGGTATTGGGAGTTATGGAAGGAGTCTTATCTTAGGGAAGGGGTTGGCATTCTATGGCCCACAGGCCGAATCCAGAAAGGCACCTGCTTTTTAGGTTCCAAATTTTATTGGGACACAGCCAGAGTCATGAATTTATGCATTTTCTATGGCTGCTTTCCTACAACAATGTCAAAGTTGAGTAACTGGCACAGAGATGGGATGGTCCCCAAAGTCTGACATATTCACTCTCTGGCTCTTCACAGAACAAGTTTGCAGGTTTCTGTCTTAAGGGATAGATCAGGGGTGGGGTGAGGGGCTGGCTCTCTGAGACAATGATAATTAAGCAAAAAGGTAAGCAGGACCCTTGAGGAGTCTGGGTTTCAGGTGTCACAGAATGTCAATGGATAGCTCCAAACAGGAGAGTAAAATGATCTAATACACCTTTCAAAAGTTCAGTAGCAGTCCGTGGGATTCCAAACTAGTTGGGTTTTTGCCAATTTTCAGTCAACAAAGGCACCTGGAGATGTGAGCTGAGGTGTTTTCCTTCTGATCTTGGCTCTGTCTAGGTGATACGGATTTTTGGCCAGAGTAATAACCAAAAGGCGCCTAAGGCAGAGGAGACAGTCCCCTTTCCCACCCTTGTGTTTTATAATAGCATTTGATTAATAGGGCTTTGTTCAATTCCTTATGAGTGACTGATTTGGAACAATTCTTTGAAGGGGATATGGTAATTTAGCCCCATTGCATGTCTACAGAGGAACAAAGCTGCCTTATTTTTTGCTTAATGCCACGATTACTTTTGAATGTCTTGGCTGCATTTATTCATTCATCTATTCAACAAATATATATCGAGGGCCTATTATGGACAAGGCCCTGTATTTGGCAGGGTAGATGAAAGGCCTACCTTAGAAAGGTCTTATTTAGTGTTGCCAGAAAGACTGAAGAAGCAACTGTAGGAGAAATTGCCAGGCAACTATAACATTGAAAGGGATGAAAGAGATGTGGGCTCTTTAAAAGGATTAGGACTTTTATATTAAAAAAGAGGAGGTTGAAAGGGGATATAATTGAAACCATTCCAATACTGAAGGGCATGGACTCCTTCAACAAATCCAGAAATATTAAAATGAGGGTAACATAACAGAATAAGATGCTAAGAGTTCACATACCTGACATTTATGTAGCACTTAGTATTCTTCAGGTACTGGAAAACATTGATTTAATTCTCACAATACTTATTAGTAATATTATTACCTTAAGAATAATAAAAATAGAGACTTACAGAGCTTAAGTGAGTTTTCCAAGATCACACAGCTTGTAGTGGCTGAGCCAGGAGTGGAAATCAGGGGTGTTTGACCCCCAGGCTGATATGGAACAATATTTATTCAGGTTGCTCATATCCTAGGTAATACTGCTCCATTCAGGAAAAGATTTAGGGGCAGGGGAAGGGAAACTGGAAGTATTGTATCTTTACCTTTTAAAGCTGATTATAAGGAAGACAGTAATTTTCTTCTACAGCTTTTTTTCTTGGTACCTTTAGCAGGGAATGAATCTTGGCCCAGAGTAGAAATCTTTATACTATGTGGCACAAAGAAGTTCACTGCATATGAATCACTCCATTCCTTGGCTCAGAATTGAAAATCCAAGCAGTGAAATTCTTCCTCTAGACCCAGTCTAAAGGCAATCGAAGGGTACATGCCAAATCTAAGTTTGTTATTTACAAAAGATAATGTATAAAAGCATTAATAGATGAAAACTGTTTGAGAAGCTAATGAGTAACAGTGCTAGCTAAAATGGGTTGAATGGTTAATATGAAGTTAGTATTGTGCTACACACGTTATGCACATTATGTGCAACAATCTCATGCGTTCATTGTTACCATTATGCCTGTTTTAGAGACCAAGTAATTGAGGATTAGGGTTGTTGATCACCTAACTCCTAGGTGACAGAATCAGGACTTACACCCAC
Source organism: Eumetopias jubatus (assembly GCF_037043125.1). Taxonomy (NCBI): domain Eukaryota; kingdom Metazoa; phylum Chordata; class Mammalia; order Carnivora; family Otariidae; genus Eumetopias; species Eumetopias jubatus. Next base: position 187,472,349 of record NW_028274807.1, on the reverse strand, counting down.
CTCTGAATGCAAACAAAGCTTAGGCACTTAAGTACTCTATTAGACTAGTGTGATTTCTTTTTTTTTTTTTAAGATTTACTTTTGTATTTTTAGAGAGAGAGAGTGTGTGAGCAGGAGGGGCAGAGGGAAAGGGAGAGAGACATCCAAGCAGAATCCATGCTCAGCGCAGAGCCCCACGCAGAACTCCATCTCACCACCCTAAGATCATGACCCAAGCCAAAACCAAGAGTCAGACACTTAACTGACTGTGACACCCAGATAGCCATATAGTAGTGTAATTTCTATGCTGCTGACTGCATATTCCATCCACAGACATATACTAATGTGAGTTTTTAAACTTTAGTTGAAGTGACCTGCTGGATTCTTGGCAAGGTGGCCAAGAAGGAATACAAGTGAAGGTGGCTAATCTCTCTGATGTGCCACTTATGATTGATAGTTCCTTGTATGCCTTTGGCTGTAAACGGGAGCCATGCTGACCTTTCTATCAGTGACTTGGGAAATGAGTCAGCCCAAATTACACTCTAGAGGAGGCAATGCCCATTGCAACTCCAGATAGAGCAAGACATAAATAAGAAAAGCAACCTAATTAATTCCAGCCATACCATTTGTTAGTGATGAGTCATGTTAGGGACCACAGGGAGAGAGGGGGCAGTGTCTTTCCTTACTTTGCAATAAATAAACCACTTTAAAATCCACTTCTGTGGCCTCCTTTTACTAGGGTTTTATGCTATTGATGTAGTGATGGATTTCAACTGATTGGCTGATTGATCTATCCATTCATTTATCCATCCAGCAAATATTTATTAAGTCTAACTATGTTCTAACTTAATATTCCATTTCATCCAGGTCAGTGGCCCTAAAAGTATGGTCTCCAGATCAGTAGCATCAGCATCATCTGGGAACTTGTAAAAAAAATACAGAATCTCAGGCTCCCTTAGATAATCAGAAAATGGGGGTCTAGTCCAGCAATCTCTGTTTATTAAGCCCTGTAGATGATTAGGATAGGTGCTAAATCACTGATCTTGGCAACTCCTATACCAGAAAGATTTCCGTAACCACCCTTTCTCCCCAGTCTTGACTGGACCTTGAAGGCAGGACCCTATTTCTTTCTATCCCTGCTAGGTCTCTAGTGCCTAGGACAAGACTAAGCACATTCTATTTTCTTAAAAATATTTGGTAAATGGATGAATAAAGTTAAAAAAGATACGTGTAAACAGGGTACCCTTAGTTTGATCCCATCCAGTTTCATAGTGTTGGTGGTATAGTGGTGTGCATAGCTGCCTTCCATCCAGTTTCATAATTTGTGAAGAGACCCAAGATTAGAAGGTTGGAAGGACTTAGTCAATATCTCAAGAAAAATCTCAGACACATCAGGGTCCCAATGCCAATCAAGAGAATACGGATGACTTCACTCCTTATATCTCCTTTTTTTTTTTTTTTTTGAGTTGGACACCATGACCTAGCTCTCCTTCAGAGAAAATCACTAAGACATAAAACTTCAGAATAAGTCTCTTTGTCATGATTAATGATTATATGAAGGGCTCTGACATGGGAGCTGCTGGCCACCTGTTTGCCATTCATCTCTACTAAGGACAGAGCAAGAGATGACATACTTTATTTAGAGCAAGAGAAAATAATCTTAGAGAAGAAAAGAAAAAAACTTTCCAACCTTGAAAAAACATTATAGGAATCTCTTATTCATTCATTCATTCATTCATTCACTCATTCACTCAATAATGAGTGAATGAACATCTAACTTTGAGCCAGGCATTGTGCAAGCTGCTGGAGATACATCAGTGAATGAGAAAAATAATTACAAAATGGATTAGTTGCAATTGGACTAAGTGCTATAAAGAAAATTATATGATTCTGTGAAAGTTAATAATATTGGGACCTAAACTATTCTGGAAAGGTAAGGGAAGGCTGCTCTGGAAAGTAACATAAAGCCTGGGACCTGAATGGGTAAGTAGCAATCAGTGAACTAATGATCTAATGAACATCCCTTTCCTGGGTTCTTATAAGTGTTCTTATCAGGATGGTTCATCTAGGTTAAAGGGAAGGTATAGGCAGAAAGGAATTTGTGCCCAAGGGTGAAGTCATTGGTAACTTCGCAGGGCCCTTTTCCACCAGAGTATTTAGATTTTCTGCTTATAACAGTCAGAGAGGTTGTAAACTAAAGGCAGGATTCAGGATTCAGGTCAAGGGTAGGTCATCTTTTGTTTGTTTATGAAGGCAAACCTTGGCATAATGACGATGGTCAAATAATCGGTGACCATGTTCTTAAAAGATAGAGTGTGCTGTGAAAGATAAAGATGATTGACTTTGACTTTCTATGTCAACTGGGTACCTTGGTTATTGGAAGCACCTGAGCACAAAGATTTGAGCATGGAGAAGTGTTTTGAAAATGCAGTCTAGATTCTGCAAAACATTGCTTATTTTTGTTTGTGTATTTCAAAGTGAGAGTGTTGAGAGAGGCAGAAGAAATAATAAACAGAATTTTCTAATTTTCACACACTGCTTGAGAAAGAGCAAGAAAATGAGGATTATCAAAATTTATGGTCAGGAAAGCATGTATGTGGTATTGACCAGGAAGAGGACCATCCACTGGCTGTGGAATGATCCTTGCACCAGATACAATGGAAACATCATGTGGGTACCAGTAATTCAGTTCATTATTATACATACTTTGCTACATGTGGAGTCAAATCGTATCCAATACAATCCTATGTAATTAATACCTGTTGTAATTGAGTCTGCCCATGGTATGGTCATGTCCTGTGTAATAGTACTATAATTATTCAGGAGGGTCATGAGGATATCTGTGGCAGCTGTAATTAGTAACAACTTTACTTTGTAACAACTGCAGTGTAGACAGGTGAATCTTATTGTCAGGTGGCAGGCTGAAGTTAATAGATGAGAAAACATTTAGCTTCTTGAAGGCAAGATGATGGCTTCTTCCTATCTTTATCTTTTGTACCCAGAGAGTGCTTGACACTTTGGAGCCAGAGTTAGGGAGAGGAAGACTTGAGTAGGTGGGTCTAGGGAGGGAAGGAAGAGAGGGAGGGAGGAAACCTGATATGAGCTCTAGACAGGTGGTTTTCTACTCTGGCTACATAGTAGAATCACCCAGAGAGATTTCTATTTATTCTAATTTTTACTGAATATTACATGTGCAAAGAGAAGTGTCCACATCATTAGTGTACAGCTTGATGGATACACATGGATACACATCAAGAAACAGAACATTATTAGCATCTTAGAAGCTCCTTCTATGCCCCTTTGCATTCATTAGCCCTGACACAGGGTAAACACTTTCCAGAGTTCTGACATTATAGATGAAACATTTAAAATAAATCCTTTATATGCAAAAAATAAAACAAACAAAAACTCTATAGATGAGTTTGGGCTGTTTTTGACATTTATATAATTGGAACAATTAGAATATAGTCTTTGGTGTCTGGCTTCTTTCCCTCAATATTGTGTGTGAGATTTCTCCATATTGTGTGAAGTGTTAGTATGTTGATTCTCACTATTTATAGTGTTCCTTTGTGTGAATATAAAAATTCCACTCTTGATGGATAATTGGTTCCTGTTCTGCTTTAAGCCCTGTTGTGAACATTTCTGGACATGTCTTTTGGTGTACATAGGGAAATTTCTGTTGGGACGTTTTTCTGTTGGGAGTGGAATTTCTAGGTCACAGGGCATTTATATGTTCAGCTTTAGTAGATATTGCCAAGCCGTTTTCCAAAGTGGTCATGCTGGTACCCATGCCCACCCATAGTGTGTAAGAGTTCTAGTTGCTCCATATCCTCATCTATACTTGGTATTGAGTGTCCGTCATTTCCACCATTTTGGTGGGTATATAGTCATATTGCCTTGTGGTTTAAGGTGCATTTCCCTGGTAATTAATGAAGTTGAGTACTTTTTTCTATACTTACTGATCATTTATATAACCTCCGTTTTAAAGTTACTGCTCTAGTCTTATGCCCAATTTCCTATTGAATTTTCTGTCTTTTTCTTCTTGATTTGTGGGAGTCCTTAATACATTCTGGATATGAATCTCTGTTGGATTTGTGTATTGTTATTATCTTCCCCCACTCTAGGGCTTTCTTTTAAACTTTCTTAACTCCTTGTTTTGATGGACAGAAGTTCTTAACTTGAATGTAGCCTGATTTATCAGTTTTTTTCTTTATAGTTAGTATTTTTAGTGTCAATTCATGAAATTTTTACCTGCTTTAAGTTCATAAATGTATTTTCTTACTTTTTTCTTCTGAAAGTTTTTACTATTCTGTTATCTTCATTTAGATATGCAATTCACCTGGGATTAGCATTTGCATGTAATGTGATATAGGAGTCAAGATACATCTTTTTTTTTCTATTTGGATGTCCAGTTGACCCAGCTTTATTTACCTTTCCCAACTCACGACAGCCTTCCATTGTCATAAATCAGGTGACCATGTAGGTCTGCGTCTGTTTCTAGACTCTCTTTTCTGTTCCATCTTTGCACTAATACCACCACTGGCTTAACTATTATAGGTTCATAATAGGTCTTGCTATCTGAGTGTAAGTCCAGAAGATTTGTTCTTCTTCAAGATACTCTCGATTACACATGGCTTTTTGCATTTCATTTTAATTAGCATTAACCTGTCGGTTTCTACCAAAACCAACCTGCTGGGATTCTGATACAGAATGTATTGAATATATTGATCAGTTTGGGAGAATTGACAACTTTAGAATATTGTCTTCTTCCTACTGTGTACATGATAAATTTACTTAAATTTTCTTGTATAGAATTTTATAGTGTTCAGTAGTAAATAGCCTTGCATATCTTTTGTTAGATTTATTCTTTGCTCTTTGGTACATGTTGGTGCTACTGAAAATGGCAGCTTTTAAAAAATGCTGATGCTTAGGCTGCAGCGTTTAGAGATTCTGATATAATTCTTCTGGGATGAGGCCTCAGTTTCCACGACCTACACAGCCAAGTTTGAGTCCCTTTGCTTGCTTTTGGAAAATCAGTAAATCATTTGAGCAATCATATCCATGGAATAAGAATATCTGCCTTCCCAATTCAGGAGTATTCTGTGGTTATAATTTGGTGCCAAATATAAAACTAAAAAGCATAATTAATTTGACCTAGATATTTTATTATTTTTCAGGGTAGATAACAAGAAGAATTTTACTTAAAAAATACAGTAAAACCACATTAATCTAACGTTGATTTGATCACGTTATCCTGGGGCCTAAGAACTCTCAAGAGTGAAAATACAAGTCATCAAGACAATGTGACTCTTTCCCTTAGTCATAGAAGAATCCTCCACTGTTTCATTCAGAACCTGTTTATTCTTATGTTGAAAACAGTTCTAACAAGCTTAGTCACCTAGATTCTCAGACTTCAACAGAGGGACGAAGCAAGAAGAATAGAATAGAAGGCAAGACCACTAGAAATAAGCTCATAGGCATCAGGGGAAGTGATTGTGAGAAACAGCAAAGATAAATGAACTCAAAGAACAGTAGGCTGGGCCACTTAGTTTCAGTTTAGGGGAAAAAAACAAGTCAGAAATGCTGGAGAGTATTATTTCGTTATACACAGTCCTGTAACTAATTGCCATTATTTAAGCCTCAAATCAGCATAAAAAGGCTGTGCACTTTTTATAAGATGGGAGGGAAAATGGATAATATATTTTAAAGAATTTTCAAAAAAATGATTATAATAAAATTTTGACATTTTTGCTATCCAAAAATATACTTATTTTCATCTCTTTGAAATATTAGATATATGGTATTTTTATTTACTTCTCCATGGGTAAAGAGGTAAGCACTTACAAATCTTTTTCATTTTATTCCACCTTATGGGAAAATGCTATTAATTACCATCTGCCTGGCTCTGTTGCAAGGCGGAGCACACATCTGAAGTCTCCCTTAAAGAGTGAGTGTCCCAGATTTAACCCTGTCTTTATAACCCTATTTGTCATTTAAATAGTTTAGAGCTAATGGTATTACAATCTTGCCTGACTCACACATTTGATTTCCCTACAAATTTAGAAGCAGAATATTTCCATGGGAAACTGAATTATTTCTCCCTGAAGTTGCATTTCACCAATTCTTGCTCCAATATCTGTGTACCAAATCCTAAAATAGAATGATCAATACTGCACTTTATCTGTGAAATTAGATCCTATGAAACCATTATTCAGCACAAAAGAAGCCAGAGCACATGTTTACTCACAGCAAAGCCGACCAACCCCAGATAAGTGTCTGCCAAATATCTGGGAAAAGTCCAGGGATCTGGGTGGCAGATGTTGCTTTCTGACCACAAACAAGCAAAACACTGTAAGAGCTAGACCTTTGAGTATTTCTCTACCTGAACTCTCTCTCTCTCTCTCAAATAAATGAATAAATAAAATCTTTAAAAACAATAACAACAACACAGAGGCCCAGACCTCGCTTCACACCAGCCAATCAGAATCCTATCCCTAGTACTGGATCCTGAGAATCCGTGTCCTTATGTTTTTGTTTGTTTGTTTGGATTTTAAGCTCCTTGCCTCACCACCAGTAATTTTAATGTGCAGCCAGAGTTGAGAGTCGGTGGCCTAAGTGATAGCTGCTGAGAGTAGGGGTTTCTGTCTCTATGTGATCTTGGATAATATTCTTAGCCTGTCTGGACTGCCGTTTTCTCATCTTTAAAATAAAGGTGGGGCACCTGGGTGGCTCAGATGGTTAAGCGTCTGCCTTCGGCTCAGGTTATGATCCCAGGGTCCTGGGATCGAGTCCCATATCAGGCTCCCTGCTGGGTGGGAGCCTGCTTCTCCCTCTGCCTCTGCCTCTCTCTCTCTCTCTCTCTCTCTCTGACTCTCATGAATAAATAAATAAAACATTTAAAAAATAAATAAATAAAATAAAATAAAGGTGCCACTTGTGGTGAGCATAGCATAACATGCAGAGTTGTGGAATCACATGCTGTGTACCTGAAAGTACTGTAACAAACACTGTGTGTCAACCATACTTCAGTTAAAAAAAAAAAAGAAAGAAAGAAAAATGAACTCACTAACTAATTAATTAATTAAAGGTGCCAGATTAGATGCTTCTTTCATTTTCTGGCTCACATTTCCAGATACTGAACGCCTCGTGTTAGGGGCGCCTGGGTGGCTTAGTGGGGTAAGCATCTGACTCTTGATTTCAGCTCAGTTCTGGATCTCAGAGTCAAGACCTGCATTGGGCTCTATGCTGGGCATGGAGCCTACTGAAAAATAAATAAATAAACAAACAAATAAATAAACAAACTCCTTGTGTTAATTCACTGGTATTTTAAATCTATAATGACCCTGGGTAAGTTTCGTACACTTTTTATGGCTTAACTTTTTCATCTGGAAACCAGACAGAAATAGTGGTGTTAGTAAAAGAGTGTATGACTTGGGGAGAGAGAATTCTGACCAAGTAAGTCCAAGTAAGGTAAGCCTCCTTGCTCTGTGGTCTGTCTTCTACAACTGACTGAATTACGAAGCAGGTGGCCGGGTCCTTTTATCTCTGCCTGCATGGGCTTGGTGTGGGCACCATCACAGCTAGAGCTGTGCCACCCATGAGGCTCAGAGGTGATGAAGCCCCACCCCCAAGAGAAAAACAAAAAACACAAACCTCTTCTGTGGGCAGTCTGGCTAGACTTAGAGTGTTCTTGACCGACCATGATGTTCAGGGCAGGGTAACAGCTGGAACTCTGAATCAACGCTCCTAAAGGAACCTGGGAAGGGAACAGTTGGCATTTCATGCCTTGCTCTCTCAGAGGCTCAGAAGACCTTTCCCTAAGCAACTTGGTTAAGGTTTCTTTTTTATTGGTCTGCTGCCCTGTTGTTTTTTCTCAGGAAATGGTCTGTACCAGTGCAGTGTCAAAACAAAGGAATGAAAGGAAGCCATTTTACTCGTATTTTTGAGAGACAATAGAGAAAGAAAACAGAAGAAAAAGGAAAAAAAAGGAAGGTTTCTGGGGGTTCACACTGGCTTGCCCAATACTTCCTTCTGATAAAAGAATAACCTGAGCTAACTTCCCTACATGCTGTGAAAGGAAATCAATTTCCAATAATGGAATAGTTGACAGAAACTCTCTAGAATGGTGCCCAAACTTATGTTCATGGGAATCTTCTGGGAAGCTAAATAGAGAAGGCTCAGCCTTTCTCAGGAATTCATTTTTCCGAAATGCCTAACAATGAATAGTTCAGGGCAATTTTAACCATAATAATTAACACAAAATATAACAATATATTTAAGAAAAAAATATGGTAGAGTCATAAGTAAACTTTCTGAAGTTGGTAAAAAGAAAAAACTGTCTAAAGGCTTGACGCCTGGGTCTGAAGACCCCATCTCCAGAATTACTTCTGTATAGAAATTTATCACTGAGGTTATTACATTGCATTGACACTTTATTTTATTATTTATTTATTTATTTAGGTAGGGGCAGAGGGAGAGGGAGAGAGAGAATCTCAAACAGGCTCCACACCCAGCCTGTAGCCCAATGCAGGACTCGATCTCACAACCCTGAGATCATGACCTGAACCCAAATCAAGAATCAGATGCTTATGTGGTTGAGCCACCCAGGTGCCCCACATTGATATTTTCAATGACCCATGATTTCCATCTATGTGACCCTATATAAATTGCTTCCTTTCTTTGTGCCTCCATATTCTCATCTGAACTGGAGAGAAATATCGGGGTTGGTAAGAGTATATGACTAGTAAGAGGGAATTGCAATTATTCTGGTCTTTCTCTTTTTTTTAGGCCATTTGATTTTTTTATGGCAGGAACTAGATCCTAGTGCTGGCATACAGTTGGCATTTAAGCATGTTTGTTGAATGAATGAATAGATAAATTCTTACAAGAAAAAATGAGTAAAAATGATGGGAGGACAGAAGCCTCATAGAACTTGTTTCCCTTTGGCTTAAACATCAAGATTTCCAAATTTTGTTAGAATTACCAGCCCACATACTTTACCAGCCCACTCTCCTTGAGTGTGTCCCATGCAGTGAACTCAGTCAAATCAACAGTTAACATTCTCTGGGAATCTATGTTTTCCTCTGATTACAGTAATGGAAAATTCTTAGTTGTAATGACTTGATCATATATTAACAGAAATCAAAATCTCAAAGTTGGGCTCCTGAGGCCACATATAGTTCTTCCTAGTCCACACATCCCCACGCAGCCAATTATACATTCCTTTTCTTGCTTCAAAATGTGTCATTTAAAAAGCAAGGGTCAGTTGAAAATCTTCTCTCTCATTGTTTTATCTCAACCTTTAAACTCTACCATCTAATGAAACCATTACATTTTCTTTTTTTATAATGGCACAATTTAAAAGTACATGTACAGACTACTACTCAGCAATAAAAAGGAATTGACTATTGATACACACAACTTGGGTACAACTTTAAACTTGCTGAGTTTGAAAAGCCTGTCTCAATAGGCTATATACTGTTTTATTCATATTTTTATCACTCGTGAAATGACAGAATAGTAGAGATGGAGAACATATTAGTGGCTTCCAGGGGTTAGGAAGAAGGGAAGGAAAGGAGGTGGTTATGGCTATAAAAACATGGCATGAGGGACCTTTATGAGGGAACTGTTCTGTATCTTGACTGTGGTCATAGTTATATGAATCTACACTTGTGACTGAATTCCATTGAAGTAAATATATATACACACATAAATGGGTGTACACAAAACTGGTGAAATATGAATCAAGTCTATAGATTGTACCAATACCAATTACATGGTTGTCATACTACAGTCACATAAGATGTTACCACTGGGGTAAGATTGGGGAAGGATATAAGGGATCTCTACTAGTTCTTAAAATACTGTGTGAATTATTTCAAAATTATCTCAAATTAAAAAAAAATTAAGTGTGTGTGTGTGTATGTATATATGCATATATATAATAAAATGCATGGATCTCTATATATGTATGTATATATAAAGACACACACACAATTTATACCCCACCTTAAGAAAGTCAAATATTATCATACCTTTGATGACCCTGCAACCCTCTCTCTGATGCTCATTTCCCTCCCTCACCTCTGAGAGGAAACACTATCCTGAATCTTCTGTTTATCATTCTCCTACTTTCTTTACAATTTTAACACATGTGTATATGCAAGAAAGATTATACAACTATTGCTTGTAGTAACAAAGAATTAAACAAAACCCATATGCCCACCAAAAATAGAATATCCAATGAGTTTCAGCCAATTCATACCAAGGCAAAATAGACAGAAATGAAATAAATTATAGTTCTATGAATTATCCAATATGATCTTATTTTTATAAAGTACAAAACCTATGTGAAGCCAAGCAATGTTATTTAGAATAAGCCATATTGCTATTTTACTTTACTTAAACTGAATTATCAAAAACCTCAAGTTTTGGGGGGAATATGGGACAATTTGATCAATTGTCTACAAGATCATCATGGCAGTGTCGTATAAATGGCCTTTAGAATTTTTTTCCTGGTGACCTAGTTCCCTTTTAGAATCTGCTTCACTTCCCTGGTGAATGATTTGAAGTGAAAATGGTACAACTTCCCCCATTTCTGAAAAGTCATTTGAAAGATGGTGCTGGGGGCCACTTGAAATTTTCTTTATGGGTTCCAGAATAATAAGAAATCACCTGAAGTTCATCTCATTGGAAGTCTTGAAGAGGATCTTATTATTTTGCAGAGTTGCTGAGAACCAATGCAACACATCAGGTGATTTATGCAAAGGCTAAATTGCAGTTATTAGCAAGCTAGCAATGGCTGGCTAGTACAGATGCTGATATGGATTGATGCAATTCTTAGAATCGTCAGTTGGTTTTTCTTTTTCAGTACTGGCCTTTTCTTCCCCTCTAAGGATATACATTTCTGGAGCTGCAGCTATCCTGATGGTTAATAATGTAACAGCAATACTAACAGAGGACTCATGACCTTCCAGGTTGTTCTAAGGACTAAACATGTATAGAGTCACTTAATCCTCACAACAACCCTGTGGGGAAACTGAGGCATAAGGGGTTAGGGAATCTGTTCAAGGTCACACAGCTGGCTAGGGGCAGCTAGCCATTCATGCTTACAATAACCACAGTCAACTGTCTGTACAAAGCTAAAGGCATACATATCTGTGTGTTAGATGTGTAAACATATTTCAAAAGAGACAATGGAAAAGATCAGATCATATATATATATATACATATACATATATATGTATATGTATATGTGAAGTAGGCTCTATGCCCAACGTGTCACTTGAACTCAAAACCTTGAGATCAAGAGCTGCAAGTTCTACCGAATGAGTCAACCAGAAGCCCCTGAAATATATATATATATTTAAAGATTTTATTTATTTACTTGAAAGAGAGAATGAGAGAGAGCACATGAGAGGGGGGAGGGTCAGAGGGAGAAACAGACTCCCCGCTGAGCAGGGAGCCTGATGCAGGACTCGATCCTGGGACTCCAGGATCATCACCTGAGCCAAAGGCAGTCGCTTAACCAACTGAGCCACCCAGGCGCCCTGAAATATATTTTTAAGACACAAGGTTTTATAATTCTCAAGCTCAGTAAACTTAATCTTCAGATAAGTAATTTATACATACGGAGATAAAAGGAAGTGTTGTTAACTAGGCCTGTTTTCTTACATGTTATATGTTAGACCTTAGGTTTCACTGGGCAGCAAAGATTCACATAAAAAAAATAATCCTAAAAAGCTCAGGAACGGGCGCCTGGGTGGCTCAGTTGGTTAAGCGACTGCCTTCAGCTCAGGTCATGATCCTGGAGTCCCTGGATCGAGTCCTGCATCAGGCTCCCTGCTCAGCAGGGGGTCTGCTTCTCACTCTGACCCTCCCCCCCATGTGCTTTTTCTCTCTCTCATTCTCTCTCTCAAATAAATGAATAAGATCTTTAAAAAAAAAAAGCTCAGGAACAAAATCTTCAATTAATGTACATAAGGAGAAGCAGTGGTGGTCAAATGTCTTATTGTTAATACCCTCCCAGATCCCCCCTGCCCCCACCCTGCCCCAGTTAATGCTTATGCTCAGCCAAGGTAAAGAATACCTTATTGGTTAACACTGTGCTTTTCAAAGAGAAACCCTTGAATTGCCAGTATCAGGGCCACATTATATCAGCTACATTTGAAGATCACTCTTTCAAAATTAGCTTCATCTTCAAATGGGGAGGTGTGGTGAGAAACGGTCCCCAGCTGTGGGCAGGGTAGGAGCAGAGTGCATAGTAACGGTAACAAAGACATCGTCTTCATTTTCAGCTGAGGTTGATTATCTTCTATGTGTATTGGCTTTATGAATTTCTTCATCTGAAACGCCCTCCATTGCCTTAGACCAGGTTCCATTAGTTGATTTATCTTTTGCACATTAATTGGCAGGTATTTTATATTCTGAATTCATTCAGTCTCTGGTAGATTTCTATTGAGCTTGTACCGTGGTGCCAGGGCTGTTGCAGGTGTTGGTGGTATAATACAAAAACGGCAAGGCTGCTATTCTCATGACTGTTCTATAGATATGTGGGAAATAGACAATAAAATATACAGTAGATCCTCTAATATTAGATTTTCATAAGTAGTACCATGAAAATGATCTCAACATAATGAGATAGTAACTAGTACAAGAGGGGATAGGTGTGCTGAAGTCTGCTTGTCCTTGCTTGCAAGAGCTAATTGTTTCATTTTCAGAAATTTTTCAAGCTGGTTGTTTGACACAGCCATTATTAAAATGTAAATCATATAAACTTATAATTAAATAAATTCTATTGAACACAAAGGTAATAAGTACTCAAAACTTAGCTTCCTAATTACTCCACTGCATTACATCTATTGTGTCTGTGGGTTACAGTGTATCTCTTCAAAATTCTGCCTTCAGTGGTAACTTGAAACAGGTCATGGTGGGAGAATGTACACCACGGAATTGCCAAACACTAATAATCAGGGCTTGATTTATTGTTTTGTGGATTGTCTAAAATTAAGAAAGTTACAGAGAGAATATTAATAATGTAAATTAAGCTTAATAATGTGTCTTATCAGTAGCTGTTATATTGTGATTATTACAAAAAAATTGAGAAAAGATTTTTTCCGTATTTAAAACTATTATCCTGGGATGCCTGGGTGGTTCAGTCAGTTAAGCATCTGCCTTCAGCTCAGGTCATGATCTCCGGGATCCTGGGATCGAGCCCTGTGTTGGGCTCCCTGCTCAGCAAGGAATTTGCTTCTTTCTCTCTCTCTCTCTCCCTCTGACCCTCCCCACTGCTAGTCCTCTCTCTTTCTCTCTCTCAAATAAATTTTAAAAAATCCAATTATCCAATTCAGCATTTTCTATGGCCCAGGCCATCAATATTTTCTTCCACACTCCCAAATACAAACTCCTCCAAATTTGGGATTCTCTGGGTTATTTAAACACGACAACAAAAACAAACACCTGGTGAGAAATGTTATCAGCTGTAAAGTGCCCTCTTCTCTGTGTTGTTTCGCTGTACCTCCTTTGGCTAAGGTTGCAGTCCCCACTATATAGGCTGTATCTGACAGAGCTCAGTGATGATATCAACAGTGGCTTGGATTGTTTCCCATTCCTGCTGTCAGTCAAGCTTCCTCCAGATTGGAGGCTCTACCCGTCATATTGAGAACCTACTGGAGATGGCTTTGATTGAACAAGCCTGAAACTACCCCATAAGAATGCAACATTGTGGCCAAATCTATTGAGCTGCCACATGGCTTCCACTTACATTCCACTACCAATTTTTGCCAACTGTTATTAATCATATCTTTCTCTCAGTGAAGACTTAAAAAAAAAAAATTCTATGCTCAAGAGTGCTGTGAAACAGGGAATAATTGAAGACATGGAAACCAAGGTTTCTATTGTCTGGGTTATTAAGGTTGAGTTGTTGAGACAAACCGGGTTTGTGTATAACTTCAAGGTCATTGGAATGGTAGGATTTAACAGAATCTGTTAGAATATTGGTTCAGAAAAATTGCATCAGTATGAACTAAAACAATCAGGGGTAGTCTAAGTATGGATTTAACTAAAGTCAGAGCTTCAATTCAGATTTGCCTCCATTAGCAAGACATAGGAATATCAGGAAAAGATATTCCAGGATGAGGACAAAAATGTGCGATGAGTGCAAGAGGTCCTGAGTATGATGTGTGCAAGCTAGACACATGGACCTGCATGTGTTGGAGAGAGTGAAGAAAAGGAAAACCAGCAATGGTTCATGTCCTTCCCTCTTTTTCTTTGACTCCCCAACCTGTCCTTATTTCTCATCTTGCCTTTCTGCTTTCTAAAGGCATCAAACATGGAGAATTATTGTTGGAATTTATCTCTTGGAAGTGGTGAAAAAAAATTAATTTCCCTAAAGTGTAGAGATACGTTCTCTTTCATTTCATCTCAGTCCAGGCCCTTCCACTCCTGGGCTGTGTGACCTTGTGGGCATTTTTTTAGCTTCTTTGAATCTCATTTAATTCATCTGTAAACAGGGATTCATAAGACTTCCCTTGCAGAGATAGGATTGAATTAATTCGTGTTACAACTGTGGTCACAAATGTCAATTTTTCTTGTGAGATTTATTTATCCATTAACTTATTGCTAGGGGCCATTCCACTCCTACAACCTCTCTGTTCAGCTTTGTTCTTCCAACTCTTACTTGGAATCTGTTACATGCATGATAGATGGTTAAGTGAGACATGATGAATACATGAATGAATGGGTGAATGGAGCAAGAACCACCCCGAACTCTTGTTTCCATAGAGAAGATCTGAGAGATGGTTGTGCGTCACTATGCTTCCTTATTGCTCCGAGTTATCATTTTGTCTTTTTTTTTTTTAACTGCTTAAGATCACAGCAGGCCTTGATCACTATTCCTACTCTAATGCAGAATGACTTCCAGGATCCAGGCTGAGAGAAAAATAACAGAATGTGCCTTTGAGTTCTGCGAACAAAGGAGCTCTGAATGCTGTTCTAACAGTATTTTATGACATTATTTCTCCCACTGTATGCTCTTTCCTGCATCCTTACTGCTACGTATTGATTGAAAGTGTCTAAAGAGTACTGAAAAGGGAAATGGAGACATCCTAGGATGTGCGTCCTATAGAGCGTTAGACAGAACTGTGGGAGGGAAGGAAGGGAAGCAGATCTGGAATAAGGCGATCTGGACAAGGGACAATGGGGAGAATAAAAAGGAAAAAAAAGAGAAAGAACATTATAGGAGCAGGAATTAAGGAGAAACATGCAAAAAAATGTTCTTTTGTCAATTCTTAGAATCTCAGGCCCCTAAGGGAGTTTCTGAACCCTTTTCATCTGAATGTTAAGAGAAGACCTAATTTCATTCTTGGCAAGAAGGCTAAATGACAGAATTCTCAGGATTATAAGGTACTCTATGTTCAAATAGTATAACCAAAAGCAGTGGTAGTGTCTCTTCTGAATCACTGCTTAATAGGTATCTAAGCTGGGGAAGAATGAAGGGGGGCGAAATCACAGGGGAGATGAACCATGAGAGACGATGGACTCTGAAAAACAAACTGAGGGTTCTAGAGGGGAGGGGGTGGGAGGATGGGTTAGCCTGGTGATGGGTATTAAGGAGGGCACGTTCTGCGTGGAGCACTGGGTGTTATGCACAAACAATGAATCATGGAACACTACATCAAAAACTAATGATGTAATGTATGGTGACTAACATAACATAAAAAATGCAAAAAAAAATAAGATATCTAAGCTGTACTTGTTTGCTTCCAAATGTGTCGAACTCACTACATACAAGTATTTCATACTTGTTCTTCCCTATGCTGCACTGAAATCATTATCTGTAATTTCTACCTGCTTGTCTTGTATGCAAGTTCCACTGCTTACTACTGGGTAATCTTCAGAAAGTTAGAGAATCTGGGCTTCAGTTTTCTTATCTTTAAGACTGGTATAACAGTACCTAGTTCATCCAGTTGTGGTAAGAATGAAATAAAAATAATCTATTTGAAACAAAGAACATCTTTGGGTCCTTCCATATTTTATCTGCTGTGGTTTCCAGTTTTCTCCCCAGTCTGAAAGTTTTTGGTTCTTCTCTCATCCTTTAAAATTCTTCCCAGTTCTCAGATTCCAACAAAATTATTTGGTGACCATTTCCCCCTCATCTAATTTTACATCACCTGCTATAAGAACTCACAGAATTTCAAGAATGTAAAAGGATGTAATTGACCCAATCTATAGACTGAGGTTCCCTGCTGTTAAGATGAAGGTCTCCTTTGCCCCCTGATAGAGATTTGAACTCCCACTGAAACCCTGAGATCATTTAGATAAGCTACCAACGATTCCAGGGAAACATGTAGAGCGGGATCTATCTGTTTAAAAGCGTAAGTTCATGGGCTTTTTTATTATTATTGTATTTATACTTTATTGTTTTATGTTATATTTACAAAAATAATGCATGATTATGGTAGAAAGAGGAGGAAATAAAGATGAACAAATTATCCACTTCTACAAAATATCCATATATAATTGTTTTAGAGGTTTTGTTTATATCCCTCCAGACTTCTGTTTTCTGTTTAATATACAAATAGAAAATATAATTGTTTTACAAGTTAGGATTATTCCATACAAACTGATCAACAGATCTTCTCCTTCATTCTACCATATATTTTGAAAGTTCTTTGAGGTTCAATGCATATTCTTTATAATTCTTAGTGCATAGATAATATCCCCATAGTTATTTACTCAATTGCCTACACGTATGCAATTATGATTCCAAATCTGTGATTTTATAAACAAATGCTACAGTAAGCATTCCTGCACATCTATCTCTTTGCACTTATATGACCATTACCTTAAAATAAATTTCTTTATGTGGAACTGGTGCGCCTAAATGTATGGTTTTTTTTTTTTTTTGCCTACTGATTCCTATTAACAAATTGACACCAACAAAAGATTGCATCTAAATGATGTACAAAAATGCTTATTTACTCACATATTCTATGGTTATTAAAAAGAAAGAGCTGAAGATGATGGCCAGCTCAATAAATGTTAGCTATTGTGGTCATTGTCAATATTATTCTATTACTGTTGTTCTCTTGATGTTGTTGTCATTTTCCATTTTTCCTCAGTGGATATCCTGTGATGTAATTAAAATGGAGTACTCGCTTTTTTCCTAGAAATATCCCACACTTTAAATCTCTGTATCTTGCTCATGTTGTTCGTTCTAATTATAATGTCTTTTCCTTTTATCCTTACCTGTCAATATCCTACCCATCGTGCAAGGTCTAGGTCATATAGATAAACTTAAGTTGTTTTGTTGTTGCTGTTGTTGTTGGTTTTTGTTTTTCTGAAGTCCTCAACCATGGGATTTTTCTCTTCGTTTTTTGAATTTCTAATAGTGTTCAGGATATCTCTTTCTGAATCATATTGATTTGGGATAACAATGAAAGTGTAACTTATTTGACTTTGAGGAACATGTCTTTTTTTATAGCTGCATCCCCTGGGTGCCTGGCACTCAGACAGGGACATAACACATGTTAAAAAGCAAGTGTCAGACTGAAGGGGCTACCACCTCCCACTAGGGCTAATACCTCTTACCTAACGCTAATGAGGTATGATCATCTTAAGCACCTTCACAAAGAAACAGTTGTTTACTAAAAAGAAACTAATTAGTAGGCAACTCTTCACAGGAGATTTACAATCCCTCTTAACCAAGTACTGTGCCCTTCGGGACTTTCAGCAAGGCATAGACACACTCAATGATTGTATTTGAGGTTGTCTTTATGGAAATTTATATCCCACAAGATAGATTTACAGGGGACCACCTTCCCCAGGGCTCACAAATCTGACCACTGTCCTATTCTTTGTTGTTTACAGGACATTTGCATTGAATGATCAAAAATAGGTTGTCACACAGAAATTAATAAAAACTGTTCTGATAACAATGAAAATCCCTTTCATTGGTGTGGAGATGTTAAATTTATAAAGTGATTTCACTGGTATTGCACACTTTCAAATGCCAACTGAATATTTCACGTTGGAAATTCTGTGGTTAAAAAAAAAGATTAATAAAGTTTTCCATTTCTTTTGATACATCAGATAGCACTAAGTAAAGTGTGCTTCGTGGGTTCTCAGTAAATGTGGTTGTCCACCCATCAGGACCTAAAGACCACAGAGCCCAGTGGCATCTCAAACATCGCTGCATTTATACTACTTTAAACACTCACCCTGTGCATAGATAATATCCCCATAGTTATTTACTCAATTGTAAATTGAGTAAATTTAGCTTTGTATTTCTTTCCATCCTCCAGCTCAGATAAAAGCATGAGTGTGATTAAGGAGTTGTCAGGCAACTTCAATACCTAATAACTTACATTCATTCCTGAAAGCGAGAGATGGGGATCATGGCTAATCCAGCCCTAAAATATGCTTTTTTGGGTTAATCTCCCAGGCCAAAGTTGTTTTTGTAGTAGTAGCTTATACACTGGGCTTTTTGAAAAGTCAGAAGGGGGCTTAGGGGATTTACAGAGAAAGCTCAGATCAGAATGGCACCTAAATTCTAGTTCAGTCCTATTGTTTGATGATTTGCCATTTTCAGCCAGGTCCCACTAGGATGTGTCTTGGCTTGAGAGATTGTCATTGGATCAATACTTTACACTGCAGTGTTCCAGGCTGCAGTTCTATAGTGTGGGTGGAAGGAGGCTCAGGGTGTTTATTAAGCCCCAGGGATGAGAGGAAGATCTGGAAAAGAAGGGTGTAATTTGCAGAGCCAGGAAGCCTTCTGGCCTCAGAGTGGTAGACAAAACCTTTGTTACCTTCATATTAAGATGTATTCTCAATGGATTATGTAATTATGAGGGACTGAATGAAATGCCCACCATAACATGCCTTCTGTTTCTCTACAATTCAACTAGACCTGTTTTAAGAAAATGTAATGAAAGAAGCCTTCGACTATCTTAGTAATATTTTGTTTCTTACTCAGAGAAATGAGTACACATTTTTCCTCATATTATATTTTATAACTTGTGCTGTACCTTAAGTATTGCATAACTTTTTTTTAAAGAAAAATATGATGCATCATGGCTTTATATAGTTGGCTGATAAATGATTGATAAGTGATGTTACAATATTTTTCCTTTACACATAGATACCATTTCTGGTGATATGGACCTAGGTTGGACTGGGTAAAAGAAGTGAACTTTGGGAGTGGGAGGGAGTTTTTATATCTAGGTTTCATGTTCATGAAAGGTCTAAAGTTTAGTCATTTAAGATTATGTGCAAATAAGGTTATCATGTAGTTATGGAGGCACAGTGACAAGATTAAAGGAAAGGTTCATCTTTCAACCTTGAGCTAAGGCCCCATTATCAGACTTCATTACCTGAAGTACCCTGTGAATCATTCATGTATGTATATATTCATATCCACACCACTATTGTTTAGAATCCTGTATTGGTATTTCTTATACTCCGAGCACTGGAGGAATCTGGCCTTTCCCTGACTGTAGACGAGCCTTGCTAATGAGCTGCTCCACGCAGTGAAAGATCTCTGAGTTTGAAGAAAAAGTTCTATCTCAGATTCATACCAAATGGGCCATGGAAGTCAGTTCTTAATGCCTTCCAGATTCTTCTAAAGAAATCAAACACAATGAAATGTGTGCCTCTGGTGAATTGGGACTCCTTATGTTCCCGAGCTTTTTACTTATATTATCTCAATAAATCTCCCCAACAACCCTATGAGATAGGCACTATGATTATGCCCATCCTACTGATGTGGACATTGAGGTTTTGGAGGATTAATTAACTTGTCCAAACTTCCACTACTGTTAGTTTTCTGAGCTGATATTTGAGCTGAGGACTAACTTTAAAGCCTACGTGTTTAAACAATTTGGAATTCTATACCCATTGTGGGCAATCAGAAGACTCTGATTGATTTCTTGACCGTGGCATAAGGATAGAGGGCTCCTGCCATGTCTGAGTACCGTCAGGGGTTTCTACAAGCCTCTCATATTTCAGCACTACCCATCTTCATAGGACTTATCCACGTTAAACTAGAAGCTAATGGTCACTTACTAATAGGATTCCTAAACCATATGCCAGCAATCCAGCATTTTTGTAAATATTTGGCTAGAAGTAAGAAGGTAGAAGTTCTGACTATAGCACAATTTGGAAAAATATTTTATAATGTTTCTCTTCTTATGATTTTTTCAGATATATTTTGATTTAACAATAAACAATAAGGAGAGAGGAAGGAAAGACATTTCAATCATCTGACACATATTGTTAAAAGAATGCATCCCTTTGGGATATGTAAGTCTTAAGTGTCATCTTCTAAAATTCAAATGTCCTTGGGTGGGATGACTAATAACATTAATTGATGGGAAGTCAAGTCTAACAGAATAGTTATGTATCTGAACTGTGGACTATTACAACTCTGAGTACAAATTCAGCTATCTTATTATTGGTCATTGGTGAAGAAAGAGGATGGGTAAAACAATTCAAACCATCCTGTAACCCAGAGAACTTGCCTAGTGGTGGTTACATATCTACCATCTGTACCCATCATAATTTTATTAAGTGCAAGTAACAAAAAATTCAGTTCCAATTCATTTTAAAAAGAAGATTCGTTCTGCTTTAGGCATGATAAGCTCTAATCTGAAAATTATTTCACTGGAATCCAGGTTATCTCTCTACTTCTCTTGGCTACTCTGTTCTCTGTAGGCTCCTTCCTTAGATGCACTCTTCAGGCTACAAGTGGGTTCACAAGAAGGCTGCAAGTGGATTCAACCTTATAGTCAGTTTCAAAGTCAGACCTGAAATGCCTTATTTCTTGTCTTTTCAAAGTAAAGTGCTAGGGTTAGTTTTGATTTAATATATTGGCTTAGCCTATAATATGTCCCCATTTCTCAACCAATCGCTCTAAGAAAATAGGGTGCTTCAGGAGTTAGGTCTGTGCCCTGCTCCCCCATGTATCATATCACACAGCATAGGGGAGAGTGATTTCCTAAAGACAGTTGGAGTACTTTTACTAATGATGGGGGTTGATAAATTGTAGTCAGGCAAAACAACAAAATTCTACATATACACCTTTTTCTTTAGAAAGATCTGTGCACTACTGGATACAAATAAGGTGTATTCCATCACTGGGGAAGAATACACATTCTTCTAGAAGAGAAGATTGCTAGCCACCTGATAGATGGGATTGCTGCTTTCCACGCTGTTCTGAGCTCAGCGCTAGCTGCTGATTTGAAAAGTCCCTTCTTGCATAATAATTACACCTGGCACACTCGCTTGGGAGCACGAGGGGGGAATTTTCTTCATCCTTTCTTAAAGATGCAATTGTTTCTGACAGCCAGTGTCATCTGCGATGACAGATGTCACTTCTGACTCTCATTCACGGCAGACAGCTGAGCTCAAGGAGACTGCTAGTTTTTGAAGATGGTTTTAACTCTTACCTAGAAAAGCCAGAGCACTGCAAGGTTTGGGTTCATGATTCTGTTAGTAATATATGTAGTAGGGCAAGGGCTCCTGACGCAGTTGCACACACCCATGTCCTTCCCTTGTCATCAGCCATAACATGGTCCTCAAATACACATGGTTGTTCAAATACACTACAGTGTAAATGTCAAAAGGGGGAAACATTGGGGTTTGTTTGCTTTGTCTTTTGTGGCTCTTTGTGGCTAGCACAGGGCTGGGCCAGTAGTAGAAGTTAAATAAATACCTATTTGTCAAATGGTTGAGTGAATGATTGAATATAAGAATTTTAAATGATATTTAGCACTCATATGGTTATAATGTGTATGTGTGTGTATGTGTATACATATATAATGTGACTAGGGTCTGTCATTTTTATCTATTGCTCATATGGGAAATTGAGGCACAGTGGTTAGGGAATGTTTATAAAGCCCAACAGGAAATTAATACCATGGCTGTAATATAGCTTATTTTAGCACTATTTTTGAAGCTTTTTATGGAAATTACTCAGCTGTCTCCAATATCTTCCCCTTTTACACTGTTTTGCAATCCATTTATAAGTTACTTATAACTTACATTCAACAGATACTCACTACAGAATTACTGTTTTCCAGACAAGTTTACATTCTAATTTTGATGCTGAACCCCACAACTATCCCTCAACCTGCAAGAGGAATTGAGACTTAGCAGGTAATGTGACTTGTCCACAAAAATAGCAAATGACAGCATCAAGAATCAAACTGAATTCTTCTGATCTCAGGTCTCAGTTCCTCTCCACTGGGAAATGGCACTCTGCAATCTACTGAGAATAGGGTATTGTTTCCTCCCTCTAAGTCCCTGCAACTCTGCTCTATCTACTGAACTGTCATGCCCATTCCTGAGCTTTGATGATGCATAGTTTGAAACAAGAGCAGTCAGGCACATTATTTCTCACAATCATGACTGATCCTGGAACTGAGTCTAGACTTTGCTGTTGATTTCTCACTCATTCTTTTCAGACATAAGTTAATGAAATGGAATATAAGATTAAGGTCACAATAAGCACAATTTTTGGATCTTGAAATCTCTGAGTCACAATTTTTCAGTGACTGATCTGGCAGAAACACAATTTTGTATTTTGATCAGCTCATCAAAACTAAGGACAGGAAGATAACAAATTTCAACTACAAGGATTTCTCTGTCTCTGTCTCTGTCTACATGACTCACTTGGGCTGTTTTCTCCTCTTATGTCAACCCTTGGGTATACAACTTCTTAATCAAGGTTATTACAAAAAATAGTATTTTTGGACTCTGAGTTCCCATTATTATACTACACAAGTTTTCTTAAATGTGTGTGCTTTGGAGTTTTCAAACATGTATGATTGAACACAGATAGCATTAAGGACAAATAACTATAATTTCTTGATTTTATCTAGTATTTTCCTTCTAATGAGGTCAAAATATCCCCGTGACCTATTTTACCTTTCACGCACTTTGCTTATTTTCCATGTGAGCAAATTAGGGTATGGAGAATTTGAGAAAATTTTCAAAAGGAGACATTTTAGACCCAGAGGCATGTCCCTAGATTTGTCCCTAGGTTCCTATCTTTTCTACTGTCCTAGGCTGCTAGTTTAGGTTATATATTTTTGGATAAATGGAACAGAGTCTTAACTAAAACAATCCAAATAAGGTGAGTAGTGAACTATCATAAGACTATTCTGGGGGATAATAAATAAGACAGGAAAGATAACATGCAACCTCCATGGGTTAGATGATTTGCTTTGTTTTATCTTCCATGGAACAGGGTTTTGTTTTCATCCACCACTGCATCCCCAGGGTGTAGAAGACTGCCCATATTAGAATCTCAAGATATATTTGAATGAATAAATTTTTTAAAAATTTATTTATTTTTTGAGTGCACTCATGCTCATGCTCATGCATGTATGCATGAGTGCTTGCGGGGTGGGGGTGAGGCAGAGGGGAGGGAGGGAAGAGGGAAAAATCCCAAGCAGAAGCCTGATGCTGAGCTCAATCACACAACGCCAAGATCACCACAGAAGCCAAAACCAAGAGCCTGATGCTCAACCGACTGAGCCACCTAGGCACCCCATATTTGAATGAATAATTAAAAATAATAATATGCATTGACATAGATGGAACTGGAGGGTATTATGCTAAGTGAAATAAGTTAAGCAGAGAAAGATAATTATCATATGGTTTCACTCATATGTGGAACATAAGGAATAGTGCAGGGGACCACAGGGGAAGGGAGGGAAAACTGAAAGAGAAGAAATCAAGAGGGAGACAAACCATGAGAGACTCTGGACTCCAGGGAGACAAACTGAAGGTTGCAGAAGGGAGGGAGAGGGAGGGATGGGGTAACCAAGTGATGGGCATTAAGGAGGGCACGTGATGTGATGAGCCCTGGGTGTTATACACAACTAATGAATCACTGAACACTACAACAAAAACTAATGATGTACTACCTGTTGGCTAATTGAACATAATTTAAAAAATAGCATGAATGAAAACATCTACCATTTACTGAGTAGTAACTATGTGCCTATTACTATGCTAAGACCCTTGCATGGATTTATTTATCTTTACAATCCAGTGAGGCTAGTACCATCATTATCCCATTTTACAGGCAAGGAAATGGCCTATTAGTTAATTAAATGATCAGCTCAAAGTTACAAAGCTAGTAGGCAGAAGAACTGAGATGGGAATATAGGTCTACAGAAAGTCAGTATTCTTACAAAAACCACTGGAGACAAGCTAGTCTGGCGAGAAATGGAATTTGAAAGACACTTAGTGTTATCTCAGAGCTTTCCTCTCTCTCTTTCTATCTCCCTCTAGGACCACATGCTTTTCTATTATTTTTGTTCATCTTCAGCTCATCTCTCACTCTTGACCTGCCCTATTCCTTCATGTTCTGTGAATATGTTTTGTATATTTATGACTGCTGCTTACTATGGAGTCTGCTGCTTCATAACTTAGAGTTATGATGACTTGCATCCTAATTCTACCTCAGAGGACTCAATCTAACACATACCCTCATCTTTAAAAACAAAAACCAAAAAATTATTTTATACTTCAAGCTTCAGTTCCTACTGCCAACAATCTTAGTTTGGGCTGCTATAAAAAAGCACCATGGGGGCACCTGGGTAGCTCAGCCTTTGACTCAGGTCATGATCTCGGGGTCCTGGGATTGGGCTCTGCACCGGGCTCCCTGCTCAGTGGGGAGCCTGCTTCTCCCGCTCTTCCCCACCTGTGCTCTCTGTCACTCTCTCTGTCTCCCTTTCTCAAATAAATAATTAAAATTTAAAAAAAAAGCACCATAGATTAAGTAGCTTAAAAACAACAGAAAATTATTTCTCCCAGTTTAGGAGGCTAGAAGTCCAAGATCAGAGGGCCACAGGGTCGAGTTCTGGTGAGAACCCTCTTCTGGTTTGCAGACAGCTGATGGATAACTTCTTATTATAGCCTCACATGGTGGAAAGAGAGAAGTGAAGAAAGCTCTCTTGTGATTCTTACAAGGGCACTAACCCCATTTGCAGGGCCACTGTCCTCATGACCTCATCTAACCCTCATTACCTCCAAAAGGCCCCACCTCCCAATACTATCACATTGTTGGTGTAGGGTCAAATTTTACAAATTTTGAGGGTAAACACGAAGTCAGTAATACCACCATCTCATTTCTTTTTGAGTTTTCTAATTCAAATTTTGGAGAGCAAAAATCCAGTTAATCCAGCTCATTGGCTGCCTTCACATCCAGTACATAAGGTAGGCCCACTCCGCTGGAGTTTGGGCAGGGTGTGTTACAAGTCTTGGAACACAGCTGGTGCAATGGTGCTATTTAGAAATTTACATGTCTCTAAGACATCATCATTTTGGGCCTCTTATCAGCTGGGACACTTTTACTTGAATGTGATTTTTTAAAATCCAGTATAAAAAACCATTTTAACTTTTTTTTAACTTTTTTTAATTTCATATATTTATTAGAGAGAGAGCACAAGCAGGGGGAGGCCAGCAGAGGGAGAGGGAGGAGCAAACTGCCCAATGATCAGGAAGCTTGACATGGGGCTCAATCCCAGGACCCTGGGATCATGACCTGAGTAGAAGGCAGATGCCCAACTGAGCCACCCAGGTGCCCCAAAAACCATTTTAAAAAAATAAAAGGAAATCTATATGCTTTTTCAGAGTATTAGCAATGTTATCAAGTGCCAGTGTCTTTCTCTTTTTTTTTCTCTTGGCTCATCTTTCTTGTCAGTGTCACTCTCATGTAAAATCCTTCCACATATAGCACATGGAAGCTGAAAGCTTACATTTTCACATTTCTAAGTTTAGCAAAGAAGAGGAACTACGCCTCTATCTTTCCACAAAACAGTAAGTCCTAACAAAAAGATCCCAGATTGTGTCTTAACGGCTCATATTATGGGTTATGTGCCCATTCCTGATCAGTGGCAATGGTTGGGATGAGTGTGGAAGCAAACTAACGTTCACATAGGTCAGACTGAGTAACTTGCTAGAGATGAGTTAAAACCAAGGCTGCATAGGGACGCCTGGGTGGCTCAGTCAGTTAAACATCTGCCGTCGGCTCAGATCATGAGCCCACGGTCCTGGGATCGAGTCCCTCATGGGGCTCCTTCCTCAGCAGGGAGCCTGCTTCTCCCTCGGGCTGCTGCTCCCCCTGCTTGCGTGCACGCACTCTCTCTCTCTGACAAATAAATGGATAAAATCTTAAAAAAAAAAATGCTGCATAAATACTGTGGACTCTAAATGGATCTGGGGGATAATTTAAAGGAAAATCAGGGGCTTCCCTCAGGAGAAAAGTGAATGAGTGCTGCGCTCATGGGTTTTTTAATTACAGCTTAGGATGCTATGCTGGGTTTTGAGCCTGAAAGGGAAGGAAAGGTTCATGCTGTCCATTCTAGGTCACTAGTAGCCTTATCATGAATGAAATCAGGAGAAATAAAAGAAATGAAGTTTTCCCTATATGGACCATAGTTTAAGGCCTATAGCACGACTTCCATTTCAGAACTTAGGAGGGTGACAGATCCGCAGCAGAAAGAACCTCTGAGCTTACAACCCCAGACTGCTACAAGAAAGCCCAGTTCCTTCATCTTCCCAAGATGGTTGGATGAGTCCTGCTGCCCATTACAAGAAGAAACAAGGTTCTTTAAAGGAAGAATTTTAAACCTCATGGGAGGTAAACATGAAAAAACAGAATGCTGAAATATGAGAAGAGGCAGATCATCTGGAGAAAATGGGTTTTTTAAAGTTTAGGTTGCATTCCTGATAAGTCATGTGACCTTAGGTGAATTACTTAATAACTTTGGGCCTTAGTTCTTTCACCTGAAAGAGGATGGAATTGGATTAGTTGATCCTTTCTCCTACTTGTGTTTGGGTTTAATTTGTGTTTCTTCTACTAGCTGCTTACGATGGAAAATTATACAACTAGTTCCAGAACTTTGTTTACAAATGTATGTGTTCAGAACTATATATTCCACTTTAAGCATTACTTCTGCATCCCATAATTTTGATTTGCTGTGCTTTTGTTTTACTTCACCTCAAAATATGTTTTAATTTCCCTTGAGATTTCCTCTTTGATCCATGGATTATTTATAAGGGTGTTATTTAATTTCCAAACATCCCAGTATTTTCTAGACATCTTATTGTTAATAATTTCTAACAATACTATTGTGGTCGAAGAATTTCAATACTACTAAATATACTGAGATTTGATTTATGACCCAGAATATGACTATCTAAGTGAATGTGCCATGTGTCTTTGAAAAGCATGCATATTCTGCAGTTGGGTATGTTTTATAAATGTTTATTTGGTAAAGTTGGTTGATAGAATTGTTCACATTTTCTCTATGCTTACTGGACTTTATTTTTGTCTATGTGTTCTATTAATTCATGAAACAGAGATTGTTTCTATTTCTTTCTTTAGTTTTGTCAGATTTTCCTTTCTATATTTTAAAGCTTGGAATTGGATGCATACAAATTTAGGATGTTTATGTCTTTTTGATGAGTTGACCCTTTTTAATTAGATAATTTGCCCTCTTTTTAAAAAATTTGGCCTCTTTATAATTTGGTAATACTCTTTTTCTTAAAGTCTACTTTGTCTGATCTTATTGTAGTCCCTGCAGCTTTCTTATGCTGAGTGTTTGCACAGCATATCTTTTCCCAGCTTTGTATTTTCAACCCGTCTGCGTCATCATATTGTGGTGCTTCTGCTAAACATCATTTTAAATTGTATCATAATCTGTTACTTTTAATTGAAGAATAGAGTCTGTTCACATTTTATGTAATTATTGATATAGTTGGTGCTACCATCTTGGTACTTGTCTTCTATTTGACCTTCTGTGTGTGTGTGTGTGTGTGTGTTTCTCCTTCCCATCTTCTTTGGATAAATAGATACGGTTTTAGAATTTTATCTCTCATTTAAAATTACTAGTCTATATGTTCATGTATTTTTTCGGTGATAGCTCTGGAGGTCACAATATTCATTTTTATCTTAGTGCTGTCAACCTTCAAATACTACCATACTGCATCATGAAGTAGTACCTTACAACAGTATGCTTCATTTCCCACTCCCATCCTTTGTGTGCTTGCTGTCATATTTTACTTCTACATGTTTTATAAAACCCACTAAGTATTGTTATTCTTTCTGCTTTTAAACAGTCAAACATTGTTTAAATAAATGTATTATTGTGTTGAATTTAAAAAAAGAAATGTATTATTGCAGATACATAGATAACTAGTCAAAAAGTCTTTACATTTACATACATATTTATCCTTTCTGGTGCCCTTTGCTCCTTCCTGAAGATGGAGGCTTTCCACTGATATCATTTTCTTTCAGCCTGAAGAACTTCTTTTAGCATTTTTATAGTGCAGGTATGCTGAAATGAATTGTCTCTACTTTTATATGTCTGAAAATGTCTTTATTTTGCCTTCATTTTGAAGGATATAGTGCTCTAGCTTGACTGTTCTTTTACTTTAAAGATGATGTTTTATTGTCTTCGGCCTCAATTTTTTTTTTTGTAAGAAGCCATCTGTAATTCTCAATATTGCTCCCTAATATGTAATATTTCTTTTTTCATCATTTGGCTTCTTTTAAAATCTTTTCTTAAAAACACTTTTTTTCCTTCATTTTCACTTTTTAACAGTTTGACCTCTCTATGTCTAGTAACGGTTTCCTTTTGATTGACCCTACTGATGAGATCTGTGGGTTGGTGTTGCTCATCAATACTCAAATATTTCTTCTGTCCTATTCTCTCTGCTTTTTCTGGGACCACAGTTATATATACAGTGGACAATATCTGATAGTGATTCATGGACTGCAGATGCTTTGTTACATGTTTTGCATTCTTTCTTTCTCTGGATTTCAGTTTGGAGAATATCTCTTGGGCTGTCTTCAAGCTCACTGATATCTTCATCTATTCTGTTCAGTCTGCTGTTAAACCCATCCAGTGTTTTTTTTTTTTTTTCATTTCTATCATTTATTTTTATTTCTAGCATTTTAGTTTGGCTCTTTTTTATAGTTTCTGCTGAAATTCCTCATCTGTTCACACACACTGTCCACCATTTCTTCTAGATTTTTCACCTATTTTTATCATTATTTTAAATTCCTTGTCTTATACTATTAATATTTGGGTTGTCACCAAGTCTTCCTCTATTGATTATTTCTTACTTGACCACATGTCACATGTTCTTGCTTCTTCAAAAGCCTCACAGTTGTTGTTGTTTTAAAGATTTATTTATTTTTATTTGTGAGAGAGAAAGAGAGAGCACATGAGCAAAGGGGAGGGACAGAGGGAGAAGGAGAGAGAGAATCTCAAGGAGACTCCACGCAGGTGCAGAGTCTGACATGGGGCTTGATCACATGATCCTGAGATCATGACCTGAGCCAAAACCAAGAGTCAGATGCTTAACCTACTGAGCCATCCAGGCACCCCAAGTCTCACAGTTTGTGTGTGTGTGTGTGTGTGTGTGTGTGTGTGTGTGTGTCCTACATACTGTATATAAAAGGTCAGCAGAGATTTAAGCAAACATTGTCTGTCTCCAAAAAATGATATGTTCCTTATTCTGTAAGACCAATAATGTTGGGAGCTGAGTCAGCCCAATCTATATTTAGCTTTGATGCAGCTTTAGTTAGATTCAATTCACCTGAAGGATTTTTCCTTCAGGACTTGAGATCTGAATACAGTAAGACACCTGGGATCTCTGTTTTATATCCTCTCCAAGCATTTGGAATCTCTGGGGAGTTTTCTTTGCTCTCCAGTACTGTGCACCTTGGGTGATTTCTCTCAGCCTCCTGCCCTACCCTGAGCCTTTAGAGGACCACTGAAGTGCAATTTGTAGAAATTTCCTTGGAAGAACTGCTCTCAGCTCTCTTGTCCTTCTCCCATTCTTTAAGTACTCAGTGGAAGCCTGTGGGAAAGAGTTGATGAATATATGAAGAATCCTTCTGTAGTTGAAGCTTCTTAGAATTCTAATCTCTTATGCTAGCCATTAATAGTTTGTTATCTTAATCCATGTTTTAACAGATTCCTCTCCCTCCCACAGTTCTATCAGAGATGAAATAACTGTTCTCCTCTCCCTTATCACTTTATGGAATTTAGTTCATTAGGCTTCCTTGTACCCTTGGCTCTCTGTAGCTTATCCAAGAAGTCACTTTAGGGTCATTTTAATGATAGCTTTCAAATTCTGAAGACACTGGAAATGGGAATAAACTGTTGGAGACAAGATGGGCATTGTACATTTGTATAATCAGAACCTGTCTCATAACTCCCCTTTTGGGCTACTTTTTAATAGTTGCATAAGAGAGTCAATTAACAGCACAGCAGCCAAAAGCAGTAAAAGGGTGACGTAGGATAACACACTGCTAATCACTTCAGGCAGTCCCAGGCTGGTACTCAGCATTGCTGAAGCACATCATGGTTTTTCTGCTTCATTTTTGTTACTATTGTTGTTTTCTGTAAAAAGAGCTGTTCTGAGTAAAAAAAAAAAAAAAAAAAAATTCTTCCTGATATGACAGATGTCGAGGTAGTTATGTTTGCTTTCAGCAAATGCATAGGAGGAAAATCTAAGCTACATTCTGTGGAGAAGAGGTAATTGACCAAATATCAAGTAGTTAAGTCATAAATGGAGACAGTATCCCTGCTGGGTTTCTTCACTAGGGGTCTAGTTATTTTGGATCTGCTGCAGCATTGATGCATTGGGAAGAAAGAGAGAAAACGCTTTGTGTTGCAAAAAATGTGAAGGACAGAGGCTTGACTGGAATCTCAGCCTTTAGTGAAGCACTACCTCTTGCTTACTCAAGAGTTCATACCCTCAGTATCCTGGGTCCAACTGAAGTCCCTAAGATTATGCCCATTTATTAAGTCACCCAGTTCACACAGGCATAAAGAGATTCTACTTACTTTCCAAAAGTCTAAGCTTCCTTGCACATTCTCACATCTCTCAATATTGGTCTTTTATAGTATGAACACTGAGGTCCCCAGAAAGTCTACTAAATCATCTACAAGGGCAAATGAATGACATTAAGTGCAAGGTGAGTTTGAAGCAGAATTGATTATTTCCTCAGCTGATATCAGTGGAAATCTACTGAGTCTGTACTGCACTCATGAAAAACAGATCATGTTTGACAAATGTGGCTGGATATTTTTATACGTTTCCACTATTGTTTGATAAGTAGGAGTGAGGGAGGTGGAATTTCTCTTAATATTTGTAAAGTGCATGACATTGAACCCATAGGTGGAATGATTTATAAAACTAGCAATGCTTCCTTTCTTGGAAGAGTGGAAGTCATCTAGCACAGTGCTTAGGAATATAGGCTTAAAAGTCAGACTTCCCTGGGTTTGAGTCCTGACTGTACCATTTATTTGGGTAACTGTCTATGCCCCAGTTTCCCCAGGGTATTAGAGGCATCTATTACCTATCTTTTGCTATTCTTTTAAACACAGTTAAAAACAAAATTCTTGTAGAATTTTGTACATTGCCTGGCACACAGTTGGTGCTTACTAAGTGTAATAACTATAACATATGGAAATTAGATTCATGATAGAAGGCTGCAAGGAAACCCAATCACTAGTATGGTAATAACTCTTAAGGGCTTTCTCCAATTGTACTTGTATACTCGTGTTATTCTAGCTTGGAGGTCTGATTGGATATTTTTTTTCCTACCAGTACAACTGACTAGCAGAGAATTTGTTGCTCAAAATCTTTTTGTTCAACTTTGTAATGCATGGTAAGATTTAGAAGGAGTGCATTGTTTACTGTTCTATTTAGTTTCTTCACAGTTCAAAATTGATAGAATTTGCATCCTAGTGGGAAAGGAGGATGAGAGAGATCTGGCTCCAGGGTTCTCTGGGTATCACGGTAAAACCATCTGGAATTCACAATGTTAATGTGGATAACTCAGAGCCGAATATCACAAGGTGAAGGAAATGGGAGACTAAGGCAAGTGTCTGTTATTTCTTGGGATAGTCACACCGGGATCTTAGCTACCAAGTCTAATATTTATGCCTATGATAGGAATGTTGCCAAGGTTTGTTAGTAATGGATCTTACATAATGATGCCAAACAGAGCATGAAAGTACAGTTATTAATCTCATCTCTGGCTATTTAAATATTTCCTTACCTCCTTCCCATTACCAGAGAGAGAAGCAAAAGGCAGAACAGTATAGTGGTTAAGATAAGACAAGAGGTTGGAGTCAGACAGCCTGGATTTGGATCTTGCCTTTGCTTCATTGTAGATGCTAAGTCTCAGATTCCCCAACTGAAAAACCAAAGTAACAGTATTTACCTCACTGGGTTTAAAGGAGATAAGATATGTAAAATACAATGTTCCATAAATCTTGACTCATCTTATTAATTCAGAAAAGAAAGCTTAAGCTTATACATTCTCCTTCTTGAGACTGAAGATACAGGAAGGCCCAGATGTGGACTGGGGTTATTGGAGGCCATAAACCTCATTTTCAAAGGAGGATCTATCCATCTTACTACTTCCAGCTGTATAGCCACAGTGGCTTTCGCTAGGAGTCTGCTGGAGAGATGTAAAAAAGACCAATTTGGAAGCAAAGGATAAATGAAATGGCTTTCTTCCCTGAATTTGGATTGAGTACACAGCTGTGTGAGAGGCTTCAAACCCTGCAAGATGTCATCAATGTCAGTGTCAATGCCAGGAATAAAACAGTGCCAAACCACTGACAGCTGCCCCTGCTTGGCCAAGCATTGATCAGTGAAGGCTCAAGGCTTTGAGACGCATGGGGGAGCTGCTCCCAGGTAAGAGAATCACTGGTGATAGAGGCATCAGGCCAGCATTCGTGTGCCCATCCTTCTACCAGGGATGCCAGGAGAGCTAATAGAGACCATGGGCCTGCTTGTAGCAAATACCACACTCTAGATATTTCACTCTGTGAAATGGCTCCCCACCATTTCTGTACAGTAAAGTTATTTATTTCATTCAGGAAAATTTGGAAATTCTGGCTCTACCATGCTGGTTATATAATAAGTTAGATGCCCAGGAGAACACAGTGGAGTCTTTTTTTAATTTTTAAAAAAATTTTTAAAGATTTTATTTATTTATTTGAGAGAGTGAGAGAGAGAGAGAGAGAGAGCACACGCAGGATGAGCAGCAGAGGGAGAGGGAGAAGCAGGCTCCCTGAAGAGCAGGGAACCAAATGCAGGGCTCGATCCCAGGACCCCGGGATCATGACTTGAGTTGAAGGCAGACACTTAACTGATTGAGCCACCCAGATGTCCCAACACAGTGGAGTCTTAACACTCATCTGTATCTTATTTATCATTGTACTCCTCTGGGCTTAGTGCAAACCTTAAAATAGTGATTCTTCCTTTTTTAATTTGGTCACCATCTCATTCATACTCCTTTTCTTGTTCATGTAGAGAAACTATCTAATCCAATTCATCATGCCCATTATACAGAGAACATTAAGGCAGAGGAGCAGGAACTGGCTCAGGATCACATCCCTATTCAGTAGTTGAGCAAGACTAGAATTCTTTGATTGCAAGCAACAGCTATCCAATATACTAACTTAAGCAATAGACAGATAAACAGACAAGTGAGAAGGACACTGGACAACTCATAAATTAGAAGAAGAGCTGAAGACCTAGGCACTGAGAGAGCTATGAACAAGCATATTCAGTGGTCTTGGTGGTAGGAAATCATTAGCAATCTTACCAGGATGCTACCATCAGGTCAATCACCCTCAGCCACCTCATGGATGTGGCTGTTCAAGATCCAAATTCCTGGAGAGAGAGATTTCACTTGTCATCAAGTCAATTCTTGTCATCAGGGACTCTGGACCCCATGACTGACACCCCACTAGATTCACATGGGGTCAGAGTGAGGGGTCAAATTCTCAAAGGATACTGAGAAATCAGAAAGAAAAAATTGTATGAGGGGTGGCTCAGTCGTTAGACGTCTCAGTCGTTAGACATCTGCCTTTGGCTCAGGTCATGGTCTCAGGGTCCTGGGATAGAGCCCTACATCAGGCTCCCTGCTCAGCGGGAAGCCTGCTTCTCCCTCTCCTACTCCTCCTGTTTGTGTTCCCTCTCTCGCTGTGTCTCTCTCTGTCAAATAAATAAATAATATCCTAGAGAAAAAAATGTATGAAATAAGTATACATTGCATGTTTAAAATAAGACAAATCATTTTCCAAAAGCAAAACAATTTTAAAATATATAATTCTTAACTTTCTACAAAGTTCAGAAACAGGCATCTTCTTTGTTATAAAATGGTTTCTTTAGTGTACCTTCAGTCTGACAAATGATGATGGAGGCCCTTGGGGCCACCTCCAGCTTTTCTTCTTGGGACCTGGCCCTATTTCTGTGTTGGAAGTCAGGAAACTTGCTGTTCCAGGCCTTAATCTACATCTAGAAAATGATTTGGACCTGATGTAGAAGGTTCCCAGATATACCTTAGCTCTCGATGAGCATTTTGATCTTCTGGAAAATCTTCTTTGCCGGATTTTTTTTTTTAAACTGTATCAATCATATCTTGAACAGAGCAAAGTTCAGCCTGAAGTAGAACTATGCCAAGCAGAAAGCACCACTGCCTGGAATCTGGAAGAGTGGGTTTGGGTCCTACCTCTGATATTTGCTATTTTGGACAAGGCAGCTTTACCTTCCTTGACCTCAGGGTTTTTTGGTTTTGTTTTTAAATTTATGTAATGAGGATGTTGAACTAGAGACTTTCTAAAGAAATAGTAGGATAAGTGAACGTGAAAATGAACGTTTTAATACTTAATAGAACTAAGTTCTATTCCATGGATGAGCTTTACTTTGATCCTTTTATTTTTTTAAGATTTCATTTATTCATTTGACAGAAAGAGAGAGAGGGAGGGGCAGGCAGAGGGACAGGGAAAAGTAGACTCCTAGCTGAGCAGAGAGCCTGATGTGGAGCTCGATCCCAGAACCCTGGGATCATGCCCCGAGCCGAAGGCAGATGCTTAACAGACTGAGCCACCCAGGCACCCCACTTTGATTCTTTTAAACACCATTTCAGGACATATAAAGATAGACAAGATGGATACTAATCAAATATTTTCTTCATTACTTTAATTACATTTTTGTTTTGTCTCTAAGAAAAATTCAAATCCCCATTGAGAGCCTGTGGATACTACTGTCTGCTCTGTGATGAAGATGTGATTGTTTTGAATGCCTGAGCAGTCTTGAATGCCCCTTCTCCTCATTACTTCTTCCCTGAGCTGTAAGTTGCTTGGACAATCTGGTGGACACAGAGGGTTAGCAGGCCACCCAGCTTCTGACCCCCATTTTTATTATTTTATCACGAGCAGAAATGTTAGGCAATATTAGCATTCAATCACAACTCTCTGATTTCATTTGAGGCACCTGGGCAACTTCTCCTAATGGAAACATTAAACAACAAGTAAGCATAATTTCTGAAGAAAGAATTTTTTAGAGGGATCTTGCAAATATTACATTTTATTTCCATTTTTATGTCTAATTTAACTTCTTTGGTGGGACCCATAGGGTTTATTGGTCATATTTTGCTAATATTATCCCCTGTGAGGGAAAGAGAAAATTAACAACATCAGACATCAGGAGCTCTACATACAGTCTCCTTGAAAAATCCAGGCACTCTGCTGGTCTCTAAATATAAAGTCTGAATCCTTGTTCTCAAGGAGACCACAGATGGTGGGGTAGGGAGAGGAGTGCCTTTCCATTATCCATTCAATGCATAATCTACAGGTGTAATCAATACCTACCTGTGAGGCTGGCTAAAAACCACCTTGTGCATAAGCAAGCCCAGCTAGGAGTCCAGTGCCCTGTTTTGCCAGCTGTCAGGTCAGAAAGGAGGTGAAGCAATAGAGGAGATGGATTCATTGTCAGTATGTGTTACATCTCTATCTAAATAATCTGCAACTTTAAGAAAAAAGTTTTTTCCTCCCAGGTACTAGCAAAGTAAGTTCACCAAAAGATAGCCTAATGATCAGACTTATCTGCCACTTTGATACTGTTAGACTCCAGGGAGTAAACATCTCTCATTATTGTAAGAGAGAATTATGGAAGATTTCTCTGTGAACCATAGACAACCTTATTTCCATCTTCATTCTTCCAGGCAGTTGTGTTGAACATGTAAATATTCCTCCTGCTGTGATTATTAGTGCAGGTGGCCAGAGATGCTTTATTTTCAAGATGCTGATGCAGGAAATAGGAATATTGGGAGCACTGCACCAGGTAAGACTGTACCCACTGCCAGGTACTGGTTTAGAGAGTGACAGCATGGGTTGGGACAAGGTTGGAGTTGTACTTTGTCTTAGTCAAGGTTTATTTCCTGTTACAATTAACATATGCCTCCTCAAATTAGCTGAAACATGAAGGCGGTTATAGGAGAAGGATGCAGGAGCATTTAATGGAACACAGGGGTGTTAATTATAGTCTGACCTCCAAAGAGACTGGGTTGAGAAATTAAACATCTATTCTCTGTCTCTCTGAGACCATATGGTCTCTCATTTCCCCTCATTTCATTTCTCTCTTTTCAACATTCCTGCTTTATCTCCATCTCTGTGCATATGGCAGAAAATATCTGTCCCCCGCCCCCTCCCTCCTCTTTCGCCCTCCAACTTGTTCACCTGCCCTTGCCATCACATGTTGAGTCTGAGTAAAGACTGAAACTCCCATATCTTTGACTTCAAATTCCCAGGAAAGATTCTGATTAGCTGAGTTTGGCTTACTTTATCTACCGAAGGTCCAGTCAGCTATTGGAAACCCTACAGCCCAAATATGGACCCCCAACAAACTCAGACCTCATATTAAGAACCCTTCACTGAACATTGTCATGAACACTTCATGTGCATGTCTTTGTCTGAAATTCACAGAAATGCTATTAGGTAGGAATTATGATCCCATTTTACACATAACAACGCAGGTTAAGTAATTTGTCCAAGATCATACATTTGTTAACGGCAGAAGTGGAATTTAAACCCAGCCCTCCTCAACTACAAAACCCATGCTTTTTACCACTACCCTCTCCTGCTCTAAAACAGGACTTCTCAAATTTCAATCAGCATCAAAATCACCTGGAGGGCTCATCAAAATTCAGATTTCTGGGACCTATGCCCAGAGATTCTGATTCTGTAGGCCTAGGATGGGGCTTACAAATTTGCATCTCTTTTTCTTTTTTTAAAATTTTATTTATTCATTTGACAGAGAGAGGGAAAGACCACAAGCAGGGGGCAGTGGCAGAAGGAGAGGGAGAAGCAGACTCCCCACTGAGCAGGGAGCCTGATGCAGGGCTCTATCCCAGGACTCTGGGATCATGACCTGAGCCCAAGGCAGATGCTTAACTGACTGAGCCCCCCAGGTGCCCCCAAACTTGCATTTCTAACAAACTCCACTATGAAACTGATGCTGCCAGGCAAGGGACCCCACTTCGAGTGGCATCAGTCACGAAGTCAGTATCACAAATGAACAAACCTCTCTGAGTTGTATGCACACCCCCAAAATAAGTATAATAAAAGAAGTTCTGGTGAGTTCATTTACTTGCTTCCTCTAATCCCCTCTAATATTCTACTTTTAACACTACTTTCTAGGAAAGGAAACCCTTCCTGGCATAGGATACTTACATTGTGAGAAACTCTTGGGAGTCCTGGAGATATACACAATGCATAATCTTTGGACATCACTGTGGAAGTTACCTTCCATACTTTTCCCCTCAACCTTCCAGTCAAATGAAAAACAAAACAAAACACTCTGATGCTCATCAGAGAAATAATTCTGAATAATATGGTCTCACAGGGAGATGGCAGAGATCAGTTTCCCGAACTAGGATATACATGAACTTCACTCTTCTCACCCCGCATATTGTTTTGAAAGTTGTTCATATGCACTAATGAGAATGAACTAACTGCAACAAAATACAATATCATGGATGAATCTCACTCACACAATGTTGGACAAAAAAAGCCAAATATGATAAAGTACATACTTTATGGTTCCATTTATATAAAATTCTAAAATATGCCAAACTCCTCTATGGGGATAGAAATCAGGATGGGGTGCCTGCGTGGCTCAGTTGGTTAAGCGTCTGACTCTTGATTTCACATCAGGTCATGATCTCAGGGTCAAGAGATGGAGCCCCACATCAAGCTCTGCACTCATCCTGGAGTCTGCTTGTCCCTCTCCCTCTGTTCATCTCCCCACTTTCTCTCTCTGTCTCTCTCTCAAATAAATAAATAAAATCTTTTTTAAAAAAAGAAAAGAAAAGAAATCAGGGTAGTGGTTGCTCCTGGAGCAGGAGAGCAACCGAAGGGCACAGAGCAGAGCCAGGGGAGAGGGGTGGGAATGACCTATTTCTTGATTTGGACGTGGGTCATGGGCATGTTCAGTTTGTGAAAATTGATCAGCTCATACATAAATGAACTGAGCACTTTTCTCTGTGTATATTCCAATATAAAGATTCAGAAGAGGTAAAAAAAAAAAAACCTCAATTGTGGACAAGCAGAATATAAAACTACATTGAGAGCTTTATCATAAATGTGCCGCGAGACTTTCACACCTGGAAAGAGTAAGCTTGAAAGGAAACACCCCAAAATGATAACCATGGCTGCCTCTGGGTAGAGAAAATGTAGGTGACTTTATTTTTTATACCTTTCTGCATTGTTTAAATTTTCTACAATATGTATGTATTACATTTACAAAGATGTTTTAACCTACTAAGTTTTTATTTAGAAGCTTTTACTTAAAAACAAATCAGTTTTATTAAGGTAGAAGCAAATAAGAGGACCAGCCCCAACAAATTCAGAAAAAGAAATTCCAGGTCTACAAATGCCTATCTAATACAAATGTCAAAACAAAAAAAGTGACCATGGGAATTGAGGGGCCTTGACATTCACTTTATCCCCCATAAATGATTATTTCCAAAAGGTCACTTTCAGCTTCTATTGGTATTTGTAAAGCGAGATTCATGAGGGAAAGGCCCTTCGCAAGTGAGGAAATGGTCATTTCATGAGGTTTGCAAAACAGGGTATGAGTGTCCAAGGACCAAGTGATAAACAGAATGATAAATGACATTTTAGACCAAAGCTCAGGAATGTTAAGAACTCCAGGAAACCCATCTCGTGCTTCCTAGTACTTTTAATATTTGTGACAGTGATAAAATTGAATAAAAATATAGATGTGTCTGAATTTTAAAAGCATTCTTTCATCATTTCCCCTTGAAGCTCTAGAAGGGTGAAGTTTTTCAAAGAGGTTATACTTTTTTATGTTAAGAATCACAACGTGTTTGACTAAAGGAACAATAAAAGTTTCTTGAGAGTCAAAGAGAAAAAAAGAAAGGTGGTGTGATCTTCCATTCTGGTCTCTAAATATTTCCTAAAGTTTCACCAGCCATGGCAACATCAAACACACAAGGAAGAAAGAGGAATCAGTGGGGAAGAAAGACCAGTGCTGAGCTGGCTGGCAAGTTACACTACTTTGCTACATTTTGAAGGCAATTTTTTCAGGGCTTCATGGTTATGCTCTCCTCCCCTAAAAACTCTTCAATGACAATGAATTATCCAATGATAGATATTTGATAACAGACACACACACGCATGCATGCATGCACACACACAAAGCAATATGTGTGTATGTCTATGTGAGCAGTGGTATAGCATACCAGTAAGAACATAGGCTCTGGAATCAGTCTCCCTGCATTTGAAACTTCTGGTCACTGTGCGTGTGACTTTGGGCAAGTTTTAACTTGGCTGAGGATCAGCTTCCTTGGCCATAAAATGCAAGTAATTTGTATTCCTTCCTTACTAGGTTATTTTGAGGATTATGAAAATTTATTTTTTTCTTTTCTTTTTTTAAAGATTTTATTTATTTGTTTGAGAGAGAGAAAATGAGAGAGAGAGAGAGAGAGAGCTCATGAGAGAGGGGAGGGTCAGGGGAGGAGCAGACTCCCCGATGAGCAGGGAGCCAGATGCGAGACTTGATCCCGGGACTCCGGGATCATGATTTGAGCCAAAGGCAGTCGCTTAACCAACTGAGCCACTTAGGCGCCCCTTCTTTTCTTTTTTCTTAGATTTTATTTATTTATTTGAGACAGGGAGAGAGAGAGCAGGGGGAGGGGCAGAAGCAGAGAATCTCAAGCAGACTCCACACTGAGTACAGAGCCCGACATGGGGCTTGATCTCATGACCCTGACATCATGACCTGAGCCGAAACCAAGAGTTGGACGCTCAACTGAGTCATCCAGGTGCCCTGGGGATTATGAAAAATTATACATAAGGCAGTTATCAATTGACTGTCTCTTAGCTCTAAATTCACCCTTTAATACCCACTGTACAATAATGGATAGAAGCTTTTTAAGTATTTTTCCTTTACAGTGAGCACAGTGTTAAGCTTTCTCAAAACAGGGCACTGGTGGGACACTGCAAGAGGAAAAGGGCTCTACTGCTGGTTGCAGAGACTGCCCTGACAGTCATTGTATGGATGGGAGGACATCCAATGGGGCTCTGCCCTTGTAGTGAGCCCAGAATCTGGGTTCTCGGTGAGCTCACAGTCCCAGGTAGACTCACCTTTCTATGGTCCCTTCAATAGGACACTGACACCTAGACTTTCCGCCCATACCTCCCTGCGCAAGCTTGCAATGCCCAGTTACAAGTTACACTCCACCTTGCCCCAAGGGTTGCTTCCTGTTTGCTCAGCAACTATAGACTAGCTCTTGCCCAACAAACCAGGGAATTTTTCTACCATCTGGTGAGCAGCAACTACACTTTCTCCAGTGGGGTCTGAACCCCAGCCTTGAAAGGGGACCCAAGTTTGTCCCTTTTGGGTACTCTCCCTCAGCTCTCCTACCATATAGAGTTATTTTATATCTTATAATTAATCTTTTATCATAGGAATGAGCAAATTTTTCATGTAAACAACAGAGTTATAAAAGCAGGAGAATCTCAGGATCAGTAAGACAGCCCAGGCAAGCCAGGGGTCTCTTTTTACACAGCCTGTGATCTAAGACTTCTTTATATTTTCAAGCAGCTGGATGAAGAAGAACACTAGGTATATTCTGTATTTTCTTAAGCTAAAATGTGTGGAGCTTGACCTTTTGAATGTCCTCCAATGGACTAAACAGATATATGTAGACAGAAAGCATATTTTTTAAAGATTTTATTCATTTATTTGAGAGAGATAGTGACAGAGATAGCAAGAGAGAGCATAGAGTGGGGAGGAGAAGGAGAAGCTTCCCTGCTCAGCAGGGAGCCCAACGTGGGACTCAATCCCAGGTCCCTAGGATCATGACCTGAGCCGAAGGCAGCCGCTTAACAACTGAGCCACCCAGGCGCCCCAGAAAGCATATTTTTTAAATAAAGGAACAGAATAACAGTCACTAGAGGTGGGAAGTGAGGCTGCAGGTCTGTATGCAGATAATTTAAAAGTAAATATCTACTTTTTAGGGCTTAAAAAGTCCTTTAGCCATTTTTACTGATTTAGACACTAGGCATGAGTCTTTAGCCCAATTTCTTGACCCTCTCTGTTTTTATCCATTTACTCACTGATCTCTAGCAAATTAAAAAAAAAAAAAGCCTATTACTTTATTATAAAGAGTAGTTCATCTCTCTGTAGGTTAACCTCTAAATTCAGTTTGGAATCTCTCTTGCACATCCAGAGATTCACTAATGTACTCAGTTAACAGAGAACCTTGTTCTCCAGAGAGAAAAGTAATAGACTATGGCATACACAAAGATGCATTGCCCAGTTCATCAAGGAAGGACTTGGTGTCCACTGTGGGAGAACAGGGTCAGCCGACAAGGTTGCCCTCAGTTGCAGAAAGCCTCCCTACCTGAGATCATGCCCTTCCTAGGGAAGCCTGCATTGATTGATTCAGCAAGGTGGCAATATGAAGGGCCAACCATCTTGGTTATTCAAGACATTCTTACAGGCATAATTTGCCCCAAAGATTCCCTGCCAAGTTGACCAAGTCTTGTTAGGCTTGCATCACAGTTTGATTTTTCCTCTTCCCAACCTGGTCCTTTCCCTTCCCTTCAGAGGTATTGATCCCTCATGAAAATCTTGCATGTTAAACTCTGACTCAGCATCTGTTTCCAGAGAACACAACTGGCAACAGACTTATGTTCCCATTAACATGAAAT
This sequence comes from Eumetopias jubatus, assembly GCF_037043125.1. Taxonomy (NCBI): domain Eukaryota; kingdom Metazoa; phylum Chordata; class Mammalia; order Carnivora; family Otariidae; genus Eumetopias; species Eumetopias jubatus. The sequence continues at coordinate 187,430,299 of NW_028274807.1, read as the reverse complement.
AATCTATATTTATTCAGTACATTCTTGAGTGCCTACTTTATGTCAGACACTATATTTGGTAGTGGGGTTATAGTAGTAAAATGATACATCTGTGGTTTCTGCCCCACAGAGTGTGAGGTCTGGTGGAAGAAACAGACAAAACCCAAACAAATGAATGAGCATGAATGGGTGTATGAAAGAAGTGCTTCAGTTTATGTTGTGGTTGACTGGTTAATATTTTGTATACCTTCAGTAAATTGACCCAAGCCAATTTACTTTGGATCTTTGGACAGAACTTGCTTATGGAATATTGGACAGCCAGTTGTCCCTTTTTTTTTTTTCAGTTCAATGACTTTTCTCTCTGTCTTCTCATTCCTTATTAAGAAAATCATTCAGACTGAAGCTTTCTAGTTTTAGACATGCCCATTGGCAATTGGAGCATCTAGTTTGGAGACATAATTGAAAAGACTAAAGAATGCACTGAGGACCTTTTGGCTGATAGATGCTGAAAAAGAAGCCAAGGTAGTTTGTTCAAGATTTCTGGAATACCAGAAATCTTATCTAATTATAAGAGATGGTATTTATTTCCTACTGACTCAAACAGTGGCAAGGTTTTAGTCAAGGTGATTTAAAGATTAGAGAGAGAGGTGGAGGCTTGGGGCATACTGGAGAGAAAAATTGGTTATTCTGCCACTAGCTTTTACTCTGCATTGTTTTTAGCTTCCAAAAACACTTTGAGTTGAACTTTTTGTCCCTTGGGAATTGGGCAGGCTCCAGAAAGAACTCATGCAGATTAGTTGTACATTTCCTCATTAAGTGTTATCTTTCTAAGCTCCCTAGTGGTAAATTAGCTAGTTTTGAAGAGTTATTATTGCATCCAAGCCATCATGGATGCTTTGGGATTATGATGTAACCCAGAAATATTAACCCCCTCATATGGATGCCTAGAGTCTTGGCAAAGTTTTCCCTAGCTAATCAATGTTTGAAATAAATACATAAATAATAATAATTGTTAACAATTATTGAATGTTTACTATATGCTGAGCACTGAAGTACATGATACATACATTTTCCCATTCAATACTCACAAGTATCCTACAAGGTAGGTATTATCACCATCTCCATTTTATAGAGGACAAAAATGGGGCTTGGATAGGTTAAATAATTCACCTAGAACATATAGTTAATACATGGCAAAGCCAATATAAAACCTCAGTATACCTGACTCCAAAACCACTATAACATTCATAATAAAGTAAGGTCCTATTCATTTGGAAGCCACCAAATCAAAGTTTCTATTGTAATTGTTCCATATTCAGCAACTCATGACATCCTGTTTATACACTGCTTTCCATACTATTCTCATCAGCCTTTGTGTCTAGAATAAAAAATGGCGCAGTCCAGTCCATCTTAATTCAATCCACTTAGAAGATTCATATGGCCCATGAAGTGTTTTAGTTTCTGGGAAGAGGCAAAGATGAATAAGAAACATTTCTTGCCCTCAGTGAAGTAAGAGTCTATCAAGGGATTTTAGTCTTTATCATCTTGGGGTCTGTACTCCCCATTTCTCATTCCTTCTCTTTAGAAACTAGACCACGGAGGAAATGAAAGGACACTCACCTAGGAGAGCCTTCAGCTCAGGTCATGATCCCAGCATCTGGCATGGAGCTCCTTGTCAGGGCTCCTTGCTCATCAGGGAGTCTGCTTCTCCCTGCCCCTCCCCCAATTTGTGCATGCACACACTATCTCTCTAAATCTCTCTCAAATAAATAAATAAAATCTTTATTAAAAAACAAAAAAGAAAGAAAGGAGACTCACCTAAAGCATTACTGAGATAACAGTTCAGGACTCAATGTGATATTTGGCAAAGAACCAAGTAAATCTCCCTGACTCTCATGAAAATGGAACCCAAGGCCCCTGCCTCAATCATACTATTAGTATTAAGTATGCAAAGCCAGTCCATTACATGATTACACTATAATGGACAACATTTCCTTTGGGATATGGTTCCAATCACCATCTGATCAACCCCATCTTTCAGGGGATACTACCATGCAGAAAATATGCCCCTAGCAGTCATATTTGAACTGCATAGCCCTATCCCAACCATAGTTGGTTAGTCAATGGATCAACAGTAACCCAAGCTGAGTCAATCAGATTATTTTCCCTGGAATTTTTTGTATACCCTATCCTTGTGAGTGGCTGAACCAACAACACCTAAACTTGGGGGCCATGGAGTTACCATACATTTGTATGTGACAAGGAGCAAAGAAAACCTTTCTGCATCTAGAAGACAAATAATACTGGTGTGAAGGGAAGCAGCCAGGAGAAATGGAAAGAAAGTCATGAAATTCTGATTGAATTTCTGGTTCCAGCCTGGTTTTCTAAATTCTGGTTACAATCCCCAAGTCATTCCTTTATTCTTACAATAAATTTCCATTTCTGGGCATAAGCTAGCTTCAGTTGGTTTCTGTCACTTGTCATCACTGACACTTAGTGCAGAGATTAAACTTAATCTTTACCAGAGCTGCCACATACACTTAACATACTGCACAATGTTAAGGGGTGTTAGTCACATCATAGTTTGCATTATATAACCATACACAGAGACACTGACCTCCGAGGTCATTGAGTCCTTGAACGATACATTTCCTGTGTTCAACTCAATTTATCAAATACTGACTGAGCACTTATTCTATGCCAGAGATTGCACTAGGTATAGGATACAAAAATTAAAAATAAAAATGGGTCCACAGGGTTATAATCTAGGAAAGCAAACCAATGAAAATCAGTCACAACATAACGTGACATAGATGACACAGAAGAATTTCACAGGGAAAAGTCAATATCTGCCTCAGGGAGGATCAGGGGAGGCTTCAGAGAGGAGGAATGCCCAAGCAATTTCCAGCAGTGAGGACAGCAGATGTAAAAGTGTGAATAAGTGGAATTGCATGGTATGTTTACAGAACTCTGGATGGTTTTCCGGTTCCTGAAGGTAGAAGGAGGGTAAGGTATGGTGCAGAGCTAGAGGGAGGAGCAGATGACAGTCCACAAGGAGTTTTGCCTACCAGGCTTAGCCATTGTACATTATGCTGTAGACCGAGGCTTCTCACATTGTAATAAGATACTGATCATCTGGGGTTTTGTGAGAATGTAGATTCTGATTCAGTACACCTGGGGTGGGACTTGAGCCTTTGCACTTTCTAACAAGCTCTGTGGCCATGTCAATGCTGCTGGTGCATAGACCAAATCTAGAGTAACAAGGATTTAAGCAATGGGACACTGAAGGCTATGAAGCAGGGAATCATATGGCATTCCAGAAAGATCACCCTGCTGTACTGGGATGGTCATATTAGACCAAGAAGTGGGGAAGATTTACGCAGGAGAGCAATTAGGAAGATATTTCAAGATCCATGTAAGAAATGATGAAGACAGGAATTAGATTTACTGTGCCAACCTGAGTATGTAGTGTTAAGAAGAAGAGCTATTCCTTTACTTTCCTGATTTTGTCCAGACTTATGCTACAAAATAATGAAGAATTTTAGATTTATGTTCTTAAATTGCACAATATATTTGTTGAGTGTTTATTTTTTTTAGTCCATTGCATTTTTAAAGCCCATTTTAAAACTGTTTTCATTTCAATGTACAAAATCTACTCTTGATAATTTGCAATCAAGTGGTTGTTTCAAGTGGGCTAGATTTTGTGCTAAAATAGGTTTGTGATGAAATTAATTCTTCACAGGGAAATGGAGGGTGTTGTCATTTTAACTAGGGACAAATTCTGGCTCCAAGCAGACCAGAAGTGAGGTGGCACCTTGGTTTGCATAAGAATCACCTGGAGGGATTATTAAAAATGCAGACTCTCTCCCACCCCTCACCTTCCCTCATCCTTATTTTTGTATGCCTTCCTTGGGCCCAGACAGCTGCATTTTTAACCAGCATGTTCAAGAGAATCTGATGCAAGTGATATACCCAAGAGAAATTGAGAAATACTACTAGCTCGTTTTGGCAAAAACTAACTGCCTTCCTGTAATGTGTAGTCCTTACCCTTTACTGACTAATATACCAAACACACAGACAAGATGGTCCCTGCTCTTAAGAGCTTATCTTCTCAATGAGTTAAGTGATAAGGATGTTTTATGTCTCTAACCAAGACCCTTATTCCCACACCATGCTTATAAAGACTCTTGTGTCTGGTAAGGCCCACATTACATAACCACCACTAATAACCCAAAAGTAATTTCAAAGTGTTTTAATATTCATTTTTTTATTTGATCTGTGAAATAGGTAATGAAACTCTTATTTTCCAGATCTGGATAGAACACCTTAGAGATAGCATGGGTCTTGCTCAGCATCACAAAATCAGTTAGGGGCAGAAACACTGCATCAGAATTTTGCTATATATTCAAAGCAAGTAAGGCAAGGAACAAGAAATTCTTGTGGTCAGTTGCCCTTCCATGTATCCCTGAACATCTGTAGTTTTCGACACTGGCTAATGTGAGGATTACCCTGAGAGCTGCTTTTTTCTTAATTAAAAAAAATTTTTTTAAAGATTTTGTTTTTGGGGTGCTGGTGGCTCAGTCGGTTAAGCATCTGTCTTCGGCTCAGGTCATGACTGCGGGGTCCTGGGATCGAGGTGGGGCTCTCTGCTCAGCAGGGAGCCTGCTTCCCCCTCTCCCTCTGCCTGCCACTCTGCCTGCTTGTGCTCTATCTCTCTGCATCAAATAAATGAATAAAATCTTTAAAATAAATCTATAAATAAAATAAATATTTTACTTTTATTTATTTGACAGAGAGATAGTGAGAGACAGCACAAGGAGGGGTAGGATGGGGCAGAGGGAGAGGAAGAAGCAGACTCCCTCTTGAGCAGGGAGCCCAGGACTCTGGGATCATGACCCGAGCTGAAGGCAGTCGCTTAACCGACAGAGCCATGTAGGCATCCCCACCCTGAGAGCTCTTAAAAACCCTGATGCCAAAGCCACACTCCAGAATCAGGTGGAAAACAGTATCAGTATTTTTTAAAGCTGCCCAGACAATTCCAATGTGCAGCCAAGGCCGGGAACTGCTGTGGAGGCAACCTCTGTCAGAGGTGGATTTGCTGTGGTTCTAAGGAAGCTTAAGCCTTAGAGGTCTTCTCGACACCTGGGTGGCTCAGTCGGTTAGGCATCTGCCTTTGGCTCAGGTGATGATCCCAGGGTCCTGGGATGGAGCCCTGCATCGGGTTCCTTGCTTGGCGGGGAGCCTTCTTCTGCCTGCTGCCCTCCCCCTGCCCCAATAAATAAATAAATAAATAAATAAACAAACAAACAAACAAACAAACAAATAAATAAAATCTAAGAAAAAAAGTCTTAGAGGTCTTCATTTCCTCACAGACTGCTTACAAGGATGCATATTTAAATTTGTATTCATGATTTTTCTTTATTTTTCTCAATGAAGGCCCTTTGTGTCAGTGGGGTCCTCTAAGAAGCAGACAATTGATGTGCAAAATGTTCACTGAGAGAAGGATGAAGGGGAAGGGAGTGGAAGTGGGTGGCAGAGCCTTCAGATCTCAGTGCGGGTCTCCCCTTGTGAAGGGAAAGAAGGAAGAACTGGATCTGGGACAGAAGGCAGGGGAATCAGGATTGGGTAGGAAAAGCCTCAGAATGTAGAAAGTTATAGAAAGTCTTGGCCAAAGGGCCATCCCTGAACAAGATTACTCTTTAGACGTGTGGAATAGAGCAGAAACAGTACAGCTTTGGCACCTCTCTTGGGCTCAGTTACTAGCTGCAATAGCCAGACCTCAGCACGGATGTCACAGCAGATCTAAGATGCCATCAGCCCACTATGAATCCTGCAGCGGTCGGAGGGGCACATCTCCATGGCCACTACACCTCTCATCTCCAGAGACTTCACAACCCCTCTTCGTCTGGATTGTCAGTTCAGGAAGTAGGGAATTGATTGCACAGCACCATGCTTAACTTGGAGAATTTCCAGTAATAATTCATGGGCTGCATGCACAACCTTCTTCCTTTTTTTTTTTTCAAAAATTCACTGAGAAAGCTTAGCTGTGATGTGCAAGTGTTTTCTCTCGAGTGAGTAAACATTGAATGACTAAACACCACCAAGGTGGTGATCAATCTGTCAGCCTTTTGTCTTCAGGGACCTGCCATTCACGAAAACAGGTGAAACTTGGATTTATTCATTCAGCTAGTCAAACAACGATTTTCCCTAAGTGCTTTTCTATATGTCAAACGCTACGTGATGCTGGGTGTTCAGGATACAAAATCTGGTTCCTGTTCTCATGAAGCTTATAACTTAGTGGGGAAGATGGACCAAAAGCCAATGAAGGTAGAAATAAATAAAATGATTACAGCTTATAACAAAAGTGTTAAGAAGGATACAAAGGGCTTTGACAAAGAGTAACTCAGATGGGGAGATATTTTAGATAGGCTTGTTAGAGAAAGCTTCACTGAAGTAGGGGACATTTAAATAGAAACTTCAACTCTGGGGATGAGAATAGGGACAGGGAGGGCGAAGGGGAGTGTTCCTGATAGAAAGGAAATCTTGGTTTGTTCCAACTGTTGTTCTAAATCTGGTGTGACTAGAGCACACCGACCAATGGGAACCCCGACAAAGTGATTTTGGAGAGGTAAGAAAGTCATACGCACCTCATGGGCTGTGGCAGGAAGTCTGAATTAATTGTATTTTAAGTGCAAGAAAAAAGTCATGGCAGGATTTTAAGCAATACATCAGTGTCAGTGGGAGTAGAGGTAACATGATATATCACTTTTAAGGGGATTACTTTGGTTTGTGGGAATGGATAAAGGGGAAAGAGGGGAAGTAGAGGAACCAATCAGCAGACAGAATCTTGAGATTTGGTGTTGGGTAGATGGCCCAGAGGGAGTGGGAGCTCATTAAATCCTTCCAATATCTTTTTCCTATAGACTATCTCAGTAGCTTGGAGAACAGCAGCTAGGTTTAGAATATAATAAGACATCAATTCCAGAGTGTATTTGAGGGCAACTTTAATAAATAACACCTATGAGTTCATATTACAAATTAAAAATGCTTCCCATTATTATGTTTTAAACTCATTTTTTTATCTTGATTCTTTTACAGTATAACTTGAGTTAGATAGTTGTAGTAAATAACACTTTACATTTCAGTATTTGTAATTGCTTGTGATACTTTCTCAGCTCTGTGTGGCCAACAAAAAGAAACCCCATAATTTATTGAGCTCCTACTAGATGCAAGGCACTGTATGAAGATAGAGACACGGAGGTAAGGAAAATCAGCCTTGAACAACTGAGGACCCATCCAAGATCATGTCACTTACATGATACAGAACTAGGATTGGAAACTTGTCTACCTGATTTCAAAAGCTTGTGTTGAACTACTAAGTATATTGCCTAAAGATCATTTTGCATCCTTTTTTTCCCTTGAAGCATAGGAAGGAGAGTTTTTTATGTCAACATGGAAACAGCACAAGTTAGGATTCCTCTGCCCAATCCAGTTCTGTATGCATTAGGAAAAGCCACACTTCTGGGTGTGAGGTGTCTGTCTTTATAAACTAGAATTCACCCTCTGAAGATTTTTCTTGCTGATCTTACCACATGCTGGCTGCCTTCTGAAACCAAACCACAAATTCCTGTTTCATAAGTAGACGAACCTCAGCGTCCCTAGAGACATCCCTCAATATCCCACTTGTGAAACGTGACCTGCTTAACATTTACGTTAAACCCTTCCCAAAGGTATATTTGTGGTTCATTTAAAACATGTTCCATCTTATTCCCTAAGTAAAATAAGTCATCTCTCTAAGCATGCCTTATATCAATATAGTGTTTTGCAGCTTGTAAAGCACTTTTGCTTTATATCATTTGATCTTTTAGGGACAACTACCACAGGTGCTATCATCTTCTTTTTAACAGATGAGGAAATTGATTCTCAAAGAGTTCCATGATTCTTTCAATCAAGGTTCTAGCTCTAAGAAGGGTAGGGCTAGGAGGAACACCTGGGTGTAACAATTTCAACACCCCTTACAAAAACTAGAAGTAAAGAAGTGGGAAATGGTTATAACCATTATTATCTAGAGTAAGTTAATCTTATAGATAGATGCATCCCCGTATCAGGGGGAACTCTGGACATCTTGGGGAAAGGACTGATTGGTAAAATGTCTGTAGGTATTTGCAAGAATGGTATAAATAACAGAAGTGTGAATCTCTTCTATACTTAGCTGCTTCTGGCAGTATCGCTACTGATTTCCCGTCACTGTTTCCATTCATTGCTCCTTTCATTCACAGCTGGCTTCTGTCAAGGATTCTTTTCCTCCCATGCATTAAATTCCATTCCATTCAGAATCAGCTTGAATCAAATATAACCATGAGAGGTGCCTTATGGAGAATACAGAGGCCGTGCCCGTGCTTTGATTTGCAATGGAACACAGAAGGAACTGAGGCCGTGGAAAACTACAAAAAAGCCAGACAGGGTGTCAACTCATTCTTCAAACAATGAAAGGGATCTCTTGAAGCAGCAGAACCAAGCCTGTTTGGTAAAGCCTAAAAGGTAGAATCAAAAGTCATAAGTAGAAATCACTAGCCATTCCATCCACTCATTCATCCAACAAACTCTGAAAGAGAGACTCTTGAAAATCAGTATTTTGATCTAATTGTAGGATTCATTAAAGGTTTTCCTAAGGAAAGGCCATTTAAATGAACACCTGAAGGAGGCCTTCATCATAGCCAGATGAACACTGGGAACCAGCATTCCAAACAGAGGCAACTGAAAAAGTGGAAAGAACTTGGTACTTTCAAGGAGCTGAATGGAATTCTGTAGCTTACGTAGCAAGGGGGGCCCTTATTGGAGAGAGTGGAACCAGACCATGAAGGTAGGCCATGATAAAGCAAATTGGTTTTAGCTGGCTGTACATAATACAATTCTATCACACAGATCTGTCCAGAAATGGACCAGGCTTCTGATGAACAAGGATGTGTCAGAAGAAGCCGGGTGATTCTCAGGAAGAACACTGGTTAAAGAAATGAAGTGTGAGACAGGGTGGAAGGAGGAAGAGTGGACTGGTCACATGATGTGTCAGGTCTCTTCCAGTGTTGAAGGTCTATAATTCCATTATTCTGACAAATATCCAATGTGGCCATTTAAATTTTTTAGAAATTCCAAGGTTGTCTGTCTGTCTGTAGCAAATTTTACATGCAACAAACCTTGGGGCTTTAGATGTTGTTAACAACAAAAAATAAACAAAATGGCAAGAGGGGAAGAGGTGTATGGTGGGAGTAGAGGACTGTAGATGGTGTGGTGGTAAAGATTATAGACTTGAGGTCAATGCTCTTAATGTGGGGTTCAAATTCCAGTTGCTAGATTGATGACCTATAATATTAGTTTGGTTGCTACGTATATGGGCTCTTGTTTGTTTACTGCTGTACTCCAGACCTTATAACAGCACCTGGCACTGCAATAAATATTTGTTAAATGAATGAGTAAATGAAAGCTCCTGCTATGGTGGTCTGCCCAAGGCTGCCCCTCAGTTGTTGCAAAATGGTGATTTCTTTATTTCTGTCCATAAATTCCTGGCAAGGCCTGAGAGAGGCAGAGAAAAAGAAGTAATGAACTCCTACATCCAATCTGCCAATAAGCCCTTCATTCCCAGGGAAGGGAAATCAGCTGTCCTTTTTCCCTTTGTGTCTCCCTGAGGCTCAGCTCTGGTCATTTCTCTTTTCCTTCAAGGCTGCCTGTGATATTCATTTGACCTGATTTCTCCTGTACAGTGTTATAACTGATGATTAGCAAGCTCACCCTTGCCTGGTTTTGAGGAGCCAGCTAAGACTTTGCCTATGGAGATCCCTACCTCCAGCATAAACACTCATCCACTTTATTGGCTCAGAGTATAGAGTACTGCACCATCATGGGCATTGTCCAATGCAGCCAGAAGGAAGCTCTGTGCTAACTGCGAACAGCAAAGAAGAAAAGCTGAATAAGGAAGCAGAGTGCCTGGCAGCACATCCTTCCTCTAGTGCTTCCTGCCCTGGACCAGACCCCAGGCATTCCAGCAAAGTCTCTGCATGATCTAGAGCTCCTGGAAATGGTCTGTTAAGGACAAGACTCTCTGCCCAGTAAACAATAGTACATTAAAAGGGCAGAGTCTCCTCTGTTGTCTGGGTTTCCTGAGATTCACCCTGTGCCCACTGGTTTCAGTCTGGGTCCTCTGCAGTTTGAGGATGCGGATAGTAAACTCTGTCATGATTATAGGAAGAGGGATCACAGGAATGCTATAGAAAGAGGCCTAGAGCCAGAGCCAGCTAAGGGTTATTATTTATTAATTGTGACGAGCCAGGCACAGATATCATGCGTGGCAAACACAGTGATGAGCCACCCAGATCCCCCTTCCAGCTGTGGCTGCAGCTACTGGAAGTGCAGCTGGCAGGCAGCCTTCTCCCATCAGCCCTTTGTGACTTGCTCCAGCTGCAGAGAGCTGCCTTCCCCCAGTGACTCACAACCATGACTGATCAAGGTCAATCTACAAAGGCTGGACCATCAGGACAGCTCTGATGGGCCATTTTTTACTCCAGAGCTCCCTTTGGGTCAGCTGAAGCTGTCCCTGGACCAGCATAGCAGCTTGACTTTTCCCTCTGCCCAATCCTGCTTCTTTCCCTGCCCTTCATTAGGGGTTGGTCCCAGGCCCTCTTCTTAAAAAGATCTTTTACATGTTAAACTCTGCCTCAGAGTCTACTTCAAGGTGAATTCAACCTGTGACAGCAATGGTGGGTAAAAAGGATCGACATGTGACTTGCCCCGTGCTCACCAAAAAGGATTCTGGACCCGCCCACTCAGTTTCCTCTCCTGAAAAGAATCCCATAAATATGTAGGAGGAAGAAGCTGTTGGAAGAAGAGAGATGAGAGGATTTGGGGTGTTGTATGCTTGTACTAGGTGACTGGAGGGCAGCTGAAGACTATAAAGGATGAGGATGTCTTCTCCCCCCACATATTTCTATAGTGGCTTAAAACACAAGTAAATGCCTTGTTGTTTTGAAATTATTTTTCAGTTTTCAGAGGAGTGTGTTCTTAGACCACGATGCTGCTCTTAATCTGGGCTGTGTGGGTCATGGCTTCAATAGGGTTACAGTCACAACAACTTTTAGCATTATTATGCCCATTTTATAGATAAAGAAACTGAGGTGAGAAAGGCTACCTTTTAGGATCGATTTTACTTCTATGTGACCTTGAGCTATTCATTTAACTTTCTCAGACCTTGTGGCTGAAAGACAAATCTTAAATGCCAACGATGCAAGGAAATGAACTAAACATTGAAATCCTTTCCAATTCTAAGATTCCCAATTCTTTATAGAATTAATAATTTAAAAGTATTTTCCAATGTTAATTGTGATAGGATTATATGCAATTAATCAAGTAACTGCAGTCAGTTTTACTTCTTTACTACCTATAAGCTATGCCTACATCATATATGTATGGATTATATCTAGTACCTTGTAAATTATGCAGGGATGTACTGTTTTCCCAGTTTACATCTGGAGAAACTCAGGATCAGAGAAATGATTTATTAGTACAAAGATATTACTGCTTAATTTTAGATCCAGAACACAGACTCAGGTTTCCTGATGCTTCTAATACTTATTCCATACTATTACATTAATTCTCTCTAGTCTTATATTAGTTATCCATTACTGCATAACAAATTATGTTAACACTTAGTGGCTTACAGTAACAAATATTGCTAATTTCCCACAGTTTCTGAAAGTCAGGGGGAGGCTTAGTTAAGTGGTTCTGGCTCTGAGTCTCTCATAAGGTTGCAGTCAGGATGTCAACTATTCGTGAAGGCTTGAGTGGAACTAGAGAATCCACTTCCAAGATGGTGCACTCTTTTTTTGTTTTTTTTTATTATGTTATGTTAGTCAACATCATTAGTTTTTGATGAAGTGTTCCATGATTCATTGTTTGCATACAATACCCAGTAAGATGGTGCACTCTTTTGGCTGTTGACTAGACACCTTCATTTCTCCCTGGCTGTTGAAAGGAAGCCTCTATTTTTTTTTAATTCTTTATTTAAATTCAATTTAGTTAACATATAGTGTATTATTAGTTTCAGGGGTAGAATTTAGTGATTCATCAGTTGCATATAACACCCATTGCCCATTACATCAAGTGCCCTCCTTAATGCTCATCACCCAATTACCCCATCCCCCCACCCACCGCCCCTCCAGCAACCCTCAGTTTGCTGCCTAGAGTTAAGCATCTCTTATGGTTTGCCACCCTCTGTTTTTATCTTATTTTATTTTTCCTTCCCTTCCCCTATGTTCATCTGTTTTGTTTCTTAAATTCCATATATGAGTGAAGTCATATGGTATTTGTCTTTCCCGGACTGACTTATTTCACTTAGCATAATACCTTCTAGTTCCAGCCACATCATTGCAAATGGCAAGATTTAATTCTTTTTGATGGGTAATATTCCATATATATATTGTGGATATGGATATAAATATATATATATCCCACATCTTCTTTATCCATTCATCTGTTGATGGACATTTGGGCTCTTTCCATATTTTGACTATTGTGGGCATTGCTGCTATAAATATTGGGGTATATGTACCCCTTCGAATCACTATGTTTGTATCCTTCAGCTAAATACCTAGTAGTGCAATTGCTGGGTCGTAGGGTAGCTCTATTTTTAACTTTTTGAGGAACCTCCATACTGTTTTCTAGAGTGGCTGCACCAGTTTGCATTCCTACCAACAATGTAAGAGGGTTCCCCTTTCTCCAGATCCTCATCAACATCTGTTGTTTCCTGAATTGTTAATTTTAGCCATTCTGACCCGTGTGGGTGGTATTTTATTGTGGTTTTGATTTGGGTACCCCTGATGCTGAGTGATGTGGAGCATTTTTTCATGTGTCTGTCGGCCATTTGTATGTCTTCTTTGGAGAAATGTCTGTTTATATCTTCTGCCCATTTCTTGCCTGGATTTTTTGGTTTTTGGGTGTTAAGTTTGATACGTTCTTTATAGATTTTGGATTTAGCCCTTACCTGATATGTCATTTGCAAATATCTTCTTCCATTCGGTAGGTTGCCTTTTTGTTTTGTTGACTGCTTCCTTTGCTGTGCAAAAGCTTTTTATCCTGATGAAGTCCCAGTAGTTCATTTTTGCTTTTCTTTCCTTTGCCTTTGGAGACGTGTCTAGCAAGAAGTTGCTGCGGCCAAGGTGAAAGACATTTCTGCCTGTGTTCTCATCTAGGATTTTGATGGATTCCTGTCTCACATTTAGATCTTTCTTTCATTTTGAGTTTATTTTTGTCTTTGGTGTAAGAAAGTGGTCCAGTTTCATTCTTCTGCGTGTGGCTGTCCAATTTTCCCAACACCATTTGTTGAAGAGGCTGTTTTTCCATTGAATATTCTTTCCTGCTTTGTTGAAAATTAGTTGACCATAGAGTTGAGGGCCCATTTCTGAGTTCTGTAATCTGTTCCATTGATCTATGTGTCTGTTTTTGTGCCAATACCATACTGTCTTGATGACTACTGCTTTGTAATAGAGGTTGAAGTCCAAAATTGTGATGCCTCTAGCTTTGGTTTTCTTTTTCAACATTACTTTGGCTGTTCAGGAACTTTTCTGGTTCCATATAAATTTTAGGTTTGTTCCAGCTCTGTGATAAATGCTGATGATATTTTGATAGAGACTGCAATGAATGTGTAGATTGCTTTGAGTAGCATAGACATTTTAACGTTTGTTCTTCCAATCCATGAGCATGGAATGTTTTTCCATTTCTTTGTGTCTTCTTCAATTTCTTCATAAGTGTTCTCTAGTTTTCAGAGTACAGATCTTTTATGTCTTTGGTTAGGTTTATTCCTAGGTATCTTATGGTTTTTGGTGTAATTGTAAATGGGATCAGTTCCTTAATTTCTCTTTCTGCTACTTCATTATTAGTGTATAGAAATGCAACTGACTTCGGCACATTGATATTATATCCTGTAACTTTGCATCAGTCCTAGAAATTTTTTGGTGGAGTCTTTCAGGTTTTCTACATAGAATATCATGTCATCTGCAAAGAGTGAAAGTTTGGCTTCTTCTTTGCCAATTTGGATGCCTTTTATTTCTTTTTGTTGTCCAATTGCTGAGGCTAGGACTTCCAGCTACTATGTTGAACAACAGTGGTGACAGTGGACATCTCTGTCGTGTTCCTGATCTTAGGGGAAAAAACTCTCAGTTTTTCCCAACTGAGGATGATGTTTGCTGTGGGTCTTTCATATATGGCTTTTATGATGTTGAGGTATGTTCCCTCTATCCCCACATGGTGGAGGGTTTTTATCAAGAAAGGATGCTGTATTTTGTCAAGTGCTATTTTGGCATCTATTAAGAGGATCGTATGGTTCTTATTCTTTCTTTTGTTAATGTGGTATATCACATTGACTTATGGATATTGAACCACTCCTGCAACTCAGGAATAAATCCCACTTGGTCATGGTGAATAATCTTTTTAATGTACTGTTGGATCCTATTAGCTAGTATCTTGATGAGAATTTTTACATCCATGTTCATCAGGGATATTGGTCTGTAATTCTCCCTTTTAGTGGGGTCTTTGTTTGGTTTGGGGATCAAAATAATGCTGGCCTCATAGAATGAGTTTGGAAGTTTTCCAGGAAGGCTTGATTCTTTGCCACATGGTCCCTTCCATGGGCCTGCTTGAGTGTCCTCACAACATGGCAGGTGACTTCCCTCGAAATGAACATTTCAAGAGGGAGAGCAAGGAGGAAGCTACAGTGCCTTTTATGACCTACCTCAGAAGTCATATATAGCCACTCCTGCCATATTCTATTCATTTTCAATGATTCACTAAGCCCAATCCCTATTTAAGGGGTGTGGAATCAGCTCCAGATCTTGGAAGGATGAGTATCAAAGAATTTATGGACAGATGTTAAAACTATCACAGTCCTGTTCTTTGGGTGCCTTAAAAATTCCCTATAAATGGGGGCAGTGTTATCTCCTCCTGGAAATTCAAGCCAGCAGAATGAACCAGGGTGCCAACATTTTACTGCAGGGGAAGTTTTTCAGGTGTCACATTAGATGGTAATTTGATAGCCCTTTATTCCTTGGCCAGCGTTGGCTTCCAAAAAACCAAATTCAGACACTACTATAATAATAAGGCAATGATGGAGAATATCTGAGTTTTTGCTGTCTGGAATCCATTTCTCATTCTTCTGATTTTTACCTTGGGGACACCCATTCACCTCTCCTAGTCAGAGTGGAACTAGAGATTTAAAGCCTTCAGTTCCAGAGATGGTCATGTGACCCAGGCCAAACAGTGATTTGTTCTGGGCTAGAAATCCAATGGGTTCAATGCTAGTCAATATCCAAATTTTGTTGGAATTATGGGGAGCAGTTTTCTTTCTGCAGGGTTTGCAAGACTCCTTCCATCAAATGGGAAGAGTTTGTTTGAGAATGAAGTCAGCACAGAGGAGAAATGGCACCAAGACACAGAGAGAGAGATTGAGAGAGAGAGAGAGAGAGAGAGATTGAGAGAAAGAGAGAGAGAGAGAGAGAGAGAGATTCTTGGTAATACTATCATTTGCAACTAGAAAATCCAGCATGATTCAAGCAAACAATTTGTCCAAAGTTATACAGCTAGTGTTGCTTTGCAACCCTCTCAGGAGCTTCCCAGATGTAATCTGAAACCAACCCCTGTACTCAGAAGGCAGGGAGAGACCTAAGAAAGAGGCAGTCCCCTCCAGGTTGATTGGTGGCTTTCTGTCACTCAACAAATCTTTTACGTTTATAAAGCAACCTTAACTGGATTCAGTCACATATACTGTGCAGGCGTTTTCAACACCACATCACTATCTCAAGGTTATGTCCTTGAAGCAGCCTTTGGGAGTGGGAAAGGCAAGTGAAATCCCCATTCCAAGGACAGGGGAGGAGACGAGGAGCCTCTGATCACCTGGGAACAGTTCAGTGGTCAATCAGCAGCACATCTTTCCAATGACCTCTTCTAATAGCTGGTAAGAAGTAGAACTGGGTTTTGACAAAGATATAGTTGATGAAAATTCACACATATTTACTTTAATACCAGTGAAGATTTAACAATTAATAGAATCCATGGGTTTTTTTATAAAGAACAGCAGGTCCAATTCAGGATTTTTAAAAAATATTTTCTCTCCTTCTCTTAGGTTGACCAACACATCTTGGTTTCCCGAGGACCTTCCTATCTTTTAAATTGAGAGGTCAGCTCGTCTCCCTACCTTCCACAGGCAGTGGCAAATGGTAAGACTAGGCTGTTTGTCCTTGGCTCACAGATAGAAAAGGGAATTAGGGCTTGGACTCCTTGCCACCCAGTCCCCAGAGAGAACAGACCTCATCTTAGGGTTTGGGGAAGGTAAGAAAGCAAGAGAAGCTTGGCTGCATTAGCAGCTCATCCATGGGATGAGCTTGGAAGGCTGAACTCAGGATGTTCCAGTGTTGAAGATGCCTTGAGCCTACAAGACATACTTAGCTCATCAGCACTTTAAGTCCCAGCAGGCTGTAGCCTTTGTCAAAAAATGTACCATGTGAGGTGGGAGCATTTTTTGGAGTAACTATGGAAAGTAGACAGAGAGCAGGTCATGGGGTAAGAAGCCTTAGGTTTGCACCCAGCTTGGCCACAACTCCTGTTATCCCTGGGCCTTGGTTTCCCTAATCTATAAGATACAGTGTTCAGTGACCGCTTTAGAGTTCTGCAGTGTGGATTAATGCATTAACATGCAACAGTGCTTTGTATGCTGAAATGTTCCTGCATATAATGGATGATGCTATTGATGATCTTTTTCATCACATTTTGAAATCAATATCTTTCTAGCTTAGGTTCTCATTTCTGTTTTTAACTATGCACACTTCTGAAGGATTCCATCCAAAGGAATCCATCCAAAGACTTAGAACGTATAAATTGCTCTGTGTGGTAAGCAGAAGAATGGCCCCCAAAGATGTCCATGTCCTAATCTCCAGGACTTGTCATTATGTCATGTTACATGGCAAAGGTGAATTCAATTTTCAGATGGAGTAAAGTTGGTAATCAGCTGACATTAACAAGGGTCCTTAAATGTAGAAGAGGGAAGAAGTAGAGTTAGTGTCCAAGTGATACAGCATGAGAAAGGTATGACTGGCCATTAATAATTTTGAAGAGAGGGGAAGGGGCTACAACCAAGGAATGTGGAGAAAGCCTCTAGAAGCCGGGAAAGGAAATGGGTTCCCCCTTGGAGCCTTCAGAAGGCAATGCAGCTCTGGTGACAGTGAGACCCATTTAAGACATCTGACCTCCAGAACCGTAAGATAATTTGTGTTGTTTTAAGCCCTCAAGTCTGTAATAATTCTTTAGCAGCAACAAAAAATGAATATATTCTATAATCAAAACAATCCAGCAAGAAAAATACATAAGATTGTCACAGGAGGGGGATCAATTACTCACTGGGAAGTAGAGCATTTACTCATGTTTCTTTGGGCAGCCTGAGAGTGAACCTTTTAAGATTTTTAGGCATGGCATTTGATGGAGGCATTTCCAGCTTCGCCCTGGGCCACTGTAATCCACAAGAAGACATGGGGGCAGAGCCTTTAGATGTAAAAGTTGGTAAAAACATCATCACAATTTCACTTCTAGTGTATGCTTTCAACGTCATCCAAACTGTTCTTAGCCCTGTGCTCAGATTTACTGGAATCAGTGTTTAAGGATAAATGACAAGGCAGTTCGTGTTTCCTGTGAGTTGGTTTCAATGTGGTATTTTTTTCATTCTCTCTAAAGAAGAGGCAGCCTAGCAAAATGGCACAAGGGCTGTGATTTGCAATTAGACTGACAAGGTTTAAATTGTACCCCTACCACTTACACCCAGTGTGACCTTGTGCAAGTTACACAGCATCTCCAAGCCTTTTCTCATTGACAAAAGTGGGCTGATAAGAATAGCTCTGTGAAGGCTTCAGAATATTAAACAAAATAATGAAGGTAAAGGGTTTTGCATGATGATAAATTCTCCAGATAAACTGATAAATTCTCCTCATGATAAATTCTCCAGAAATGTTAACTGTTTTGCATTGCCCATTTCTGATCTGAAAGAAATGAAGGAAAGAATCAAAGCAGCCCAGAATGGAGAGTGTCCTGTGAGAAGGTAGGTACAAGCAGGATAATCAGAGGCAGAGTGGAACCCAGGAAACCAAGGGGGCTAGGCAAATACTGACTCGGCTATTGGCAGATCTTTGCAATGTGGCTGAACTCAGTTCTGATGAAAGTCTTGTTCACCCTGCCAGTCTTCCCAGACATCTCAAAACCTGTGTTTAAAAAACAGCCAACTAGGTGTTTGTGTACAGCAAGTATTCATTAAAAGTCATTTGCAGCCCTGGAGGCTAGTTGACTGGAACACATCTTACTGAAGTCCTTTATGCCATTAAGAGCATCCAAGCGGGGGGGGGGGGGGGGCGCCTGGGTGGCTCAGTCGTGTCTGCCTTCGGCTCAGGTCATGATCCCAGGGTCCTGGGATCGAGCCCCACATCAGGCTCCCTGCTCAGCGGGAAGCCTGCTTCTGCCTCTCCCACTCCGCATGCTTGTGTTCCCTCTCTTGCTGTGTTTCTCTCTGTCAAATACATAAATAAAATCTTAAAAAAAAAAATCCAAGGGTTCTGGCAGGAGTCTGGGTAATTTAGTGGGCAGGGCGAGGGCCTTAGAGTCACACAGATCTCATTTCAAATGTTGGCTCTGCCACTTTCCTGCTGCCCCTATATCTTTACTTATGGAAAGGAGAAAATGTTACTTTCCTTCAGAGGTCTTTTCCAGATTAAATGTGAAATGCAGGTAAGGGGCTTGAATAGTCCAAGCTGGACCTTGTCATAGTCGTTATGCATTATTGATATGTATTATTTGGGCCCAGAAGGCTTGATTCTATACTAGCTTTGTTATGTAATATGACCTTGGAGAAATCCTAAACCAATTCTGAGTTGTTCCTCCTTCTATACAAAGAGGATAATAAAAAGTGAAGCATCTACTTTTAAGGCTGTTAGGCACACCAAATGAGAAAAGGCTTATATATGAAAGTCTTATATTAGGAGTTTATTAGAATATAAATTTGTCTGGTTGTGCAAATGGCCCCAGTATCCCCATTTTCTTCCCTGTTGGCCTGCCTCAGTGGATGCCACCATTGAGTTGTGTTAAGGTAGTAAAATGTTAGCACTTTGGACCTCATGGATAATGCCCCATAGGGTTGAGGTCAATGGACACAA
This sequence comes from Eumetopias jubatus, assembly GCF_037043125.1. Lineage (NCBI taxonomy): Eukaryota > Metazoa > Chordata > Mammalia > Carnivora > Otariidae > Eumetopias > Eumetopias jubatus. Next base: position 187,411,091 of record NW_028274807.1, on the reverse strand, counting down.
GGTAAGGAGGTGATGGAATGGTAGGGGGGAGAGTGCAAGCTGCATACAATTGATGTTCTACTCTGTAAAAAGCAAGACTAAGTTTCTGGATTCCAGCAGGAGTACAGGGGCCATCAGCATAAGTAATATAAAAGCCTGGACATACAGGAAACTAAGCAGGGATTAACCTCATATGTTCCAGGCACTGAGCCATTCACTTTCCACAGATAATCCCAATTAATCTTTCCAACCACCTTGTGAACTAGAAATCACTTTCCTTGTTTTCTAGCAAAGAAAATTAGGCCCAAAGAGGTTAAGTAAACTATCCAAGTTTACACAGAGAGCAAAGACTAGACCTAAGATCTGGGTCCAGATGTGTTCTGGGTCCAAAATCAATGCTCTTTCCCCACATCCACATTGTATCCCTGAAGTCCAGTTTGATGATTCTGTGACTCTTCTTAGACTGAGATTAGCCTGGACACCAACAGGATCTAATAGCATGAATAGCATGAATCTAATAATGCCTTATATTATTAAGGCAGAGAACTTTAGGGAATATATTGGAACTTTTGATCCAGTGGGAGCCTTGCAATAGTCTCAGAATTGCTCACTTAGCAAGTTTCATTGATTGTGGTGTGCAAATATTGACGTACTTATATAGCATTTCCCAAGGTAGAGCCCATAAAATATTATATTATTAATATCGCTGTTATAAACAAAAACCATAACTATTACAATTAAACAAACAACTACAATTCAAATTTACAGAGGGCTTATTGTAAGCCAGGTACCACTTAAATGCTTTAAATGGACTATCTTATTAAATACTTAAAATGTTCCTATGAACTAGATACTATTATCTTTTTTTACAGGAGAAGAAACCAAATCTTGGCACAGTTAATTATTAATATGAGAAAAATAAACTATTCTCTCAAATGTATTTTTAAACTCTTTAATTAAACCAAGTTAAGCTGTTCTACTCACTACAGGACTTCTCAGAGATTTTACTGGACTCTGAGGGGCTCTAAGAAGAGAACACCTATTCAGTGATTGCCTGATGTATTTGACATGGGTTTCTTTCTCTATTGGAGAACTTTCTGGGTAATTCTGCCCTTCTTTGATGGCCAGCTTGCCTGCTCTCCCCGGGGAAGCAGAGCTCATGCATTGTGCTCGTACTGTTCCCTATCTATTCACCTTGAAAAGCCACATTTTTTTTTTCCCTTTCCCAGAAGCTCTTCATGTTTATGGACTCTGAGAGGGGTAGAGGGAAGTGTGAATTGCTTTTTATAGAGAACTGAGTCACTGATAGTTGGACTTAACATATGAGACAGTGACTGTTTCCTGAGGAGATGCAGAGCTTAGGTCTGATGATGAAGTGGGCTTTCCATTGTGCGAATTGTAGAAGTGCTCATGGGTAGGAAAGAAATGGGAAAAATGGATTTGCAAAGGTTGTGAATGTGAATGATGATCTGGGAATGTTTACACCTGGAGGCATATTGCAGGCATGCGTGGTTTCTTTTATCCATTCTCAATTGACTTTAAATATCTGTCAAACAGCTAGAGGTAATGTAGAAAATAATAAAATTGTGTGGGTTTCCTGCCCTCAAAATGTTTATGACTATAAGTTTACATGAAAAAAGCAATAAGACAGGAATAACATTTTATTTAAATGCTGCTAATTTTAGTTTTGATATGTATCTAATTAATGTAAAAATCACCTGCTTGTAAATCAGTTGCTTTGTCCACTTAAAATCTATTTCCTGGACTTCCAGTTTTAAGATAATGATATAAGAGAATAATGTAAGTAAGTCAACTTCCTCCTTTTGAAAATCACCCCCAGAACATGAAGGAATACAAAGATACAAACTCCATCTTGGATTAAATTAAATGTATAATTCCCAAACCATAGTGTATGAAGACAGAAGGCAGTTATAGGAATGGTATCAGATTGTACAGAACTTCTTAAGCTCAAGAATTGAGGGCACCTGGTTTTTCAGACGGTGGCAGTCAGGCTGAGAACAGGGAAGTGGTTTTGAAAGTCAGTATAAGGAGCAATTATACCTGCAGGTCCCTAGACCTCTACTTCTATAACCCTTCACAAAATGGAAAGAATGATCCCTTGATGGTAGTGAACCAAAGAGGCTTCAGACTTGGGAGTCAAAGCATAAACGAGGGTGGGAGAGAGGTACAAATAAAAAGTAGAGACCTAAGTGAAAGCCTACTTACTGTAATAAGATCCATAGCCCCTACCTTTATCCCATCGAATATTCTAACAAGCAGGCTTTTCTATTGGTATAGCCTTAGCCCCAAGCATAAGATTGAGGGATCCTTCTTTGGAGAAACTGAACTGCCCCCCACAAAAGATCTGCTTGGGGATCTCAAATAAAATCCCAAATAAAATATCCAACTGGCTATGAAAATTAAAATGAGCCCACCGGGTAACAAGCCCCAACCATTCACACATACTTTCCATTCATCTTTTTGGTACCTAACTCAGGAAATCAAGCAAATACTTGACAGAAGCCATTAATCTATAAGAGAAAGGGAAAAATAAAGTAACAGATGCTAGAATAAACAGAGACAATGCAAAGAGAAGAAGAAAACTTAAAACAAAATTTAAAAAAATATCTTCAAGTAGGTGAGAGAAGACAGTGCTGTCATGAAACAAGAAATGCCTATAAGAAAAGAACACTTATTGGAAATAAAAAGTATGATGGGGGAAAAAATAGAAGATATGTATACAAGGAAATCTCTTCCTCCAAAAAGTAACACAATGACATTGGTAACAAACTACAAAAGGGTGGACAGTTGGAGGTAAACAATATGGAAACTCATGAGTTGATTAACTAGAATTCTAGAAAAAGAGAACTGAGAACGGAGGGAATGGCTTGGTTTGAGATCCCTCAGAAGCCGACTCAGATGTGGATTAGAGCTGAAGTTGTTAATTTGGGAGGTGATCTCAGAACAACAGTAGGGTTGTGGGATGGGGAAGCAGAGAAGGAAAGAAAGCTGTTAAAGTACAGATGGTCCCCAACTTTTAACTTAAGATTTTTCGATTTTATGATGGCATTAAAGCAATACACATTCAGTAGGAACCGAACCTCAAATATCGAATTTGGATCTTTTCCTGGGCTGGCCATATGTGGCACAATGCTCTCTCATGATGCTGGGCAGTGGCAGCCCAGCAGCTCCCAGTCAGCACTGCGATCACAAGGGTCCCAAAACCAACCCACTTAAAACCATTCTGGACCCATACAGCCATTCTGTTTTTTACTTTCAGTAGAGGACCTAATAAATTATATGAGTTGTTCAACACCTTATTATAAACTAGGCTTTGTGTTAAATGATTTTGCCCAACTGTAGGCTAATCTAAGTGTTCTGAGAGTGGTATGCTACGATGTTTGGTAAGTGAGGTGTATTAAATGCACTTTGACTTATGATATTTTCAACTTATGATGTGTTTATCAGGAAGTAACCCCATTGTAAGTCAAGGAAGATCTGTATGGGTTATCAAGTTAATTACTATGATAGGCAACCAGAACTCAGTCCATTTGGGAGAGTCTGGAAGGTAGTATAGAGTATACTTCAGAGTTGTCAAAACAAAGGTGAGTAAACTGGGATATTAACCCACGAGACCTTTTATGCTATGTTTGAGGGTGGCTTCCAAGCAAATTTGGTTTGTTCATATGCAAGCCAAAGGTGCTCCCATGATGAGAAAAATAATCCTTCATCACAGAGGTTCATGGTAAATAGCCGTATTAGTTTCCTAGGACTGCTGTAACAAATCCTCACAAACCGAGTGGCTTAAAACAACAGAAATTTTTTTCTCACAGTTCAGGATGCCAGCGGTAAAAAAAAAAGCAAGGTGTGAGCAAGATTGGTTCTCTCTGAAGTTTCTGAGGAAAACACCATTCCACGTGCCTCTTTCCTTGATGGTAGTTGTTGTTAGAAATCTTAGGTGTTCCTTGGCTTGTAGACATATTACTTGAACTCTGCCCTCATTGTCACCTCACTGTCTCTTAGTGCCCATGTCTTTGTGTCCTCTCCCCTTTCTATAAAGACAGTGGTCACTGGATTTAGGGACCACCCTAATCCAATATAATCTCATCTCAATCTGCAAAGAACTTTTTTCCAAACAACATCACATTCTGATCTTTCAGGTGGATATGAATTTTGGCAGGACCCTATTTGTCCTACTATAGCAACCTGTTGCATGGAGACTAATGCTGAGGGGATAGGGACAGGGAACTAGGCTCTGCTACAAAAATGACTGAAGAATACTGTAAACTTTGGAACAAAACAGATCTAGATTTTAATCTCAAAAGATAAAAAGGCAATAGAGTTTAAAATTGGGTGAAATGATTGGGCATCTCTGATTAGTCTGTCCAGATCTTAAAGTAAGTGTCATTCCATTAAAAATTTTCACTATAGAATATGCCAGGCCACTGTGAGAACCACACAAGAGATTCCAATACAGTGCTTAGAGTGAGGAAGCTTCCACTGCGGTAACACACATGAAATAATTCAAGACTGGCACAAAGCAATAAGCAATAAAATGATCAACTGAAGTGTAGCATTCACTGCCTGAAGTTTTGGCAGGAAATAAAGAAAGAAAAAATTTTACGAAATTTTCAAGGACTTATAAATATGAGTGTCCAGGTTCAAAGACCCCACTAAATATACATCACAGGTAATGATGTAGAGGTAAATAGCTCTATGCTGAAGCATCATCATGACATTTCAGAAGACCAGAGATAAAAAGAACATAAAACTCCCCAGGGTGAGTGGGGGTACACTTCACACAAAATATCAGCAGTCTGAATGGCATCAAGGTTCTCAATAACAAGACTGAGAGCTAAGAGACAATGACAGAATAGCTTCAAATTCTGGGGGGAAATTATTTTCAAGCTAGAATTTTGTACCTTCCAAACTATCAATCAAGTATGAGGATGGACAGACAGTTTTCAGATTTTCATATTCCAAAGTAATTATGTTCAATGCACTCTTTGGCTTTACTTTGGTAAAATGTAAGAATGGACTAAGATAGAGGGAATCCAGAAAAGATGATCTGCAACCCGGCTAAGGGAATTCCCATAACGGTGGCTAAGAGAAAACTTGGGATTCAAGTTGTGCTAGAAAGATGGTAGTCCAGCTTGGAACAAAACAGTGGAGAAATGTCTTCAAGAAAACACTAAAACCAGGAGATTTTAAGTTTGACATCGGAAAAAAGTGTGTTGAAAGTGTTTTGAAGAGTTATTAGAATGTGTGGCCAGAGTTCATTGATTTACATAAAACTGAGCAATAAAAAGGAGTCAATTTTAACTTCAGGTAAGACAAACGTAATATAAGAAATTAAATGTAATGGTGGTACACCACTTCACTGAGCAGTAAGAAATATTTACATAGTTATAATAATAAAAGCACCGATGTATAGTTAATCAACACTTGCAACATAATTATATTGAAAGGAGTAGAGGCAAGGGAAATGGGATGTGATAGAACTAAAATCTTCATATATCTAAAGAGGAAGTGGACAATACCTAAATTTGAGATTTCGAGAAAAAAGTAGTTTAGGCTTAGTTTTTGGAAATATGGGGAAATAACCAGAAGATACAGCTAAAGGACTTAACAGTAGTTGCCCCTGGGACATTAAGAGATAATAAGCTATGTGTCGTGAGGGGTCAAGTGTTTCCTGGTGATTTAGGGTTCTGGTTCTGTTCCTTGAGTCCCAGTTTTCTCCAGCTCTTCTAATTCCGTGAACTGCCTCAGTTTCCTTCCTTGCCACATGATCCAAAATTATTCTCTTTTACTTAATCTACTATTATCTTTTGAGATATACTACTACAGAATCTATTAAGATTCTGTCACAACTCTTAAGAGTCCAGGCTATTACAATGATAGATGTGGATCTCATTAATGCACATATCCTGATGACTCCTTTTAATAAACTAGTTCTGATTCATGCGCAACATATAATCTGTTCCATATGCTTAATGAATAGACAAAGTTCCTTATCATGATGCCTGGCATCTTCCCCAGGATTACCTCCCATCATTCCTTATTTCATGTCACACTTTAGTCATACCAAACTTCTTTCAGTTCCCCTACTATGACCTCTACTGCCCCTTCCCACTCATGTTCCCCCAGGGCTTTTTATAACCTCAGGTTTTTTTTTCATCTGAATAATTCTTACTTAATTCTTTAAGACTCAGATCAGGTGTCCCTTCCCTTAACCTTCTCTGATTTAGTAGATTGGCCTTAATATTCCTCAACTGCACAGCGTAGTGTGAGCACTTAAAATATTATGTTGTAATTCTGTGATTCTACTTCTGTATCTACCTTTAGATAAGAAGCTCCTTAAACGCTGTAACTGTGTAATCATAACCAGTACTCATAGTAGTTGCTTAATAAATGTGTACTGAACTGAACACTAGCTTATGTCTACATGGAGCAAGACAAGTGTGATGATCTTGGTATTTTAGTTATCTATTGCTACATAAAAAATCTCCCCTAAATATAGTGGCTTAAAACAGTCAGCACTTATTTTCTTATGGTTTTGAAATTTGAGCATGAGAGGTGGCTATAGCTTGTCACTACTTTATGTGGCACTCATTGAGTCACACCTATGCTGATTCATTCATGTGTCTGGTGCCTCACTGCAGGTGGCAGCAATGCCTGGGACTGGCTGGGCCTCTCTCCATGAGGTCCCTCATCATTTAGTAGTAGCACCTGAGATCCTTTACATGGCAACTAGATCCTAAGAGGACACAACTAAAAGCCGCTAATAGTTTTAAGGGCTCATTGTTTGGAATTCCCAGTGCCACTTTTGTTACATTCCATCAGTGAAAGCAAATGGCAGGCCCATCTCAGCTTTAAGGGAGGGAGATAGGTTCCACTTCTTGATGGGAGTAGGGACATGCACAAAGAAGGATGGGGGAAGTTGTTGGCGCCCATCTTTACAGATAATCTACATTTGATAATTATTTGCTATGGGTAGTTAATCAGATAATCTCATTCTTACATATTTAAATCAAAATAGTTATTTTTGTGCATTATTTCATCCTTGGATAAGTCAAGAAGTGTGATTGGGCGAAGGCATGTTGTTTTGCATAAGTTTTTTTAATTTCAAAAATAAAAATGAATAGATCAATCAATCATAATATTTGAATAACCACGCTAAGACACGGTGCTAATGCACTTTTCTACAAATTATAAAGGGATAAGTTGCTGTTGTAGAACGCTAATGGAGAAAGAAGGGGCTAATGTGGCTCTATGACAGCAGAAACTTTTCATGAGAAATCACCCAGATAATATTTCTGAAAATATTAACTGTCCTCAGCCAATATTTAAAATAATGTCCATGTTTAAAATAATCCATTATATGTAGTCATTCTGTCTTGAGACACACTTTCACATATTAATGTTTTAGAGAATATGGAATTCTAACAGAATAATGAATGGATATACCTGCATTTTAGACATGTCCATTACACTAATTAAAATCTAGTATGACCACAGGTTTTTAATTACTTTCCATCATTGCTGCAGTCAATGAAGCTAGCTTTATTGCCCACTACAATGCCTCACTTATAATAAATCTTCATAAAACCTGAGAAGAGTTTCCAATTATAAAATTCCAGAGGCAGGCTTTTCTGTCTGGCTTTGCTTAGAGCAGAATGCAAAAAGAGCCTTATTTGCTTGTTAACCTGAGAAGGCAAGCAATGAAAATAAGACTAAATAGGACATATGCCTTTTTCTGTCTCTGTGTGACTACCCTTTTCTTGTATTTCACTGTATTTTTAATTCTTTGTTGATAACAATTAACCACTTAGGACAAAAGAGTCAAGGCACTGAATGAAGCTTTCAGAAATCTTGGGTTCTGGATTTGATTTTGCCACACACGCGCTGCCCTTAAGCCTTAGGCAAGCCCCTTAAACAACCTGAATCTTGTTTTTGTCAAGTGTATAAAAATGAGTTCAGCTTCTTTGCTTTCTTCTCAGTGAAGAAAGACAAAGAAAGGGCTTTGCAAACTACAAATCTCTAAGCAGATGGGAGGAAAGAAATTGATGAAATAAATGAGATAGTGGAAACCACAAAGAATCAAAGGCCAATTTGGGCATTCATTATTTTGTAATTTAGTAAGTACTGAGTGTCTAGTATGTACTAGGCATTGTGGTCAGGGCTGATGATTAATAACGAATAAGATGGGTGAGGTCCCCCCCCATCTCTGTGGAGCTTGCAGCATGACAGGGAAGACATGTATTAAACAAGTAAGCAAACAGTTCATCTTTCTGTAATAAATGTTACAGAGGAGGGAACAGGACCCTATAAGAGAAAGAAACAGGGAAAGCTGATTTGGTAAACTTCTCTGGTATGGGAAATTAAGCCTGTTGGGTGGTATGAAATCAGACCAGCAGATAAAGGGATATGCAGGCAGGTGCAAAGCAAAAAGCAAGTGAAGAAAGGCAAGCATGCCTTGAGGATCCTGAGGAAGACAGGGAGACAAGCACAGGAGGGAAGAAACATGTAAGCCATGAAGCGGTTTGCCTTTGATCCTATAAGCCACAGAAAGCAACTGACAGCTTTTAAGCAGGAAAGTGATGGGATCTAATATTACGCTTTACAAAGGTCACTTTTGCTGTTGGGTTGTAAAGGTCAAGAATGGAAAAGTGGAAGCTGCTGCAGAGCCAGGAGAGTGAAGATGATGGCTTAGGCAGGAACTAGCAGTAGAAATCATAGGGATTAGATTAATTCAAGATATATTTTGGAGGCAAAGCTGACAAGATTTGTTGATAGAATAATTATAATTGGTAAGAGTAAAAGGAGACTCCAAGATTTCTCGCTTGAGCAATTAGAACTATGGTTCTGCTGTTTACAGAAGTAGAGAAGCTGGAATAAGCTTATAAAGGAAATAAAAATATACCAGGTTGAAATGAACATTCACATGTAACTATCAAGAAGGCTGGAAAATCAAGATATGGGTTCGATATGGACTCTGAGAAACAAACTGAGGGTTCTAGAGGGGAGGGGGATGGGGGGATGGGTGAGCCTGGTGATGGGTATTAAAGAGGGCATGTTCTGCATGGAGCACTGGGTGTTATACGCAAACAATGAATCACAGAACACTACATCAAAAACTAATGATGTAATGCATGGGGATTAACATAACATAATAAAATTAAAAAAAATATGGGTTCGAGAAATATATAGGTCATGAGGGTACAGATTCATGCTTCCAAATACCCTGTGGTGCAGATTTGGGAGAAAGCCATTAACTTATACCATTGTTCTGCTGACAAGCTTAGTCATGCCATGCCTATAACTGACTGGACAAGTAGTTTTCTTTTCAGGCCAGGATTAAGCCTTTCCCACTTCCTCTTGAATATCTATCCCTACCCAAGTCACCAGTTTTATCCATACATCATTAACCTGAGAGTAGCACAGGGTTTTCAGATACAATATTGCCCTGCTTTGGAGAAAGCAATTGGCAGAATTTCTTTCTTTCTTCCTTCCTTCCTTCCTTCCTTCCTTCCTTCCTTCCTTCCTTCCTTCCTTCCTTCTTTCCTTCTTTCCTTCCTTCCTTCCCTCCTTCCTTCCTTTTCTTTCTTTCCTTCCTTCCTTCTTTTTTTCTAGAACCCAAAGACACTGTGTTAAGAAGTAGTAAAAATAGTTGTATAGGCGAGGCTAAGTTCTACTGAATACCTAGCCTGTAGCACCCATTCCATACCTGAGCCTGTACCTCATCACAGCTCTGTTAGGTAGGCAAGGAAAGTTGGGGATACTGAGTCTGGAGTAGGTGACATGATTTGCTCATCAATGTCACGCCTGTTATTTTGGTTTTATCTATAGTGCTATTTCTGAGGCCTTTCTAAGGCTAGAGGAAATGGAATATAGATCCTTGAAATTCAGTATTGTTTCTGGGTTTGACTATTTTTGAGCAACCGGAAGCTCCTGACTTGCAGTGTGTGTGTGTGTGTGTGTGTGTGTGTGTGTGTGTGTGTGTGTGTGTGTGTGGTGTGTATTTTAATTTTGCTGAAGCACGAATCTGAGTTGCTGCAGGGCTGCTATGTGGGAGTGTGTGTACTGGACATCTGTTATTTTTGCCTGCCTGGCATGTATTCTCCATTTTTTAGCAACAGCTCCTTGGGTTTACTTTGGGGCTCTGTGCCTCACCTGTTGGATACTCCCTTAGTGGGAATGTTAGCCGAGGAACCCAGACCAACCCCAGAAAAGGTCCAGGCATGTGGTCCAAGTTCAGTCCATCACTCTTTCTCCAAGGAATTTGAATCTTTGAAACAAGAGATAATGAGAATTGAAAGTGACTAGGGAGGATCCATGCCCTCCATGATATCCTGACAATACTGTCCATTCATTCCCATTATTTGGAGTAGAGACTACCAAGATTTTTCTGTAAAAGACCAGCTAAGAAATATTTTAGGATTTGTGGGCCATTTGGTCTCTGCCTCAACTACTTGACATACAACTTTTCCTTTTTTATTCTGTGGTCTCCCCACTCCTCCTTCTAAGTAAATTCCTTTCTCTAGTTAATATCAGTAGAGTTCATTTATGTTGCTTGCCACCAAAGAACTTTACTGATGTACAGTGAGTCTCTTGGCTGATGAGTGAATCTAGTTTACTGCCCAACATCCACATATCATCAGGGCTTTCTCTTTATGCCTCCACTAGTGTATGGAATAACAATTGAGAAGCAATTGATAGAACAGTGTCTTAGTGAAAAAAGGCTAGATCTGATGATATAAATAAAGGAGAAGTGAACAGTCTACAAAAAAGAAGATGGTGCTGAGTCAGATGTTTAGGATAAATTAAAAAACAGAATGTTGAGTTTATCAATGGTTCAATTCTAGGACTTAAATTAGCCTTTTATAATGAAAAAAATGGTAGATTGATAACATTGTTTTAGCAAGTGTGTCGAAGAGATTTTTTTTTAAATGATCAAGAGAAAAATTTTTATGTATGTATGTATGTATGAATTTATTTATTAGTGAGGGGGTGGAGAGGGGCCAAGGGAAAGAGAATCTTAAGCAAGCTCCATACCCAGTGTAGACCTGATACAGGGCTCAATCTCACAACCCTGAGATCATGACCTGAGCCAAAATCAAGAGTCGGAAGCTTAACCATCTGAGCCACCCAGGCGCCCCAATCAAGAGAAAGATTTAAACTGTTAAAAAAATTTTGTTTTAATTTTTTTAAATATTAAAATGAGGTTTGCCAGTGGTTTTGGTTAATCTTGGGAATCCTGAACTTTCCATGTTGGATGATCCTAAGTCTGTTCAAACATTTTCACATTGTGAACCTAAAGGTTATACGAGGGTCTCAGAGCATATTCCCCCAGAGTGACAAGATTTCACTTCTGTCAACACTTCCACTTCTCTCTGCCTCCCACTGTTCTAACAGAAAAGTAAATATTGTTGGACATCCTATTTAGATCAAGTAGATAAAATCTTCAAGACTTTTCACAGTCTGGCACTAGCACGAATACAAAATGAGCACCATCTCTGCCCTTAAATAAGTGTCTGTCTAGCTGAGATGAGGATGTTACTCACCCAGGAAATTTCTGGGTAGTACCAAGTGGTCAGATCAATTCAACAAAGAATGAATGGGTCATATGAAGTTCTCTAATGGTGCTAAACAGAGGGATACAATAACACTAGCTTCATCTCAAGCAGCAACAGAATTGCATTCCAGAGATAAAAAGAATCTTAGAGGCCAGTTCCTTCATTTCCCACAGGAAACACTAAGGCACAAGGAAGCAAACTCTAAGATCCTACTTCTGATTAGTGGGCCTAGGAGCTGGTGTTCCTGATTCCTATTCTTAGTAACTTGGATGTATTAATTCAACTTCACAATAATCCTGTGAAATAGGTACTATGACTACAGGCACTGCAAGGGTAGGTAACTTGCACAAGGTCATATAACTAGAAGAGGTTTAAACCCAGGCTATGTGGTCCCACATTGTGTTCTTAAATACAAATTCCTACTTTGATTCCAAGAGCGTGAGTTTGGCTGGACACAGTTAATTTTGAGACATGATCTAAAGGGCAGAGTCTATTAAATATAGATTTCCTTCTAACGATATTGCCCACTTTACTCAAGGTCTATTCATAATTTTATTTTTTAAAGATTATATTTATTTATTTGACAGAGAGAGACACAGCAAGAGAGGGAACACAAGCAGAGGGAATGGGAAAGGGAGAAGCAGGCTTCCTGCGGAGCAGGGAGCCCAATGTGGGGCTCAATCCCAGGACCCTGAGATCATGACCTGAGCCAAAAGCAGACGCTTAATGACTGAGCCACCCAGGAGCCCCTAATAATTTTATTTTGTAAGTACCTACAATGTGTGAGATACTCAGCTAAGTGGTTTGCAGACACTACATGTGATTGTTGCAGCAACACTGCAAAATAGGTAATATTGTCCTCATTTTCAGAGGAAGAAGCTGGATTGATTTGTCCAAAAATACCATAATAATAAGTTGCAAAATAGAAATACAAACCAAGCCCTAGCTGGTTCCAAAGCCTATGCCTTTAATCATCCTCCAAATCCAAGATTCTGGCTTTTTTATTGCTGTGCTCCAACTTACAGAGCATTTTCTATACCTGCATCCTTATGCCTATAATCAGAAATGAGTTGGATATTCTTATTCAACAAAATGCATCATATTTCAGCCAAGGAGTTCAGCCCTTCAGGATTTCCCATAGCCAAATTAACCAGTATTTGGAATGGAAGTCAGACAACAAACCCCAGTGTACTGGATTGAAAATTACAACCTAGCTGGGTTGGTGGCTGAAAAAACAACACAAGACACACAGATAATAAACAGCAGATTTTGGACGAGAAAGCATGGCATTAAATAATTGAAGCCAGTGAAAGTGGAATGTGGGGCCAAGTCTACACAACTATTTATGAAACTGAGAAATGGAATATTGATGTTTGGTACCAGTACGAGAGCTTTCTGGTTAATTGCATTCCTGGGTGAAGTCAGAAAAATATGATGCTTATATTTTTGAGTGAACAACATAATTTTCTATCATTCACTGGGAAACTGGTTAACTCTCTAGCTCACCTGCTGTGTGTAAAACCGGGAAGAGCATTCTGTTGACTGTGAAAAACTAAATTTGCGGTCCTGATATGTCCTACTTGTTTTACAAATTTATTGAGCACTTGCTATGTGCCAGGCAAAGGTCCTTCTCAGAGCTCACAGTTGGCTGAACAGACACAGGGACAAATAGATCTAATATATGACAACTACTAGTATAAGATCCCATTCCCTTCCCCATCAATCACCTATCTTACACAGCTTATATTTTTTTCAGGGTATTAATCAGTACTGAAGATTATGTATTTGTTTGCTTATTTGCTTACTGTCTGTCTCCCAAAGTAGAATGTAAGCACCAGTAAATCAAGGGTTTTGCTTATTACTCTGGTTCCAACATCTAGAACAGTTCCTGGCATATAATAAACATCAGTGCCAAATGCAATAGAGACAATGGAGGGAAAGGTGATCAGATTTGTCCAGGGGTGGCCTGGGGAAGGCACCAGAATGGGCAATGTTTCAAGCAGGGTGTTGCACAAGGGTTTATCTGTGAAGGAGTAAGGTTAAGAGCATTGCAAGCAAAAGGAAAGGTAGAAATGGATGGATGGATGCATGAAAATGCATGATATGTTTAGGCAGTACTATATAGTTGTAAAAACTGAGTCCCAGGGGAGTGACTGTAAACAATATATAGCGTGGTCAGGTGAGGCTACATACAATATACAGTGATGATACAATGCGTTAATCCCCATTTATCTGCTCCACCATTGGGCACCACCGACTTCCCCTACTCCCACTTTGGTTTCCAAAGATATTTTCTCAAGGAAGACTTCAGCACCTTTGGTTGTGCTCTAGTGTGTTAACCAAGCATGTGGTTCCCTTTGGTAATCTCATTCTATTTCCTTCAAACTTGGGTACGATTACTCGCTCTACCATCATATGATAATATCAGAAGAATTTTTAGTTGACATTCCCAGTCACAGAGCTGAATTAAATTGTTTTTGATGGTGAAGGTTTTATTAACCTCAGATAATTAGGCAGTACTTGAATGGATATGAAGAAGCCTAAGTATTCTCCAAATGTGTCAAAATCCATAATGGGTCACTTTTTGGCTTGTACTTTTTTTTCTTTTTGCTTTTTCACTAGCACTGCTTTTTGAATGAGTGCCAAGCTGTTTAGAGTTAAAACTCTTAGTCACAATTAACAGAGAACAACAAAGCTCAAACAATAAAAGGGGGAATTATTGAGAGAACATTGTGTTATCCATGGAACCCTGAAGCAGCTGGGCCTCTCAAATGACTTGAAAAAGAAATCTGAAACTCAGGCAGTTTTTAATCTCTTAATCTCTTGCTCTGTCTCTGTCTCTCACCCTGGTCCTAGCCCTCTCTTATCTTTGCCTCTGGCTCTGTTTCCTGTTCCTCTCTGTCTTTCTCTGTTGCTCCTGTTTCCCTCTGCTTGCAGTTTCTCCCTTCACTGGCCTCTCTATTTCTCACTGTCTTTACTATTCTCTCCTCTCATTATTTTCCCTCCAACAGGCTTTCTTTACTTTTCCATATTCATAGCAAAACCATCCCCATAATTCTCCAGATTGTACTGCCTCCATTTAAGAGATCAGCCCAAATAACTGGCTAATTACCTAAATCTCTCAGATTTCATAATCCATAGGAAGGAGAAGTGATTGGTCTAGCCTGAGCTAGGCATCATCCCTGGACCAATCAACTGTGAGCAGGAAAACAGTCACATGATGCAAGTGTGTCTAGAGAGTGAGGGTACAGCGGTCCTATGGGGTATGGCAGTCCTGTGGGGTATGGAGAGGAATATTTCTCCAAGAGTATCTCTGTGAGTTAGACATATAAGCTAAAAGGTGTCTGCTACCTCCAAGCACAGCTTGGATGAATATTGATGGATGAATTAATATTCTTTTTAAATTAATATCACTTGATCAAGAAAGCTTGATGAAAAATACTATAAGGAAAATCGGCACTTCATGTGGTGGATTCTTCTTGGGAAAATTGTTCAAACTTTCAAACATCGGGCCATTTTGTATGATCAAACTTTCAAATATCTGGCCATTTTGTAGATTTGTACAGTTCAAGTTCCTAGGTCAACCAGCTTTTTGACATCACCAAAGGCCAGAGAAGAAGAATCCCGCAACCCAGTGTTGTCATAGGGGAACAAAGGTACCCTTTGGCTGATAGGCAGATGTTTATGCCTAACATGTTATCTTCGCTGTTTTCTTTGCAAAGTAATTTCTTTCCTGCCCTCAGTTTACTCATCTGTGAAATGAGGGGGTTAGATGTGGTGATTTGTGTTTCCTTTAGTTCAGATATGCTGTGACTCCCCTTGGATGCAAAAAAGGCCCCTCAAGGTCTGAACTGCTTTGGGAGAGAGCTGCCTGCCTAATCACAGCTCACACAAACACTTGTGCTTGCCAAGCCCTCTGATTCCTCCTCAAAGCCATTACAGCTGAACTTGGGATCCTATTTTTATTTTCTAGGTAGTCTGAAATTAGATTTGCCAACTTTGCAGCTCCTGTCAGATGTCTGCTTCTCAACAGAGAGATTTTTCAGACTTTGAGCCAAAGACTTTCAGCTACCAGGGACTGTGGTTACTTTTTTCATCTCTCAAGACAGAGCTCTGAACAGCACTTGGACCTCTGAGCAGGAAGTCCTGGGTCCCCTTTCCCAGCTGTTAACAGTGGAGATGCTGCACCAAAACATTCAGCTCTCTCCTGTAGGATCTGTCAGCATGACAACCCCTACAGCTGTGGACAAAGTCCAATGCAATGATACTGAGACTGGGTGTAAATGGCTTTACCTGGAAATGACCAAATTGTTTAAGTGGGGTTTATGGTTATACTCAGATTCATCTAGGCATTTGGTGACGCGTGTAAAAATAAAGATGGAAAAGGAATGGAAATGCTGTGAGAAGACATCTTTAATTCTTGTCCCTCCCTTTCTTCATTCATTCAACAAACATTCATTGAATACCTTGTGTGTTCTAGTTCTTGTATGTTCATGTAGCACTCTGCTAGATGCTGGGGAAATAGGAACGTAGACACATGGCTCATTCCCCAGAAAGGAAAGACAGGATGGTCAACATAAGAACATCAGTCTGGAGCTGTGGTCAGGATTATCTATGTTCTCTCCTGATCTCCTTCCTTGATTGTTTATTTCCTTATGTCTGCATCCGGAGCCTGAATGAGACCTATATGAGAGGATAAGGGTAGTGTTGCTGACAAGAGATCTGATGAGCATTTCTGGGTTTAGGATTTTCATGGTTGGAAAGTAGGGAAGGCAGTCCATGTGTAGGAACTAGCATAAGCAAAGTATAGGGTATGTTTAATTGAGCAAATGGATAGGGGTAGAACCATTCATCACAATATTATACTCCATATTTTCTTTCTTTTGAACACTAAATGCTTGAGCATTTGTCTATTTATCATCATAAATGAATGTTAAGATGTAAACACTGCAGATACATAAAAATATGCCACCCCAATCCTATTATATCTGCCAGGGTTCTCCATCTAAGTAACATAAAGCAATTCTAGTTAATCTAATTAAAATGTATTAAATGATATTGCAAAACTCAGATAATCACTAAGAGAACTGAATTTGGATGCTGGCAATCAGGAACAATGTTCAAAATCAGGCCATAGAACTGATTCCATGAAGGTGCCGGGCACACACACTACACCTTGTCTCACAGACACCACAGGGCTCGTACCACTGGACATTTCCTCTGCCACTGAGGCCTCCAGAAACTGGCAACAGCTGCCATATCTGCAACACTTTCCTGGGAAGGAATTAGAGCAGTTCTACTTTTTAATATCAATATTTTCAATTTTGAGTCTAGGTAGTCCATCTGAATGGTGGAGTCTAAGTAGTGCCTGTATCCCAGCTACAAGAAAGGCTAGGAGAGCCAGGATCTGGTGTTTTCAGATACCTATGAGAAAAGATGGCCACAAAGGGGGTGATTTCCCCAGTCACATGAATAGATTTTGGGGGGCGCCTGGGTGGCTCAGATAGTTAAGCGTCTGCCTTCTGCACAGGTCATGATCCCAGGGTCCTGGGATCGAGTCCCGCATCGGGCTCCCTGCTCAGTGGGGAGCCTGCTTCTCCCTCTGCTTCTCTCTCTCTCTCTCTGTCTCTCATGAATAAATAAATAAAATCTTTAAAAAAAAAAGAATAGATTTTGGGTGCTGTGCAACAACAACAACAAAAAAAGACAAATGTTTAATACATCCATGTTTCAAAGATAATGTCTGTTATCTGTTTATTTTTCCAGATTTTCTTTTCTATGTGTGTGTGTGTGTGTGTGTGTATACATACATATATATATATATATATACTTTTGAAGGAAAGTCCTTCTATACCTAGTTTGTTGAGAGTTTTTCTCATGAAAGGATATTGAATTTTCTCAAATGCTTTTTCTGTATCTATTGAAATGATCATGCAATTTTGATCTTTCATTCTGTTTATGTGGTATATCATGTTAACTGGTTTTTATACTTGACCCATCCTTGCATTCTAGAGATAAATCCCACTTGGTCATGTACTATAATCCTATTAAATGTACTGTTAAATTTTGTTTGCTAGTATTTTGTTGAGGATGTCTGCATCTAACTTCATCAGGGATACTGGCCTTAGTTTTCCTAACTTGCAGTATTTTTATCTGGCTTTCATGTCAGGATAATGCTGGCATCATAAACTGAGTTTGGAGGTTCCCAAAGTTCCTTCTTCTCAATTTTTTTGGAGAAGTTTGAGAAGGATTGGTGTTAATTCTCCTTTAAATGTTTGATAGAATTCACGAATGAAGTCATCTTGTCCTGGGCTTCTCTTTGTTGGGAGGCTTTTGATTACTGATTCAATCTCCTTACTCATCCCTGGTCTGTTCATATTTTCCATTTCTTCATGATTCAGTCTTAACAGGGGGTATGTTTCTAGGAATCAACCCATATCTTCTAGGTTAACCATTTGTTGGTATAATTGTTCATAACAGTCTCTTAAGATCCTTTTTATTTCTGTGTCATCAGTTGAAATGCCTTCTCATTCAATTTTTATTTTATTTTAGTCTTCATTTTTTCTTAGTTAACCTAAGAATTTATCAATGTGTTTACTCTCAAAAACCAACTCTTAGTTTTGTTGATTTTTCACTATTGTTTTTCTATTCTGTGTTTCATTTACTTCTGTTCTAATTTTCATTATTTCCTTCCATCTACTAACTGTAGGCTTGGTTTGTTCTTTTTCTAGTTTCTTGGGGTATAAAGTTAAGTTGTTTATTTGAAATCTTTCTTCTTTTTTAATGTAGGCATTTATCACTATAACCTTATCTCTTAGAGCTGTTTTTGCTGTGTCCCATAAATTTTTATATGTTGTATTTTTGTTTTTGATATAATTCCTAGAAGAAAATGTGAGGGAAAAGCTTCATGTTAATAGTCTAGGCAGTGATTTCTTTGATCAGATACCAAAGCACAAGCAACAAAAGCAAAAACAGGCAAGTGGACTACATCAAACTAAAAAGCTTCTGCACAGCAAAAGAAACAGTCAGTGCAGTGGAAATGCAACCCATGGAATGGGTGAAGATATTTGCTAGCCACATATCTGATAAGGGGTTAATATCAAAAAAACATAAGGAACTCCTATCACTCAACAGCATAAAAACAAATAACTCATTTTTAAAAATGGGGAAAGACTTGAGTAGACACTCCTCCAAAGAAGCATATAAATACCCAACAAGTATATGAAAAAAATGTTCAACATCTCTAATCATCAAGGAGATGCAAATCAAAACCACAGTGAAGTACCATTTCACACCAGTTAGGATGGCAACCATTAAAACACAAAAGATAAAAGTATTGGTGAGGATACAGAGAAATTAGAATTCTTATACACTGTTGGAGGAAATATAAAATGATTTGCTCACTATGGAAAATAGTAATCTGAGTTCCCCCCAAAATTAAAAACAGTAAAACAGCAATCCCATGTTTGGGTTTATATCCAAAAGAACTGAAATTAGGATCTTAAAGAGATATTAGCACTCCTGTGTTCACTGCAGGATTATTTACAATAGTCAAGATGTGGAAACAATCTAAATGTCCATTGATAGATGAATGAATAAAGAAACTAATGTATGTACATAAAATGGAATATTATTTAGCCTTAAAAAAGGGAGATCCCGCCATATGTGATAATATGGATGAAACTAGAAGACATTATCTAGCTAAGTGAAATTAACTCGTCACAGAAGAATATCTTCTGCATTATTCCATTTACATGAAGTATCTAAAATAGTGAAAGCCGTAGAAACAGAGTAGAATGGTGATTGCCAAGGACTGCAGAGACAGAAACTGGGGAGTTGCTTTTCAATGGGTATAATGTTTCGGTCATCCAAAATAAATATGTTCTAGAAATCTGTTGTATTAAAACATTGTGCCTACAGTTAACAATACTGTGTGGTACAACTTAAAATTTGTTGAGAATAAATCTTGTGCTGTGTTCTTACCACAGTAAAAAAATAAAAAATAAAATAAATCCATTTTCCCCCAAGAAAATAAAAAAGGATTTATTGTGACTTTCTGCCACTCTTAAAAATTTCCAGAAGTCAAAAGCCTCACAACATTATGAACCCTATTCTTTCAAAAAATGGAAGTATTCTTCTGGGAAGCTCAGGGCCTGTTATGTTTGACATGAAACAAATCCTTCTAGATATTCTAGGTTTTTCAAAGGACCAGGAAGAAACAAAAAGCTAGGATAAGTCTCCCAAGAGGTCTGCTGGGACTCTTTGAAGCCAGGCCAGTGATCCTTCCCCTTTGACCCGGCTGTCATAGAGAGCAGTCATTCCCTGTGGCATCTTTAGAGACTGAGTGCGGTGCAGGATGATCCTTGGGTCTGCTCCAGGCTATTATTTCAAAATACTATGGCTTAAGGAAATGCAAAGGTCATTCAGAAGCTCCATCCTTCCTTTAGAGTGGTCCTGAATGCAAACTGCTACTTTAGTCAGGGAGAGGCATCCTGCTAGGATGGAAGAATCCCCTGGAGTCAAGAGACCCAGATTTGGATGCCTGCTCTGGCAGTGGAACCCTAACCGATTCATGTAGTCAATCCTAGTGTTAGTCACTTTCCTAGCAAGAGAAATAGGTAATCAGCCCAACTCCAGGGCTTTAGCATTGTTGGACTTTGATTTTAAACAGACCTGAGTTTAAATCCTTGCTCCAATACCCATGTGACTTTGGACAATGTTGCCTGTTTGTTTTTCAATTATTTTCATCTGTAAGTTCAAATTCATAATACTACATGATAGCATTGTTATAAAGGAAATTCTATAAACAAAATTGTTTTATCTACTTGCTATTTCAGGTTAAAACAGTTCCAGGGGTTTTGCAACCAAATTTGGATCTATGTTAGTTAGATGGTCTGACTTAAAATTTAAGTGACCATGTGACCATATGGGCATCCGTACATGGCAAATTCCAGGGTAAGAAATGACAATGAGGGCAATCCCTCGCTGAGTGTTCACTGTGCTCCAGACATTGTACTGAGCACTTGACATGCAATATCTCTTTCATTCTTCATCACCAAGGAGGTGGTTACTATCATTACCCAACCTTTACAGAGAAGGAAGTAGCAGCAGAGAATTAATTTAACCCTGGGAAGAACAGATAGTAAGTTATATAAATCCCTTAACACAGTTAGTTATATACCTAGCACAGTGCTTGGACACTGGCAGCAATTATTACTAAAGCTGGTTAGTAAGTAACTTACTCTAATATCATATAAGAAATAAAATAACAGCTATCTGTGCAATGGGCTGTATTAGACGTTTGATTTTGTGCAGATTCAGAGAAGACTATGGAAGGAAAGACAGCTGAGCTGACCCCAAAGACTAAATAGGATCTCCTATGAAGACAAGAGTGTTGAAGTATGTGCAGGGGGAAGGTGTTGTAGAAGCAATGAGAAAAAGCAGAAATAAAGGCATAAAGCCATAAGAATACAAGATGTGTTTAGAAGTGTAAGTGGTCCAAGGTTGCTAGAGCAGATTACACTGGGGATGAACAGCAGGAGACTAGCTAGGATGTTAGCAGTTCTCCTAGGTTGGGAAGACTCTGAAATTTACCCCATCGGTCACAGACCTCAAACTGGTGGCCCACTGCCACATTTGCCCAACATGTCTTTTATGTGTACTACCCACAGTTATTTTCTTTTAAATTTGAATTAACTATCAACATTTTAAAATCTGATATTTTAGACCAAATACTCTCAATTTTCTAGAAAATCTGGAAATTGGGATATTTGGCCATTTTGATTCTTCCTTCGACATGACAATATCATCTAGGGCTGAAAAGTCACGACCCCCTTTAGGCAACTCACTTTTCCCTGTTGTTGCACTCAGGAACCTTCTTTCCTTTACCTTACCTGTTAATTTCCTATAGGCCAATGGATTGACAACCACTGCTGTTGGCAACGTGGAGTAATTAAAGGTCATCTAAAAATGACTGATTATATATTTAGTGTCTACTTCTCTGCTAGAAGCAAAGACATTTATTAATCATTGTTTTCTTTAAGGAACTGTCTTTCTAGTGCTGCACTGAACAACATGGTAGCCACTTGCCACATGTAGCTATTTAAAATGAAATAAAATTGGGCGCCTGGGTGGCTCAGTTGGTTAAGCAACTGCTTTCAGCTCAGGTCATGATCCTGGAGTCCTGGGATCAAGTCCCGCATCAGGCTCCCTGCTCAGCAGGGAGTCTGCTTCTCCCTCTGACCCTCTTCCCTCTCGTGCTCTCTATCTCTCATTCTCTCTCTCTCAAATAAATCAATAAAAAAAAAATCTTAAAAAAATAAAAAAAAGATTTAAAATGAAATAAAATAAAAATTAAATAAATTGAAGTAAAATTTCAGGTCCTCAATTACACTAGCCACATTTCAAGTGCCCAATGGCCACATGTGCCTATGACTACCATATTGGACTGCACAGATACAAATATTTCCCAAAGTTCCATTGAACAGTGCTGCTCTAGAGAACAGCCAGAGCTGACACACATGAAGCAGTTGGAGGAAAATACAACATAATACCAACCAATTGGCTTGGATAGTGATAGAGAGGTTGAAGAGGAGGAGATTCCCATGAGCCATAACAGCAAAGGAAGCTTTGTTAAGGAGGTAGATTAAGGATGGTTAGGATTATATTAGAACAGAAGAAAAAGGTAAGTTATGAGTAAGGATAGAAGGGGGATACTATCTGTTAGAAATGTATTGTCAGAAAATTATAGAATAAATAATTAACAGTAGTTTAAACAAGTAGAAGTTTATGTTTCTTACCTAACAAGAAATCTGACTTTGGTTCAGAGACTAAGTGATATCAGGGCCAGCATCTCCAACATTCTCGTGGTCTTTCCCTAATCACTGGAAGTTAGATATTGAAGATCCAGCCTTCATGTCTTCAATAAAAGTAGGAAAAAAAAAAGGGAAAAAGAAATGCTGGCCAACTTCCATTCATTGGCCAGAGAAGATCAAGTTCCAATCTGGAAATGGCCATAGCCATGATTAGAGACAGATGGTCCTGGGAGTAGAAAGCCAAACAGGAGCAGGAGAAGAAATGGGCAAAAGTCACCATCAAGAAGGAAGTTGGAGCTGATAATGATAGAGATTGAGATCTCATGAGCAACAGAGCTTGACATGGTAGAGGATCTTTGTTGCCCTAGCTACCTGATTTGTGCTTTCTTAGACCTATTCACTAGATTAACTTATTTCAATAAAGATTTATATTTTCTTTTTTTTTTTTGCAGTTAAAAAAATAAACATGCCACATATCATGACCTGCAAGGTGACACACAAGCCAGCAACGTTGCATCTCTCTGTGCCTTTCTTCTGTAGTCAGATCATCCTCTGATTCTCTCTTTCACCTCCTTACTCTACTTTTAAAGACCTTCATGATTACATGGGACTACCTAAATGACCCAGGATAATCTCTCTATTTTAAATTTATCTGATTAACAAACTTAATTCCATCTGCAATGTTAATTCACCTTTGCCATATATCCTAACATTTTCACAGGTTCAAGGAATTAGGACACAAATGTCTTTGAGGGGAGGGGTGCATTATTCTGTCTTCCACATGGATGTTGGCACAAACTAATTAGAGATCAATCCAGAAATTCTACTTTTAGGAATTATCCAAAAAATTAATGAGATAAGACAATAAATACATATGCACTGTAATTTGTTGTGTAGATATTTAGCAAAAATTCAGAAGGAAAATCAATGTCTGTGAAAAGACTAGTGCTGAAACAAATCATGTTTCATCCATATGATGGAAAATTCTGCAGCCATATCTATCTATTGATATGAATGGTGTCAACAATATATCAAGTGAAAAAAGCAGATTGTAGAATACTTATATGACATTATCCCATCAACACAAAATGTATGTGCATACAGAAGACATGTATATACATACATTGAACTATTAATAGTAATTATTTCTGGGAGAGGTAGATTTGGGACACAAGAAATTTTCATTAGATAATGGCAATTTTTAGAGTAATTATATATTATCAAAGTAAAATTAAGTTATATCCTTTAGGAAGAACAACCTCAGTGTTTTAAAATATTTTATCACATCTGAATTATTCACCAATAGGTACTTCTACTGAAGACGTTCTTCCTTTCCACTTAGAATTCAAACAATAGGGTCTAAAAGAAAAACAAGGTGCACTGCTAGGAGTCATGGGTGTGTGTGTGTGTGTGTGTGTGTGTGTGTGTGTGTGTCTGCATTAAAAAAATCACATACAAATCATTGTTTTGCCACTTTAATTATCTTACTCTTTTGATTTTGTTTTATAATCTACATGCTGTTCTCATTTGTCAGCCTAATATATCAGAGCTCATTCCACCCAGAATCTCAGAGTTCATTTGGTCATTCCTCACCCATGAGATAGATTGTAAGCCTGAGACCTCAAGCAGCTTAACATTTTGAATTCCAAGTGTCTACAGACAGATACACTCATCATCTCAACTACCAAAACTTAGCAAGCACCTACAATGGGCTTATCATGATGTACAGCAGGCAGGTGCTGTTCTTGGAGGTGACTGGTTGAAAGAGATGTGAACTGAACAAAAGCCTGGATTTCAAAGAAGGCAGATGAGACATCATCATATACAGCGGAAAGTGATAGTCAGATCCGCTGAAGCCTCGCTGTCATTTGTGTACTGTATTCATGCGAGATGTTTCCTGTATTCTTTCCTTAAACCTCTTTGTTGCATGAGTTAGAGTGTGTTTCCCTTTGCAACAGTCAGTATATGTCCTAATGAAGACAGTCAGCATTTCCCAAATTGCATTTTTCTGTACTAGTGCACTCTGTAGTATGTATAGAAATATTTTTCCATAGAAAGATAGCAACATTGATTTTTTTTCCTCCAAAGTTTCTTTAATATGTATAAGTGCATGCATGCATGTGCACACACATGCATATGTATATCACAATAAACAGAGACAACTGACTTGGGACATAGTGTGCCATTCCCAGGAACAAAAAGAACATGAGAGGCTGCAACCGATTCATCAATACATGATAGCAATCTGTAAAATGATGCTTGAGACACAGTTACCAGCTCACCCTGGAATGGTAGACCATCCTGTTGATGATCACTGGTCTCTGTTATATATCGTAAGCCTTATGATTTTACATATTTGTGATATTATTTAATTTGCATATATATTAAACAGAATAATAAAATGTTAATCATCTCTTGCCACAATTACTTCATCTACAAGAATATTTTAGTTTAATCTTATTATTAATTTTAATTCTTAGAACTTTATGTTCCCTCAATCCATTATACCAGCAATTGCACTACTGGGTATTTACCCCGAAGATACAAATGTAGTGATCTGAAGGGGTACATGCACCCCAATGTTTATAGCAGCAATGTCCACAATAGCCAAACTGTGGAAAGAGCCAAGATGTCCATCGACAGATGAATGGATAAAGAAGATGTGGCATATATATATATACATATATATATATATATATATATATATATATATATATATATATATATAATGGAATATTATGCAGCCATCAAAAGGAATGAGATCTTGCTATTTGCAACGACGTGGATGGAACTGGAGGGTATTATGCTGAGCGAAATAAGTCAATCAGAGAAAGACATGTATCATATGACCTCACTGATATGAGGAATTCTTAATCTCAGGAAACAAACTGAAGGTTGCTGGAGTTGGGGGGGTAGGAGGGATGGGGTGGCTGGGTGATAGACATTGGGGAGGGTATGTGCTATGGTGAGCACTGTGAATTGTGTAAGACTGTTGAATCACAGACCTGTACCTCTGAAACAAATAATACATTATATGTTAAAAAAAAAAAAAGATAGTAGGAAGGGAGAAATGAAGGGGGGGAAATTGGTGGGGGAGACGAACCATGAGAGACTATGGGCTCTGAAAAACAAACTGAGGTTTCTAGAGGGGAGGGGCCTGGGGGGATGGGTTAGCCTGGTGATGGGTATTAAAGAGAGCACGTACTGAATGGAGCACTGGGTGTTATACGCAAACAATGAATCATGGAACACTACATCAAAAACTAATGATGTATGGTGATTACCATAACAATAAAATTTTTTAAAAAGTAGTATGGTCAAATAATTCTTGAATTGTTTGATGAAATTGTAAGAGGTGAAAAGTTTAAGAAGGGTAGTGATACATATGGATAGGAGAGTCATAACAACATTCTCATAATAACCACTGCAGTAGTACCCAAGCCTGAACAGGATGCTCTCGCCTGGAAAACCTATACAAATACAGATTCTCACACTCTAGACCAAATCTAATAAATGTGAGTTTCCTATGGAAGGAATCCAGGAACTTGCATTGTTCAAAAACTCTCCCAATGATTCTCCTGCATTATGCCACAGACTCACTTTATGATTCATAAGTATATTCTATTTTGTTACAATTATAAAGGAAATTACTCAAGATGAAAATAAATTAAGGCTTTGACTAATTTGAAGGGTACAGTGAACTAATGAAGTTTTACAAGTGAACAAATAAAATGCAGCTCCTCTCCTTGGAATATATAATAAATATTTATTAATATTACAACATGTTTAATACTTGTTATTGAATGGTACAGCCTACAAAACAGGATTTCATCGAATTCTGTTTAAATTATGCTGGGCAATTGAAATACCCATCTCAGCAACAAAGGAAGAATTA
The DNA here is from genome assembly GCF_037043125.1 of Eumetopias jubatus. Lineage (NCBI taxonomy): Eukaryota > Metazoa > Chordata > Mammalia > Carnivora > Otariidae > Eumetopias > Eumetopias jubatus. Next base: position 187,384,827 of record NW_028274807.1, on the reverse strand, counting down.
ATTATAGAACATCATCTTGGTTGGCTTCATAAACCAGTACAGCACCTTTGAAAAGTGGTTGACCATACATACCAAGAGCCTTTAAAAATGTTCATTATCTTTGCACCAATAATTTTCACTGCTAAGAAGATTCCCTAAGGAAATAACCAGCGAAGTGGACAAATATTTGTATTTAAAATAGGTGGTTGCATTTATGATATCACAAAGTGGGAAATAACCAAAATGTGTGATTGTAGGGGACTGTTTTATAATAAATGATCATGTATATACATGACAACATATTAGGCAGCCCTTATAACTACATTTGTAACATATTTAGGGACAAGGGAGAAAATGCTGCACAATCTAATGCTGAGGCAAAAGCTTTAACACGCAGGGGGTATCTAAGGCTGTCAAGTTGCCAGACATAAGACATCTAAAAAGGAGGCTGGATTTTGTTCATTTATATAAGAGGGAGGAAATGAACTAGAGAGAAAATGCAAAACAGTTAAAGAGAACACAGTGAGAAATGAGGGGAAAAAAGCATTAGGTGCTGGATTGAGCACTCAGAGACCACCCTCCACCCCCATCCCACCACACACACACACACACACACACACACACACACACACACACATCTGAAGGTCTAGGCTAGTGTTTCTCCACTTTGGCTTCACATCACAATCATCTTAAAAATCCTGAGGCTCGGGCTCTATCAGGCCTATAGAATCAGAATCTCTGTAGTTAGGACCCAAGCATCTGTATGTCTTTTTTTTTTTTTTTTTTTAAGCTTCCTAGATGATGCCATCTGCAGCCAAATTAAGAATCTGACTGAAGACAGTTAACACCGGGGGCTTACCCCTTATGCAGTACAAAGGAGAGCAGCTAAGTCAGAGCACCTAATATTTCTTTTCTTCCTCTACCTTCCTGTCCTCTCAGTAGAGCGTTGAAACAGTCCCCCGAACCCGTCAGTGAAGAACTGCTTAAACATTCATCAAATTTTGTTCCAGGAAAGACAGGAGTGGAGGTTTCCTGTAGCCTTCCCCCTCTAGAAGCCCCTTGTCCCCAAAGGCAACTAGAGACACACCCTGGCCATTCAGCCCATGGTTCCAGCTTCAGCCTGCCATCGGGTGACAGCAGCATTGATCAGTAGTTGATACATTTCCTATCATGTTAGAAGATTTACAAGAATCAATTTGTAGTTGTAAGGCTGGTTCCAAGTACACACACAAGCTTGGAATTCAACATTTAAAACTCCAGGAAAATATATCTACTTTGCCCTTTGCTTTATAGAAGAACTGGATGTTTAGCATAAGGAAAGACAGCCCTGGCATCAGTACAAAGAGATATTTGTAAGATTCCTCAGGAGCAAAATGAATGAGAATGAGTGAATGAGTGAATGAATGAATCTAAGAATAATTTTAAAATAGAGATTCATCATTCCCCTGAATTGGGATTTGCAAACTGGCACCTCTAGGCTACATCAAACTCCTAATTATATTGCGTTAAGCACATTCTTGTTTACAAAATACTTGAATTTGAATCCCTTTAAAGGGGGTGTGCAATCTCCAGCTGATCCCACCAGGACTGTTGCTGTGTTTGATTCATGACCACTAAACTTTCTGTTCTTTGGTATTTTAAAGATTTTATTTATTTATTTGTCAGAGAGGGAGAGCACACAAGCAGGGGAAGCTGCAGGCAGAGGGAGAAGCAGGCTCCGCACAGAGCAAGGAGCCCGATTCAGGACTTGATTCCAGGACCCTGGGATCATGACTTGAGCCAAAGGCAGATGCTTAACCAACTGAGCCACCCAGCCATCCCTGCTCTTTGGTATTTTAAATTCTGCATTCTCCACAAAGATTAACACGTAACACTAATCTGTGTTACAGAGGTTCCAGCCAAGAACCGTCTTTTCTATCCTCTCCTTGAAGGATCTCGGACACAAGCTTGGACCAATTTGCGAATCACTGGTCAGTGCTGCTCTGAGAAACAGATATCCAGCTCTGCAGAAACGAACCCAAATAAACTGTAGAATTCACCAGGGACAAGGCCTGTAGCTCCATCTGACACCACTCCATCAGAGTACCAGCTGCCAGGTTCCGCTTTTGGCCACGCAGAGGTTGGGTGGCCGATCAACAACTATGCAGTAGGGCTAAGACAGAGGGGAGCTAGCCAGAGTGCTGGAACCCTGCAAGGGGGACGCATTATCTCCCACATGAAACCTTTTCCTTTTGAACAGAGGTCCACAATGAAAAGTAATAAATCTCCCTTCATTTCAGTGACAGGAAAGTTTGTAATTATTACTTTCACTTTTGGAAAGCCCACAGAAAGGAAATGTACAGGGGTGCCTGTATGGCTCAGATGGTTGAGTGTCAAAGTCTTATTTCAGCTCAGGTCTTGATCTCAAGGTTATGAGTTTAAGCCCCGCATTGGGCTCCATGCTTCAAGGCAACTTCTGAAATGCCCCCATAGTTGCTACAAGTGAAATCTGCTGTGTGTTTGGAGGAGGAAGTTTTCTTTTTATTACAGGAGTTTGGGACAGATTTTTAGAGGAAGTGGTATTTGAGCTGCACCTGGAAGGATAAGGAGAGTCATAACAGGAAGATGTGCAAATCAGCAGGAATAGAAAAGTGTAGAGTATTTTGAGATATGAAAGGACCAAAGGAACTTGCTATGTCATTAAAGGGAGCCCACTTAAAGTGGGAACCAAAATTTCATAAGTAATGCAGGGAAATCTGATTGAAAATGTATCTCAAAAATAAAACAAAAACTTAAAAAATAAGTTTAGTTTACAATGTTATATTTATATATTACAATTTGTCAATTATAATCACAGTGATGTGCTAAATTTTAAACAATGGATCAAGATGTGTGTGTATGTGTTTGTGTGTAATATTTTTCACATAATTTTATGGTAACATGAGATGACCTGTTTTACTTTATTCTTGAGTTTCACAGATTGGCCATGAGGAGGTCATACTTGCAAAAATATGTGAGAGCTCAATTAATTTCTTCTACATCATTTTTATGAACCTCATAAAATGTTTCATTGTTTTTATAATGTTCACAGTTCCACTGGCAATCAGTTCAAGTTGTATTTACCTTGTACTGAAGGACGTTGACACTGTCTGATGATCAATGAGAAACCAAGAGATTAACTCAAAGTGTACAGATGTTCAAGGAGGTTCTAAGTTTATATATATTTTTTCCCTTGGCAAATATTTTTCCTGTTCTTATAGCTTTGACTTCCTTTTGGAATATCATTACCATGGAAATTCTGATAAATACCCACGTAATAAGGATCCCTGATGGTTGACTTTGACTAGAATATAAGATCTACTTTGAGAAGCTGTGGGTAATAAGGATGACAAGGTTAATGAGGCCTCGAACACTGGGATGAAAAGGTGGGGCTTTCTTTATTGACTTAATGGACAATAGGGAGCCACTGAAGGTGTTTGAGCACAAGACTGAAGTAAACAAAACTATCCTTTAGGAAGAAGTGTCTGGCAGGGCTGGGGAAGATAGGCTGCAGGAAAGGCTACCGGTATGTGTACAGTTAGGAAGCTGATGTAATCCGTCAACACTCGTGTTTCCTTACAGAATGTCTATGGGGAAAGGCAAAGACGCCTCGTTTATCAATGCTTTCTGTCCTCCTTTGACTTCCATTGCCATTGATAGTGATGCACACCTTCATTTATCTTTGTAGGATGAGACATTTCTCAGAGTCATTTGCATGTTTTAAGCAGCCCACATAGAGACTAATGTGATTGGCAATTTGGAACATATTGTCTTTATTCAGCTCCAGAATCATGCCTAAGGGAAGAAGGATTAAGTAAGAAGGAAAACAGCCCCCCCTTCTCACCTCAATGAAAACTTGAAATTAATTTTTCATCTTGTGATGTTTACTTTTGAAGTAAAATAAGTGAAAAGGCTGGACTTTTTATTTATTTATTTTTTTTAGGCTAAAGACTTAGTGAAGTCCCTGAGATTAAGAATAGTTGTTATTTTTTAAGGCATCTTTCTAAAGCAATTTATTTAATACAACTATATGCTATCCTTTCGGAGCCTCAAATGAAGTGACATAAGTCATGTACTTTTTCTGGAATGTTCCATGAAAATACTTTTTAACTATGGTACTTAAAAAAAACCCTGAATATATCCACACTTCCCTTCATTCTTCCTTTTCACAGCTCCCTAACCACCCCCCTCACACACACACACTCACTAAACAAAGGATGTGTTCTAGTAGGAGCAGGATAAATGAAGGTTCAGTAGAAGAAAATTAACATGTCCAAATAAGAATTTTGGAAGTCAGGCTTTCATTCTCTCAGTTGAAGGCTCTGAAAATCTGCACTTAGCCACCATAAACCAGTAATGGGTCCATTTCCTGAACAAATGGTAACAATGACAAAAAAAAAAAAAAGAGCAGGGTAAGTGCCCCCTTAGAATAATAAATGTTTTGAAATGTTTCAAAGGGTGTTGCTGGCAGGTAGAAGGGCCTCAAGGCTATTAGTCCATTGCTCATTTTCTAAAGCTTCTGGGGCTAAGGATCTTGCAAATGATTTTTGTAACTCTTCACTGGCTTCTGTCCAGAGCCTCTCCTATAAACAATCCTGAATGCTATGAAAACCAGAAAAATCCTAAATTGAACATAATGATGATTTCTTTACTTTCAATCAAGTACTTTACCTGAAAGGCTCAGCAACTAGTTCTTGGCAAGATAATGAAGGCAGCAAACACATTTCCTACCCCTGTCAGGAAAGTAGTACTTCATGCTGGTAATGTTCTAGCAAAGAATAAGGCAGAGAGGTCACTGCCCTCAAAACATTAACTTTTTTGAGGGAGGAGCAGAAAAGAAAAAAATGAATGCAATAAATTCCATTATGGCTTAGTGCAATGAAAAGATGGGAGCGGGAATATTTATTGAAGAGTAGGGGGAGCTGCTTCACCCAAGTTTATCAGGGAAGGCCTTCCTGAGGAGGTAACAGTTGAATAGGAACTTATACATATTTGGACTTGAATTCTTATTTATTTATTTATAAGATTTACTTATTTATTTCAGAGAGAGAGGGAAAGAAAGAGGATACGCCTTGGGGGAGGGAGAAGGAGAGAGAGAATCCTCATGTAGACTCCCCACTGAGCCCAACTCAGGGTGATCCCAGGACCCTGAGATCATGACATGAGCCAAAATCAAGAGTCAGATGCTCCACCCACTGGGCCACACAAGGTTCACCTGGACTTGAATTCTTATTTAAACTCAAAGTCAGGTTGAGCACAGTGATCTAAGTTTAGTCTTCCCAAAACAAACTCTAGGTTTCAAAAACTGGTATGTACTTTCCACAGCCTTACAAAGGTGCTTCCTTTCCACATGCGTGACATGGAGCAAATAGGGAGCTTATCCTTTCATGAACCACGTTGTGGAGTAAGAAACTCTCTTACAAGTTTTATAGAAAAGGTGAAATAAATGAACAATTTTATGGAGTTGTGGGGTTTACCATTCCCATGTTACAGACTAGGAAATGGGAAGTCAGAAAGGTTAAGTGAGTTAATTGCCAAAGCTCACATGCACAAAAGATAGAGGAACCTTGGTGTCCTTAGTACCATGTTTCTCAAAGTTTCTAAAACAGTTTTTCAATTTTGATGATGTATTAGTTCTCCATTGCTACATGACAAATTATCCCCAAATTTAGCAGCTTATAACACCAAACATTATCTCACAGTTTCTATGAGGCACAGCCTCTGACTCAGTCTCTCACAAGATTGTAATCACAGATCAGCTGGGCTATAGGCACCTCAAGGCTTGACTGGAGGAGGATCCACTTCCACCATCACACACTTGGGTTGGCAGCTTTCAGGCCCTCATGGGCTATTGGCCAGAGATATCAGTTCCTTCCATGTGAACCTCTCCATAGGGCTATTCACAACATGGCAGTTCACTTCCCTCAGAGAAAGGATGAGAGGGAGAGAGAGACAGAAAGAAAGCAAACAAGATGGAAAGCAGAGTTTTCTGTAACCTAGTCATGGAAGTGATAGCCCATCACTTTTACCACAATCTATTTATTAGAGCTGAGTCACTGAGTCCAGCCCACACCGAAGGGGAAGAAAATACAAAAGGCATGGGTACAAGGAGGGATAATTGGAAACTATTTTGGAGGCTGCCTACAAAAAAGGTTATTTTTAAAGTAGTATATAAGTCAAAATAAATTTTTCCTTAGATAGCTATTTAAAAATTCAATATTGTATTTTGGGGTACATGATTAAATTGAATACCTCATCAAACTAATGATTAGAGATTAAAAATAACTTCATTGTTAAAATGGGGGGAAAAACAGAATTGATAATAATGTTAGCCTGAAATTTGAAAGATTCAAACTGAAAAGTGAAACTTGAAACATGCAAATATCTTTTTCATTTTACTGTTTCAACATCATCAATTTAATTCCAGGAAAACAAAATCACTCATCAATTAATGTCAATTTGGATTTTATGGATTGGTTGTTTTATTTGTCTTTATTTGTAAACTTCACAGCAACCCTTTGGAGTAGGTGCTGTAATTGGCCTCACTCTACAACTGGGGGGACTTTGACCCTGATTGGTAAGGCAACTTGCCCAAGGTCAATAATGAGTAAGAGCTACAATTTAGCATAAGAATCTGACCGCAGAACCCACACTCTTAAACAATTTTGGTGAGATTCTGAATCACAAAGAAAATAAACAATTTAACATAGGTCACCAACTCACTTGTAAGGGACTAGCCCACATCTATTTGTTGAGGTACACTGGTTGAGAACCAGATGGACTCATTTCCACTTCCCTTCAATCCAATGACATCCACTTTGCACTAGCAAATAATTAAGCTAAAGGAACATCTCAAGTGTGTTGACACGTCTGATTTATCACACATCCAACCATCCAATTGGCCAAACATCCATCCATGGACTCATCCATCTATCTAACACTCTTGACTAAATTACACATCCATCTATCCTTTCTTCTAATCCTCCCAGTTCATCTGCCCTAAATCTGTGTTTCTCGAACTCCAGCCCTTAACAATCTGACCTCAATATCTATAGTCATATCTGCATACTACTTATTCTATTAAATTTTTTTTAAGATTTTATTTTTAAGTAATCTCTACACCCAATGTGGGGCTCGAACTCACAACTCCGAGATCAAGAGTCTCACGTTCTACCGACTGAGCCAGCCAGGTGCCATTCTATTATAATTTTATAAAATATCTACTTTACTTTAAAAAATACAAATGCCTCATTTGGCTTTACTCTAATATTTGTGAATTTGAGGGCTTTATGTGGAAGCTTATTTTTCTCCAAATACACTTGAAAATAAATTCATGGGTTAATTTTTTAAAAGTATTTTACCTATCATAATTACCAAACCTTGGGATTCAGTTTGCCCATCTCCTAAAGTGTTAGAAAGAGGGGAGGAACAGGTGTGCCCCATTGTCTTTACCTCAAGACCTGCCCCACAGGGTGGGGGCAGGCTGAGAATCTGGACCCAGAGACCCACCTTAACCTGAGGCTCTGGGAAAGGGGGGATGGTAAAGAACTCTCTCGCTCCACCCACTCTCAGGCTATGTGCAGTTGACTGGTTTGAAATGAGATTGTTTTCCTGAACACCTGTGGGGCCATCCTTGAGTCAATATTTCATATTCATTAACTAAATGAACAGCTGGAGGCGGGTAAAGCCTTTCTGTGAAGGCTGCTTTCAGATCTTGCTAAATCAATACCCCTCCCTTGATTGTTCCCCCTTCCTGTAGCTGCACTTGACTCTCTCCTGAACATGCGCTTCTGGACCTGGATGTTGTAGCCTACCTTGACATTGTCTGATGCCAACTGGGGGCCTCAGAAATAAGTGTACTGGGGCTATTAAAGTGCATGAAAATAAAGTGTAGGCTAGCCACTCAGACCCAAGAAGGTCTTTTTGAAGGCTCGGGAGAAGTTCTTCCTGCCCACCTCCCCTCCTGTCCCTCTCCTTTGTGGCTCTGTTCTGTCTCCTCCCTCCCTCCCTCCCTCCCTTTCTTCCTTCCCTCCACCTTCTCCCTGAGCCCCTTCCTTCTGGTCCTGTCCTTCCTTCTTTATCTTCATCTCTCTCCTTCTTCTTTCTCCAACTGCTTAATTCAAAAAAGATTTCTTAAATAATCTATGTGTTTATTTCAGGCCTATTGTTATGGAGAAGACTATTTGGAGCAAGTGAAAGAGGTACCAGTTAAAATGATCCCTTAGTTTACTGGAGGTTTGGGAGGCGGGGGAGGTTGACTACCTACCTCTAGGAGTTTTTGTAGAATATCAAATAAAATAATGTTCCTAAACATGTGTTTGGCATATGGAAATTTCTCTAAATGCTAATTTTATTATTTTCTTCTCCATATCCATTAAAAAGAAATAATTTCTGACCACCTTTTTTTTTAATAAGGCCACTATCCATTAAAAAGAAATAATTTCTGACCACCTTTTTTTTTTTTACTAAGCCACCAGACAATAAAACTAGATTATTATTTGGGACTACAAACATATTTGACAGATATTAAATTTTTTTTAGGCCTTGCCTTTTTCTGAGCGACTGACTTAGGTACTCTTTCTCTTTATCCCTTAGTCATGTGGCTCCACGGAATAATGTTAGTTGCAAAACTGATCATGCTTTGCTTTCCTATGCTTGGGAGAAAGAATTCATTGTAGTATTTAAAGGTGTTAAGAGATGCTCTTTCTCACTTCTTAAATATTCTTAGGGCGCCCTCTTCTGTTTCCTAACAGTGGTACTGCAGATTATTATTCTGATTTAGGCTGAAAAATGGGATGCAATTATTCTGTGTTAAAACATGCATGAAAGTAGGATAGTGTTAGCATCAACTCCAGCTGGCAGTGAAGCCAAAGGATGCAAAGATGGGACTGGACAGTCTATGTAGGATTGTCAGAGAATCATAACAATCATCACAAAAATAATGTTTGCAGAGAAATGAGATATTATGATCCCTTATTACACGTGAAAAGAGGGGGAGAAATATTTCCTACTACTTATGGACTCTCCCAAGTGAGGATTATTCCTTGGTTGTTTAAGATGTAAGTAGGTGACTATTTTCCTTCCTTCTTAGGACCCTCTGACTATAAGCAACTGAAACCAGTGAGATTTATTTTGAGCAAAAGGAGGGAAATTATTATAAGTATAGGAGTCGAGGGCAGACTCCCCTAAGGTGGGCCATCTGGCATGTGGATTATTGAGTTGAAGTTAACTGAGATTCTGTGGACTCAAGAAAAACTTTTGTCCCTCCCTTAACTACATAGAAGAATCTAAATTAGGTTTTTTTCAGAATAAGAGTTACTATCAGAGATAAATTTTATCAGAGTAACCCATCTATGTGGCAGGGCAAATATTTGTTTACCAAATATTTGCTTTTTCATCTTCCTGTGAATTATATTCCTTCCCTCTGAAGTCCCAAACCCCTACTCCCTTCTCCTTAGTTCAGAATGACATAGATACCTCATTTTGCCTGCCTTTGGAATTTCCATGTCTATGTGGATTCTCCATATGTACACTACTGAATTTGATTTTTTTTCCTGTAATTCTGTCTCATGTCAGTTTGATTCATAGTCCAGCTAGAAGAACCTTTGAGAGGACAGGACTCTTTGCCCCCTCACAAGATACAAGGGTGTCTCACAGAACCCAAAGACCAGGGGTTCTTGGGCAGAGACCAGAACTTGGCACAGCTGAGCCACCAGGACTGAAATTCTACTCTCTGCTATTTCTCACTCAGCTTCCAACTTTCCGCTTTCTAGTTTCTTCTTCTGCCTCTGAGTTCTAAGTCTGCATGTCTGGGACTCTCTGGGACCAATACTCTTTTTTTGTCTCCGTGACAAATTACCAGGGGACAGAGAATCAGAGTGCTGTTGTTAGAATCAGGTGTCCGGCCCTGAACCAATATGGTCAGAGGAGCAGGATGCAGCAGAAACATAGAACTCACTCTTGCAGAGTTCCTGGAAAGAGTTCTTCAATCAAAAATTGATGTCTGAGCTACTTGAGCAACTAACTGAAAGCCAAAGATGGGCTTAAGTGTATTCTGTTCCTCAAGGAGGAACTTCTGAAGCTTATAGCCCAGCCCCTCCCCTTCCAAGTGGCAACATCCTGATCAGTGAGGCCACTGAGGTCAGGGCCAGAGACAGAGATGTCCTCCATAATTATCAGCCACAAACAAATATCTAAGGACATACTCTGAGAACCCTCAGGAGAGTAACAAGCTCGTACCTAAGTCTGGGAAAGTCCTAGAAGCATTACTGACAACTCTAATAGAGAGGGCTTTTTCTGTGAAATGGTAATACATTATTGTTATTCTTAAAGCAATGCATATTTTTCACTGTCCCCAAATCGTATGGAAAAGTAACACAATAGTCACTGAAACCCCCTCTAGTTTCTATGCATGCCAAGAAACAACTAATGATAACACTTGAAAATAGATCATACTCTTACAAAGAAACAGGCCCCAAATGGAATCACTTAGGTTCAGCCTCACCAAGACTTAGTCCCTAACCTACCTATAGTTTCAGCCTCTCCTAGAAGTGGAATTTTAAGCCAATCTGTCTGGAATTTCCTGATCAGCACTAGTGAGGTAACCTACATGATGAGACTCCCCATCCTTCTCCTAAGGGAAGGTGACCTTCCCTAAACAATCCTTTCTCTTCTTTTGCAAATAACGTCTTGCCCCACCCTCCTTCCTATAAAAATCTTCTGTTTTGTACAGTTCCTCAGAACTCCTTTCTACTTGTGAGATGGGATAAATTCATGAATCATTGAATAAAGCCATTTAGATCTTTAAATTTACCCAGAATTTGTTTTTTAACAATACCAAAATATTTTCCTATGAGTATGCAAGATTGTATATAGGGATCCACCATGATATGTGAGACAGAACTTGAGGTGCAGGAACGTACCATTCCTTTATTTTTCTAAAGTAACCCAGTCGCTTGCCAGAGTTGGTACATCTTGCATTTTGATGTCATGTGTACATGTGTGCATGTGTGTAGGTGGGGGGAGACTTTCCTACCTTAAAGTTATACTGAAATGTTTGAATTTATCTAGTCCAGAAATATGGTGAAGGGTCTCTGGTCCTCAATCCACCAGAGTCTCTCTCCTTGTGCTCTCAGCTTGATGTCCACACTTTCTGTGCCACGCTCGAGGTTGAGGTTCCCCATGACTCTAAGCACCATGCTCTAGCCCAGCTCCCTGGGCTTCAGTTTATGCTGCTTTTCCCTTTCAGGGTTCTTTGACCTGTGGGTGTTTCACAGGGTCATTCTACCATTCCTAGAACCACTCAAAGCTTTAATCCTCCCAAACTCCAGAGAACTGACTTTCTTCCTCAAAGTCCCTTTATATGACCCCCTCACCACCATCACCACTACCTTTGGGTGACAATTCTAACTTGCCCACAAGAACTTTTTTTTTTTAAGATTTATTTATTTATTTGAGAGAGAGAGAACAGGGGAGGGGCAGAGGGAGAAGAACAAGCAGACTCTCTGCTGAGCATGGAGCCCCACGCGGGTCTCAATCCTACGACTCTGAGATCATGACCTGAGCTGAAATCAAGAGTCAGCCGCTCAACCAACTGAGCCACCTAGGTGCCCCAGAATCTGCTTTTAAATTAACTATAAGGGCAGGTAATTGTGGGGTGTCCTGATCTGGTGGGGGCCAGCAGTGCCCAAAGTAAAAGAAATCACCAACGCAGAACAAAAAAGACAGAAGTTTACTGAATACACTTCAAGGGAGAAAGGAGAGAATGTCTGCCATGAGAATGGAGTGAAGGAGCATGGGGACATAGGGAATTTTCCCTTTTTTGGTAACTGTACCCTATTGTAAGTAGCCCATTAGTCAGTTAGGGCCTATGGCCTAATGAGCCTGTTTGCGTTCAGCTCAGTGGTCACTGTGGGCCCTTTTGCCTTGCTCAAGTCTCTATTGCTCAAGCCTGTTGCCTAAAAGCTGCCTCTACAGTAATTAAACCCTATAATCTGGCTGTACTCTACCTAAACTTATTTCTTTATATTATGGTCATCTAATAATTTGACACTTCTTCAATATATGTACAGTATGTAAATAATTACTGAAATCTATAGCTTTGTGTTAATTATAGCATTCGTTTTTGAAAGTCCCCTAAGATCCAGACACTATGCTAATTTCTTAACTTTCATTAGTTTTGATCCCTACAATAATTTACGTATAGGGAAACTGAAATTCAGTCATTTACCAAGGTTATAGAGCTGTGCTATCAAATAGAAATATAGGTGAGTCACAAAATTTCACATATAATGTGAAGTTTTAAATTTCAAATTTTAAATTCCATAGGGAACTTAAAATCTTCTAGAGTCCATGTGAAGAAATATTAATTTTTAAAATATATTTTAATTCAACATAGCTAAAAGATTACCATTTTAACATGAAAATCAATATAAAAATTGATGAGTTATTTTATAGTTTTTGTACCAAATCTTCAAAATATGCAGTGTGTTTTTTTTCACTGACAGCACATCTCAATTTGGACTAGCTGATGAAAACATCATTTAAATAATTCTGCCACATCGTCACTAATCGTCAGGGAAATGCAGATCAAAACCACAATGAGATATCGCCTCATACTGTTAGAATGGCAATTATCCAGAAGATAAGAGATAAAAAGTATTGATGAGGATGTGCACTGTTGGTAGGAATGTAAATTGGTGCAACCACTACAAAAATGGTATGGAGGCTCCTCAAAAAATTAAAAATAGAACTACCATGTGATCCAGTAATTCCACCACTGGGTATTTACCCAAAGAAAGCAAAAATACTAATCCAAAAAATATAAGCACCCCTGTGTTTATGGCAGCATTATTTACAGTAGCTAAGGAAGCAAGCCAAGTGTCCATCGGTGGATAAATGAATAAAGAAGATGCCATATATATACACAATGAAACATTATTCAACCATAAAAAAGGATATTTTGAGGGCATTATGCTAAGTGAAATAAGTCAGAGAAAGGCACTGAGTTATCTCACTTACATGTGGGATCTTAAAGAAAAACAAAAACAAAGATGAACCCATAATACAGAGAACAGATTGGTGGTTGCCAGACACAGTGCTAGACAGTGCGCAAAATGAATTAAAGGGAGTCAAAAGGTACAAACTTCCAGTTATAAAACAAATAAGTCCTGGAGATGTTAAGTATAACATGGTGATTATAGTTAGTTATTGTATTGTATACTTCAAAGTTGCACAGAGTAGATCTTATCACAGGAGGAAAAATTGTTAACTCTAGGTGGGGATGGATGTTAACTAGACTTATGGTGGTGATTGTTTCTCAATATATACAAATATCAAATCATTATATTGTATACCTGAAACTAATATAATCTTATATGTCAATTACCAGGGGTTGTTACTTTCACTAGTGCTCCCGGCTGTGTACTGAGGCCAAGTGGAAGTGATCGAAGGTCTGGTCAGCCAGCAGGTAATTAGAACTCAATGAGGCCTGGCTTTGTCAGTTAGGCTGCCTCAGGAAGGAGCCACAGCGACCCCTTCATGGGTTTTTGTTAAACCTCATAGGTATTTTTTTAATTTTATTTTTATCAAGATACAATTTACATACAGTAAAATTCATCTGTTTTTCAGTGTGTAGTTCTATGAGTTTTCATAACCACCACCACAATCAAGATATATAGTATCTCCTCCCCAAATTCTTGTGCCCCTTTGCAGAGAATCCCTACTCCACCCTGGCCTCTGGCAATCACTTCAGTTTTCTGCCTATTCCAGAAAGTCATATAAACGTATTTATAGAGTATGATTCTGGACTATACTTCTGAGATTCATCCATGTTGTTGTGTGTATTATTAATTCATTCCTTTTTTATTACTGTGTAGTATTCCACAGTATGGCTATGCTACCTTTTTTTTTTTTAATCCATTTATCAGCTGACAGATATTTGGATTGTTTTAGCTTTGTAGATTACAAATAAAACTGTTATAAACATTTGTTTTTGTTTGTTTTAAAGACTTATTTATTTATTTGAGAGAGAGAGAGAAAGAGCACGAGTGGGGGTAGGGGCAGAGGGAAAGGGAGAAGCAGATTCCCCGCTGAGCACAGAGCCTGACTCAGGGCTGGATCTCACAATCCTGAGATCATCACCTGGGCTGAAATCAAGAGTCGACGCTTAATGGACTGAGCCACCCAGGCGCCCCTAAAACTGTTATACAGATTTGTATACAAAACCTAGAGGCAGTCTCATTTGAATTTTATAAATTTTATAAATAATTTCACAGTATTTCAGTCACATGCTATGTTGGCCTCCCCAAGATGTTAAATTATATATATATACATACACACACACATAATATTTAAATAACATGAAGAGCCATATATACTAGCTACTTAAAAATAATGTAAAATTAGTAAAACATTTTCAGCTGTTGACTCCTGGAACATTCAGTTCAGGATCAGCAAGAGCTATTCATTTGAGATTTTGAGCTTGTTCATTGTATTTTTCCCCCCACATATTCTTTTCCTTACTGGTATTCACACAAAGCAGTAATATAATAAATATTTCCCTTTGGTTTTGTTCCACATCAACTGATCTTATTTGCTTACCCCCCCACACTGCCCTAGACTGGGGCTGAGATGTTCAATCTTTGGCAACATGATGATTTACAACTGCCTATCAGTGTTCCCATGAAATAGAGAAAAATGGGATCCTTCTGAAAAAAAATATTGCTTTTACCCAGGAAACTATTGGTACATCTGGTGGATTTCACTTTGAATACTTACCATTTAACCCAGAGATCTAGATTTCTTATCTTTTTTAGATATCTAAAAAGAATGGCCTTGGGGCACCTGGGTGATGTAATCAGCATGGAGTCTGCTTGGGACTCTCTTTCCCTCTTCTTCTGTCCCTCCCCACCCTGAGCTCGCTTGCTCTCTCTCTCTCAAATAAATAAATAAATCTTTAAAAAGAATGGCCTTGACAAGTGCTATGTTTTCAACTATCATGCCAGCCAACTGACTAGGACAAAAATTAAAATTTCCCCATTGGTTGCATGGCTAAATATTTTAGTTCCGCTCTAGAAGAGAAGCAGGTAGTTGAACTAAAATGAGCATGCTTTACAAAATTCACACCTGTATGTGACAGCTGCAGAGCATGGACTCCAAGTTACTGTATGTTTCTTGATGGTCTCACTGATGCTTACCATATTATTTCCTGACTATTTAAGGGAGGAGGAATATTCATCAGAGAAGAGAATATTATTCTTCTTTTGTTTGTTTCTATACCCAAGCACTGGGTTCCTACTATGCATTTTGGAGCATCAGAAGACTGAAGCTCTGTGATTATGAGTGAATCAGATTTGATCTTAGGTATCCAGAAAAAAGAAAAAAACAGCAATAATAATTGATGTCATTTATTAAACATTTGCCACTTGGCTGATATTGTGCAGAACTCTATTCATTGCAGTATTTTTATTACTCACAAAAATAACCCCACAAATTAAATACTTTTACCCCCTTTTTACAGATGAAAACACTGAAGCTTACGGAGGTTAAATGGCTTATGATGGCACAGTTAGTATGTGGTAGAGCTGGGTTTGGAATATAGTTGTATTTGACTCCAAACTTATGCATGTTAACCACTAACATTTAATTGCCTCCTGGGTCTGTCCAATATTCCCTTAACTCTTTTATCTGTTGGAAATAGTGGAATTGATATGGCCTATATGCTTGACTGAATACTTTGATTTTCTTAAGCTCTTATTCATGGACATAGCCCCCATTATGCCTTCTGTGGAGTCCATTTGTTGTCTAGTCTGTATTTTTCCCCAATGTATTATTGTGATGATATTTTTTTTTGTTTTTGTTTTGACATGGAATGTTAGAAATTTCTTTATTCTTACTTATTTTTATTAAGCACCAGCTTAATACTGCAGAAAATTTCAAATCACCCATTCTTCCCTCCCCGCCCCAAATTCTTGATAAAGAGCTCTTCAAGTGAAGACATGCTCTCTTCTCTCTTCTGTATAAAACTTTATCAAATAAAGGCAAATAACTGTGTACACCTTGCTGTGAAAGGCTGCCCACGGCTGTGGAAAGTGTCTGCTCAGGCTCCTTTCACTGTCCAGGTCCTGAAAGACTCTTGTTCATGAACTGTCTCTTCACAAAGCAAGTCCACCACTTGCTAGGTTTATCATTCTGAGGGTCAAAAACTTTCTCACAAAGTCTCAGTCCAGTCTCTTGTCTCAGCTGCTGTAAGTAGGCCCTCATCACCTCATCTTCCTGTTTGTTTGCAGGTTTGGCATAAATTGCATTAAGTGGAAAACCAGGCTCTCCAGGAAAGGGAAAATTAGTGATTCCCAGTGTATACATTTCTTTTTCACCTTGGCTTTTGGAATTGCACTTTTGGAGTTTCTTTAGACACTCAGAAATGTAGAGAGTTATATATATATCAAGGTTCTATCAGCTTCATTCTTAATCTCATAGTTTTTGAAGAAGACATTGGCCTTAAAGTAATAGATGGCTTCATCCACAATATCTGTATCTTTTGTCTCTCTAGGGGCAGGTCCTTTGAACTGATTTCTGATAGGCAACAGAGTTTCCATGTTTCCAATGAGTTTGGTGTCAGGGTCCATGAGAGAAGAGTGGTAAGCCGGCATCTTGCCGGCGCCCATGTTTCAAGCCAGACGAGGAGGTTGGGGTTCGAGCGCGGCGCTTCTGGTCCGGGGGCGCGGGCGGGGTAGGCGGAAGTTAGGCGGAAGGGCGTGATGATATTTTATTTAACTCTAGATGTTAAATAGACTCTGGAAGACAGGATTTTTTTTAGGTTACTTTCACAAATAACTTTCTTTTGGATACACAGGTGGCATTTGATTTCTGAAGCTACCTTGGGTGGAATGCTGAAGTTCAAAAGAGCCAGAGAAAGGAAGGTGAAGTGTTCAGGCTGAGAGCTATGCCAGTAACCATAATGATACTTTGTAAAACCTCAGTTGCTTCTGCCTCCCAACTAATATTTGAGTAAATATTATGACTTATTTTAAAGATGAGAAAACTATAGCTCAGAAGGATGAAGAGGCATGTCCAAGGTCCCTCGGCGAGTAAGTAGTGGGGGATTGATTTAGGCTTCTGTTTCTTTTTAGAAATTTTCAGTCTTTCTCTTCATCTTTCCTGAACTGGAAGAAGAACCCTCATTTCTTTGTGCTGTTTACTACCAGCGTGGTGGTGGCAGTTTGAAGGCAGCTCCTTAAACATTCTGAAATATTTATCTGCTTTCTGAGATAAGAGAACATTGAGAACTGGATGTGCTTTTACTTTGGCCCAACTGGGATGACACCAATGTTCTGTCTCGACAGAAGAAGCAAAATAGGCCAGTAGGAGGTGGGTGGAAATGAGTAAATCTAG
The DNA here is from genome assembly GCF_037043125.1 of Eumetopias jubatus. NCBI lineage: Eukaryota > Metazoa > Chordata > Mammalia > Carnivora > Otariidae > Eumetopias > Eumetopias jubatus. The sequence goes on along the minus strand of NW_028274807.1, from coordinate 187,367,436 downwards.
ATGTGTCCAGGCGGTATCATTCCTATTTAATGTTGATGAAATTATATCTGGAAATATGTTTTATGTGTGGATTAGGTTCTAAAACTATCTAGTAAGTAGAAAATTGCATAGAGACAAAATTATCCTTAAAAATTCCTGAGTAAGAAGAAATGGGCACTGAACAATTGTCTCAAGGGTTTCCTTAGGCTGATTATGCTCCAATATTGGAACAGATTGCTGTTTCTTCAATGGAGCACAAGGTGAAAGCTGGTTTGGGGGAAGGTGTCGTGTTGCATAACCACCACTTCTCTTGAAGTGTCTGTAAGATGTGCACACCAGGGGCAACACAGCATTTGCATATCTCCCCGCCTAAATTCACGATGGGGCACAGTCACATGCATTGATGCCATCTTCCCATCTGCTGTGCCCATCACCTTTCTGAAAGGCTATTGCTTAGGTGCAGAATCAGGTATGCAAAACGTGTATCTCTGTGGGGTAGCAATGACAGAACAAGCTAAGACTTATTTTCATAAATGCATTAGTAAGGATTTTTAGCAGCCTGGATGGTAAAAAGGGCAGAGATAGCAAAATATGACTCTTCTCTCTTGGGTGGTTGGTATGGAGCAGGAGATGTTTTTTTACCTGCAACCAAAGACTGCAGAAGGAAAGGAGTGAGAATATAAAAGAGCCAAAGCAGATTTTTTTCAGTCATTTTCTTATTATTTTATTGTTCAGAAGGGGAAAAAAATATCTCCACCAAGAATAGAGAACTTACAATGAATATATGAATGTGTGAAAAGAGATTATTTGTGGTAACTTAAAGGAAATAATTTATGTGCTACATGGACAATTAAAACATACAACTTTACAAGGTATTACTGTTTATAGATTTTCCCTCCCCGTTTTGTTGGTTTATTGAATTGGTTAGTTTCACTCGCAAAGAAGGTATGTGCTACTGAGATTCTTGAATTAGTTGATTGCCTTCTTGGTGATCTTCCTTATAGTTGCGATTAATATCTGGATTCAAGTACTATCAGGAGTTTATTTAGGTTTTTTAAAGGCCCCTGAAGACATATTTCAAGAGGAGGTAGGGCTGAGAGTAAACATGTCTAATCTCCCTCCTGCTGTGCTATCCGATGAGCTGCGTGGTATGGTACTGTCTCTGGCTATGCAGGCCTTCACTTACTTAAAAACAAAATGAGTGTTTTGTGCCAAATAACCCTCAGAATCCTTTCCAGGTATAGCACTATCTTTCTTGGTTAGGATGGCCAACATTTTGAAGTCCGGAGCTATCCATTTCAAATCACATTTAAACATGTCATTTGAAAAAGCATTACAATTTCTTTTTTGTTCAGAACTATTTTTTCCACACTCTGATGGAAGAATTGCTTGAGGGGAGATCTCCCAAATGAGACTCATATGGAAGAAGAGAAGAGACGAGGAAGGAAGATTTGAGCTTCATTGTAAGCAGCTATTCCCCCAGCAGGCCATGCACACAGGGAAGAGAAAAATTGTAGGGCAGGATTGCAACTGGATAGCAATTCCTAGTTCTGAAAGTGGAGCAAGGGCACAAAAATATTATCTTTAAAAACTTCTCTGCATTTCCAAAAGTAAATTCCTTGAAAAGTTAACAGGTACATTTCAACTATTTCTGGTTTTGGTTTGGTCCAAGAGTATTTCATGGTCAAACATATTTGGAAATTGAGGTTCAAGTCTTTCTACAGAACTTCCAACAGACGACAATATGTTAATGCACATTATGATTCTGCAAGCAGGAAGAAACACCCCAAGAAACTTAGAAATTCCTAAACTTCTTTGGCCATGGAATATTTTCTGAAATGTATATCTTAGAATTACTGTTCCCTGGAATGCAATTTGGAAACATCTGCTTCAGCTGTCCAGTATTAGCCAGTAAAGAAAGCTTGATTCCTAAAATCTGGGGTAGTGGGAGAGAAAACTGTGATCTTATTAGGTGGCCATTTGGAATATCAATGATTTGGAATGTTGGTTAACTGTCATTCTTGCCTTCTTCCAATTCATCTATGAAGAAATTCAAGTGACCATGGAGTAAACTTATCCTCTCACACAGGATTCAGCCATTATCGCCGTATTGGTTCAAAACAATGATCTGATTCCCCAGTGTTCTTAAGAGTAACACCTTCAATAAGATCTTCAAGGCTCTGTGTGGTCTGGCCTGCTCTGCACTTCAGGCTGGTTTAATACCAGTCTTGCTGCACACATGTTTCCCGGGGCTACCCAAGAAAGTACCACACATTGTTGGCAGGGCCCTACTCCCTCCAAAGCCCTAGGTGAGGACACTTCCTTGCCTCTTCCAGCCGCTGGTAGACCCAGATGTTCTTTGCTTCAGGGCAGCCTAACTCCAGTTCCTGCCTTTGTCTTCACATGGCCATCTTCGTTCTATGTATCTGTTTCCTCCTCTTAGAAAGACACCAGTCACAGTGGCTTAAGGAACCACTCTACACCAGTATGACCTCACCTTAACCACTTTTATTTGCAATGACCCTATTTGCAAATAAGGTCACATTTTGGGGGTTAGGACTCCACATATCTTTTTTTTTTAATTTTATTTACTTTTTTATTATGTTATGTTAGTCACCATCCACATATCTTTTTGAAGGACACAATTCAGCCTAGAACAACACCCTTGCTCTCTCCTTCATCAGCTTCTTGAATTGCCTAGATCTCTCCCCAACACCCCCCATACCAAGCTAACCTTTGCAAATAAATACCCCTCCTCCTCGCTATTCCTCAACTGGTTATTCCAACTGTTAGCCCACCACTCTGTTTCACTACCTGTAACCTTTCTGACAGGGTAATTTCTCCATTTTCTAGCATCTCACAGCACATTCCAAAGCAGCTCATTTGTAATTTTATATTGTCTGTGACTGTTGTCTTCACATCTGTCTTCCTCATTTCCCCTTTTCATAGACAGGGGCTATGCCAGCTTTTTGGTTTTTTTTTTTTAAGATTTTATTTATTCATTTTGAGAGAGAGAGCATGAGGGCAAGTGAGAGGAGGGGCAGAGGACGAGGGAAAGAGAGACGGAGAGAATCTCAAGCAGACCCCACACTAAGCATGGAGCCCAATGTGGGGCCCAATCTCACAACCCTGAGATCATGACCTGAGCTGAAATCGAGAGTCTGATGCTCAACTGACTGAGCCACACCCCCCCGGGGCTGTGCCAGTTTTGCATTCAGGTATATCTCTAGCACATAGCATAGTTCCTGGCACAGCTTAACAAAAACTGTGCCTTAATATTTTTACAATATTTTAAAACAAATTAATCACTAGACTAGATCAATCAATGAAATTAGAGCCTTTGTGAACAAATGTTCCAGAAAGAAGTGTCTGCTACTTTTTCATATAACACCAAAAGACACCTAGCCTAGGGCCGAAAGGGAGAAGTACAAAAACTCCTGTGTGGCATGTTCCTCCTCACTCATGGCGGGTTGTGCCTCTGAAATTTTGCAGTTGCTGTGAAACTCCTGTCATTGTTAAAGTTGACTCTTGCAAAACAATGTGATGATTGTCACAGTGCTGTCTCCGAGTGTAAGATCACTTATGTACCCCCTTTGTGGAGTATGTTCTTCCCTTGACAGGTGCTTGAAAAGAGAATCTGTATCATTTCATTCAGCCAATATCAGAGGAGAACTGAGCTCTGCCTGACTGCAAAGCTGGCTTTGCATTCATAGCCTGAATGAGCAATAGCTATCTCTATTATCAGCCTGGCAGGAACAGGTAGTATGTTACCTTCCTTGGCTAGAAAAGTCTTCTCATCCAAAGTGGGATGCTGCACATCTTTTCATGAGAATAACTGGACATTGCTAGATACAAATCCAAGGAGCATGTTAAATATAGTAGTGAAAATCCTCTGAGAAAGTTTGATTCAGGAGTGAGGGCTTGGTGGTTCTCCCGGTGGTTGAGAAAGCTTATAGCAAGGAAAGGATTCCCCAGAAACAATCAAAAGCCAGTTTTCTTCTGTTCTCCCCTCCACTGAAGGCCCTTCTCTTAAACTCTTAGTCCTGCTTCTTTTTCCTTTTATTTAATCTAGACCCATATTTTTCAAACTGTGTCCCATGTACAGCAGAATCACTTAGAGAGAGCATGAACAAATCTTTCAGACTTGCTTAGACTTTCCAAGGTAGGGCAAAGGACTCCTTATTTTCAACAAAATCTATGGGAGATTCTATGTGCCCTAACATTTAAGCACCACTTGCTGAAAATGACAAGCTATGGTAAGATTTCTCCAATGAACATTCATAAATGCATCCCAGTAGAAAATCACATAATATTTAGGTTTTATGTGATTTATTTTAATCATTCAAATCTTACATTGTTTCAGCTAAAACTTTTTGAACATGACATAGAGATGTATTTCCATTTAGATTCGAAAAGGCATGAAAAGTATAATGGCAATCATTTTGTGTACGATGCCTCTCCATATGTGAACCGCAGAGCAGATGGGCCATTGATCTTGGCCACAGCTGATAACACTAGAACCACGTGACCTAAGTTGGGCCAGATACTCTATTTTACAAAACTGAAATTAGGGCACAGAACAGGAATTAGGAGGTTATGCAGATCTAGGGCTGTGGCTGGCGTTGCAATTACAGCTATCATCTTGCTCTAATGGCAAAAGTAGGGAAAATGTCAGCAGAAGGAAGACAGAATGAAGTTGACGTGCATGCATGAAGAGAGGCACTAGGCTTTCAGGGACAATCATGGAGGAAATTTAGTTACTGGTTGTGCAGTTCTAGGTACCAGCTCCTATTCGGAATGCACAGTATTTTCTGGTAAAGAAATGACATTTAATTTTTGTACTCTTGTCATCCTTGTAACCAAGGTTATTGTTAATAAATGTGCAGAATTTAGTCAGTGATGAATGAGGTAGGGAGGATGGAGGATCATCACTTTTCATTGAGTGTTTTTACTCAATGGTGTGTGCCAGGATACAGGTCAGCCTGACATGTATTTAGATGTTCTACTAAATAATTTTCTTCTATCCTGTGTTCTGGTCTGGTTTCTCCTGTGATATTATCTGACAACAGTAATTCTCTTAAAAGTAGATTTGCAGTCAGGGACCAGAGCAAGTGGATATGACCTTTGACTTCCTGAGTTTATGGCATTATCACCAAAAGGAAAATGACTCACAGGAAACGTTTGTCACTAACAAGATTAAACAATTTAATAAACATTCTTGAGTATGTTTTACGTACTAAGACATCTTCATTATACAGATTTACCTGAAATAAGTTATCTTTTGTATCCTTCTAGATAAAATCACAAAACAATACCCCATAACTCAGTATAGTGTGAATCATGTGGATCTACAAGAAGTAGAGCCCTTGGGGAAAAATAAAAGTTCATTGGAAAGGAAAACTCTGAGATGCCAGAATTGCGAGAAAAGTCATCTCTGGTCTCTCTTAATTCTGTATCAGGAAATCTCCTGTCTAAATACTGTCTGCAGCATTTTAGAAAAAAAAAAAAACATGAAAGAGAAGTCTTTATTCAAATGCCAACATCAAGCATGATGAAATTTAATAAGCCCAAAATAATATGGAAACTAAAAGGCCTTTTCCATTACTCTACCCCAGCCAAATGCCCATTATCTTCAGTTATTTGGGCAACACCAATTCAATGTTTGTTCTCCTGGAAGAACTTCAAACAAGATCTTGGGTTGGAGATGGTCAGAAGATAAAGGAAATTTTTCATTAGTTCTTCACACATACACACACTCACAGAGTCATCAACTTCCAGAATACACATTTGTTTTCAGAATGAAGAGATGGTTGTCTTGATTAGCTTCACACCTAGAGTGATACCCTTTTCTGAATTAAAATTGCATAAAAATAGACACCACAACAGGACCCAGTTATTGCATAATTGGCATGAGGTTTAAATTGCTTGGGGAACATTAACTGATCTGTCTCCAGAGTTGGTCTGAAGAAAGATGTGGATTTCTGATGCTTATCATGAGAACTGCCTGATGTTCTTGTCAAATCCAGTGCAGAGACAGTTAGCATTTCTCACTCTGGGGCACACAGGGTCTTCTAATGATGCTTCTCCTACATTATTTGAAAAGGGCATCCTCCCGTATGTCATCTGGTTTGTCCTCCAGGAAACAAGGTCTCATCTGGCATTTTTAAAAGTCTGTTTCCTTATGACTCAATCTAAGTGTTTTGGGGATGCCTAGTACTGATTCTTCTAGACAGGACTAGCACGCATTTCTCAAATACTGTTCAGTGAGAGGCTCTGCTAAAAGAGAATTCTGCACAGAGGCAAGTTTGGGAAGTCCTGGAAACTCTTTGGTGATCACTCTATGCTTCCTCCTCTGTAAAGTCCATGGGGTCAGGGATCATGTCTTTCATAGTCATACTATATCCTTGTGTTCAGTATAAGATGGGAATGTTCGTTGAAAACACTGATTAGATGGAATAGTAAAGGCTCTGAGGAATCCTTCAATAAGGAAACCCGTTTACCTTTATTTAACCTACTATTTCCCCCAAAGGTTTAACCACATAATTCTTCTGTTTTTAAGGTAACATCATATTATATTCACAGAACAAAATTTGGCAAATGGTAGCCTCCATCAGTGTCCCTCTGTTCTCTTCTAAGGTTTACCTTATCCCTTCAATAAAGAATTAAAAAAATATATAACTCAGCCATTATCTAAAAAGATCCATCTACACATCATTTTATATTTTAAAGGTTAGGAAAAAGGAAACAATGGGAGGAAGAATTTAAAATAGATTAAGTCCTCATACCCCAGAATCAGCTATGCCACACATCCAAGACTTTGACAATTTTCATGTACAGTCAAACATAGAAACTTCTGAGTAATCTGCACATCCAGCTTAAAAACAAAATACATCCATGGAAAGCTGCTCATAATCTTACAGGCTTCTGTCATCCTCTCCAACTCTCTTTGTGCTACTTCGCCCTCACTGTGGGGTTTGGCCACACTGCCTTCCTTTGGTTCCACCAGCATGTTATGCTCCTTCTCACTTTGGCAGCTTCACACAAGACTGCTTAAAAACGATTCTTCTTTTCCTTATTCACTTAATCTATCCTTAACTTTCATATATGGGTTCAAGCATAATTTATTTTTCAGGAACGAATTCCTGAGTCTGTAACCTCATCACCTCCTCAGCTTCTCCACTGTAGGATTCATCACGATTTTAATCAGATAATTAGGTAATGAGTTGCTTAATATCCATCTCCTCTATACACCTGAGGCTCCATGAGACAGCAACAATGTTGGTCTTGGCTCAGTGCTACCTAAAATCATGGGCTTGGGAGCTTAATAAATATTTGTGAGATTAATTCAGACTTTATTTTACAACTAAATAGGGTTTAGAAAACTTCATAGAACACATATTAGCAAATACTTTTTTTCTCTAACAGGACATTGTTCCTACTAAAAGAACAAACATAATTGTAGAAACTATTTGAGTATTTAAGTAAATTATGAGTGTTAGTTTTGTACAACCAAAATGGAGATTCAGTTCATTTGTACCTCTTATTCACCAATGAAAATTGTTCTTTTCTTGACTTACATGTCTCTGGCCAGCATTAGTTATTAAATACTTGTATTTAATTCAACTGCAAGGCCTACTATGTTGTGCATGCTGAAAATCATGAAAAGGCTAATGTTAGTGGTCCCCTTCCTCAAGGAACAGATAATCCAGCTGAAATGGAAGAGTCCTCATAAAATGAGGGCTGATTAGGGCCTAAGAGAAATTTCATTCAATTGAAGTGAAACATTGTGGACAAAGTGGTTTTATACAAGGTCTTTTCCTTTAATCCCCTTTTTCCCTCTTTATCTCAGGATCATCAGAGTTTGCAAAGTTGTTCTAAATCATGTTCACGACAAGCAAAGTAGATTTGGTTGGTCTGGTTTCCTACAAACCCTACAAATTCTCTTTCCTTCCCTTTTCTCACAGTTGATACCTTTTGATGTCCTTATCCAGAGAACTGAGAAACAAAAGAATGGCTGAAGAAAGACATGATGGAGAGATGGTAAAACCACTTGGTGGGTGTTAGTAAAAAAAAATTATGTCACCCATCTTGATTTTCTATAAGCTGTTTCTATCGTTCTTCCCTCTTCCTTTCTCCCCTCTTTTTGTCCCTCTCTCCATTTCCCTCCCTTCCTCCCTTCCTTCCTGCCCTTCTTCCTTTCCTCCCTCCCTCTCTTCCTCCCTGCCCTCCTTCATTTCATCCCTCCCTCTCTTCCTTTCTTCCTCTTTTTTTCTTTTTCTCTGTTTCTCTTTCTTTCCATCTTCCCATAAGTCCTTCCTTTTGATCTTCCTAGTACATATCGGACATGTGTTTTAGTGGCTACCTCTCATCAACAATTTGAATATTGCCTTGTGGATTCTCAAGTGCTTATATGACCAAGACATGTTCCTATGAAAAACTGAATATTAAAGATGACTCGTTAGCTAACTTAGGATTTCATTTCTATTTCATCTGTCAAATCACATGTAAAAAAAGTTCTCTCTTTATTAGTGCTATCTTTTTAGTATCAAAATCTCTGCCTTTCCAATACTGAAAGCTATAATCAAGTCACTAGGTTATGGGGAAGTTAACAAATATAATGGGGAAAAAAATACCACCTCACAAGAAAAAAAAAAAAAAAGCCCTAATTCCAGATGGTAACCATCTTTAGAGGAATTTTAGGCATGGTTTGTTTTGCATTGGAAACTCTCCCAATTCCAGAGTCACACTTAGAATCTGGAGACATTGCCATAAATCACCTAGAACTGTGATTTTCACTCTTTTTAAAGCAGTGGAACCCATTTTTCAGACACAAAATTAAAATATTAAAATGACAGATTGGAGCTGCCTGGGCTGACTAAGGGGTGCCAGACACGTGATCTGCCCATTCTCCTTCTCCCTTGTCCCCTTGATAAAGTATAAGTTCAACAGAGCCCATTCTAAAAATCCCTCATTTAATTTTATACTAAGTGTAGATGACTAACACTTTTGGTTATCTAACTTCATATTTGACATCTTTATGTATGGCTCACTGATAACCTCAAACCTAATATGTAACAAATAAATTCTTGCTGCCACTGTTCAGACTCTTCCCTAGACTCTGCAGATCTGACTAGATTTATTTTCCTGAATTAGGCTGGTGGAAAAGGTACCACAATGCTTTCCTTTACTTCAATTTTGTCTCCATCCTTTAGAATGATGCCACAGTACTAGAGCAAGGAGACCCAAGGTTACAGTCTTTTGCAAAAACAGTATTCTGTTGAATTCACTGTCTCTCCATAGGTTAATCCTGCTGTTATTTTGTTGTAAGGTTGTTCTCTTCCTTAGTTTCCATCTGCTTTGGTAGATGACAAAGACTTTCGAGAGCTCAAGCTGTTTTCAATTTTGGGGAGGAAGAAAAATTAGCCTGCCATTTAAGCCTCCCAGGGTCTGTAATGAAGCACTCTGCTGGGAAGTCGGGTTTTAGAAAGTGGCTTGGATCTTTTCTTTCGTTTGAAATTTATGAGGACAGATTCCTTAAAATGTGCTGTGGTCTTGGAAGGGCACATTGCTAAATCAGAATTTCATTTTATTTGGGTTAGACTTCCCAAACTCCATCCAAAAGCACTTCTTAAACTGCTCAGTTATGGCAGGCTGCCTCAGAGAAGTCGCATATCCATGCCCCCACTATCCTTAATGAGAGAAACCTCAGATACGTGCATTCTTATGCCTCCTTTCTGACATCTCTTATTGCCTAGTAGCATCTTATTTCTCTCTAGTTATTTCATTTGGATTGGTTATTTTTCCACAATTAGTTTTAGTATTCTTAAGGGCAGGACCAGGTCTAATATTTACTGGCAGGCTGAGAAGATGAGAGATGTAGAGAGGAAAAATTACAAATATGTCATTGGCTAATAACACCATCCACTGGTGGTTAATATAATCTATGCCAGAGTTATGCTATCAATATGTTTCCATTATTCTTAGCAGACTGTTAGCAATTTGTTTCCCCAATAGATGGACAAAGGGATTAAGTGAAAATGTGGGAGCTAACATTCATATTGAGAACCTACTATGTGCTGCATATTGTAGCAATTATCTTGTATGGGTTATTTCATTATCTCCTCCCAACAATCCTGAAATATCAGAATTGTAACCTTGATTTTACAGATAAGAGTTAGCATTGGAATCTAGTCTCTTTAGAACTCAGACCATAGCTTTGTCTCTAAACTTTGGATGCCTCCTGGGTTCTCATAAAAAAAAAGGGACCTGTAAATCCTTTGCTCTTTGCCCTGAGAGAATAAAGCTTAACTCTAGGTATCTTCTGCTTCAAAGGTATTTTTCCTGAAGTTAAACAAGGGCCAGAGAGGATACAAATGAAAGCCTGTATTACCCAATGTCTATTGATAGAACATGAGGTTTCTTTAGGAGGGTTGAGAGGTATTATGTTAAGAATGGTCTGTGGCCAAATAAGTTTAGGTATACCTGGGTTAAACAACATTAAACAAAATTAAGAACTATTTTAGGGCAGTATTAAAACTTTCTAGTGGATTTGGTACTGAAATTAGGCAGAAAGAAAGAACAAAGGATAATTCAGTTACTAAGTCATTAATAACTGATGGGCTGATTATCATGGTATTATCCCTCTGTAAGTCCACCCTCTACACTCCGCTGTGTGATTCTGGGGCTGGGACAGCAAACCGAGTTCCTGCTTTCCGGCTGCTCCCTGTGTGCTTCTGCCATTAGGGGGCGCCATAGACTGCACAGCAGGAAGAAGAAAGGACTCGGTCCTTCCTGGTCACTTTCTGTGGGCTTTCTCCTCCCAGGAAAGTCACCCCCAGCCTCTCTGTTCTTCACCCCAGCAGAAACTTTCCTTCCCACTGCAGAGCCTAAATCTAGTTTGCAGTTTCCAACACTCACAGCCTCACTGCTTTCTCGGATACCAGTGTCAACTGCTGCTCTCTTCTCAGATCTCTGAGCCTCATCTCTGCGGGTACCACCCTTTCCAGTGTCTCTCTTCTTAATGAACTCTGACCTTTACTCTTTGTTCTCCAGGCCTAGAGCTGGTGGCTGTTCCTTGGACTGCTACTTATGTAACAACTTAGTGTTCCTTGGTCTTTTCAGTTACCTAGTCATCAACTTTATAGCTAATTCTTTATATTTGATCAATTCTCTGTTCAAATAACTGGTGTGGTTTCTCTCTCCCAACCAGACCCTGCTCAATGCACTAGGGTTCTGATTTGATTGACAGGAGCATGGGGAAGACTGGAAGATACATGAATCAAGTGCAGAGTGGAGAAATGAAACCACAACTGGATTTGAATATCTTAAGCTTGAGATGCCTGGGATAACCGTTAAGTGGAGATGCCAAGCAGGCACTTGGGTAAGTAAATTTCGTACTCCAAGGGGAAGTTTAAACTTGAAATATAATTTGGGAATTCAAGAATTTTGTCAGTATTTAAAGCCACAGGGCCGGATGATTTTTACCTAGGGAGAGAATGTGAAGAGATTAAAAGACTGCACCTAGAGAGAGAAGAAAAAGGGGCCCTAAGATGGAAGAGCTATTCACTATGCTTATATTCATTACATATCAACAATTGCTATGGGAAAGAATTGAATACATTTTAGGAAAAATTGGTCTAATCCTGCCCTCTTTGGTCCATGCAAGGGACTCTGGAGGGAAGGCAGTGTGGTGAGCGCGCCCAGGCCCTGGGGATCTCCTCTGGACCCCTGAGAAAATGCTCCTCCTTGAGGGCTGTGTTGGACTGACTGGCATTCTCCGATCCAGGTGCTGAAGGGCAGCCCCCTAGGAAAGGAGAGCAGGGGAAAGAACCCCCGGTGCGATGTGTGAAGACATTTTGCTGCCAGCTGGCAGAGCTGATCCGCTGGCTGTGAAATACAGCGGATGTTACCAGCACTTGACTTCACCCAAGTCCAGTCGTACAGGGCTCAGGTCTTCTTTGCAGCTTTATTGGCAATTTAAGAGAGATATAAATGAACACCAGCCCCTAATGGAGAGTGTTTTACAGAAAGGGGAGATTCTTCCCCAGTGTGAAAGGATGTCGTTAGGAGGATCTTGAGGCAGTTCAGCCAGCTGGAGTACCGCACAGATCCCCCTGTATGACTCTTCCTTAGCCTCTCATGGGCATGCTGGCTGGCTGCACCCTCATCCTTCATAACATGCCACTGGCCCAAAGAACTGCTGATGTGAAGAGGGTTAGCAGCCTGGCATCTTCTCAGGCAGAGATGTAAACTGTCAGCTAAAACCCGGCTGATGGGGAAAAAAACTTTCAGGAAGTTGTTGCAAGAGCCATTTAACATTGAAATCAAGGGGGAAACTTAACTGTAATGTACTAGCATTAGCATGTCTTTTTCTTCCTCAAAGAGAAGACTATTGAGTCTTATTATAATTATTATTGAAAATGAACCTTCCAAACTAAAAAAGCATCTGCCGTGTTGGACCTTTTATGTTCTAAGCAAAGCATTAAGCAGCTAAGACATATACAGATGGGCTGAGGGTAGGAATCTCAGCACTGCATTTGTGACTCTATTTCCCCAACTGGAAGTCAGTGGAGTTCTGTGATTACATGCACGGTCTCTTTAGTCAGCAAAACCAGGTTTGAGTCTTGACATTAATACTACCTACCTATAAAAGTTTAGGAAAGTTCACCTTTTCTGAGCCTCAGTTTTCTTGCTTGCAAAGTAGGTATAAGAATTTATACCACAAGACACTGTAGGGATAACTAGAGAATATCTTTAAAGGCTTGGTTAGCATAGGGCCAAGCACATTGTTGATGATCAATAAGTGGTAGCTGATGGTAGTAATTGAGGCAGCCCCCAAAGCAGTAGTGGAAGAGTATCTTATATGGCTCTGTGAGACACCTTACCCAATTGTTTCTTGCAGAGTGGCTCCTTAATAAAGCTTCTGGTTTAATGGCAGGTATGGGTCAAGCTTCTGCCATTTTAAAGACCCTTTAAGCAAAATACTCTTCCTGATAAAGAAAATAGCAATGAACAGCTGTGAGCATGGCTTTGGCTTCCAAATGAAGGAGATCAACTCAAGATACAGTCTCCAGATGATTCATGGCTCAGCCAAGCCCTAAAGGAAAGTGATAAATGACAGAACCTAAGAATAGAATAATATAATGAAAATTTAGAAGAACTGATCCAGAGGGGGAAAGAATTGGTGTTATGCCTTGAGTTTGAGTATAAGGGTCTATCTCAAATTTTAAGGTGATTCTCATCTTTTACAAAATGCCTCCTGACTTCTGTTCTGTGAAGTTTGACTAAAGGTGTAATGGGGAGGCTATTGATGGCTTTAAAGAAACCAATCACATTATTTGTATCTTCATGAACAAAAAGCATTTAAAATAAGTGTCAGAAAGATGTTTTGTGTTTGTGTGGTCAGAACCCTGTATTAGTCAGGTGAGGTTGGCTTTAGGCATGGTGATAACAACTCCCAAATCTCAGTGGTTTAATATGTAAAAGTGTATTTCTGGATCAGTCAAAATCTGCTGTGGATCAGGCACTATCCCAGGCTGCTGTACCCTGTGCAGTGACTCAGCAATCTTGTGTCCCCATCATTTCAACACCTGGTGCAGTGACTCAGCAATCCTGTGTCCCCGTCATTTCAATACCTGGCTTCCATACCCCTCATGGGAAGGAAAGAGACAGACTCAAGAATTGCACAGAGAGGTTTTACTGCTTGAGCCTGGAAGGGACACAGGTTCCCTCTCCTCCATTTCATTGGCCAATATTGGTCACATCACTCTGCCCAAACCCCAGTGGTTAGGAAATGTGCTCTTCGGTGGCCCAAGAAGGCAAGGAGCATAATGACATAAGCAAGCCCTAGTAATGTCTGCTAGAGACCTTGAGGCGATTTTGGTATGAGTTTCCAGTTCCTAGATCATACTCATTTATTGATTTATTTAACATTTCTTGTAAAGTTACTCTGTTGTGCCCTAGTGTTGGGGACATTTTGATTGCTTGGCCTCTTGAACTCTTTCCCATGTTTGAGAGTTTTCCACCTAATAGGCCCCCATGGGACGAGGGTGTGGGACCAGCTGTGCCATTTCATAGCAAGTGGTAACCACAGCACTGTTCTCATCTGACTGCTGCCATGATTTTGGCTGAGGCTTGGACCCCATTTGTTCCTGTTTTCTCAGCTTCATTCTCCAGTCTTCCTGGAAATTTTGTGAGCCAGCCCAATACTTTTGAAAAATTTCCTTAAAAAAATTAAATAGTTGAAAACTGGATTTTGTTGCTTGCATCCAAGAACTTGACTAGTATAGCAATGTTACAGGTACTCTGCCCAGAGAGACCATCCAGCCAAAAGGATTATCCCTTCCTTTACATTCTCATGGAATTTTATTTTCTCTCACTATGTCACTTTCTCTTCTTTCAATGGTAGTGTTTTACATATACAAAGACGCTCTGCTAGACTGTAGGCTGAGTTCCTGGAGAGCATAATTCACGTCCGAATTTGTTAATTTTTGCACACCCCATGATACCTGTCATAGTGCCTTGCCTGTGGTAGATGTTTAATATATTTTTGTTGGGTAAGTGAATTTTATTTGTTTCAAAAAATATACAAGATATAGTCCTTGCCTTCTTAATGTATATAATCTGTTAGGGAAGCTACACATGGAAAATAATTATGGTTCAAAATTGAAAGAAATGAGTGTCTTTTAATGCAAGAGTACGGTAGAAGATGTGACTCATCTTTATTAGGGAAGGAAGGTTAGAAAAACGTAAGTTCAGTATAGTAGATGACAGTTGAACCAAGTAATATTTTGTTAGGCAGAAAAGGTAGAACAAAGGAACGGCTTGGATTTTTAAAAGGAGACATGGAAGTTCTTGGAAAGTTTAAAAAAGTTCGGGTTGTCCAGTGTGGACCTAGCACAGAAGGTGTAGAGCTCTGTCTTATAGTGTGGGGCCTGAGACAAGGTTGTGGAATCCTTGACTACCATGCCAAGGAATCTGGGCTTTATTCTTGAAGCAATTCAGAACATTAAAAAAAACTGAGGCAGGAGGGATGATATGGTGGTATGACCCAGACTGTTGTCTCAAGAAGTCTGAGCCCTTGGGTGCCAATGCCCTTCTCAGGCCGTGGCTGCTGTACTCCTGATTGCACATCAGATTGAGCAATGCAGTGCCAAGTGGCCATCAAGGTAGACTGGATGCCAAACATTTCCCTCCTTGATCCCACTGTGTACCAACCCTACCTCTTCCTGATAAACAGAGTGATTGCCCTGTCAGGATAGTGATATCTCTTCATTCTATTGGTCCTTTGTCATGAGGATTCTGATACTCCTTGACTGTAGCTATAACTTTTGCTCAATGAGAGTCTCACTATGTCTCTCGACAGAGGAGTTCCACCTTTTGGAGACAGACCTCTAAACCTGCAAAGGCCAGAGTTGTGAGAAAAGTAAGCGTAATTTCCCCCAAGGGTGTCCCTGAGGAGTGATGGAAGCAGGGGACCCATGTACTCTATATGTTGTTGACAGAGTATCAATAAATGTCACTTAATTTCATTGATGAATGGATAAAGATGATGTGTGTACACATACACACACACAATAGAGTATTAACCATAAAAGAGAAGACAATCTTGTCATTTGGGGCCACACGGATGGACCTAGAGAGTATTATACTAAGTGAAATAATCAAAGACAAAGACCATGTAATTTCACTTATATGTGGAATCTAAAAAACAAAAGAAACAGAAACAGACTCATAAATACAGAGAACAAACTGGTAGGTGCCAGAGGAGAGACGGGTGAGGAGATGGACAAAATAGGTGTAGGAGATTAAGTTATACAAACTTCCAGTTACAAAGGAAATATGTCACAGGGATATAAAATACAGCATACGGATTATAGCCAATAACACTGTAATAATTATGTATGGTGACAGATGGTAATTATGCTTATCATGGTGATCATTTTGTAATGTATATAAATGTTGAATAAGTATGTTGTCCACCTCAAACTAATATTGTATGTCAACTATACTTCAATAAAAAAAAAAGCGTCCCTTAATTAGAGCATACACCATAACCTGGAAGATGGTATACCCTCATTGAGAGGATGGTCTCTGAGCCGCAATCTCTGCTATGCCTTCTGTAGGCCATTCCCTTGCTCTCTTGAGCTAGTAGCTTCAGGATGATGCGGCATGTGATAGGACTGATGGCTATCCATCCTCCATTCACCAACAGTGATGGGATTCTCACTGCCATCTGGCTGGTGGATGATCCAGTTCTAGATTCTCCCTTTAGCATCCATTCCTCAGACTACACCTGGTACTAACTCTTGAGAGTTGGTCTCCCTAAGAGGCAAACTCTGAGATGGTGATTAGCATGCAGGAAGTTTATAAGGGACTGCTCTGGCATTCAATACCTTTGAAAGGAAATAGAAGAGAAGGGAAGGAACAAAGCAGAACTGAGAAGAGAGAGTAGTTGGGCTATAATACAGTCTCAACAAAGGCCCTAACCAACTCCACGGTAATTCTGATATTGGGATAGTCCTTCATGGCTGTCTACTTTTGGAAGGGGCTAGGGTTGAGCATTTATATCCCTGAGTTTCTATGTCATGCATGTGTGCAGCCCTGGAAAGGAGTTGTTACTTTGGGAAGGATGGCTCTCTTCAAGTAAGGGCATCTTCTGGAGAAGTCTAAGAGCAGAAAGCTGTCAGTTAACAATCATCCCAAAAGCCAGGAAAGTATGTCTTTCTGCTCTGGAGGGAGGATCTGGGATGCACAGCACACCATATCTATAACATGTGGAATGATTAAGGGGGCAAAGTAAAAGATAAAACCAGATAGATAGTATATTACATAAAATTAGTTTTGGCAACTTGAAGCAAAAACTAGACAACAATCACTTAATCAAATATAGATGTATTATTATCATATTAGCAAAAATCTAGAGGTAGACACTTCTAGCTGGTATCACATTTAATGCTACCAGGGACTCCAGATCCTTTTATCTTTTGCTCCTCCATATTTAGCATGCAGGCTTCATCCTCATGGTCATGGAATAACTGCTCTACCTGCATGTATTATATTCCCATTCAAGGCAGGAAAAAGGTGAAGGGTAGAAGACCCATGCAAGCTGAGTCTTTCCTTTTCTAAAATGATGAAAAAAAGTTTTTTCAGAAGGATCCCACTAAAAGTCTCTCACTTATATTTCATTAGCTAGAAATGGGTCATATAAGTACCCTTTTTTTTTAAGATTTTATTTATTTATTTGACAGAGAGAGACACAGTGAGAGAGGGAACACAAGCAGGGGGAGTGGGAGAGGGAGAAGCAGGCTTCCCGCTGAGCAGAAAGCCGGATGCGGGGCTCGATTCCAGGACCCTGAGATCATGACCTGAGCCGAAGGCAGACACTTAACTGACTGAGCCACCCAGGTGCCCCGCATATAAGTACTCTTAACTCTAAACGAGTCTAGAGAGCTGAGAGTTTGTTGTAACTGAGCTCATGCTGTCATACACAAAACTGGAGTGTTCATAAGAAATAGAGGAAAACTGACACGATACTGGATGGTCAGCCAGCTGTGTCTACCAGAGGCAGGTGGACACCAGATCATGTAGGACCTTGTACACATCTAAAGGAAAGAGTTAAGATCTGATCCTAAATGCAATGGATGGCCATTGAAAGGTTTTAAGGGGGTGAGTGATGTGATTTCATGTATTCAGGCAGTTGGATACAGGATGGGGTAGAGAGAGGAAGAGAGGAAGAAAGGAGGCCAGCTTGGAAGCTGTTGTAACAGGTCAAGAGAGAGATGGGATGGCTGAGAAGGGGGGGTATCAGTGCATTGTGGTTGGTTCATGAAGACTCTCCACACTTCAACATGTAATTGCCATCTTGGCTACATAAATCCGTTCACCTCAAAATCCTTCTACCATGTGGGAAGAGAGGATCCTGTTATGTAAATATAGTATCCATGTGATCAGTGGCTTTAACAGAATCTGTGGTCTTGGAGGGAGAATCTAGCCTGAGTCACATCATCCTTACCCTCAGGTGGGTAAGGAATCATTTTCTTCATTTTATAGATGATACAGTTGAAACTGCAAGCAACTATACCACCTCTTTAACTTACCATTAAAGGCAATCAGTTGAATTTGTTTCTGAATCTGGCATTTGTGAAACTTTACTGGGTATCACATTTGTTTCTTCTATCCATACTTGTTTTAGCCTTACTCCTTAATTTCATTTCTCCTTTATTTTTCTCCCCATTTTCAAGATTTCCAGACTCTTCCCCCAAAAAATATTTTTATGGGTTAAACCCACACTGAAAATATTTATAAACAGCAAAGAGGAGACTCTGGTAGTCTTACACAGAAACAATATTTCTGGACTATTTTTTGGCCTTCACATAACAAAAATAGACCATCTGGCACCCCCAAGTGGCTACTACAGAAATTGCATAGGGAAAAGAGTAAAACTTGGTTTTGCTTCCTGCCCACCTGGGACTGGTAGAAAAGCAGGCAATAATTTGACTGCTGCCATCTTGGAGTGATATTATTACATAACCTTCCTGACCCCTGGAATCCTTTCAAATATAGAGGAGAGAAAGCAGTGTTCATACGATGGGGAAAAATATCATTGCTTTAGATCTCTTTGATTGGCTGTCTTCTTAGCCCTGCATATACTGAATCCCAGAGAGTTTCCATGACTTATCTAAGGTCCTACAGCTGGCAGGCACAGAAATTGGGATTTGACCACTTCCTCCTGGCTCTTTGTCCAGTGTTCTGACACGCATGGTATAATAAAATCACTGTTATATACAGACAACAGCGGCAAGAAGAAGTTGTGCACTTTCAAGCATGAAGTCGGTCTTTATGATGATGGTTGATGAAGCATCTGAGGACTCCTCTGACCTTGATTCCTGTATCATGCACTGGCATTCTCCAGCAATTACTAACTTCTGCATGATAGGAACTCATCAAATGTATTTTGAATGAATGTATGAGTAAGTTTCTTTCCTTCCCGGTCATAGTAGGTAGAGTGGAAACAAGCTATATCTCAAGCCATTCTATCTAAATGGTGTCACTGCCCATCTGAGAACCATTCAGATGCTCATGTACCCAGAATACTATTTCACTCTTTTCCATTGGGGCTTATCTCATAGGCAATTCCTTGCCATAGGAGAACTATGGAAATACGACACTATTTTTTTTTAAATTATTATTTTTTTATTATGTTATGTTAATTACCATACATTACATCATTAGTTTTTTGATGTAGTGTTCCATGATTCATTGTTTGCGCATAACACCCAGTGCTCCATTCAGTACAGGGATTTTTGATTCAAGTTATCAGCCACAGGCTTTCTATATCAGCTCTGTCTGTCAAATTGTCATGTTGTTGGATGATGCCAATTGATGCTGCAGAAAATATAAGTCTGAACAGTTCTAAAAGTATGGGAACAGCTACTCAGAACCCTGTGATTATCTCAGTAGCTTAACTTTTGAGAAAACCTTTCCAGTAATTGGGAGGAGATACAGTGATGGGACCTTAGCTGTGAAAATTTAATACTTGCTCTCAATCCTGGCCTAATCCTAACAGTGACCACCGATGGGTACTGCATCGTCATTTCTTTTAACCTAAGAGCCCCTATCCTCATTAAAGAAAATTCTGCTGAACTTAAAATTTTTCCTCCTATGCCTGTGCCTGTTTAGAATTCCCCACTTCTATTACATCAGAAATCAGGGTAGCACAGTAGAAACAATTGGCATATTGGGACCAAAGTGTTCTGGATCTGAATCCTGGTATTGCCATTTGATGAATTTGTAGCCATGGGCAAAACCTCACCAACTACAAATTAGGGGCATTCATATTTAATTTTCAGAGACATTGAGAAATTAGAGATAAACTACTGAGCACATCATCTGATGTAGACACATGTGCATACACACACACACACATCATGTGCTAAATAAATGGGAACAATCCACATCATTATTACCATTGTTATCATTAATATAATTTTCACCAAAAACCGTTGTTTACAAACCTACTTATCTAACTTGGCCTGGGTATGTAAGGTCATTAGGATGAATGTGGCTCTTCTGTGTGCAGATATTCTATGTCAGGTAAAAGATCAAATGAGGGTATTTTCCTTCTCAGCACTATCATGTAATAGGGGAAGAAACTAGCTTCTATTCATGATCCTTTCGACCACTCTTGTGTAATGTGCACAGTTGCAATTTTTTCACAATGTGGAAGTTTAAAGAGCGTTAATAGTGAAAATCTGCATGGATATTTGCTGATACCAAAAATATCAACTGTAATTGTACATTTAGAATTGTTTTTCTAGTGCAAGTACTTATGCATTCAGGAGAGCTTTCATTTGAGTTCGTTCAAATTAAGTTCATCATTAATTGTGACAGCCTTTATGTATTTTTGTAAACTAGTCATATGTTTACTAGTAAGAGGTATTAATTCAGTCCTCAGTCAATGTTTATGAAGTGTGTGTGTTTTCAGATCCTTTGTGATAACTCCAAGGTCTTCTAGGTGTCCACTGTCCCCAGAATGTACCCCCTGATCTGTTCTACCCCTCTCATTTTATGGTCAAAACTAGGTGTGAAAATGGCTTACCCAAGTTCATTTCAGAACCAGAAATGAGACCCAAGTAGTGACGGCTTTTTGTCATATACTGATTGCGTCATATTAAATGACAATCCCTCTTGTATAGAACCTTCAAAATTTTGTCCATATCTGTTTATCACTATTAATATTATTCACTTAATACTTCTGTTAAAATCAAATTTAAATTTTCTCATTTCTTAAAACTTGGCCTTGACCTAAGAAATATTATCCACAAAATCACTGGTTTTAGATGCCAGGCTTTTCCCCCAATCCCTATTAAATTAATATGCAACTGTTGAAATTTCTTTATAAAAATTTATCTGTGTAGCATCTGGAATCGTGTGAGACACCACCAGTAACAGAGGACCACCTACTGCCCACCCAGCCCAGTGCTTTACTGCTCCCCTGGCCTAGCAATTTCAGTGTTGCTCTTTCTTTCCAGTGGCTTTCTTTTCCCTCTTGCATGTTTCAGTGAGTACTCAGGATAATCAGTAAAGATGGAGCTTTAAACTATTATGAGTTGAGGCACCTGCCTTGATGCCCCAGAAATGTAATTTAATATATATTTGAAATAACACCTGTCTCTAATGTGAACGTACACAGCATGTCTAGATTTTGGTTCTTTAAATACATTTGCTATTTATTCTTTCTGTTTCCAGAGATTGTGAAGGAAGGAATCTGGTCTGCTACAGTAAATAGAGCATGAAAATCAGGTCTGGCTTGAATTTTATCCTAGACATTAACCCTATCTCAGCTTTTACCGGCTTATTCTTACTGGCTAAGGTATGGCTCATAATTAATCCTTTTTCCCTTTCTGAGAACACCTTACCCTTAAAGAGAAGATTGATACACATCATGTTTCAAAATTCAAAATGGGGTCATCCACATAAGCATTCACTGGATACATTTCTCTCTTTGTTGTCTTGCTAGGGGCTGTATATAAATTAAGCATGGGATAGCAGTGTGGTTAAGAGCAGGCACTCATACTTTGCCTGGCTCAACTACCTCTAGTTTTTTATGTTAATCTTCTTACCCCACCTGAATATCAATTTCAAAATCTGTAAAATGGTGATAATAATAACATAACAATAGGGTAGTTATGCAGGATAAATAAGATCTTATGGATAAAGAACTTAGCCCAATGCTTGACACTTACTAGGAGCTTGGCAAATTCAGTTTTTATTATAATAGCTAAGACTGGTTTGCACCTTTGGGAATTTGGAGTTTTACAACCCATGTTATACATAAGTGGGATGCTTAGGAGATGCATTTTAAAGGGCACGAAATGACTGGTGGATTCCCGTTAAAAAAGGGAAAATACAAATTACTGCCTAGTGACTCCTTATACCCCAATTAAATTCCTAAGTCTTTCATTTCAGGAAATCATCTCCATCACAATAAGGAAATAATACTATTGCTATTTCCTCACAGGGATAAATACCATTGTTGGGCCTGCAAAATACTAGGCCCTAGATCAAAAGTGGTCCACAGCCTTCTAAAAAAAAAAAAAAAGGCCATTTTTTTTTCTTTTAGCAGCTCCTGGGGCAGACAAGCATGCCAAAAAAGCACATGGCTCCACCAGATGTTAAGCCATTCAGTAAAGCAAATGCCATGTCAGAAACAAAAAAGGAAGAAGAAGAAAGAAAGAAAAATGAGAAGGAGAAGGCAGAGGAGGAGGAGAAAATTTAACTGTTTTGCACAGATTTCATTTTCAAAGCCAAGACCACTTAAAATATAAAAACTGGCTAATTAACTGGAGTGTTTACACCTGTTTCCCTTATTTTAACAAGATGAACAAAGAAGGCCCACCTTGCTGTTGTTCTTTTTAATCCTAATTTATGTTGTCCTTACTTGGGAAGTTACAGTTCTACCATTTAAAACAACAACAAAATCATGTGCATAAGATGAAAAGGCAGAAATCAAAGAGTTATAACTCAGAACCAGTCTAATCCAGTGGAAAAAAGAAAAAGTGAAATGAGGAACTTCATCTAACAGAGGATATATCAGGTGTATAGTCATTAAACCGGGTTTACTTCACAGCTCTCAAAGATGTTTCAAATGAATATTTCAGATTATGGTTTTTGTTGGAACTATAGCTAAAGGAACTAAAACACAATAATTTAGTATTCCTTTTTCTACCCCCAGCACCCCCCAAATTATCTTTTTTTATAAAGTGGTTTATAGGAAATAACGTTGAATGGATGGGCAAGCCACCTGGGATCTCGTCTCAATTCTGCTACTAAGTGTAGAGATCTAGAACTAGTTTCCTCCTAGAGGTGGGAGAAGGTGGGCTCCCTTATTGCTAACATCCTGTAATGGCATCACCCAGAATGACAGTGTGTTAGCAACTGAGGAAATATTTTAATCTGAGCAAGTCATCTGGTTAAACTAGAAAAAGCAAAGGGGGAATAAATCGCTTTTCCAAATAATATCTTTTAACATTTCGTGTGAAAAAAATCCATATTAAAAATGTTTTAAACACTCTGATTCTTTTAAAAAAATACACACAGTTTAAACAAATTTTGTTCAAAACTCAAAGTTTTTATGTGCTACCCTCTAGTGGAGACTAGAACCTACTTTGTTAACTCTATCTGAAAATGCACTCAGATCTTTTGTTCATAAGACAGGAATAAGAGGAGTTTTGTTTACACTGCAATCATTTACAGTTCTTCTCAAAATATAATCCAACAGCATGGGATATCAGAATTAAGTGGTTAAACGCACAGCTTCCCAGAGCTCATTCAAGACCAGCTAAACCAGGTTCCTTGAGAGGGGAGCCCAGGAATCTGCATGGTTTAACAGAGAACCCAGCTGATTATTAAAGCCCACTGGAACTTGAGGGAAGATATAAATTGAATTGAAATTCTTTTTTCTTCATCCCAAGGTTTCAAACAAGTAGAAAGTAAATAATCCATCAGTTTCCTGTCAATTTAAGAATAAAGATCATATTCCTTTGCACAGCACACAAGGCCCTTCACGGTCCAGACCCTACATTCCCAGCCACCAGGCGGTGGTACTTCCATTAGTCTCTGTCTTTGCCTCGTATTGACATCAAATGCCACCGTTAAATTCCACATGGAACTCTTTGAATCCCTAAAATAGTCTGTGCAATTGCTTCTACACTTTTAAACATGCTATCCACTCTGCATGGAATATGCCTTCCCCCAACTTCAATTTAATAATCATACCCTTTTTAGTTATCATTCATAGAACTGAAAGGATAATGCTCCTTGAAGAGGACATCAATGGCAGGACCATCAAGAGTTGTCCTGCAGGCTTTTATTTAGGCTATCTCATCTCCATACACCAGTTTTTCCAAGTATGTTTGGGTTTTTTGCTTTGCAGAGGCAGCCGACAGAAAGGTTGCCAATGGCCATTCCCCCTTCCAATCACATGGCTGACCTAAAGCCCCTTTCTTCTTTACCTAAGTTTAGAAATTCTTGAGAAATAGACCCGGGACAAATATAAACAAAGATCTATCAAAGTGTCCACTTTATTTCTGACAAAACCTTGGTGGAAGACTGTAGCTAGATCTTTGGTTACCACTCTGAAGGGAAGGTTTAGGTCCACAGAACAGGCACACTGACCAAGAACTCCCAGCCTGCATTGTTTGGGGGTCAAGCTGGAAGAGGAGGAATCACATTCTGGTGTTGTAGATTAGCTCTCCCCAATTTAGAAAATGAACAAGAGTTGCCTCTAAGAAACCCCAGCTATGGATACTCTGGAGTTGCCCCTCTGTGGAATTATTAGATGAGAGAAGTAGACTTTCTTAGCTCCAAAATGTATTTTTCATTATCTATTCAAATGATGACTTGCCTGTAGTCAGCGTTCTTGGTAACAGAGTACAGTATGTTCTGCTCTGAGCCACTTGTCCTGTGCCAATCTGGTTGTTTCTAATAAAGATGCTGTTTTGTACATGTACATGTACATGTTACAGGAGATAGTTAAATGCAATAGTAAAAACTTCAATTATTAATGTGATAGTGAGATGCTATTTCCTTAATTCAGTTTTATTGAGATAATTATAGATTCAACATGTAATTTTAAGAAATAATACAGAGCAATCTTGTATACTTTGTCTAGTTCCCCCAAATGGAGGAAGTTTGCAAAACTATAAATAATATCACAGCCAGGATATTGACATTGATACAATCCACTGATCTTATTCAGATTTTTTCCAGTTTTACTTATGATCATTTGTATACTCAAATATGTACATGTGTGTACTAAGTTCTTTACAATTTATCACCTGCATAGATGCTCTTTGTCAAAGTAAACTCATCTGTGTTCACCACTAGTCAAAATACTAAAAAGTTCCAACATCACAAATACCCTTCACATTTCCCTTTTATAATCACACCCACCTCTCCCTTTCCCCCCTAGATGCTCCCTCTGCCCCTAAACCTTGTCAAAGACTAAGTGGTTCTCCATTTCTAAAATTTTGTTTTGAGAGATCTTTATATTCTAAATACTAGTTTTTTGTTGGATATGTGGTTTGCGAATATTTTCTCCCAGTGTGTAGCTTGTCTTTTCATCCTCTCCATATGGGCTTTTTCACAGAGCATAAGTTTTTAATTTTGATGAGGTCCAGTATATTGATTTTTCCCTTTATTGATCATGCTTTTTGGTATTAAAATCTGTAAAGTCTTTGCTTAGCCCTATATCTTGAGGATTTTTCTCATATTTTTTCTAAAAGTTTTATAGTTTTATGTTCTATTAGGTCCATGATCCATTTTGAGTTAATTTTTGTATAGGGCACATCCATCTGAGGTTCCTCTTTTAAAAAAAAAAATACGTTTTAACCTATGGATATCCAATTGTTCTGGTGTCATTTGTTGAAAAGGCTGTCCTTCTTCCATGCAATTGCTTTTTCATCTTTGTTAATGATTGGCTGGGTATTTGTGCATGAATTTGTATTTGAACCCTCCACTCTGTTCCATTGATCTATGCCTCTATTCCCCTGCCAACACAACACTGTTCTCATTATTGCAGCTATACGACAATTCTTAATATTGGGAAGAGTAATGTCTTCCTTCTCATTTTTTTTTTTTTTTTGGTATTCTAGGGACCATGCTTTTCTATGTACATATTACAATAAGCTTGTTGGTGTCTACAAAAAAAAAAAAAAAACCTTGCTGGGATTTTGATAGGAATTGCATTAAGCCTGTAGATCAATTGACGTATTTATTAGGTTCAGTCTTCCAATCCCTGAATATGGTATATCTCTCCATTTCATTAAGTCTTCTTTGATTTCTTTCATTAGCATTTTGTAATTTTCAGCATACTGATCCCATACATGGTTGTGTTAAGTACTTATATCTAAGTACTTAATTTTATTTGGAGTGATTGCAATGGTATTGTATTTTAAATTTTAATTTCCCTGTGTTAATTGTTAGTATATAGAAATGTGGTTGATTTGTACATGATCTTATATCTTGAAAGCCTGCTAAACTCACTTATCAATGCTAGAAGTATTTTTGTAGGTTTTGGGAGTTTTTATTTAAATAATATGCAAATAGAGGCCATTTTATTTCTTCCTTTTCTGATCTTTATACATTTTATTTCTTTACCTTGCCTTACTTTGGTGGCCAGAACTTTACTGTTTTTTAAGATTTCATTTATTTATTTGACAGAGAGAGACAGCGAGAGGAGGAATACAGAGGGAGTGGGAGAGGGAGAAGCAGGCTTCCTGCAGAGCAGGGAGCCTGATGCAGGGCTCAGTCCCAGCACCGTGGGATCATGACCTGAGCCGAAGGCAGACACTTAACAACTGAGCCACCCAGGTGCCCCGGCCAGAATTTCTAATACTATGTTCAATGAGAGTGGTGAGGATGGACATCCTTGCCTCATTCCTGATATTAGGGGAAAGCATTCAGTATTTCACCATTAAACTCGAGGTTAGCTGTGGATTTTTTTAAGAGATGCTCTTTATCAAGTTAATTCCCTTCTACTCCTAAATGCTGAGAGTGTTTATCATGAATGTGTTGGATTTTGTCAAATGCTTTTTCTGTGTCAATTGATGTGATATATGATTTCTTTAACTTGTTGATATGGTGATACCATATGTATTGGGGTTTTTTGTTTTTGTTTTTTTCCCTGCTACTGTCTCACAAGTTCCCATTGCTCTGTTCATGTTTTTCAGTCTATTTTCTCTCTTGTTTAGATTGGGTGAATTCTATTGTTTGTCCACAAGTTCACCAGTTCTGTTGTCTGTCATCTTCACTCTATTCTTTTTTTTAAAAGATTTTATTTATTTATTTGACAGAGAGACACACAGCGAGAGAGGGAACACAAGCAGGGGGAGTGGGAGAGGGAGAAGCAGGCTTCCCGCTGAGCAGGGAGCCCGATGCGGGGCTCAACACCAGCACCCTGGGATCATGACCTGAGCCGAAGGCAGACGCTTAATGACTGAGCCACCCAGGCGCCCCATCTTCACTCTATTCTTGAGCCCAACCAGTGAATGATCTATTAGTGTTGCATTTTTGAAGTCTAATTTCCATTAAAAAATTTTTTTATTACATTGCTGAAATTTTCTATTTTTTCATTTGTTTCAAGTAAGTTTATAATTGATTGTTGAAGCATTTTTATGATGGCTGCTTTAAAATCCTTGTCGGATAATTCTAACATCTGGTTTATGTTGGTGGATGTTGGCATCTATTGACTGCCTTCTCTCATTCAAGTTGTGATTTTCTTGGTTTTTGTATGGATGGATGATTTCACATTGGATTGTGGACACTTTGACAATTATGTTAGGAGACTCTAAGTCCTACTTAAATCTTTCATTTTAACAGGCAGTCACCTGTTCAGGTTTAATTTATAGGTCTTAGTCTATTTTTGTGGGCTGTGGTTTCATGGAATTTTAATTTTCTAAGCCTTTGGGGTATTATTTTTGGTCCGATTGGTTTATTTGGTACTCCTCAAGCTCCCACTGGTTTCTGCTGGTGCGGCCTGAGAGCCCAGAAGGGATTTCCTCAGGCCTCAGGTGGCTCTGGGAAGGCTGGAGAGTCTCAGACTCGGCAGAAAAGGGCTGCTTATTTTTGGTGGGGTTCCCAGTGGACCCTCCTTGTCAGTGGACTTGGATTTGCCTGATGTTGCCAGCAGGACTCCTTTTTGATCTGTAGGAAGAATGAGCCCCCTGGGCTGCCTTCTTTTGTTAGGTCATGAGTTGGGAAAAGATGGGTCCTAGTAATCTTCTCTTGTTGGATGACAGCCTGCCACTATTTTGTTCCTTAAGTTCTGAGGAAACCATCTCATTTTCCTCTTACAACATTTTAGCATTACCCCCCTGCGTCATTTCCGGGGTTTATATTTGTGCCTAGTCGGGGAGGAGCAAGGAGGAACTCATCTCGGCCATCTTGTCCTGACTGGAAGTCAGTCTCTTTTGTTTTAAAGAAGAAACTTAGTCTAAACAAGGAATAAAAAAAATCTTTTTTCCTTTGAGTCTATTTCTACCTGCCATAAAGAAGAGGAAACATTGGTACTGGTTTCGGCCTGCTTTTCTTCTCAGCTGTCTTGTTTTTTCTCTCTCCAGCCTCCACTCCCCTCAACGCCCCCATCCCCTCCCATCTACTGAGCGATAATTTTGGAGTGATTTTTAAACGTATAGAAAAACCAGTGGTGGGGAACGCAGAAACACAAAATGGGACAGGCTTCATGTCAGGTTAAACACAAAGGGAGCTGTAAAACAGAGGTGTAAGCCTCAGTGGTTTTATAGTGCTATTAAATTAATTCTGTGATTAAATTAATTCTTCTCTTGGGGCGCCTGGGTGGCTCAGATGCTTAAGCGTCTGCCTTCGGCTCAGGTCATGATCCCAGGGTCCTGGGATCAAGTCCCGCATCGGGCTCCCTGCTCCTTGGGAGCCTGCTTCTCCCTCTGCTTCTCTCTCTCTCTCCCTCTGTCTCTCATGAATAAATAAAATCTTAAAAAAAATAAACAAATAAAATAAGAAATTTAACGTTAATTCAATTAATTTTAATGACTGATGGAGCTTATATGTTTCAACATTCTTAGAGGTTATTTGTATTTAATACAGATTAAAGTGAAACAAAATAGAGCCCTAAGGCATAATTTCAGATAGGTAGTAAGTGAGGATGTTATTTCATAGCAGTGAGTTTTGAAGTGTGATTGAGGGTAATTCAGTACACTCCTATTTTGGAGGAAGTTGTATTATCTTTAAAGAACAGATTCTAAAATTATCACTATTTTGTTATGTTTTTGATCATTTCATTTATTTTGAACTTAAAAAAATTAAAGAATCATTAAGATTTTTAGGTTTGATCAAAACCAAGATTGAGCAGTATTGTTTTAAAGAATAACATGACACAAACTCCATCTTCCTATGGGGATGACTGGTAATTAGGCTGTAAGTTACAGGCACTTGTCCACTGAGTATGAACTGTGGCACTGTTTTCCAACTCCCTTTACAGATGTGGACTAAAAATGTGTCTTCGCTGACATTCACACTTAACACTCTGACACTATTCCTTCAAAATCCACCTTTGCTCCCCCTTGACAGGGGAAGTGTGACAGGTGTCGTGCACCTGTTCTACCATTGTCAAGCAGCTGTTTAATGCTTAAAAGACTTATGAGATAGAAAAAGGTTATGAAATGGACTTACATCCTTGATAATCTTCTTTATTTCTTTACATCGCAGTTGGGCCAAGGAAGTTCAGTTTAATTAAGCTGGGGTCATATGTGAGATGGGGCAAGTGTCTAACCTATTGCATCCTTTTTATCCCTTTATATTTTATCTCCTCATTCTTCATGAGCTTTTTTTTTGAATTTTTAAAAAATGTAAAATATATTACATC
Organism: Eumetopias jubatus; assembly: GCF_037043125.1. Taxonomy (NCBI): domain Eukaryota; kingdom Metazoa; phylum Chordata; class Mammalia; order Carnivora; family Otariidae; genus Eumetopias; species Eumetopias jubatus. The sequence continues at coordinate 187,338,056 of NW_028274807.1, read as the reverse complement.
CATAACATGCAAAGCAATCAATACTGGCAAAAGAAGAATTTTTTAAAGATTTTTAAAAATTTATTTATTTGAGAGAGAGTGTGAGAATGAGAGAGAGAGAGAGAGCATGAGCAGGAGGAGGAACAGAGAGAGAGGGAGAAGCAGACTCCCCACGGAGCAGGGAGCCCGGATATGGTACTCCATTTGAGGACCCTGGGATCATGACATGAGCTGAAAGCAGACGCTTAACCAACTGAGCCACCCAGGTGCCCCAAGAGAAGAATTTATTTATTTAGCAAGATAAAAATGTTTGATCTGCTTTAATCTAAAAAGCTTAGCTCTTTTTTTAACCTTCACTTTTTTCCTGCATTAGAAGCATTCATCCCATTTTAACAGGGCAGTCACCTCCATGGTCTACGCTCCGGTAGAAAAAGCAAATGTTCTCCCTCACCATCTAGAAAATGTTAAATGCAGTTTTCCCTACACTCATGAAAAGAGAAATGGCTTTTCTTGTGGCTTATGATTTGTGCTCTGGATGTATGGTTCTCTGAAGTCTAGAAGGAAATAAAAGAAGAGACAAATCTTTCATGTGGAGGATAGAAAGAAAGCATGGAGGTGAGGAAATAAGTGACATGACTGATAAATACCAATGACATCACCCTGGGACACTTGTCCAGGAAGGCACTGTCCCATAATCCATGACATGCCCAGTGAGTGAAACAAGAGAAAGAACATTGCAAAGAACATTGTTAAAAGGTCCATGACCCACAATGTTTTGGAGTCATTGTGTGAATGAAAAATTTTCATTACTCATAATGCAGACCGTGTAACCTATGCCAGTTGGGACTCCAATTTGTACCAGGAGGAAACCCTATTTAATTCATACTAGCACATCACCAACTAACTGCCCTGCAGTGGTAATGTTCCACTCTGCCATGACATTTTATACTGTCCTCATCCAATGACACCCGTTCATGCACCTCTCAACTATGTCATGGGACTTCTGAAAGACCAAGTCTCTAAAACAGGATAGTGATGAGTATGGCCCCTATTTATCTTGGAGATGATTCAGTCTGAAGATGTTATTGAAAATCTAGGCTTTGAGGTGCCTGGGTGGCTCAGTCATTAAGCGTCTGTCTTTGGCTCAGGTCATGATCCCAGGGTCCTGGGATCGAGCCCCGCATCGGGCTCCCTGCTCTGCGGGAAGACTGCTTCTCCCTCTCCCACTCGCCTGCTTGTGTTCCCTCTCTCTCTCTCTCTCTCTCTCTGTCAAATAAATAAATAAATAAATAAATAAATAAATAAATAAATAAATAAAATCTTAAAAAAGCTTTGCACAGGCTGCAAGGAGGTCCCAACTATCAGGATCCACCTTCACTCTCACTGGAGAGAGGCAGAAATAATGGTAGTCTCCAAGATTACTCATGCCTTAGCAGGGGCTGGGATTAGAAGAGCAAAGAGAGATGGCAAACAGAAGAGTAAAGAAGCCCAGAAAATGGACCTCTATGTTCTTTCCTAATGCTATCTCTGAGTGACCTGACTTGTCCCATAGCTGTTTCCTGCTCTTCAAGGTAATAGATTCTCCATATCTTTCAGTCATTGGGTAACCTTGCATTTCAGAGAAGGCTGGACTCATTAACAACCCCAGAGTGAGTCTAATTTGATCTTTGCCATTTGTGGTAATTCTATTTACCTTGCCAGTGATTGGCTTGAGAAGTGGGCATATGATACACCTCTAATCAATGATATATGAGGGTTACACCACTAGGACTTCTGGAAATTCTTCCTATTTGTCAAGAAGAGAAGGCTAAGGAAGAAATAAATTTTCTTTCCCCCTTTCCTACATCTTGATATATATTAAGGTTGACATGCCTGGAACTGCCAGAGTAATCTCATAACCAGGAGGAGAAGCTAAGAGATTTGAGAAGAATTTAAACTGGAGCAAAAATGAGATTTAGCCACTCAGTTAACCAACCCTAAAATGGCCCTACTTTTAGCTATTTGATAGATAAGAAAATAAATCTTTCCTATTGTTTAAGCCAATTATGGTTGAATTTTTTGTTACTCCAGCCAAAAAACATACCAAATGAATAAATAATCTGATGAAAAAAATATTTTGCATTGTCTCATGAGCTCCTTGTGGATTCATGATTATCTAAGAATCAAATTATTTTCTTTCTGGTAATGGATTATACTTACATCCCCTTCTAGGTGTTTCTGAGATTGCATAGACTATACTCTTTGCAAGAATCTTTCTATAGGCTGCCACCATCATGTCAGCCCCTTGGGTCTCAATGAGGCTGGGTGACACTCCAGAATGGAAGACAAGCCAATTTGGGAGCAGACTGGATTCAGCTTCATTCAACATTAATACCAGTTATTTGATTAACGACAGAACCCAGTGAGGCGCAATTTATATTGATGCATCATGCCTAACATGGGAAGGACAGCAGTCCAGGGGACAGCTGCCATTGTGGAGAAGTTGTCTAGCCTTCCATTCCAGAAAATGCAACACAGCATCACAGTGCAGGACCATCAGCCCACATCAGATAGCTGCATCATCAGCATGGTTGTGGGCTAGCTCAAGGCTGATGGAGACCCCATCATAAGGTTCCACCAGATGTTCCTATTAAAGAACATCATCGATGCTTGGCTTTGCACCAAAGACATGTTCAGGTTTGCCCAGCACAACTTTGGCTGAAGTCTTCCCAGCCAGGCACTCAGGCTGTTTTCTCCTCCTTCCTCTTCCTGATATTATTCACAACCCTCCACATGCTTCAAATACCATACACAAATGAGCAGGACCATGGTGGGAGCAGGCACAGTGTGCTGCTGCTGCTGATGTATTGGGCATGACTGGACGCTAGACTAGTTGCATCTGACAGAAATTTGTGTTGTACCAGCGCATGCCTTGGAAGGACTTAAGTAATACAAAAGGTTGTCTTTTTTTTTAATCTACTGATAAGTTGCTCTAGTAACCCAAAGAAGTGAGGGAGAAAGCAGTTGTCTCACCACACAGATATTGATTTGTTTGGATGTTTCAATGCCTCATGATAAAATAAAACTACAAAAAGTTTCTTAACAAAAAAGAAGAATAAGATTCATCTTTCTATATATATCCAGCATTTCTTTCAACACAGTCAATATGGGGAGTAACACTGAGGAAAGGATACCCTTTATTAGAATCTGAATTCATAAAATATTATATAAGAAAATAAAAGATATGTGAATACATATACAAATTTTAAACCAAAGAGGGAAATACTCATTTCCAGAAATGCAAAGCAAACTCAGATCAGAAGGGTGAGAAGGAGCTTAGGTTAAAATATATTAGACTATTATGATAAGCAGGTATAGGTTCAAGGTGTAGGTTCAGCTGGATTTGGGGGTTTGTACACCAGTGCAGAGAAGGTAGTCTAGGATACAGGTCCCATTCATTCAGGGAACTAGAGCTGAGATACCTACAACAAGCCATGAGTTACAGGGAAGACTCCACCCCTGCCAGCTGGGGAAAGCAGCAAGGAAGTGTGCAGCATATCCAGGGTTGAGATCAGAAAAAAGTAACTTCCTAAAATGCAAACCCACCATCATGTGAATGAGCAGGTCCAAATTCATACCAACAGTATGGGGCAGAAGTTCCTAATTGAGAAATCAATATAAAAATTGACCCAGAAATAGTGAAACCACAGACTCTCAGAAGAGGCAAAGCCAATATACCCCAACAGGGCTATTTCCATAGCTCAGGGAACCCAGGATACCATGGACATCAGTCTCCACTGAAGATGAGCTGCCAGTTGAAGATGTGAACCACAGGAGAAAGTGAATTACTGAGATGGAGTGTGAGAGGGTGCAACAAAAAGAGGAATTCATACATTAAGAATGAGAAATAGAAAATCATCTAAAAGAGGCTTTACAATAATTACTTTTTTACTTTTTTTAAATTTTATTTTATTATGTTATGTTAATCACCATACATTACATCATTAGTTTTTGATGTAGTGTTCCATGATTCACTGTTTGCGTGTAACACCCAGTGCTCCACGCAGAACGTGCCCTCTTTAATACCCATCACCAGGCTAACCCATCCCCCCTAGAACCTTCAGTTTGCCTCTCAGAGTCCATAGTCTCTCATGGTTTGTCTCCCCCTCTAAGTCCCCCCCACTTCATTTTTCCCTTCCTACTATCTTCTTTTTTTTTTTTTTTTAACATATAATGTATTATTTGTTTCAGAGGTACTTATTTTTTTAAACGTATATATAGGTAAAGAGGAAATAGAAAAGATAAATACACAGGAAAAAAGATAATGTATATTGGAACATAGCTCTAAGGAAATGACCTAGAATGTGAAATAGAGAAATAATAAGCGAAGCTGAGATATGGAAGATAGGAAGATAGGGTCTAAAATATGTCTGATAGGAATTCTAGCATAAAATTAAATGAATATGGGTGACAATGTTATAAAAGAAAGTGGCTGATAATGTTCCAGAATTCAAAAAAAGTCATTGATCCTAAGATTTTAAGGAGCTAAAAACAAATTCATATCTAAAAGAATCACTGTAGTAAAACTGCAGAATATTAAAGAGAAGTAAAATTCTTAAATCCTACTAGTGATTAAAATACATACTCCTATAAAGGACAATTAGATTCACAAAGACGTATAGTTGGCATAATAGCTGATATTTACTCAGTGACGGATGTGGGCTTGACATTGTTTTAAGAATCTCTTGGTTAATGTTCACAGCAACCTGATAGGGGGAGATACTGTTGCTATCCCCATTTCACAGACAGATATAGAACAATGGATGAAAAACAATAGAATAATATATTCAAAATGGTGAGGCATAATTCTATCTGTAGCTCTCTTCACCAAGAGTGAAGCTAGGGGGTTGTTTCTTTCTTTCCTGATGGATGCATTTAATAATCCATAAACATTTCGAGTAATAATATAGAATATATGTTAAATACAGTCACACCAGATATGTCACATTGTCATAAGTTCCTCAGAGTTACTTATATGATCATTTTGTGTGTGGTGAGCAGGGCAGAAACTGGTGGAGAAGATAGTTTTTAACTGAATCTTTGTTTTTCACTGCCCAACCAGATTAACTTAAAGAAGCTGCAAAATAAAATATGCAGGTTAAACTGGGGCAGGGATTCCTTTCCAAATATTCCTATAGCACAAAAGATGGTCTTTTATATCAGTAAAACAAGAGCTCTTTAAGTATTTCAAACCAAAAAAAAAAAAAAAATCCAATACAGGGAATTGCTTACTTAGGGATGGAACAGCTAAAGAACCAAAGAGCACAATGAAGCAACCTTGCATTTAGCAAAAGCAAGGCAGCTACAACCAACCCAGGGTTGGAGTGAGAAAAGCAGGAAACAGCTGTACCAGAGTTCAGGAATCAGGGTCACCTGGTGGGCCTGTCTAGTTAGAACTGAGATCATGGAAGGAAGGGACATCCTCTAGGAACTGGAGCCACCCACTATTGCAGCATCTCCAGGAGTTGCCACCTGAAACAGAGCCAGGAGCAGGGGGGGATATCCTGGCTTTTATCCATCCCTAGCTCTCCACACTTCCACCAGAGCCTTCCATTAGCTAAACCCATCTAGAAGCAGAAGGCAAGAGGGCACAGGAAATGTAGTGTCCTGTAATACACACACCCAGGCAGAGAAGTGCAGACAATGGATCTGAGAACAAATATGCAAGTGATCAAGTCACCCCCAGCTGATGAACTGAATTCAGGAGAGTCAGTGCAAATCCTTTTAGCATGACGGCAGACGTTTAAGTGTCAGAGGCCTGCTCAGTGTCTGCTCTGTTCTCTAAGTCTTCCATCTGCCTGAGTTCCTCCATTTTAGCTTGCTAGCCCATGTGGGTGTGAAAGTGGCATATGCATTTTATGTGGGAATGATTAAACTGATTCCTCTTTCATGCAAAGGCATTGCGTCTTTCCAATGACAGTGCTGTTCTACAGGCTCTACAAAAGCAAACTTCACTTAAGACCATCCATCTATTGAGTTTTTGCAACACATACGTCCTCTCAAAGCTACTCTGCCTAGAAGCTAATAGTGGAATGTAAAAATAATAGCTTTAGCTGTCTTTCAGCCTGGCTTTTCTTATTTGTATTCTAAGTAACTCATGTAGGCAGACATAGAAAGCTCCTCTTATTTGCATTTATTTTGCCCACAGAAAATTTACAGTTCACATGACTGCTCCATTTCAAAGAAATAATCAAAACACAAATAGCTTGAAATATAGACAGGAGCTCAGAAAAACTAGGATAAGGAAGAAAAATTAGGGCACATTTTAAACATAAATGAAAGGTGTTTTTGCCATGGCTATCTTCAACTTCTATCACTAAAGCACAAGTAGAAAGGAATTTTGAGAACTACTTAGTTCATAGAAACTTCATCCTTCCTGAAATTTTATTTTTGACCAATTGAACAAGAAAAGATGTCAATGTCAAATCTCTGTTTTCATCTGGGGTAGATAACCAGAAACTATAATACAATTTTTCTTGAATCACAGTTAAGCAGTAATTACTAGTCATCTTTATCTACCATCAAAAGAAAATCATTTGAAGAATATGCTATTAATCAAATGAAAAGTGTTAACTTTCATTTTAAATATATAATTGTCTATAATATTAAATTTTAGCCAAAACATTTTTTTTCATCTATTAGCTTTGATAGAAGTTCATGGTTTAATGAAATATCACAGTATTAAGTCTGTTAGGCAATTTTTGGTGATAGAAAATACACTATTTTTGGTGATGGTGTAGTCAATTGTTAACTAATGTGTCCAGAACTAAGGTAGATTTTATAAACTATCCTAATTCTCAAAAACTTTTGTGCTGTCAGTAGGCAATGATTTTGACTTTTGAACTGCCTGTGTTTGTACATTTTCTTCTTAACATTCAGTGCATATAGTTAGTATCATTTTATCAATTACCTAAGAAAGCTTTGTTGAGAGAGAGAGAGAGAGAGTGTGTGTGAGTGTGTGTGTGTGTGTGTGTGTGTGTGTGTGTGTGGCCTATTTCATAAAGAACATTAGCACCCTCTTCTGGATGACTTTTGAGGCTGTAATGAAAATATTCTGTCAATCTCTTCCCATTTCCTAACAATGAACAGCTTGAATATTCATTAAATTTGCTCCTGATTAAAGCACAACGTCTGAGTAATTTAATTATACCATATATTTCTGAACATTGATAAGTGCTAGAGTCAAAAAAACACTTCATTGCTAAATATTACCCACTGGGAATAAGTGTTTGTCTTATGAAAAGGAAAAAAAATGCTGCTTCTACATTTCTCAGATTGAGTGTCCCCAGTGACTCTTAAATATACAGAGCTATGCAAGGAGGAAGGAGCACAAGACAGACAAGGAGAACAGACATATACATTCTTCTGCCAGCTGTCAGGGCTTGAAGGAAAAGTTTGTGCTCTCGTATGCCTTAATATCAGCCACTGACATAAGTCAATATTCTTTTATTCAACTGGATTTTAAAAAAAATCAGATACCTTTTAAATCACACTGCCTACAGTTCCACAGAAGCATCTGTGATAGATATCATATGAGGCTGATGATGAAGATGTGATACACTTGCTTGATTCATTCATTCACTCACTCATTCATTCTACAAATATTTAGGGAGCATTTGCTGTGTGCCAAGCACTCTTCTGTGTCCTGGAGATACAGGGAACAGACTTAAGCTCCTGACATCATTGAGACTACATTTATGAGTGAAGACAGATACAGTGCAGAAGTATGTACACCATATGTCACATGATAATAAATTCTATGTCGGAAAATGAGACAGAGTAAATGGAATAAGAAGGGTTGGTATGTGGGGGGTGAGTATTTTATACAAAGTGGTCAGAAATGTGCTATTGATAAGGTGACATTTGAGCAGAGACATGAGCTAAGTGCAAGTTTACACCTTGTGGATCAGAGAAAGAGCATTCCAGGTGGAAGGAGCGGCAAGTCTAAGCCCTTTGAGGTCCGGCCCTGGATTCCCTTTAAATATTTCCAATGCTGTGGAGCAACTCAGCATATAACAGAAGTTAAGAGCCTGCCTGAGCTTTGGAATTCAAAAACTTGGATAAGATGCTATATATCAGCAATTGACAAATTACTTAAAATCTCTGAGCCATTTTTTTCTCTTCTATAAAATGGAGATTTCTACAATTTCGTTCTTCCCGGGATTATTGTGAAAATTAAGTGACATATTACAAGCAGAATTTAACACTGTGCTTAAGTTGGCATTGTGCTTAAGTTCAATAAATGTTAGCTACTAAAGGGAAAAATGCTTCTCAGGGACACTTGAATTTTCTGCAACACTTACATATTAAATGGATCATATGTGTTGAACTGGAATGCTCTTCTAAATACTAGTCAAAAATCATAAGTTTTTTTTTTTTTTTCCTGTGAGCAGAAATGTTTCTTTTTCTGTGTTGTCCTGGACAAGCTACTTTACCATCATGAACCTTAGGTTTTGCAAAATGAGGTTACTAAATTAAATCAGTCACTGCAGTCTGAAGCCTCCAGGTAGTATGAGAGCTACTATTCCTGTTCTAAAGCCCCGAATAAAATGTTAAATTACTTCTGATAAGGGTAATGAGAGACTAGACTATCAGGTTTGCTTTGGGCTGAATTATGAGGCATGAAGTTCAGTGGCTGAGGTCTCTGGCTATGGAGTGTGACAATCTGGCCAAGGTGCTATCCCCAAAAGTTGTCCAATTTACATTTACTTGAAGAGCACTGCTTTCCTTAAACACCTGTATTCTTGAGATATTTTCAAAGGGCTCCATCGTCCAAATCTAACTCCAACACCTTGACTACCACTGAGCCTCACCCACAGGATTAATTCTCCTTCCAACCCTTCTTTCCAAATCCCATTCCTTTTTCTTTCTCTTAAGGGAAGGCCCTTTTCCAAACTCACTCAGTAAGTCAGCTAAATATGGTGAGATGAAGGGTCAGAAGACTGGGGGGCGGGGCAGGAAGGGACTAAAGGAGCTAGAAGTAGAGAGTAGAGGAAGGAGTCCCCCCTAGGACCATATCCCATAAGATGGGATGCGGAATCAGGAATCTAGTCTATTCCTCATAAGGCCTTTTTGTCCAGGTTTGAAAAATTGTCAGAGGGTCATGTAACACAGGCTGCCTTACTCATCCTTATAATCTTTAAAAAGGATTAAACAGGACTGGTCAGAGCACAGAAGGGACAGCTAGCTGCCCAGAGGCAAAGTAATGTACAGGAGGCCATGGCATTGCTAGCTATTAAGTAGCAGTTATAGCAAAGTCTATTTCAAGAAATGCCATATTAAAAATCTCCTTCCTTTTTCCTTGTAGAATTTATCAGACCCCCAGAACCTGTTAATGCTGATTCTGCAACTTACTGGATTTTCACTGTGGGCAAGTTTTTCAACCTCTCTGAGTGTCAGGCTGTTTGTAAAAATGATGATAATTAGCCAGCAGAGTCGCCTGGCACATAGTATGGCTTCAAGACATGGTAGCAGTTATCAAGATAAAGGGGGAAGTGTGCTGGTTCTAAGGAGTTATGCATATTGTAAGGTGCTTTCTAGCTGGAAGATAGTATGCTAATTTCAGTAAGGTACAGGTAAGTAAGTAGGAAATAGAAAATATACAGAATGGGCATGAAGATCTGAAGAATGAAAACTCAGACACTTTAGATGTTACATAACTTAGGTGTGGAAGAATTAACCACTCAGTTGGCAATCAGGCCTCGTTTATTCCTCCTGAAGTTCTTACAAGATAGCAAATCGACTATAGTGGCAACTCTGAGGCAGTGACAACATAGGATGCGTGAAATGAATGCTCTGGAACCAAGTGCATGGAGACCAAAATCCATTGTACTAATTAGTTATTGGGATCTTTGCATAATTACACAAACTCAAGGGACATTTACTGATTTTGCTAGCTCTCATGGTTGCTATCATGTGACCATTGGGACAAATGCCATCTTGATAAGAACTAGCTCTGTAATTGCAGTGTGGAGATATTATAACATTGTCAAAGCATAATTATTAGCTCTGTGTTGGTGACTCAGTTGTTCATTTTCAGTTTTGTTTTGTTCCTAACCCTATATAATAGTTATTTAGTTGCTGTCAGATGAAGTAGAAACTGGGAAATAGTTGCCTTAAATTCTCTGTAATCTGCCTCCCCGAAACAAAAATAAACAAATATATAACTCTTGAAAAAAATTTCTATTAAAACCACTTTAGGATTACTTAACACAATGTTTTTTATGTCAGTAAGCATTTCAGGAAACACCAGGTGCAAAAGGCTAAAACAATATGAGAATGTGTTCAATCTCTCTTTGAATTAAAGACATGGGAAATCAGAAAACCAGGAAATAATATTTGCAGCTATTGGATTGAAAAAGATTTAAATATGTGATAAAACCCTAGTGGCTAAAGCTATGGAGAAGCAGGCACTTCTATACAAGATTACAGTGGTATAACCTTTCTGGGGGGGGAAATGTTATGATATCCATCAATATTTAAATTACACTTTCCCTTGCCCTTTTCCCTGGGAATTCCAACGCTAGCATTTTTATTGTCAATATGCTTACATAAATTTTCAAGATATATGGGCAAAGATGTTTATTGTGGCTTATAGCAACAGCAACAACAACCAATGGAAACAACAGAAATTACTACCTATAAGAATCATAAGTAGGACATAGATACATGTGACTAGATAACATTTTGTAATATTACCTGTTTTTTTGGGGGGGTTGATTGAATATCTTTTCCACCTGTTGTATTGGATGCCTTGCTTCAGAGGACAAGTGGCACAGCAGAATGCAAATAACAAATACACAGAGGACGTTTGGCTTTTGAGTTTCAAAAGCCTAGACCCTGATATTTAGAAGCTTGTGAACTAAGAGAAACTTACCTATGTGCCCCCCTAGATAAAAAGTTCCTGGGTTGGGGGAAGGGAAGGAGTTACAAGGAGAGCATATATGTGTACTAGAAAAGAACCTTCCATTTAAGGCTGAATTCAGGGATGGGAAGTAACAAAAGCTACAGATCATTTTGCTGAGTCTAAGAGAAAAGAAAACTTGCTTCTTAGGAAGATGCCTGCATATGACTAGAATCCCCACGACCACTCCCATGACCAATTTTGACAGGATCCTGACATAGTGCTGTGAGAACAGAATAGGAATAGCTTCCAAATGCCATCGTGGCTCAGTAATCCCGTGTCTGAGAGCGATGGGGACACATCAGGGAGATCCAAAGGATCTAAGGGAAATGGAGTAGGAGTCAGGGATGATTATCAGAGATATACATGGTGTAGTGCTTGAGGATCAGATGGGACAGTACACATCTCAGCATCTGTCAGCGCGGAAAGACAACAGCAAAAAAGATGTCACACCATGCCCCAGAACCTCGGCTCTACAAAAGTTTCATGGAACTCAGGTAAACGCCATGCAGGAAAACCTTAAACTGGCAGAGATTACGTTTTGGCCACCCAAAGGAATTGAATGCTGAGATAAAATTAAGTTTAAGAGAAATAAAGATAATTGAATGTCTTCCTTACCTGAGTTATTGGAATGAGATAGTCTCTCACTTCACATACCATGGAGTAATATGTATCAAAAATAATGAGGCAAGTAAATATGCTCCGATGTGAAAGATCTGCAAGATAAATTTTAAATTAAAAAAGGCAAGGGAAAAAACAATTTGAATAGTATGAATCCATTTGCATAAAAATGTTGTATGTTCTAAATGTTTCAAGGATATGGAAGAAATGATTAACTGATTTCCTCTAGAGACCAAGATTTTTCATTTTATAACATTTTATAAAGATTTTTTTTAAACCAAGAGCATATATTACTGTTATAAAACATATTTATAATGCATAATAAAATATCCTTTTCATTGTTACGCCATGTTTTGTGATCCATTACATTGAATTAGAATTCCATTTATGTAGCATTTATTTCAATAACTTCAGAATAAAAAATGAAAACATGGGTCTTAAATATCTTTTGAGTGTAGCATAAAGCTGACAAAGAGAACTCATTTGGTTTTCTTTTTCAGTGACAAAGGGTGTTGCAATGTGCCTTTAAGGAAAACAACTCTCCATCATTTCTGTAAAAGTGAACATTCAATTTTTCTCACCACAAAGGTACAGAAAATTTTTCTAAAAATGTGTTGATAATCGGAACAAAGACATATGACTTGAAGAACTGGACAAAGTCATACATTTTCATATGCTCATACATGTAGGTAAATAGACACTGAACATATCACCAGAACTTAAATACACAGATAAGATGGCTGCTTTCAAAGTCATCTTGCAGTTATTCTAAGTCACTAAAAATATTTAGTAAGCCATTTTTGGGAATTGCTTTTAGAATTGATAGCATATTTTTTTGAATGTTCTAACAGGTGACAAGTAATCGTCATTTGAGGGTGGATTTAAATTTTAATAGCAGCTAACGGCCATTTAGAGTCAAGTATGGTGAATAAAGCAGTTGTTCAATGAGACAATAAATTTACAGTTAAAAAACAAGTGGGGTAATGATAGAATAACATGATTTATTCTACAAACTCTGGAGGAAAGGACATCTATCCCCCAAAAGAAACTCTTCATTGCCTTAAAAACTGCAGTGTCATTTGAACAACTGCATTGCCTTTCTACCAGTCTGCTTTAAAATAATATTTTTTTAAGATTTTATTTATTTATTTGACAGAGAGAGACACAGTAAGAGAGGGAACAGAAGCAGGGGGGGAGGAGAGGGAGAAGCAGGCTTCCCGCAGAGCAGGGAGCCCGACATGGGGCTCAATCCCAGGACCCTAGGATCACGACCTGAGCCAAAGGCAGACGCTTAATGACTGAGCCACCCAGGCGCCCCTAAAATAATAATTTAATGAATGAATTTTAGCCTCTCTAAAATTCAGTCTGATGACTCATAGTGGTAGCATTCTATATATCATTTTTAAATATGGAACTACACGATTTTAAAAACAAATTTAGTGGTTGTAACCAATATTACAAATATAGAAAAGAAAATATCAGAGTGTATCATATATCAGAGTCAGGGTTAAGTATTATTTTATCAAACTTTGTTTCAGTTATACATTTTTAGTCACACATTCATTATTCAGTAAAAATTTATTGAGCCCCTGTTAGGTGCTAAACCAGGGCTCTAGACCACAGTCTTGCCCTTGTTCAAATTTTGAGCCAGGTATTCCCTTACTCTGGGTATGTCTGGTGAGGAGAAGGCGGTCCTTTGCATTGTAGGATATTTAGAAGCATCATAGATGTTATGGGCTGAATTGTGTTCCCCAAACTTCATGGGCAAGGAGTTTCCTACTCTTCTCCATGTGAGTCTGTCCATAAGCTTCTAGGACTTCTCACATGGCTGGGTGGGTGGGTTCCTAGAGCAAGAATCCCAAGAGATAGTGAGTGGAAGCTGCTAGTTTCTTAAGGGTCCAGAACCTGACAAAATATATTCCATTGATGAAGTAGCCCTAAAGCCCAAATTAAATAGGAGGGGACATTGGCTTCACTCTTTGATTAGAACAGTGTCAAAGAATTTGGGGGTCATGTTTCAAAACTGCCACATCTTCAAACAACCAAAGAGGTATAATTTGTATTAATACATCCTAATCTTACAGGCAAGTCAACTGAAACAAATATTAAGTAATTTGCCCAAAGGCACACAGCTTTTACATGTTATGTTTTGGTCTTCAAAGACAAACTCTCAGTGATTCTGCTGTTCTGTCTCTACTTGTGATCAGTGCATATAAAACTCCACGTCCTTCATAATTTATAGCCTGGAATTGCTGCTTGAGGATAAAAGACCCAGGGGTTCCATAAATTGAAAAAAATATGGGTAGGGATTTTATCTGATAGTGAACAGATTAAAAGGTGAAGGAGCTCAGTAATCTGTGCAAGATATAAGGAAAGATTAGCAGATATGTGACCAGTATGATGTTTGAATTTAAGCAAAATAATAATACATGAGAAAAGTCCACTCCTGACTTAAGCATTTTTGAAAAAATTATTCCAGACAGAGATGCACATGTCCATTAAGCATGCAGTGAAACTGAGCTTTTAAAAGGGAAAATTGCTCTAAGTAAAAAGTAATTTTATTAAAAGCCAAAACAACTCCTATCAGCACATAGCAGGAGTATGTGTATTTTTTTATTGTGTCTCCAGAACTGAATGCTAGAGTCTAGTATTTTTTTTCTGTAATGTAAATGTAAGTGGTACTTAGACATTCAACATGAAACTCACTTCTGCCCCATAAGAAAAGCCTTTGCTCTCTAACAGAAAATAGAGAAATGTCTAAAATTCAGTAGAGTGCAAGGCACATCACGGGCTTCTTGACCCAACAGACATCTTCCTACAAGGAAGACACAGGAGCTATTCAAACTCATAGATAAAATTTAAATGCATTTTTAAGTATACACTGTATAGTGGCAGATTGGTTTCCAATGACATTCTTTAACCAAAATTTGGGCTTTCTGTTTAAAACAAAACAAAATTCCCTTTCCTTTTCAATCTAAAGAATGAGGGTAAGGACTATTAGTATTGTCTAGTCAGTAATAAATATCTTTGCTTCCACAATGTTCAATAAACCAGCAATTGGAGAAGAACAAAGTATTTGATCACTAAACTGCCACATTCCACGTGGGCTGGGAACATGCCTGCTATTTTCACTATTGTAACCCCAATCCCTATCACAGTATTTGTGTTAAGCAGACATTCAATAGACAGTTACTGATGAATGAGATGTTTCATTTGCTTCAAGAAATAATATTGAACATGGCGGCCAGCTCATGGATGGTGAAATAGACAGTGCCGGGCAGCATGAGGTGCTTGAGCTCCCCATGGTCAAAGTGCAGGTGGCTGGCTAGCACGTGTGGTGGCCGTGTGGCTGGGTGCGTGAAATGAGCTGAGAAGTTGCGTGGGTAGCAGAACTGGTGCTCACAGCTCAGGTGCAGCTGAGCTACCTTCAGGTTGTGGTGCTCAGTGAAGTGGAATAGGATGTTCTGGATGGTGGTGGCTACAGTCTTGATAACTCATGCAGGAAGAAGCAAGCTGCTGTACTGTGAGCAGCCCTCTGGGGAGGTACCATGTGGCAACAGTCCACAAGGTGCTGGGCCCTCAGTGTATCAGCCTGCTTGAAGAATGAATGCTGCCAGCAACCACCTGAGTGAGCTTGGGAGGGGAGCAGTCTGACCTTCAGATGAGATTGCATCCTCAGCAACCCGCTTGATTGCAACTCCATGTGACTGTGAGCCAGAGGTACCCAACTAAGCCACACATGGATTTCTGACCCACAGAAGCAAGACAATAAATGTCTGATGTGTTCAGGTGCTAAGTTTTGAGGTAATTTGGCCACACAGGAACAGATAACTAATATAAGGACAGAGGCCCTTGGAGATCCTTGAGAAAGTCTACTCTACACATGTGGAAACTGAGGACCAGAAGAAGAATCATTTACATTTTCTGGCAACTCAGATTGAAGTCACCATATCTGCTAAAAAAAAAAAAAAGAAAAGAAAAGAAAGAAAGAATATTTAGTCATGGTGCATGTGCACTGAGCTCATTAAAAATCCACAGACATGAACATGGAGCTCAATGTGTGTACCCAGCAGTTGCAAAAAGTGAGCTGATGTTTGGCTACTTTCTGAGAAATATACTGGGTTTACTAATGGTAGGGAAGTTACAGTCAATGGTGGAAACTCTGGGTGAGCTGCTCTCTCAATGTTTATTGGGGAAAAGGATTCAGAAGTTTTTCCTGTGGATCACCCATGAGCCACATGTAAGGGAGCACTCACAGGACCCTCTTAGCCTGAAGGGTCTGCCATGTTCTAAGAAGCTGCAGAAGGATAGCATGACCAGCTGAGGCAGGGGCACATACCTGAGGTCAAGGAGGGCCAGGCGAGTGATCCCTAACAGTAGGGATTGGGAGTGTCTTTCTAAAAAAAGAGAGAATCTTCTAGGCTGAGAAGGAATGAAGCCAATTTACAACAGTGTCAACTAGGAGCTTTCCCGTTCTACTGACCCCTCTTCATTTCTGTCAGAAAGCTGTTAGCAAGGGAGAAAAGAGGAGCAAAGAAATAAAGAAGAAGCAAACCACACCATCCTCCACCATGTCGGTTTGGGCATAGGGAAAGATTTAACTTTACTCAGTTTTGCTACTTTGATTATTATAAGAGACTGGGAATTACAAATTTCAGAATCAAGAAAATTGAAAATAACCTATAACTTTGTATTGAGAAAGCAATTCAAAATCATGTCTGAGGTTTGTTTCAAGGGCCTAGGGGAACTCTCCTGCAACTGAATAAATTTAAAGGAATCATGGGAGACCAAAAAAAGAGAGGCAATTTGTTCAGTATCATCCATTTCAGTGAAAATATTCTAAAAGAGTTAATACCTCCAGAAATGGTTTCACAAATTCAGATTTCCCATCACTTGAATATTCATTATTTCATACCATGGAATAATCATTCTTCATGTAAACAGGCAAATAAAATGAGCATAGAATTTAATTCATGATTCTATATACCATGTCATAAGTGAGGGGAGAAAGTCTCCAAAGAGTCTTTTGAAAGAAGATACCAATCAACCACAGCATGATATCCAGACAGTAAAAGGAGAGGCCTGGGTGATATGGAGGAAATTCCCATTTCATGTTGTGGACTACTTATCAATTTATCAATCTATTCTTGATACATACAACACATGTATTTGTGATCATTTCTGTTTCTATAAAAATGTGGAAAATATGGAATATTTTGAAAATTTAGAGAACTTAGTATTAAACCTGTTTTCAAATGGGGGAGTTGAATGGAACTGTTTTGCACTCAAAGTAAATGTCCCCAAAATGCTACTTTTTGAAGTTTCTTCACTGTGTCAACCTAGAAATTTCTTGGTTTTTTTAAATGTTTTCACCATCTGCCACCATATAATGTTATTACAGTATTATTGACTATATTCCCTATGCTATACTTTTCATCTTTGTGGCTTATTTATTCCATAACTGGAAGTTTGTACCTCTTAATCCCCTTTATTTTGCACCCCCACCCCTCTGGCAATCACCATTTTGTTCTCTGTATTTTAAAGTCCTGGTATTTTTTTTTTAAGATTTTATTTATTTATTTGACACAGAGAGAGAGACAGCGAGAGCAGGAACACAGGCAGGGAGAGTGGGAGAGGGAGAATCAGGCCTCCCGCCGAGCAGGGGGCCCAATGCGGGGCTCGATCCCAGGACCCTGGGATCATGACCTGAGCCAAAGGCAGCTGCTTAACCAACTGAGCCACCCAGGCACCCCTAAAGTCTGGGTATTTTTGTCTGATTTCTTTAGATTCCACAAATAAGTGAAGTCATGTGGTATTTGTCTTTGTCTGACTTACTTCACTTAGCATATCAACCATAGAAATTTCTTTCAATTTCTATGTAATTTTACTAATATAAAGTATTAGTGAAAACATTTTTCAAATAATTTTAATAATAAATGACTGAGAAGCCTATTTAAGTATACCATTTATCTATTTCCCCAATTATAAGCATAAATTCTATTTTCCCAATAATATAAGGGTATGATTTGCTTATGTAAAAGGAAATCAACTAATGATGAATTTTCTCACAAATGCCTGACCACAGAAAGATGTGTGTGAGGTTTCAAGTTGAAATGAATAGTCACACAACTGCTTTTACGATATGGAAGGCTCCTCTCAGAATTTATGTAACAGCCATTCCTGTCTGGTTCTTTTTTTTTTCTATTGTTATTTCCAATGATCATTTCCCAGATATAAAGGAATTTTAAAGTATTTGCTTGTGGAAACACTGGTAGATAGCCTTTTGTAAGGATCTTCACCAAAAAAACCCATCTACTGCCCTTTGCAGAACTGGTAATTTTAAGCCCATCCCATCTTTTTTCTAATAACATCCCCTTCAAACCCAGTTTGTTGCAGTCTACATTTATGGGCCACCAAAGAGGTGCCAGACACTGAGCTTAGCAACGAATGGGCTACAAATATGAGTAAGCATATTTCCTACCTTTAGGGAGATCATTTATTTATCCAACAAACATTTGCTGTGAGCCTATAATGTGACAAATTTCCTGTGGAAGTTGTAGATACAGTTACCAGAAAGGCAGCCAAGATTCTGACCATATGGAGCTTACATAATATGGTGGGAAGGTAAACAGTGAAAAGGTAAATTTGATCATAACTGTTACAAAGAAGTAGAGGGTGTTTTGAAAGCATGTGACAAGGGTATCTAACTTAATCTGAAATATAAAGTAGGGCTTCTATGTTAACATCAAACATTACATTAAAAGAAGTATAATAAAACCAGAGGATTATAAGCTGAAAGAAACATTTTCAAAAGTACAAAGAGCACTGTGATAAGAGTGACCAGTTCTGGGCGCCTGGGTGGCTCAGACGGTTAAGCGTCTGCCTTCGGCTCAGGTCATGATCCCAGGGTCGTGGGATCGAGTCCCGCATCGGGCTCCCTGCTCTTTGGGAGCCTGCTTCTCCCTCTGCTTCTCTCTCTCTCTCTCTCCCTCTGTCTCTCATGAATAAATAAATAAAATCTTAAAAAAAAATAAAAATAAAAAAAAAAAAAGAGTGACCAGTTCTGATTAGCATATAACTAGAGGAGGTGAAAATCTGGAAGACTTCCCAGAGTAGATGCCATTTGAACAGAGCAATGAGAGACATTTTACTAGTGTACAGTTTAGGCAATCTAACAAACTCCAAAACATAATGGCATGAACAACGTACTACCTTGTAACAGATCAAAGATAACTTGATGCTATCATCGTCCAGACATGACATCCATCTTTGACTCCAAGGTGGCTGCTACTGTTCCTGCCATCACATATGGATTCCACCTGGCCAGAAGAAAAAAAGGAAGTAAACTGATATGTAAAGACAAGGAAAAGTAACCCTGATAAAATGTAAAGTGAAAAAAGTAGGTCATATAGTAATATAAATGGTATTAACTCATTTCTATTAACAATAGCAAAAATGTGCTACTTGAAATAGATATAACAGGTACATTATATATTTGAAATATAGACATATATTTACGCATATGCATACATTCACATACATATATTTCTACACAGAAAACTGTATATTCTCCTGGGCAATGGAAGTAGGAGGTAGGAAAGAGAACACTTCTACCTTACATATTTCTGTATTACTGAAATGTGTATTACTCATAAATATTTGTAAAATAAAGAGAAGAAAGGATACCAGAGTGTTAATGTGCTTATATTTTCTCTTCGTAAACTCCCATGAACACAAACACACATGACATATACATTAAACAACAACAAAAAAAGGTTACCTTTAATCTTTATATAGAAATAAAGCCATGCAGGGCACCTGGGTGGCTCAGATATCTGGTTAAGCATCTGCCTTTGGCTCAGGTCATGGTCCCAGGGTCCTGGGATCGAGTCCCGCATCAGGCTCCCTGCTCCTTGGGGGCCTGCTTCTCCCTCTGCCTCTCTCTCTCTCTCTCTCTGTCTCTCATGAATAAATAAATAAAATCTTAAAAAAAAAAAAAGAAAATCATGCAGAAAAAAATTACATTTCTCTTACTTAATTTATAGATCATGCTAAGGAAAAAGTAATCCAACATTCATTTCACTACTCACAGAGTGTCATAAACATGCCCTATTTCTTATTCTATCATTGAGCATGATGGGTCCCTGACTAGGAAAATAATAATACTAAGTAATGATGGACTTTTTTTTTTTAACTTCAGGATGCCAACCTAGTGTTGCTAGAGCTATCCTTTAAAAAAATTAAGACTATTCTTTCCAGGGCAACTTTAGGTTCACAGCAAAATTGGGCAGAAGGCACAAAGATTTCCTATATACTGCCTACTTCCACACAAGTATAGCCTACCTATATTATCAACTTCTTCCACCTGAGTGGTACAATTTTTACAATTGATGACATTACACTGACACACTGTAATCATCCAGAATGCATAGTTTACATCACAGTCATTCTTGGTACTGTATATAATATAGGTTTGGACAAATGTATAATGGCACGTATCTATCATTATGATATCATAGAGTATTTTCATTGCCTTAAAAATTCTCTGTGTGCCACATATTCGTCCCTCCCTCCACCATAACCTCTGGCAACCACTGATGTTTTTACTGTCTCCATAGCTTTGCCTTTTCCAGAAGGTCATACAGCTGGAATCATACAGTGTGCTGCCTTTTTAAGTTGACTTCCAATGTTTAATATGCACTTAAGTTTTCCCCATGTATTTTCATGGCTTAATAGCTTGATTAATTTTTTTTAATATTATTTTATTATGTTATGTTAGTCACCATACATTACATCTTAGGGGTTTTTTTTTGTATTTTATTTTATTATGTTATGCTAATCACCATACATTACATTATTAGTTTTTGATGTAGTGTTCCATGATTCATTGTTTGCGTATAACACCCAGTGCTCCATGCAATATGTGCCCTCTTTAATACCCACCACCAGGCTAACCCATAAACAAACATGTTCTTATCACCTCATTAGTATTTAACAACCTATAACACTAAGGTAAACAAGAAATCTTCTAAAATAATCCTTTAGAAATCTTGAAAATAAATGGGAGAAGTGCTTTTGTTAAGAATAAGTGATATTGCAAAAATCATTAGTAGTAAAACTGAAACTAAAAGGACATATAAGGATTGAGAGTGTGGAATACTTGGGAATAAACTTAACCAAAAAGGTAAAAGACTTTTACATTGAAAACTATGAAACACTGAAAGAAATTAAAGAAGATAGGAATAAATGGAAAGATGTGTATTTATGGATTGGAATATTTAATAATGTTAAAAATATTCATAGCACCCACAGCAATCTACAATCAATGCAATCCCTATCAAAATCCCAATAGCATTTTTCACAGAAATAGTAACAATCCTAACATTCAAATGGAAAGACAAAGACCTTGAATAGCCAAAACAATCCTGAGAAAGAACAAAGCTGAAGGCATCACACTTCCTGATTTCAAAATATAAAGTTACAATAATTAAAATAGTTTGTACTGGCATAAAGACAGACATAGATCAATGGAACACAATAGAAAGTCCAGAAATAAACCCAGGCATATATTTAACTGCTCTTTGACGGATTACCAAAAATACCCGATGGGAAAGGGACAGTTTCTTCAGCAAATGTATTGGGAAAAGTGGATATCCACATGTGTTCTTACCACAATTAAAAAAAAAAGAAAAAGAAGAAAAGAAAGATGAGAATGTGAATGACCAGTCCCTAATGTTTAAGTAGGTAGTTGGGTTTGGTGACTAAATAAAAGTCTTATCAATACCTCCAATTTCCAGTTGTGATCTGAGGTAGGTAGGTTTTATATTTTGGATAATTAGGATGTATAAAATTAGTTCAAACTCTGAAGAATTATTGGCTTCAAATGGCTTAACTTCCATTTAGCTGTATGAACCTGCGCAAGTCATTACTTGTCCATGATTCAGTTCCATTATATTCAAAATCTGGATAATAATAACTAATTTGTAGTGGTATAAGGAGTTCATCACAATGCCTGGAACATAGCAAATTCTCAATAGTAGTAGCTTACAATGAAGCTGTTGATGATATCTGCTGACCACGATTTGGAGAAAGGATTCTTTCATTTTCTGTTGTCTTTCTCTACCTCTGTTTCTCTTTCCTTCCCTTCTTCTCTTTTAGTGACTTTTTTTGGGGGAGTATTCTAATTTGTCTTCTATTTCTGCCAAAGAATTGTACCTTTCTTCTGGATATTATTCATGAAGCAGTGCAATATAATTTAGTAAAAACCTAATTTTAGGTACTGCATTTGTGCTTCTCTGTGAGTGGATCCAGTAGTGTCCTCACACACACTTGTCAAGCTGTGTGAAGGAACCTTGGCCGGCAGAGAATATGACCATAAAGTGAAAAGGAGTCAATTTTCTAATGTCTCACATTTGAATTAATTTGTTTTTTACTTAAAGGTTTAAACTAGTAAAGAATAAGTAAATGTGTTCTTATAATTGTTGAATAGGGTGAGGTTTTCTTTGGGCTCATTTAGAGTAGATGCAAAAGCCATTTTGTCATTTTGAAGTATAAGGTCTAAAGACCATCTGGAGAATTTACCAAAATGAAAAGCATGCAGTATAATTCGGATTACATACTTCTATCAAATATATGAAAGAATCCATCTGATCTTTCCTGTCTTCATCATCTAAGGGTTTTTTATTATATAACTATTCCCTAAAACAAGAATAAAATTATTAGAGATTGCAAATATTCCCAAGTAAAACTATTTTTAAGAAAATTGTAACAATCCCTGTCAAAGCTTCACTTACAAACATCAGAGAAATAAAAAAAAAACTTTTATGTTGAATTGTATGTCCTTGGAAAATATATGTATATCAGGAAGCCTCCCAAAACGAATGTTATGGATAACCCAATATTCTTACCAACCTCTGAGGAAAATTCCCAAGATCAACTGACAAGCTTGGAGTTTAAGGAGAAAGGAAAAAAAAAAAAAAGAAAGAAACATTCAGAGGAAAAAGAAATGAGAATTTTGAAAAGAAAAAAAGGAGATAGAAGAAAATAAATGATTTTAATTGTTTATGGTAAGTCATGCTATAGGACTTGGGATGCTAACATCATAAGGCCATATCCCTACCATTGGTGTAGGTCTTGTTTCTTGGCCTTTTAACAGCTTTCTGTATTAGATTCTCTAATGCTAGATATTCTTCTGGGTCCTTTACCTGTGTTAACTCATATATTCCTTCTTACAAAGTGATGTGAACGGTCCAGTTATTATCCCCATTTTGGAATGCTACGATTCCATAGAAGCCTATGAAATGTTATTTTGTGATGAAGTTTAAAGGAAACTGAGTGACAAGAGTTTAAGTGCTTTGCTCAAGGTCACACAATGAGGGAGGGATAGAGCTAGGATATGATGAACTCAGTTAATCTGATTCCAGAATTTGTGTCATCCTCTCTTACGCTAGACTTTTTTTCAGGCAGGAAGAATTCAGGCAAGATATATCCATTCTTTGGGCTTTATTTACCTGATTCAAAAATTGCAATGGGTGATATAAGATTAATGGAAAACTGTTGTGATCCATGAGTCTGTGAAAACATGGGAGTGATCCAAGGAAAACATCAAGAACAATGAGCATTTTAGAAAACACAGCTAATGATGAAAGACAAAAATAATTGGAATGATTGAGCCTTTGAGAAGGGGAGGAGTTTCTTCTAATAATGTTCATGGAGTAATAGTTGTAGAAGTGGTACTAGGAGTAGACAATGGTGCCCATCTTTATTTCTCTGGAGACATTTTGTTTATGTTTCAGTAAGAAAAATATTTTTGCCTAAAGCTTGTGACATTTTCAAATTTGCAATGGAAACTGCATAAAATCTTTTTCTTGGAAAGTTATAAGGGTAGGAGAAAAATCATGACTCTGCTGTTTACTATCTATAAAAGCTTAGCTGAGATTTTTAATTTCTTTGAGACTGTGTTTTCTTGTCTACACAAGGCAAGGAACAGTGATACATACTTATGAAGTTGATGATGATATTGAGTTATGCCAATAAGGGCACTTAGCATTCTATCCAGCATCTACTTAATACTGGGAGTCATTATTATGATTACTGTTACAACTTTTATTCCCTGAGGTCAATGGTGAATCCTTTGACATGCATTTTGGTCCTCTAAATTTGCATGTATTCAAGCGTGGCTATATTTACACAGACAACTTTTGTTTAAAACAAAGATGCAAATAGAAACAGTGAAAGCATCTTGTGATGTGAGTTCACATGGGCTATCCTCATTTGAATTTTTATATGAGTTATGATTATTAA
Organism: Eumetopias jubatus; assembly: GCF_037043125.1. Classification (NCBI taxonomy): domain Eukaryota; kingdom Metazoa; phylum Chordata; class Mammalia; order Carnivora; family Otariidae; genus Eumetopias; species Eumetopias jubatus. Next base: position 187,314,211 of record NW_028274807.1, on the reverse strand, counting down.
GAATGATCCTATTTGAATGCTACGATTCCATAGAAGCCTATGAAATGTTATTTTGTGATGAAGTTTTAAACCAAGTGAACATGCATGCATCCTTGTATATTGCATTGCAGCCATTTAAGACTGAAACATAAGTAAGTAAAGATGGCTTTATTTTATCTTTGGGTTGACAGATAATGCTGTCATTTATTGTAAAATAAGAATTCTTGAAAATAGTTCCACACTAACTCCTAGTTGTGTACCAGTGGCCCCATGCAAGCCAAATATACAAACAATTACACAGACATGCTATTGGCCTTTGCTTTTGTACTCACTAGTCAAGGAAAGATTTGGAAAGTTCAGGTTAGCAGCATAAGCAGAGAGTTAAATATATAACATTTTAAATGACTTATTTCCAGTATTTTAAATATCATAACATAGTATTTCCTCCTGCATTAAGTTGCTATGGATAAAATTTTAAATTACTTTCTCCTCTTTGCCAGAAGAGACATAGGAGGATGAAATCCAAGTATGTTATTCCGTGAGAGCAAGATTTAATTTGCCTGAATAATGCAAGTTCATCTATGGCAGTTTCGTACTTTAGTTTTTATAATTTTGATCTCCTTTGAGATTCAAAATGGTTTTTATAACTTGCATCTTGTTTATTTGCTTGTTTTACCCAATATTGACCTTGAACATATTAGATTTATGGTATATCCCACTACAGTGTAAGCTCTGTGAAGGCAGGATTTTGTCAAGCTCTTTACAGCACCCAGAACAGTACTCACCCAAAATAGGCATGCAGTCCTTACTTGTTGAATGAGCAAGTCAAGGTTTCTCAACCTTAGCACTATTGGCATTTTCTGGATAAATCTTTGTTGAGTGCGGCTTTCTCCTGTACTGTAGGATGTTGAGCAGTACCCTTGGCCTCTACTCTCTAGACACCAGCAGCATCTTTCTACTCCTCCCCCCACCCAGTTGTGACAACTTAAAATGTCTCCAAACAATGCCAAGTGCTTCCTGGGGGAGGGAAGGGCCCAAATCACCCTTTGTTGAGAACCACGGCAGTAAATGAGTGAATTGCCTTAACAGGTCAAAGGAAGTCTTCGTAACGACAAGTCTCTGGTCAAAAACAAAAGAAGAATTTAGAAACTGATATATATAATTAACATAGGCCACTAAAATGGATCCCCTATGCCCCACCCTAGTTAACATGATTGTTGAGTGCCAATGTGATACTCTGTTAGAGTAAGAAAGAAGTTATCTTTTGCCATTTTGTGGCAAAAGAGAAGGCATCACCCTAAGCCAGTGAGAGTAATACTGTGGCAGTGTTTAAGCCCTTCCCTCCTACCTCTCCCAACCTAGTTCTTTAGGGAACCCAATGTTATTTACAAGCCTGAAGATAGAGGTTCTAACCCCAATGTCTACAAAATATTTAACATTGCAAATGTGATATGGAACTCTGGGTTATTTTGGTGATGCAGCTGTTGGAAGCTCATACATTTCTGGAATGTGAAAAGCATCCTGTGACAATGTGCAATTGTTGCCTAAGCTATGACACATTTGCCATTTGCCACAATTCTGGCTTCCTTCACATGATGTTTGGAGGACTGGAAAAATCTGCCACCGTATTAAAGGAGGAGAAATGTTGAGTGTGAAGAAAGACCTAGGGGGAATTGGCTCACACTTCAACTGTGCCAAGTTCTCAGCTCAAATGAAATGCTGGCGGGCAATATTTTAAATAAATCATTCTCTCTGTCTAAAGAGATATGTTTAGATGTTTAATATTTATGTTTAAACAACCTTGGACAAGTTACCTAGCCTTTCTAGGCATGGAGGTGCTATCCATAAAAGAGGGGACTGTGGTCATGTTAAAATGATGTATTTAAAACATGTAGCACAACACCTGGCATGCAGTAAGAACTGAATTGATATAAGCTATTATGATAATTAACATCATTATGAAACACAAGCAGGAGATATTATAGCCATAAAGTAGTTGACTAGGATGGAAAGAGCAAGGGTACAAGGACAATGAGGTCATACAGGTTCGAGGGAATCATGGCTGTTTTTTGTGTTTTGGGTTTTTAGATTTTATTTATTTATTTGAGAGAGAGAGAGAGCACAAGTGGGTGAAGGGGCAGAGGGAGAGGGAGAAACAGACTCCCCGAGGAGCAGGGAGCCCTGGGGCTCCATCCCAGGACCCTGGGATCATGACCTGAGCCCAAGGCAGACGCTTAACTGACTGAGACACCCAGGCTCCCCAGCGTGAACTTTTTCACGAATCAACTTTTATGTTGTGTTGTAGTAACAAAAAGACTTAAAAATCTCCATTACTCGCAACCCAAAATGCATTTTTTGCTCAGCTCCATGTTCATAAAGTCCAGTTGCCATGCTCTGCCCTTCATTGAAGGGCCTTTGTGTCATACATTGTATTCATCGTGGTATAAGAAAATCAACAAGATGGCAAATCACTAAGAGGTTCTTAAAACTCCTGCCCAGAATGCACACATCACCTCTACCCACTTTTCACTGGCCAAAGCAAATTAAATAGCAACTGCTGAGTTCAAAAAGGCAAGGATATGGAGGGATACTGCAGAGTGGCAAGACAGCACTACAAAGGCCACAGCTCCGCGGAGGACCTCTGAGCTTTCATCTTTGCTTTTTCAGAAGTGTGGGCATTGAGAAATGTAACTACTACATGTTTTGAGATTATGACGTGCCAGACTGCCTTAGATATGTTATCTACAAAATCTCATTGAGTCCTCACAACAAACAGCCAAGGTAGATATTGTTGGCTCCTTTTACAGACTAAAACAAACAAACAAACAAACAAAAAACAAAAAAAACAACTGAGGTCTTGAAGAGGCTAAGTAACTTCCCAGGTAAGATAATATATATAAATTGTAGAGCACACACTAAGTACTTGATAACTTAATTCCCTTCCCCTCCCTTTGTTAAGTTGCATAATAGCTTATTTTTGAAACAACTGTTTCCAATTGTTTTAGACTATCTGCATGTAGGAAGAGCAGTAGGAACAAAACTGGCTGACTGCAGATGGTGCAACTAGCCCTTTGGAGTTCTTACTAAATTTCTAGTTTTCTCTAAGAAAATCCATGGGGGCTGGGGGGTGGGACATACACTCTGGATGTGCTCTTTCTTACCCATGTTTGGCCTGCTGTCTCCCCTCAGCAGTCTCCTAACTCTTCATTTCCATCTTCATCCCCTGCTCTTAAATATTAGTCACCCCCACCCCCCGCCACACACAAACTCCAACCCTTTTTGGCAAATCTTTGTAGTAAACAGATGGGGTATCTGTGTTGCTGGGAGACCACTTCATATGTGGAATCCTGTCCAAAGCGAGTGAGAAGGAAGGGGGCATATCAGCAAGACAATTTAGTGGCTAAGCAAGCATTCTTCCTCTGCTCTTTTTTCTGACTCTTTGAATTCAGCTCTGGCTTCATTCTCTGTTAGCTGTTTAAACTAGAGGAGACCACTTCCCTTCCATGACCCTCAATTTCCTCATCTCTAAAATGAGAATAATGGTATCCTAACCCATGGGGTTTTTGTGAATATGTGAAGTAATGTGTATAAAGCCCTTAGCATAATTTCTGACTCACAGAAGGAACTCAGTTGTTTTGTTGTTGTTATCTATTATTTTCGGCAAGGTTAGCGGACCGAGGGAAGGGGAAAAAAAGTATGAGTTGGGAGGCGAGCGCTAAGTACTATTTATAATGAATTCGGGGAGCTTCATTTGGGGGTTATTTCTTCAGCAAAGGATCTCAGTGGAAAAGCATGAGTTATAGAGGAACTTGAATTTCAATCCGTTTGACCTCTCATGAGCTGTGAGTTATACCTTGGTTAAATCAGCCTTTGTAAGTCTCTTTTTTACCTTTAACGTGGGCATGATAACTTGCTCCTGACCTCACACAATGACCCCGAGAATTACGCGCCCGGCGCACCGGCCCATATTCAAGATGACCCTGTTTTCCTCCCTCCCCTCTAGCCGCGCCCGGCGGTCCCGATCCTCTCTCCAAGGGCAGCGGAAGGCGCCGCGTTACCCGGTTCTCCGATGCACCCCCGCACCTGGCGCTGCCTGGCCGAGCCGAGGGGGTCCCTGAAGCCGTGTGGGAACCAAGGAGTCAACAGGCTTGCTCTGGTGTTCAGAAGTCACGGGACCTCACACACGTCCCCAGGTAAGGGGTGGGTGCCCTTCTCTTACCTGCAACCCCTTCTTCAGTCAGGGAACTGCGCTACCGACGGAACCAGCCGGCTTTCCCCGCCCTCCAGCCCCGAAGTTTCCCCCGAGCCCGAGGGCACGGGCGCGCGCGGCCGAGGGTGCCCGGAGTCCGCGCTCGGCCTCGCCCGTCCTCGGCCCTCCCCTCCCGGCTGCAGCTGGCCAATGACAGCCCTCCCCGGGTGCTCCCCCTCCTGCCGCCTCTCCCCCTCCCCGCCCCCTCCCCGCCGCCCGGCTGCCTCCGCGCGCCGCCCGGGAGCGCAGGAATCGCGGAGCGCACGGCCGTCCGAGCGTTTGCCAGCCCGCGCGGGCCCCGCTCTCCCCGGGCCCCCGCCGGCGGCTGCCCGCCCCGAGCCTCGCCCCTCCGGCGCTTCCCGAAGCGGGGCTTCTGGCCCCGAGGACGACGCGGCGGTGCCCTGCGAACTTCATCCGAAAGGGAGAAGACCGCGCGCGGGCGAGCGATGGACCCCGTGAGTCAGGTAGGGCGGACCTGGGCAGGGCGGCGGGGGCTGGGGTCCCCGCGGTCCGGAGAGGCGCCGCAGCCCCTTCCTCACGCTATCTCTCTCTCTCTCTCTCTCTATCTCTCTCTCTCGTCTCGCCCGTCCAAAGCTGGCCTCCGCGGGCACGTTCCGGGCGCTGAAGGAGCCCCTTGCCTTCCTGCGAGCCCTGGAACTGGTGAGTGCGGACTGTGTGCGGGGAGGGGAGCCGGGCAGCGAGCCGTCAGGTGAGGAGAGGTCGGGAGAGGCGCCCTGGGTTCGCGGCCGCCGCAGGCCCGGAGTTCGGCCCCCGGGCTTGAGATCTCCCCACTCCGAAGGTGCCGTTCCGGGCTGGCGGGGACGGGCTGGAGGGACCGCGCTTGGCGGCGGGAGTGCGGACGGGCTTTTGCAAGAGCTCCGAGGTGTCATCTCACCTCCCGCTGGCACACTCGCAGGGGCTGCTGTCGGGAACCTCCCCGGGAGATGGGAAGGTGGGCAGCGCAGCAGATGGAGGAGCCGCCGCTGGGCTCTCGGCCTCACCTGCACTTCTGCGGGGGCGGGTGTGTGTGTGGGGGGGGGTAAAGGCTGGAGAGGAGGGACTCTATGAAGGCTGGGCCTCCACTTGGCCAAGCTCGAAAGTTGATCAGCATGGGGACAGCTCTTCACCCGCCGGGAATGGGATGCTGGAAGCGCTGTGGTCAACTGCACTGCGGGAGCTCCACCGAGGCGCGGTGAGGCTGCGAATGCTGTTGGTGGGGAGAGCAGGACTCTTTCCTTCCCTGTTATAATTTCTCTACCCTGGCCACTCCTCGAGGGCACTAATGATTTTTCCCAGCAGAACCTCTCCCCAGCCCCCAGTCTTCTGAGAGAGCCCTTGGCTCTCTTCAGCCACTGGGCTCTCCGAAGTATTGTTACTCTTCTGTTTTGTCCCCCTTAAAGAACAAAACAAAACAAAATACCCACTCTGACAGTCGCATGGCAACGTATTGACAAGGAATGAGGCACAGAAGCAGTCACTCAGAGGGCCACAGAACAATGTTAGTGTTGGCTTAGATGATGGTTATTCAGAGTGAAATCTGCAGGTCGCACATTCCCTCTTGCTAGGAGCTCTGAGGGGCAAGCAGACCTATCTGAACAGAAAGTTCAAAGCCCGTCATGTAGCATTAATCACAGGCCCTACAACTGACTAGCTGGGAAATTATGTAAGAGCATGCTCTGTCCTCCCAGATCTTAGCTCAAAGGGCTAATGTCTGGCTTTGGCTACACAACGGTGGTGCATGTTTACATGGAGGATCCACAGGGTAATCACATTTGCTTGTTTGTGGACCTGCATAAAAACCACGAATATATCAATTTGGCGTATGTCAAGACAGCATTTGGAAGGCTTGAACCTTGTTCTGGGATGGCCATTCTAGAAGAGTTTTCCTTACAGCCAGATTAAACAAAGCAAGCAGTGCTGGCAGTCCATGAAACTTGCAGTTGGGCTTTCTCAGAATTCTGCCCACATTCATTCATTCAGCCATCCAGTAAACATTCCTTGTGGAAGAGCAGAGATTTTTGATCAAAGTAATAGCTCCATTGCCAAGCCATTGTCTCTCAAAACAAAATTCAAAGAGTTGACATCATTTTCTGGTATCTCTTATTGTCACACCTGACACGTTAATTTGTATCCTTTTCAGTCCTGTGACAACATTCTTTCATGCCAGTACTCACAGCACAGCCTCTACTGGCATATTTCAAAGTATAGTAAACCTTGATGAATTTGTTTAAAATGCAGACTTCTGGACATCAACTCAAAATATTGGGAAGCTGGGTACCCAGGAATCTGCATTTTAAACAAGCTCCCTAAATAATTCCTATGCACTTTAAACTTGGAGGACTACCACCCTAAGCTATCTAGGTTCCCTCCAAAACTCAAAAGTACTTTTTACCTTCAAGCTCTTCCTGTTTCTCTTCATACTCACACCCGAAGCCTAGGAAAAGTGTTTGGCTTTTAACCTCAGTTTAAATATTACATCCTTGAAGATTTCTCTCATATTTGTTCCTTTCTCCTTTCTCTGTCCAAAATGGAATGATTCACCCCATTCTTTGGGCTTCCATTACTTTTTATTCATGAAAATTTATCACACAGCATTATAGTTGTTTTTTTCTTGATGTGTGTGTGGGGGGAGAGAGGGAGGGAAGGAGAGAGGGAAAGAAGGAGAGGGGGAGATGGAGAGGAATAGCAGAACATTTATTACACCTAAAATATTTATAGTCTTTTCTCTCTTCTAGGCCTCTAAGGTTCTAAGGTGGAAGAGATTTTGCTTGCAAATCAGTGACTAGCTTTTCATTTATGGAAGAGAACCTGAATAAGGGACCAAAAAACCCCCCCAAAACTTAAAAGGTCGTTTAAGTTAGTTGATCTACCTTTTAAAAGAGCTGAGGTAGAGAAATGAGAGCAGAGAGACAGAAGAAGGTTAGTTACTGATAAAGTTTAACAAAGTGGAGAGAGGGAAGGAAAACATGTATTACATGTATGCATTGGTATGAGGAGACACTCTGAGTTATCTTTTCTGTAGGAGATGGTGACAACGAGAGAGTGATCTCTTAGCAGGAAATTTGTTCTGTTCCTCTCCATGTTCCCTACTAGTGCTTTTCATAGTACTTGGTAAACAGTAAGTGATCAGCAAAAGGTGTAAATTGATCATGACAGAGCACTAACAATACTCCACTTTCTCCTTTTCTATGGAGAGCAGCTTTAAATTGGTACTCTTTAAAGTCTTTGAACAATAATCCTTTCGTTTTTCAGTATTTATGCTGTAGAAATAAAAGTGTTTATAGAGATATATGTTCAGGGATATTGACTGCAACATCATTTGTAGAGGAAAGAACTGCAAACCATTAGTGAGTCCCTTAATAGGAAAATTGTTACGGTATGATTCATACATGTTGTGAAATATTATACTGCCATTAAAAAGAATGAGTAATATGCATTGACCTGGAGGTCAGTATATGTAATTGTCTTTGATAAAATTATCAAGTGCAAAAAAAATGGACTTCATTCTTAATATTTGATAAATTGTTAAATGGAAAAAGGTGGCTTTCATTCTTTTAATCAACAACTTAATCAGATTTCAAACTAGCATATCGATCATAATACCATTTTTGTAAAAATAGAAAAAGGGGGGTTGCCTGGGTGACTCAGTTGGTTAAGCATCAGACTCTTGATTTTGGCTCAGGTCATGATCTCAGGGTTGTGAGATTGAGCCCATGTAGGGCTCTGCACTCAGTGGGGAAGTCTGCTTCTCTCTCCTCCTCTCCCTCTGCCCTTCCCCACACCCTCATGCTTGCACGTGCCCACGGGGGCACATTCTCTCTCTCAAGTAAATAAATTAAAAAAAATTTTTAGAAAAACAGAAAAAGGGAAATATAGTTGTGTGTGTGTGTGTGTGTGTGTGTGTGTGTGAGAGAGAGAGAGAGATTTGTCTGAGCATAGAGAAAAACAAATGTATACCACTAAATTGTTAAAATTGATTTTTTTCCAAAGGGTGTAATTTGAGGTGCACTGGGGAGAGGAGAGGGTAAAGGAAAGCTGTGGTATGCAGGAAGAATCATAGGGATATCATATGTCCACAGTTGTGCACATGAGTAATTTTTTAATTTTTTTTAATAATTTTTATTGTTATATTAATCACCATACATTACATCATTAGTTTTTGATGTGGTGTTCCATGATTCATTGTTTGTGCATAACACCCAGTGCTCCACACAGAATGTGCCCTCTTTAATACCCGTCACCAGGCTAACCCATCCCCCCACCCCCCTCCCCTCTAGAACCCTCAGTTTGTTTTTCAGAGTCCATCATTCTTCCCCTCCTGCTATCTTCTTCTTCTTTTTTCTTTTTCTTAACATATATTGCATTGTTTCAGAAGTACAGATCTGTGATTCATCAGTCTTGTACAATTCACAGCGCTCACCATAGCACATACCCTCCCCAATGTCTATCACCCAGCCACCCATCCCTCCCACCCCCCACCACTCCAGCAACCCTCAGTTTGTTTCTGAGATTAAGAATTCCTCATATCAGTGAGATCATATGATACATGTCTTTCTCTGATTGACTTATCTCGCTCAGCATAACACCCTCCAGTTCCATCCACGTCGTTGCAAATGGCAAGATCTCATTCCTTTTTATGGCTGCCTAATATTCCATTGTGTATATATACCACATCTTCTTTATCCATTCATCTGTCGATGGACATCTTGGCTCTTTCCACAGTTTGGCTATTGTGGACATTGCTGCTATAAACATTGGGGTGCACGTACCCCTTCGGATCCCTACATTTGTATCTTTGGGGTAAATACCCAGTAGTGCAATTGCTGGATCGTATGGTAGCTCTATTTTCAACTGTTTGAGGAACCTCCATACTGTTTTCCAGAGTGGTTGCACCAGCTTGCATTCCCACCAACAGTGTAGGAGGGTTCCCCTTTCTCCGCATCCCCGCCAACATCTGTCGTTTCCTGACTTGTTAATTTTAGCCATTCTGACGGGTGTGAGGTGGTATCTCATTGAGGTTTTGATTTGGATTTCCCTGATGCTGAGCGATGTTGAGCACTTTTTTATGTGCCTGTTGGCCATTTGGATGTCTTCTTTGGAAAAATGTCTGTTCATGTCTTCTGCCCATTTCTTGATTGGATTATTTGTTCTTTGGGTGTTGAGTTTGATAAGTTCTTTATAGATTTTGGATACTAGCCCTTTATCTGATATATCATTTGCAAATATCTTCTCCCATTCTGTCGGTTGTCTTTTGGTTTTGTTGACTGTTTCTTTTGCTGTGCAAAAGCTTTTTATCTTGATGAAGTCCCGGTAGTTCATTTTTGCCCTTGCTTCCCTTGCCTTTGGTGATGTTTCTAGGAAGAAGTTGCTGTGGCTGAGGTTGAATGGCTTAGACTTACTTTGGGGGTGAAACACTAAGTTGGTAGCATCCACTGATCACTTATTTTGCTACCAATTCTTTACAGTAGGAGGACTTTGGCCTTCTTCTTCTTCTTTTTTTTCTTTTTAAAATTTTCAGCACATTCTTTCTTCTCTCTACTATTTATAAGGCTGTGAATATACACCTGTGAATTTATGTGTAATGGAATGTGGAGACCCCAACACATCTATATCATCCAGGACAGGAATTGATGCAGATATAAGGGCATCCAAAGGACTTCAACTCTGCAAATGATATTTGGCATAGTCCTCTAATAATATGATGCTGCAGGTCCAGATTCTGTCCCTCTAGAAGTAACTGCTAGGTCAAATTGCCTGATTCCTCTGATTCTTATTCTTTGACATCCATCTCAAATTTTGCTATACCATTTCTGCAACAATGCTGGACTTCACATTTCCATTCTGCCTTCACAAAGGAGATCAGCTAATCCAGAGATGCAGTGTGTCTGATATATTAGCTGTAGAGGTACTACTTTATTTAAATGAAGGTACCTGCTTTGCATAATCTTCATCCCCGAATCTAAATTCTAAACTATGTTTTTCAAACAAACATTATTCTGCTTACTTGATATTAATAGCATTTAAATTCATGTTATTGATAATAACAAAATAAAGCAATAACATAATTAATGTGATATGATATGATATATAATATATCACCATTTTAAACCCTTAATGAGAAAAGTAAGAAGAGCTACCTTTCTCATGCAAGTTTCATATGAGGGACTGTATTTTAGTGCTTTCAATACATCATCATGTCAAATCTATATGACTAATTTCCATTTCACCATGAAGCTCAGGGATGTTAACTAACTCATCAAGAACAAAATTGTAAGAAATGGCAAAGCCAATATTTGAGCACTCTCACTCCAAATTGTCTTCTCTTAAATGGTATACTTTTTTGCTTCCTTCAGTGTGGCAGGCACCTGCTGTACCTTATCCCTAATCCTCGAAGAAATGTTAAAAGGCAGATACTATCCTATTTTGCAATATTTATCTCACCCACTAAGATATATTTTTGAAACCTTTTCTGAAAATGCCAAGGAGTGTTTGCATGTAGAGATGAACATAACACACATCAGTTGTCTTTTATATTATTTTATTTTCTGTTGGTTATTATTTAACCAAGATAGAGTTAGTTCTAATTAAAAATTAGTTTTTTTCATTTAAAATATGTAGAAAAAGACTATGATTATCAAGCCAATAATTTAATCTCATTTTATGGTCTTTTTTTCTATTTTCTTAAAAAAATCTGTGTGCATGAGTCAGACAGCTCTTTTTTTTCCCTAAGTATAAACAAGACAGGAAATTCTAACATACAAGTTATTTAAATTATGAGCAGCAATCTGTCATTGAGGGTCTGATGTAATTTCGAAGCTACATTAATGTGGATTTAATTATAACTTTCTAGCCTCTCAATTAGTGACAAAAATCAAATGCGATTAGAATATGAATCAATAAATACACTTTTCATAAAAGAGCAATTCCGCAGTATGGTAATGGAGTCATCACTTAATGCATTTACAAGTTTATTAAGACAGTTGGTGTTTGGCCCCACAAGGACAGAAACAAAGTGAAATGTATTACTTATGGATTTGAATCCTGATTTTATTCTTCACTAGCATGGTGAACTTGGATAAGTTATTTAACTCCATTTGCTTCGTTTTTCTCATCTATAAATTGGATTGATATGGTTCTGCCTTCCAAGGGTTGCCATAATGATTAAATGACTTAATGAAAGTAAACCTCTTTGCACAGTGCCTGGGCTATAAAAAGTGCTCAACAAATTATGAAGGTGGTGGTGCTGCTGCTGATGGTAATGATGATGATGATAATGATGATAATGTTTTGGGTGATTCTGGGGATGATGAAAAAGAAAAAAGTAAAAATCCATCAGAAGGTAATTTAGAACATTATGGCAGCCTCTTGCAAGTTAGGGTCTTGGCAAAATCCTGAAGTAGAAAATCTGTATTCACCTTGCATGTACCTCTTGGAGCCCCTCTATCTATATACCATACTGCCATGGTTGTGTTGTTTTGTTTGTTTCTTTTCCATAGCGCCCGGGGACTTGCCCTTGGAGTATCTGCATGTCAAAGAACATTGCAGAGACGCAAGGAATAGGTCTCATGAAAGAATTACAGGCACTTGGTTCTCAGGAATTTTTTTGTTGAGGTGCAGGGAGAGACTTTTCCTAATCTTTCTCAAATCATAGTCTATAGACATTGCTTATGTTTAGAAGAGCTACATGTATCCAACTGAATTCTCCAGATTGTAGATGATGGTCCTGATAGGATCAACCTCAGTCACTTACTAACCACACCCTAATACCCAGCCACACCTGGCACTTGGGAGTCTCCTGGGTAGGAACAGGGTAGCAATCCTGCCCTCATGCTCAAGTAGAGACATTATTCTTAGTTCTTTGTTCCCCCAGAGGATTTATACCTCTTCCTGATCCAGGTAAGAAAAAAAAAGGGTCATGTGTTAATAGAAAAAAATAATAGTCTCTAAGGAATGTGTGTAGAGAAACTTGACTTTCCTTTGAGTCTTCATCTTCTGCAGGCATATATTTGACTTTGGCTGTATTTGTAATTATTCTTGTTCATTCTATTAGATTTGCCTTTCTTTGAGAACCTGTTTCCTCACGTGAATAGTGGGGACAATATCTCTTGCTTCTCACAGTGTTGTAAATTTTAAGTGAGATCAAGCATGTAAGACACTTTGTAAACTATTAAATGTCCTCCAAAGTAAAGATAATTGAGATCATGATGATGGTCATGATAAAGAATTGCTTTTTTTCCAGTCTAAGTGACCCTGGACAGCATAAGATAATTGCCCTAGCATGAAGGTTGAGATATGAAGTGTGAGTGCCTTATCTCTGCTCCCAGAGTAGCTGAGTCCTTCCCAACACCAGTCACCCCCTAAGCCTCTGCTCAAGTCTCTGACCTCTTTGGAACATACAAGAAAAAAAATGATGCTGCCCATTGAAACTGATGCCTCATCAAAACTTGGGGGAGGTCCATCCTCACCCCTTTTAGCTCTCATACTGAAATCCAGTTTCTTTCTCTGTACATATTTCACACTTCCTAGATGTTTTGGAGGACTGGTGATGATTTCTTGCTGATCTGATGGACATGTCTTTTCCTCTGCATTTAATACTATCATTCTCTTCTCATCCAGCCCCATTTAGCTGGCAAATTCCTCTTGTCCCATCAGGTGTCAGCTTAGATGTCACTTCTTTTGGGAGGACCTCTCTGAGTAGGCAGGTCCCACCAGAAGTCAGCCTCCTGTTGGCTCCCCGAGCACATTCTTTAATGACTTGTTTGCATTTTAGCTTCCCAGCCACGCTAAAGGCTCCATGAAGACAAGGATATTGTTTGTCTTGTTCATCAGTACATTCTAAGTATCTAACACAGTGCTTGACATATAGTAAGAACAACTCCAGGGACACTTACAAATCCCATCAAAACATCTGGCAGTAGGTCCTCAGTAAGTATTAGTAGACTGAATAAATGAATCTTTGAGAACACATTGGATGTGGTGTAAATTCCCCTTCATGATCTTCATTGTGAAGAGGAGTTGTAAGGACTCCTATAGAAGTAATTGTTTAGCTGTTACTCTTGGTTGTGGAGGAGAGTAACTCACATAAACGGACTCAACTATTAAAGGAAAGGGGTCAGTTGTAGGCATACTCACTGCACAATAAAGGAGGTGAATTCTTACATCAGTAAAACTATGAGGACTGAACCAGGTGCAGGTCTCATGTCTTGGGTTCAAGGCAATGAGTAGAACTGCCTTACCAAAAGTGCTGCCATTATTATGTTTTGACCACTGTCCTGCTTGCTCTCTTTGTGTGTTCCCTTTCTCTTCCCATTTAGCTTATTCTTTCCCTGATTCTAATCTAATGTTCTAAGAGAAAGAATGTGATTGGCTTAGCTAATAATTTTTTTCAGTGTGGACACAACTCTCAGCCCCAGGCCTTATCAGGTTATGGATTGGCTGCCCATGGATCGAATGCCCATCACTAGTTATTGTCGTAGCCTGAATAAAAAGGATCCTGAGATTAAAAACATGTCTCCCAAGCTTGTTCTTTCAGGGGAAGAGTGGAAGCAATAATTCTTGCAGTCATAGGCACATTAGGCCCAGTGAAGTTTACAGGTGGAAGAATAAATGATTTTTTTTTTCATGAGTACATCTTTGATTAAGGTAGCACTAGCAGGGCGCCTGGGTGGCTCAGTTGGTTAAGCGACTGCCTTCGGCTCAGGTCATGATCCTGGAGTCCCGGGATCGAGTCCCACATCGGGCTTCCTGCTCAGCGGGGAGTCTGCTTCTCCCTCTGACCCTCTTCCCTCTCGTGCTTTCTATCTCTCATTCTCTCTCTCTCTCTCAAATAAATAAATAAAATCTTTAAAAAAAAAAAGGTAGCACTAGCAGTTTTCTCAAGTATTGCATCTTTGAGATCTGGGACCAGAATTCCTGGAATAAATGATTTTTTTTTTCATGAGTACATCTTTGATTAAGGTAGCCCTAACAAGTTTTCTCAAGTATTGCATCTTTGAGATCTGGGATGAGAATTCCTCCAGGAATTCTCTATGACGCGATCCTTTGGGGGATTTACATTGATGATGTTATTCGAGGGTTTTACCTTTGGCCCTTCAGCACACATGGCTCCATGGGCCTGTGCCATCTTGTTCATCACCTCTTTCTGAAATGAATGATGAGGTTTTGCCTGTGATTAGATAATCCATTTGTGAAGGAAAATGTATTACCTCAAACCGCGTACACTTCATCTTTATTCATATACGGGTAGGTTAATTGAGCTCTGGCCCTTATTGTTAGAAGACTAATCACTACATTAATTATTTCTTGTGTTTATTCATGTGGTAGAAAACAGAAACACACTAATGTGTACTTTTTTTTTAAGTTTAATATTCTTACCCCAATTAAATTTTTTGTTCTGCATATTTACTCATGGAAGAGTCATTAGCTTGCCTGGTGTGATAGGTGCCGTTTGAGGGAGGGGAGGAGAGGAATTGGTTGACAAGCAAGAATCACTGTGGGAAAAGGCAGCATGGGGCTTGAAGGAGCATAGGCTTTGGCATGAGCCTTATGCTGGAAAACTGGCTCTTCTTTCCAGCCATTGGAAGTGGAGCTGACTACATAATTATGCTGTTCCTCAGGGTCCACAGCCATCAAAGGAAGAGCATTAGAGTCACGTCTTTTGGATGCCAGTAGGGTTAAGTAATTTAGTGTTTGCAGAACCCCCAGAAGAATGTCTGGTCCATACTAAGGCTTCCTAACTGTATCTAAGGAAGAGATTGTTAAACATGATGGTATGTTATTGACAAGTGCATTTAACGTTTCTAGCACAGTATAAACATAAAGTTTGCTCAATTTATTATTGCCTTATTTCTGTTATCTCTCTATTGGGAGAACATTATGAGATGATAATAAAATATATACACGTAATAGGAATACTAATACATAGAGACAAGCACTTTACTAAATGCTATAGTGATAGAGCCAGAATTTGAACCCAGTCAACTGGATGCCAGATTCCTTCATCGTAATCATTTTTCCATGTTACCTCTCATTAACGGTGATCACTCATTGCTCCCAGCTCTTAAAATTAAATCCTTTCTCCAGTGAACATGGTAAGAACAATATATATCATTCCTTCTTAAAGTCATGTATTCTCAATCCCAATTCAGGTCCCTTTTTATTCATGCTGCCAGAACACAAACAAAATTTCAGTACCCCCCCATAATGGTTAGGAATGTCCAGACCCACTCAGGAACTTTTCTACTCCTCAAAAAACTCCTATTCCTTGAGAAAATTTTGCTGATCTTGTGTATCTTTTTCTAACAAAATCTTTATTCACTGATCTATTGTATAAAGATATTCAAGTTCAGGAATGTGTTGTGAAAACGTGTTTATGAAGTTTCTATAGAATTCAGAAAGGATCTGGATGTTTAGCAAGATGCGAAGACTTAAATTCTTTTTTAGACACCTGATAAATTACTCAAGTCAAATAGGTTCAATCATGGATGCAGAAGGAACAAACAAATTTTGTCTGTCCTTTGGGTGTATGTGAGCAGCCATTCTTTGGATTTGTTGTTTTGAAGAATTTGTGTGCCAAATAAAAAGACATACCCCCTATGGCTTTAACAAGAAATGCTCACATATCCATCTGGTCTACCATGAGACTGCCTGGCTGTGCTCTCATGCCCTTAATTCACCTGACGGTTGCACCTGATAGACAGTTGGCATTCCCTCTGCGCTCCTTCCTGAAGCTGGGATCCAGAAGAATTGAGAAAGCAGAAGGGTTAGATTGGAAGAATGAGTGATACCAGGAAATTACTAGGCATGAGCCCATGATCTGAGTGAAGAATGGAGATCCCGGAGATATTTAAACTGAAAAATGGGTTAGCTGGATGAGTAAGGATTATGATGATGACTTGGAGTGTGTTGGCTTTAGAGCCATAAGCTTGGGTTCAATTGCAGAACTTGGGTATGTTCATGGGCAAATCAATTTTACTGAGCCTCCAATTTCTAGGGATTTTACCTACATCAAAAATAATGTTTACATGATACAAATGAATTAATGCCTGAAAAACTTTGGATGAATCCCTTCATCTCCTTGAGCTGTAAAATTGGGATAGTATCCATAACACAATGCTTTGGAATAAAATGAGCTAATATGCATGAAAGTTCCTATGAGAGGGCTCAATAAATGTTGACTGTCGCTGATTATAGAAAATGAAAGCTCAGGTATCCAGGGAATCTTTCCTCTAAGTGCCATGCCTGATGCGTTACCCTTAATGTTCATCTCTAGTTGCAGCTGTTTGAGGAAAGGGGGGAGGCTTATTTGCATGTTTCATAATCCTCTACTAGAATTTATATAAGAACTTTTGTTGCCAGAATCACATTGCAAATTCTATTTATGAAACAGTTGAAAGCAAAAGCACAATTATTATATATGAATTTGGAATTTATCTTAAAAGACATGTACTTCATTGGTTTAAAAAAAGGAATATGTGTGAATTGTTAGTGGTATTAACTCTAGCTATTCTAGGGGAAACCACTAAGTTTACCAGTCACAGTAGGTAAATTTGAAATGTAAATGTTATACTTTCTTTTCTTTTAAAGTTACTTTAAATTGCTGGCTGATTTGTGTGTGTCTTTTAATGTCTGGCTTTATTTGCTACATTTCCCTCATTTGGTAACAGAGAATACTTGGGTTTGACTGTCAGCTCTGTGACTGACAGCTCTGTGACCTTGGACATATTCCTTACCCTCTCTGGTCCTTTCATATTTATACCAGTGAAAATCATAATGACTAGCAGGCAGAACTACTGTGTTCATTAAACGAGATAACGTATGCAAAGTGTGATGACAAATAGCAAGCTTTCAATAAATTCTTATTCTCTTTCCTTTTTTCCCCCAGAATATGTTTTACTGTCAATGTGTAGAAGTAATAAATTGGAAAATCCACAAGTGTGAATTTTTCTTTTCTAGATGTTCCTAGATATTTTGCCTCCCACCCTCCCTCTCGCTCCCTCTCCCTCTCTTTCTAACACACGCATACATGCATTTTTCATACTAAAGGCCATAAAGATCAGGTCTATATAACCCAAATGAGTTCAAGGGAGATAGTAAAATTTGGCAGGTGTGG
Organism: Eumetopias jubatus; assembly: GCF_037043125.1. Classification (NCBI taxonomy): domain Eukaryota; kingdom Metazoa; phylum Chordata; class Mammalia; order Carnivora; family Otariidae; genus Eumetopias; species Eumetopias jubatus. The sequence goes on along the minus strand of NW_028274807.1, from coordinate 187,296,872 downwards.
TTGGCAAGGAAAGAATGATTAGACTGGACTATCAAGTCCAAGATCAGTGTCCCAGACACATTGGAACCCCAGGTTGCCTGCAGACTTTGGCAAGGTGACCATGAATTTGTGAAGCTGTTTTCCAAAAGGAATAACATACTTCTTTGTTTTAAAAAAGGACAAAGCTCCCATAAATAGTGGAAGTTCAATGTAATGGCTATAAAGAAATGATCTCTTGCTAGGTGTCAGGCTGTATATGTCAGTGCTACCTACATTATATACATAATTTCATTAATACCTTACAGTCACCTTATAAGGTTCACTTGCCCAGAGTTACAGAAATTATAAGTAAATGACCAAAGGAGGATTTCAAGCCATGTCTGTCTGACCCCCTGCCTCCTTCTATACCTGCCATGATCTTAACATACTGAGTATTTTATTCTAGGTGGATTTTTTTGACATGTTATTTAGAGCCATTTTATTCATAAGTAATATATTTGTTAATTTAAAATAAAAGCCATTAGTAAATAAAAATTACCCAATATCCTTCTACTGAGAGATAACTAATGTTGATATTTTGAAAAATGTTTATGTTCATGTAACTTTTTTCCTGCAAAAATGATATGTTAGTTTGGTAGGGCTGACATAACAAAGCACCACAAACTGGGTGGCTTAAACAACAGAAATTTATTGTCTTATATTTCTGGAGGCTAGAAGTCCAAGACAAAAGTATGGATAGGGTTGGTTTTTTCTGAGAGCCTTAATGGACAATCTGTTCCATATATCTCTCTCCTAGTTTCTTTGGTTTGCTAACAATCTTTGGTGTTCTGTAGCTTGTAGATGATACACTGCCTCAACTTCAGCCTCTGTCTTCACATGGTGTTCTCCTATTGTCTATGTCCAAAATTTCTCCCTTTTTATATGACACTAGTCATATGGCCTTATAGCCCATCCAACTACAGTATGACTTCATCTTAACTAATTACATCTGCAATGATCCTGTTCCCAAATAAAGTCACATTCTGAGGTACTAGGAGAAAGGACTTCAACATACGAATCTTGGGTTGGAGGTGTGAGGGATGGACACAATTCAACCATAACAAATAGGTTCCTAGAATAGGTACTGTTTTGTCACCTTAATATATTGTGAATGTATTTCTATGCCACTAGATAAAATGTGTTTCTCCATAATTTTTATAGCTATATATTATCACACTGTGTTTCTGTCCTTGGAAATTATTTAACTAATATCTAATTTATGTACTTTTCCAATGCGTATTTATAATACTTTTAACCTCCAAAAACCAACCCCTCCTTCAAGGTAACTGGTTAGTATACTTCTGTTATTACTTGCTTAATTTCTAGATGTAGAATTTCTGGTTCAAAAGGTTATATGTTTTTAAGGTGTTTGAAACAATTGTCCTGCAATGAGGTGGCACCATTGTGGGCATTATCATTTAATGTTTTCCAACTTTATAGAGGAACGTGAAATCTTGATTATGTACTTTAATTATGCATTGAAGTTGCATATTTTTAATAAAATTGTTCATATTCTTATTTTCTTTTGGAAATATTTTAATGAACAGAATAGATTTGTAAAGCCATAGCTGAGAGTATCAAACTCATGGTGCTATTCAGGTGGACTTTTATATAAGCCGCTGCCTTAAACTTTTCTAGGTCATTGTACTACTCCACCATTTGGAAATTATTTAGATTGCTATGTTCTGACTTGGGTAGAGAGGCAAATACTAAGCCATTCTTTCTCTGAATTATTATATAAGAATAGATGTATGTAATTTTTAGAATGCCAGAAATAAATGCTGTTATTATAAATCCTTTATAATATAGTTTTATAATATGAATTTACTATTCTATTTGCATCTTATTTATATTATTATGTTAAACTTATTTATTATAAGTGACTTATTATTTTTCTTTAAATGGTACTCATAAGTGTTGACCCATATTCAGTACCTTTCTGAAATGTGAAGCTCATGTATATGTATGTAGTGACTCATGTATACAAATTTATGCCATACCTTCTTCAGGTTTGAGACACTTGGAACATTAATAATTCTTTGGAGGGAAAGGCAGAGTGGATAGAATGTTACTGCATCGTCTGAGGAATCCTGAGGCATATCTGGATCTTGATTGTAGAAAGCCTTATTAATAAAGTAAAATAAATTCAGCAGCTGCCTGATGCCAAGGACATTTATGTCCTCTTTTTCTTGGATCACATTCTAGACCACACTTGCTATCAACAGCATTAACATTATGGATGCACTCTGCCTGTGACTTACATATGGCTATTTGGGGCCACCTTCACCTCCCTGTGCATTAAAAATAACAGCTGTTAGCATTCATTGTATACTTACTGAGTCTAGGCACTGCACTAAGTGCTTTCTGCATGTTATGCCCTTTAATTCTGACAGCCTGTTTGAATGTATGCATCATTATTTTCCTATGTTTAAGCAAAGAATCTGATCCTTAGAAAAACAATGTTTAAGTGTGTACAGTTGATAATGGACGAGCTGAGATTTGAACCCAGGTATTCTGTGCTTAAACAGACCCTGTGTGCTTAACCTAGCAGTAAGAAAGGAAGAAAAGTTCTGATTCTCTCCCAGGGACCAGCTCCCTATGGGAAGAACCATCCTAGCCAACAGGTCTGCCCTCCACAGCTGTAAGTGAACCAAGGTTACACCTGAAGGGCCAGCCCCACCATTTAGCCAGACAACTTGTACCTGTCAGGGAAAAATCCACCGAGGTAGTGATTTGACTGAACCTACTTATTTGTCTCTATTAGGTGGTAAATTCCGTGATGGGCAGGCAGAGAAACATCCTAAGTTCTCTTTGCAGTTCAAAGCCAAGTACTTTTTTTAAGTGGTTTTTTTTTTTTTTGAGTCTACTTGATAAAACAATAAATGAAAGGATGGTTTTGATTTGCTTTGAACTGATCTCATTTGATCTTCTCTTTATTTTATTTGTGTAAATCAGAACCATGGTTGCCTTGGCAAATGATAGAAATATACTTAGAAAGACCCATAGGACTGGATGCTTCCTGCCTTGTCAGTTTGTCAATAATTTCTCTGCCACCCTTTAAATGATCCCCATCTGCCTGTAAAAATGCAAAGATCCTTGAGATTGTCCATCTTTTGTTTTATTGATTTGTTTTGGGAGACACTCAGTTCCTTCTCCCATATTGGTTTACCTGACTTTGAAGAACACAGGAAACATGCTAAGGCCTTGGCTGGTAAATATTGGGGCCAGAATGCAAACCAGGTCTGCTGGGGACCAGGCAGATAATGTGTGAGGAAGCAGGAAGCAGGCAGCTGTAAGAGACAACACTAGTGACAAGAGGTGTTGGCACATTGGAACATGGATTTCTGCTTAGAGGCACAGTTGCCTCTTCACCAGCCAGTTCTTGCTGGGTGGGACCACAGACCCATTGTGTCCAGATATTTCCACTTTTCTTGAGAAAACAGAAATAAGTATTTTGGTGCTAATCTTGGGAAGTTTTAATGGAGGAAGTGTCTCCCATTTTTCAGACATCGTAAGAGCCATGTTTTCACAACAAAAAAAGCATGGCTGAATTGTGAATATGGCCCACAGTCTCCAGCTTGTTCCCACTGCACCACAGTGTCCCGGCACCCTGGACGCTTTGTCTCTGTGCCCCCAAGGACCTGGCCCAGTTCTCTTCTTGCACAGGAGGTTTTCAGAGCCATTTATCTGATGGATGAATGAGAACTTTGGTGTTCAGAAATTAACCCTAAGTTGGGGTTTTTGAAATGATGGAATTTAGTGAGTCCACAGGTCCCTTTTGCCTTTCCTCAGATAAGATAAAAAATGTTTCACTAGGTATAAAAAGCATGTAAATAGAGGAGCTATTCTTGGGCCAAAATCTTAATGAAATGGAGGTAGTGGCTCATATTCTTAGAGTAGGCAGTTAGTTATGATCTGTAACCTAATCCTACTTAGGATACCAGGAGGCCAGCAAGGAGGAAGTCATGGCCACCTATTGGGAAAGGCAGACTGGCTGCGCTCCACAAAAAGCCAGATCAGACCAGATAGGCCCAAGGTGGCAGGTGCCATGACGGGAAACCCCTGACCAAATTAGGAAGAAAAAGTGGGAAATCCCGCCTTCCACCCCAATTAATGAATATTCCACCCTCTAGTGAACAACTATCCATAAAAGATAGAAATCCAACCCTCAATGTGCTCGCTCCCTCTCTCCTACCTCTCTCTCTCTTTCCCTCACTCTCACATCTCTGTATTCTTGCTTTAACAAACATTCCCGCCTGTGTCGCTCATCCACTGTGTTGTGTGTCTGTCCTTGAATTCTTTCTCATGACAAGACCAAGAACCTTTGGTGACACCTTTAGGATGGCCAGGAGGGCCCTGCAACAACATGGGCAATATAGGGTGAGTTAGTAATACAGCTCCGGGTACTGGATAAGGTATTGAGAAGAACTGAATTTCTCATTCAACCAGTATAATCTCAAAGAATTCTGTTCATAAAAAGTGCAGTTTAATTATTTGTAGTTTAAAGAATCAATGAATAAATGAATCCTAATGGGAGGGGATTCTGAATATTTATGTATATTAGGACTGTCCAAAAGGATGTTCTGCAATAATGGAAAGGTTTTTATATTCATTGTCCTATACAGTAGTCACTAGCTACATGTGACTACTGAGTACTTGAAACTAAAGAACTGTGTTTTTTATTTTATTTATATTTAATTAATTTAAATTTAAATAGCTAGTAGTGGGGCACCTGGCTGGCTCAGTTGGTTAAGCATCCGAAACTTGGTTTTGGCTCAGGTCATGATCTCATGGATTGTGGGATCGAGCCCCACTTGGGGCTCTGTGCTCAGTGGGGAGTCTGCTTGAGATTCTCTCTCTCTGCCTCTCCACTCACTTGTATGCTCTCTCTCATAAATAAATAAATAAATCTTAAAAAATAAATTTAAATAGCTAGTAGTTACCATATAAGTACCTAGTGGTTACCACATTGTACAGCATAGTGGAGAGATTTAGCCCATCCTTCTGGTTTACAAGGGGAGTTTGCTGAACTTCAGTAAATAACTTAGATAGGGACTGACTTATGTAGCAGAATATAGTTATTGTGAAGTGGCTCTGTTCTTTAGAACTTTCATTTTTACATTTATTGTTCAGTACACCTCACACAGTGTGGGTGGCAAGGAGTTTTTCAAACCGACTTGTAGAAGTTTGTTAGACTCTGGATTTTCCAAATTTTACCATTCTTTAGGTCATACTTTTTATGCATTTTATATATTTTCATATGTTTATGAATTTTATACATTTACACATCCATTTTATTCACTGAAAAATTAGACAAACTGAAACTTTTTCTATTTGCCCCTGATATAAAGCAAGATGACAGTTTTCAAAGTTTGCACTAATTTGTTAGCACAAGCATATCCCATAATAATAGGTTTTATTTTTTTAAAGATTTATTTATTTATTTGAGAGAGCGAGCGTGAGCAGGAGGGGCAGAGGGAGAGAGAGAATCCCAAGCAGACTCCACGCTGAACATGGAGTCCAACATGGAGCTTGATCTCATGACCCTGAGATCATGACCTAAGCTGAAACTAAGAGTCACTTAGCTGACTATGCCACCCGGGTGCCCAATAGTTAGAATTTTTTTTTTAAGACTTTTTATTTGTCAGAGAGAGAGCACAAGCAGGGGGAGTGGCAGGCAGAGAGAGAAACAGGCTTCCCGCTGAGCAAGGAGCCCATGTGAGACTTGATCCCATGACCTTGGGATCATGACCTGAGCTGAAGGCAGATGCTGAACTGCCTGAGCCACCCAGGGGTCCCAATAGTTAGGATTTTTTAATGAGGATATGCGTTTCATTTGGGAAGCAGACTAAAAGCTATGAAGATTGCTCAGTATTATGTGATGCAGAGAAGTTAAAACAGTTTCTTCAGTGTTAGTGAGAAATCATGAGGAGATACTTATTTATTCTATGATTAGCAAGGTAGTCTAGTAATGTTTTGACAGTGGCCATATGAACAGTACCATTGACATTCAGGTGCACATGTAAGAGGAATAATGGAATAGTAATCAGATTAAAGAAAACGACAGTGGTATAGCTGCATCATGGTGGTTGTGTCAACCATATGGACAAGAACCGGGAATGTGCGATTCCATGTGTATCACACAACCCATCCCGTTTAGTCACCCATAGAGAGTATGGAATTTTAGAGATAGCCCAAGTATCCTAGTTATGTTGAATCCTAGTTTGATTCCCCTGAGAGTGAAACCTAAGTCAAATGTGGCATCTCTGAATGTAGTGTATTGGCAAGTGATACCAGGGAGCAGCCATGAGAGACCAGGGATGTAAAATGGAGACGGAGGCAAAACAATAGAAGGGCACATTACAGAGTTGTTCCTCCTTGTGGGAGATCCTTGCATAAACATGTGGGGCTTCTTGAGCACTCTCGTGAAATGCATCTCAGAACTATCTACCCAGGGGACAAAGGATGAAACAGTAACCCCTTGGCTTCCATCACTCATTAGTCAAGGGTGGCCTCATGGAAGTTAACTCCTGTCTAATATGGGTTCTGCAAGAGCAGACTCTGAGATAAGGATTCCTATAGTTTATTTGGGAGGTAATCCCAGGAAACACTGGTAAGGGAACGGAGAAGTAAAACAAAATGAAAATGAGGCAAGAGAGAGTACATTAGTTAAAATGTTACCACTATTGGCAACTGCAGGTTAATCCCAGTGGGAAACTCTAGGGACTAGTGTAGAACACCTCCAGTGGCTATAATTCTATCACCTGGCTACCCTTGTGTGCAAAAGAAGCTGGGAAATATAGTTTTTAGCTGGGCATGTTGAAACATCCAACAAAACTTAAAGAGAGAGAAAGTGCATCTTGAGGAGAGAGTTACCAGTCTCCGACAAGATACACAATAGATGTTCTTCAAATAGTTGCTGCATTCCCCCCTTTGCTTTGGCTGAGATGATGATGATGATGATGATGATGATAATTCCATCCTGATTCTTCAGTGTATCAGAGATCATTAAACAGAAATCATTTGGTTGTAAGGAACAAAAACTCATTCAAACTGGCTTAGAAAGAAAAAGCAGGGGGCTCCTGGGTGGCTCAGTCAGTTGAGTATCAGACTCTTGGTTTCAGCTTGGGTCATGATCTCAGGATCGTGGGATCCAGCCCTGTGTTGGGCTCTGCACTCAGCCCAGAGTCTGCTTGGGAATCTTTCTGCCTCTTCCTCTCCCTCTGCCCCCCAACCTCACGTGTGTGCTCTCTCTCTCTTTCTTTCTCTTGAGTAAATAAATCTAAAAAGAAAGAAAGAAAAAGAAAGAAAAAAAGGAAAGAAAGAAAGAAAGAGGATAGGAAGGAATAAGATTTATCAAAAGGCAAGAAGTTAAGACAGACTTTATGAGGGAGAAAGAGAGGGAAATGAGATCTGGGAGGCAGAAAATCAGCTGGAAGAGTTTTCCAAATCATCTTGCTGGGCCCTTGTTATATCTGCTCTTTGCTTCTCTTTGTGTCTTGACTCCATTTCTCTGATTTTTAATGTAAATATCTTGCTTTGCTTTTTTTGTGTTGAAAGAAGACAGTATCTGCCTCAAGCCTAATTCTAACCTCACAATTCAAGTGTCCATTGCTGTTGCCACAGATCCTCAAGAGACGAAAACGACAGACTCACCCTCACCTATGGCATGGTTCACCCTGGGGTCCTATTGCCAGATTTGGGGTGAGGGACAGGACCATGTAGCATACAAGGCTAGCCAATTTTGGGGAGGGGAAGAGATTCTTCAAGACAGGACAATGGGTGAGGAGAAAATTGTTGCTATTTCTACCTTACTGATGATACTAACTTTTTTCAAGTATGATAAAATGCAAAGTTTATAAGAAAGCAGAGTCCCAGGAATTTGGTAATCAAAGCTAAATCACAAACTCCCAGGAGACTGACGGTAGTAGTTTCACAATAATTGAGAAACTAGCACAAACAAGGTATCTCTCTGGGTGGTGACAGTCATTTAGATGTTGGGGATACTAATCTTCAGACTTATCTCCTGTGCAGCAAGATGAGGTACTTATATGTTTTATACATAGCATCATTGAATTCATTAATCATTAGAGGTGCTTGGTATTAAAATTAGCAGCAAATGATGAGTGTCCTTGATTGCAGAATTGGGATATATTTTTCACTTGTGATGCTCAAGAGTGATTTGGATATGTTTTGATAACTGTTCCAAGTTTCTTTGCCAGTTTCAGAAGAACTCATCACAGCAGAGCGGGTGGGGTTGCAGCAATGGGGGGCAGAAGAAGGGGGGAGTCTGACTTACTTCCAAGTGATGACTTGCAAATTGTACTTTGACAATTGACATTTTATAAAATTTGTTACCCAGAGCACCCTTTAAAATGTACTTGAATTCTGAGTTTTGACTGTGAATTCTAGAAGGTGAATTGCCTCTGTCTGTTGTTGGGAACAAAAGTTTTACCCTACCTATCAATTGACAAGAAACAAATTAACAGGAGAAAAACAGATAAAAATTAATAACATGTATTTTCTCTTATATAGTTAGGAGAGACCCAGGAAAACTGAGTAACTCTTGAAATGGCTGAAGCCATTACCTTAAATACCATCTCCAGCTAAAGACAAAAAAATATGTTGAGGATAGAGAGTCAGTTATGGGAGGTTGCCAGGAAAAGCACCTTAAACAAAGATAATGTTGTCATGCAAATTTAAGTCCCCACCTTCTGCACTGATAAGAGTTTGTAAAGATTTGCTCATCATCCTCTCCTGTACTCCCTCACAAATGGACATTTCTCTTACAAATGTCAGTGCCTCTTACAAAAGAATAACTTCTACTCAGTTTTCAGAGCTTCTCCTGTGTTTGTAATTTTTTTAAATAATCAGTCTAAAAGGATATTTTACCAAAAACATATTTTGAGATGCCAAATTCAAATTCTGCTCTCCTACTTTGTCCATCCATCCATCCATCCATCCATCTATCCATCTATATGTCTTCATTCTAAGGTAGTGTCAGCATGGAACTGTTGACTCAAATGCCTTGGTTAAAAAAATATATCATGGGGCTGGTATTGACCAGCCTGGTGCCAATCTTCATGTATGCTTTAAGGATAAAGTAATTATGGTGGACTCTATTAGTCCCACTACCAGGCTAGTGCACAGCCCTCCCCCAGCTTCCTCTGCTGTCCTGAATGTTGACTGCTAACAGGTTAGAGCTGCCCCTTCTCTAGAGAATTGCCTTTGACTGAATGGAAGCCACCATACCCAGGAACTTACACTCTTTAGGGAAACCTACAGCCATTAACAGTCTAATACAGGGGTACAAAAGGCTGGTTCCCCTACCTCAAGGAGGGCACACTTCTGGTATGATTCACACTTCAGAGCCCTTGTGAGGGCAGACTGTACCTCACCTCTAGCTGATACCATGTCCTCCATGTCCTTGCTCAACTACTTCCCTTTATCTCTCTTTTTTCCTAAAGAGTACTCCCCCAATAAATCAAGAGTACCTGAATCGGGACGCCTGGGTGGCTCAGTCATTAAGTGCCTGCCTTTGGCTCAGGTCATGATCCTGGGGTCCTGGGATCGAGCCCCACATCGGGCTCCCTGCTCTGCAGGGAGCCTGCTTCTCCCTCTCCCTCTGCCCCTGCTTGTGTTCCCTCTCTCGCTGTGTCTCTCTCTGTCAAATAAATAGAACCTTAAAAAAAAAAAAAAAAAAGAGTACCTGAATCTTTGTCTCAGGCTCTGCCTCTAGGGAACCTGAACAATATAGGAATATTACTGTAGTTAGACCTTGTTTATAAAAAAGCATATTGGCAAAGGAAGTTGTAGAGGGTTCTGTTTCTGTGAAATACTGATATTAAATGCAGTGAAATATGATTTAGTGAAAAAAGAACTGGACTTGAAAATCAAGGCTTGAATCTTTGTTCCTCCATGTGACATTAAACAAGTCACTTTCTGAATGTCAGCTCCCTCATTGGGGTCGTGAATTTTGGAAAAATAGAAATTGGAAAATAGAAAATTTTCCTCATTGGAAAAATAGAAATACTAACCTTCCTTTCATCATCTGTTACTAATCTGGTGTTTTGTAGACATAGCCTCTTTTCAGTAGTGTTACACTGACAAGTTGGAGAAATATGTCTGGATATTTAGATGTTTTGGATAACCTTTAGGCAATGAGATGTGCTTAGCACAGTACCTAATATATCGTGGCCTTCAGAAAATGTGAATTTTGAGCAGTTATTTTTAAATATTTATATTGAAAAAGACATATGTTTTTGAGTATTGACTGACTTCAAAGATAGCTCAAGCCATAGAACAAAATCTAGAAAAGGCTTGTTAAAAAGTAAAATTCAACTAAATACATTTGAAGATCTAATTGGCTTTATTCAGTGATTCATGAATTGGGCACATCCCATCTAGCAAGTAGAAAGGAGCCCCTAGGAATTGTATAAAATGGAAGGTTTTTGATAAGAAGGAGGGTGGGGCAAGGAAGTTGTTAGCAAAAGAAAAGATTGTTTCAGGCAAGGTCATAGTCTCTTAGTGGGAAGGACAGGGCGCTTTTCAGTTGGATTACCTCATCTTCCTGGGGTAGGGGGCCTAAGCGACCAACTACTTCATTAGTGCTGACCAGAAAGTTCCTGACTAAGACTGCATTTCTGAGGGAGGTTGATACTGCAGGTAGATTAGGTATTAAGTACTGGTTTGGTGACTTAGCCTAGCATCAAATGACTCCATTTTGTGGTTTTCTTTTAACAGGCTCCCGTACAAGGATCTAGCTATTTTTTTTTTAATTTCTTAAAATTTTTAAAAGATTTCATTTATTTATTTGAGAGAAAGACACGAGAGAGATTGAGAGAGAGTGACAGAGAGAGAGAGGGAGAGCATGAGCAGAGAGAAGGGGCAGAGGGAGAGGGAGTGGGGCTGGATCCCAGGACCCTGGGATCATGACCTGGGCCCAAGACAGACACTTAACTGACTGAGCTACCCAGGCACCCCTCTAGCTATTTTTTTTAAGTTGGATTAGTATGGAAGAAATGGATTAAGGACATTGTTTGACCAACTTATATTGAGTTTGATGCATGTACCAACATTCATTATTTTGAGAAATTTATTTTTGTACTGAAGCATATGAACAATTAAAATTTCCTACACTATTCCTTTATCAAAGTGAAAGATTTTCTGTCTTGAGACGATGATGTGAATCTTCTGAAAATGACATTTTGTAATTTATACAGTTCTTCCAAATTCACTGCATCAGGCTTATGCTTAAATACATATGATTTAATGAGGAGAGTTGAACTATTTTAGAAAATTCTCTGTAGAAACTTAGCAGTAACTAGCAGCTGTATGCTCATGGCATTAATTTGTGTCACTTCTTGACACTTCTAGATTTTGTAAAGTTCCTACCTTGACTTCTGCAGCACAAAAAGATTCAAATGTTCACCTGATGTCAAATGAATTAATTTCACTCTAATATTGAATGTTACACATGGAATGTATCCTCCATGAGCATGAGCTTGTCTGTCAACTTTACCTCTACAATTCCATTACCGAGAGTTGTGCCTGTTTCCTGGTAGGCACACAGATATTTCCTAAATGAGTAGATGTATGAATAAATTAATTAGTTATTTTTCCACCTGGAATGTCATTCCTCATCAACGTCCCTTGTTTCATCATTTTCTCCTCCAGAACCATCTCACACTTATAGATTGTTCCTTTACTTATTTTAGAACTTTCATAAAAGAGATTTCTTCCTCTATTTTGAGAGGCTTATGGTTTTCCTGTCTGCCCTCTTGAGTTAGGTTGGTGTTTCCCACCATAAACTGGGCTTTTGCAGCAGGAATAGGGTTCATATCCCAAGGATGTCCTATGTAATTAATTAAACACTCCCAGTGGGTAATTCTGGGCAGTTGAGGAATAAAAATAATACTGTTGCCAAGAGCTGTAGAACTGATTCAACTTTACCTTGAAACATTACATGAATTCTCCAGTGAGTGCTTTTGGCTTTTATTCACTCCTCTTTTCCTATTCTAGGACTGTTCAAAAAGCTTTTCATTCTGCAGTCAGTGATAACATTTAAATGGCAAATTTTCTTGGAAAAAGAAACAGCTGGGTTAATTTTATATTGTATAGTAAATGGCTGCTAGCAGATCCTTTTCTGCAGGTGGGTTCTCTTATAGGGGAAAACATTTGGAAACTAAGGGGAGAAAGAAAGTTATCACCAATGCCAGTCCAACTCCCAAAACAGTTAGGATCTTCAGTCAGCTTGAGAATCAGGTGAATAAGAAAACCGTGTGTGTGTGTGTGTGTGTGTGTGTGTGTGTGTGTGTGTGTGTGTGTGTGTAAAAGAAGTCTTAAGTTACTGGTCATTTGGATATAGTTTTCCTCTTTAAACAGTATCAGAATTACTTTAAAAAAATCAGGGGCGCCTGGGTGGTTCAGTCAGTTAAGCATCCAACTCTTGGTTTCAGCTCAAGTCATGATCTCAGGGTTGTGAGACTGAGCCCTCCATCAGGCTTTGCGGTCAGCATGGAGTCTGTCTCTCCCTCTGTCTCCTCTCCCTCCTCCCACTCTCGCTCTCTCTCTAAAATAAATAAATACATCTTAAAATCAGAATTACTAAGAGCAAAGGAAGATCAAGCCATAGAAATGGCATTATTTACAAGGGAGTTGATCCTCTAAATTGCAGGGCATGACACAGGTTTTCATTTCTTGTTAAGGATTTTGTCTTTCTCTCAGTACCTCCCCAATGGAATTCTGTGATTCAAAAATATCACAAGTGAGAATTGTATGAATGACTCATGCAAAATACTCAGCATTTTCTTCCTCTTGGGAGTATAAGTATCAAAATCTACCCCCCAACATACACACCTTTTTTTTTTTTTCAATAAAAACATCATGTGTGTCTCACTGGAAGAAAAGGAGAGATTCATAATGAAGGGTTGGCCTTTCCAGAAATTATATTTATGTTATTTAATGTTGTTAATCAATTTTATTTAATGTTAAATGTATAATTGTATTGTTTAGTGATGAGACAAATCAGTTTCATAGTAATTATGATTTCATATGATAATTTTTATTGAATGCTTTTTGTGAAGAAGACTAATGTAGTTATTACACGATTTTGGACAAGTTAAAGATCAGACAGGCCTTGATTTTGGCCCCGATCCTGCCATAACATTAGAATAATGTGGAAAGTTGTATTCTTCCTGAGCCTCAGTCCCAGATCTATATAGTGGGTCCAGTTTGAGAGTGACATGTACTAGCTGGCCTCCAAGATGGTTTCCAGTGACCCCCACCTCCTTGGTAGTCTCATCTTTCTTTGTGTAGCTCCTTCCCACACTGCAGTGAGTTGGTCTGCCAATGGAGAAGCCCAGGAGGCAGGAATCTGAGGCCTTTAGCCAACAGCCAGTCAAGAAATGAGGCCTCCAGACAATCACATGAGTTACCTTAGCCTTGAAAATGTATCCTCCAGGGACGACTGGGTGGCTCAGTCGGTTAAGCTTCTGCCTTGGCTTAGGTCATGATCCCAGGGTCCTGGGATCAAGTTCCACATCAGGCTCCTTGCTCAGCAGGGAGCCTGCTTCTCCCTCTGTCTCCTGCTCCCCCTGCTTGTGCCCCCCCTCTCTGACAAATAAATAATATCTAAAAAAGAAAAGAAAATGTGTCCTCCAGCCCAAGTTGAGCCTGGAGATGACTCTAGTCATAGCTGACAGTTTGACTGCAATATCATGAGACACCCTGAGGCAGAACCATCCCTCTAAACTCTTCTGGATTCCTGACCTGATGAAGTAGTAAACGTTTGTTGTTTTAAGTGGCTAATTTTGGGACTAATTTGTTACATGATAACTAGTATGTATTATGATAGAAAAAAGAATATTCTTTAACTATAAACAAGTGAAAGCTTATTGAATATTGTACTCACATGTAGTGAGTACATGAGATGTGTTTTAGAATTTTTCCTTACACAAACCCTATGTTCTCTGCTAGTTTTCAAATCATATTATGATTAATTATCTCCTGAAGAACTTGTTTAAAACACATACAACTAGACTCTACCACCAGAAAATTCTGATTTAGTAAATCAGGGGTAGGGTTGAGGCATCATCCTCCTTCCCTCCTTCCCTCCCTTCCTCCCTCCCTCCTTCCTTCCTTCTTTCTCCCTCCCTCCCTCCCTCCCTCCCTCCCTCCCTTCCTTTCTTCCTTCCCTCCTTCCATAGACTCCACACCCAACACAGGGCTCCATCTCAAGACCCTGAGATCATGACCTGAGCTGAAATCAAGAGTGGGATGCTTAACCGACTGAGCCATCCAGGTGCCCCCAAGGCATCTTTATTTTTAACAAGCATCCTAGGTGTTTGAGATACAGGTTACTCACTTACACATCAGCTCTCAGAAACTGCACTTGTCAAACTGAGCTGTTCGATACTCTCAGAACCAGCTCTAGCCCTTCTTGCATATCCTAGGATGACAACTCCTCCCGGTTTGCCATGGTATTTCCCAGTTCCAACATGGAGAGACCTCTGTCCTGGGAAGCCCCTCAGTTCTGGGCAGAGATGATTGGCCATTTAGCATCTTCCCATAACAGCCACTGCAAACGGAATGCCCTGTTCACGCCAGTTCCTGCAGTTCCACCTGCCAGTGTCTAACAACATTCAAGGCCCAGTTCAGTTGCCACTTCTTCATCCCAGACAACTTTTCATATTCTTCGCCATTATCTTGAGAGCCTTTGGATTTTCAAAGCACATTTTCTTTTATAGTACCTTATAAGAGTAACATTTGTAGCTTCTATATCCTTTATAAATCCTTGGAGGCAAAGACTGCTGTCTTATTCATCTCATAATTGAATGTCAGACTCCTTGATTTGAAATGTCGATTTAAGTTCAGGTGCTAGCTTGCTGCAGCCCTGAGGAGTAAGCCTTTGGGGCAAGGTAGAAATCATCTCTCTTTAGTGAAGTTTCTCAATATGCTCCCTTTCAGGATGTGTGAATTTAAAGCAATCCTGTATTCTTCACTCTCAAAACATTAAATAGGCTGCCATTATAAATAGGATGCTGCACTAAAGTCAGGTGACTTTTTTCCTGACACCTGATGGTTCTTCCCTGGCAGGAACCTGAGTTCTGGGTTCCTAGGGACTTTCACTTATACATACCCAACCTCTGTCAGATTTACCAATGATGAAAAACAATATAAAATTACTTTGTAGATGGCCTGTTAAAATTTGCCAAGGAGTTCATTATAATGATAAAGATCAAAGAAGCAGGGAACTCAATATGCTTAATTATGACTTCAAAATGGAAAGAAATCAGTCATCCTCGAAAAGGATTAAGTTTTCTTTGCCCAATTTCAGATGGATTCCATACAAATGGAAGACTGCACTTGGGAGACAGATGATTTTAATGAGGAGTTTGAAGTTTAGACTTGAAGGCATATTCATTCAGGTGATCTAGGGAAGGGGGGAGGGAACGATTGTTTTCAACTGTCATTATTTTTATTGTGCTTGTTCTCCTAAATTGTAAAATTTATACTCTCCATGGTGAAGGCAGAATAACAGGAGGAAGTTTCTGGACAATAATAAGACTGTCATGTATTAAATACTTTGTGCAAGGATCTGTGCTAAAAGAAAACATCTCTTTTTAGTAGGGTTTCTCATTACGCTCCCGTTCCCTTTGTTGTCAATTTAAAGTAATCTTGTGCGTTATCCATTTGTTGCATATTGCATGATTCAATTCAGTTTTCCCAATCTCACAAAGGAGGAGATACTATTACTGTCTCCCTTTTACAGATGAGGAGGTGGAGGCTCCATGGTTAAGTGATTCACCTGGGATCACACCCAAGTTACATGAGTGAGCCAGGATTCAAAGCCAGGAAGTCTGACAACCAATCCGAAAGCTCATGACTACTAGATCATCTTCCCTACCACCCTCACCACCTTTTTAAACAAAAGGCTTCTACTGAAACCAGTTTTTTTTTTTGGAAAATCACTTTACAAATGGTTTACTAATACATTAACGAAGTGCCGAGTTTACTTTAATTACTTCATTCCTTCTATGTTTGTTTCCCCAGAGGTTGTATACTAATATATTCATATTTTCTCATTGACTGACATTATAATTTCAGAAATGTTTCATCCTCCCCACCCTCTAATTAACAGCTTCCTCAGCCTCCAGCTCGCAGTCTTGCAGGCTTTCCTTTCGATCCCCTCACCTTAGCCTGTCAAATAATTTTTTTTATGTTGAAGGAATTCTTCATGAAAATCTTTTCTAACATAGACAATCAGCCCTCAATTTGCAAGTTCTTTAAATTTTGATTTTCATATATTAAGTTGTCTTAAAAAAGGTCACACATGGAGATGAAGTGAGAAATCTTGTGTTGATAAGATTCCCAGGAGGAAACCTCTTTAGAAAGTTCACTTTCAAGAAAGCAACCTAGACTCTGGTCTAATTGCAGTTGGTATTAAGAGACTAATGGAGATCTGATATCAGACTTGAGAAGGACATAGTTCATGGCTTTTAATCTCACTCACATTAGGGGAAAATAATGAATGAGGATTTTTACCAAAGTAAAGGACTGTGAAGGACAAAGAGAAAAGGAAGGTTATCTTCAATAATAATAGGAAATATTAAGGAAGAGGAAGAAAGTGCATCTGAGTCTCCATTAAATACAAGGAATAGTAGGGCCAAATCCTTCATTTTGCTTTGGCATTTAAGTTGAGAGATAAAGAGGAACCTATTTTTTGTTTTGTTTTTTAATTATTGGAGCTTTACGCTGCAGTCTCTCTCATCCCATTGTAGTTGGCAAGCCATTCTGGGACAAGGAATGGATCCAATCAGTGTTGTTTTTCTCAGCATAGAAAATGTCAAACAGGGACACCTGGGTGGCTCAGTCAGTTAAGCCTCTGCCTTTGGCTCAGGTCATGATCCCAGGGTCCTGGGATCGAGTCCCACATCGGGCTCCTTGCTCAGTGGCCAGGAGCCTGCTTCTCCCTCTGCCTGCCACTCCCCCTCCCCCCTGCTTGTGCTTGTGCTCTCTCTCTTTCTCTCTGGCAAATAATTTAAAAAATCTTTATTTAAAAAAAAGGAAACGCCGAACATACAGCAGATATTCAATAAATATTTCCTTATGCAAATTTTATTTACCTACATATATTTTATTTCTTAACACTTTATTGAGGTATACTTGACATATAATAGGTGATGTTATTACCATTCTTAGTGTTTCTCATTCCTGTGCATAACTCAACATTTCCATCTGGTACCATTTCTCTTCTGCTAGAAAGACTTTTTTTGTGTGTGTGTGGCATATGTCTGCTGGTGATAAATGTTTTCAGCTTGATTTTGTCTGAAAAAGTCTATGTCATCTTTGTTTTTGAAAGACATTTTTGCTGTGTATGAAATTCTAGGTTGTGAGGGTTTTTGCGTTCAGCATTTTGAAGATGTTGCTTCACTGTCTTCTCACTTGTTTTGCTTTGAACAGGATAATTTCCATAATCCTTATCCTCCTTCCTCTCTACATAACGTGTCTTTTCTCCCTGGCTCTGTTTTCTCTGTATCATGTTTTGAGCAATCTAATTGTGATGTACGTTAGTGTAGTTTCCTTTATGTTTATTGTGCTTAGGAATTCATGAAGCTTCTTAGATCCATGGGCTTATAGTCCTCAGCAAATCTGGAAATTTTTCAGCAGTTATTCTCCAATTTTCTTTTCTGCACTGCCTTCTTCTGGGGATTCCAATTATGTTAGACCTCTTAAAGAGATCCCACAGGTCACTGGTGCTCTATCCATTATAAAATTCTTTATTCTTTGTTTCATTTTGGGTAGTTTCTATTACCATGTCTTTAAATTCACCAGTCTTTTCTTCTATAATTCTAATCTGCCATTAATCCTATCAAATAAAATGTTTATTTCAGACACCGTAGTTTTCATCCCTAGAAATTCAATTTAGGTCTTTTTTTTTTTTTAATCTTCTATGTCTCTACTCAACTTCTTGAACATCTGCAGTATGTTTATAGCTGTTGCAATGTCCTTGTGTGCTAATTCTAACATCTGTGTCACTTCTGTGTCAATTTCAATTGATTTTTTTCCTCATCACGGACTGTATCTTCCTCTCCGCATGTTTGGTAGTCTTTCCTTCAATACTAGATGTTGTGAATTTTGCCTTGTTTGATGATGGTGTGTGTGTTTGTTTCTATAATTATTATTGAGCTTACTTCTGGAAATTGGTTAAGTTACTTGGAATCAGATAGGTTCTTTCAGGTCTTGCTTTTAGGATTTGTTAGTCGGGACCAGAGAGGTGTTTGGTCTAGGGCTAATTACTCCCCACTGCTGAGAAAAGACTCCACTGAGTCTTCTATACAATGTCTATAAATTAAAGCTTTTCAATTCTGGCTAGTGGGCTGAAGCACAGTTCCCAGTCCTGTGTAAGATCAGGTACTCTTAACTTTAATCTTTTAGATGGTCCTCTCTCCTCCATGGGCAGCCCCCTCACATGCTGACGAGTACTCTGCTGAATACTCAAGGAGAGCCCTCTGCAGATCTCCTTCCATGATTCTTTCTGCCACCCTTTCCATTCCAGGGCTTTATCCTGAAAAACTATAGGGATTCTAGGAGATGCAAATAAGTGGCCTTCTTCAGCCTGATGGCTTCTTCCAGATTTCTAAGAAGGGATTTGCATGACAGTAGACCGTCTCTTAAAGCCTTATTCTGTGTTTCCAACGCCCTCCCCCCTCCAGTTCTACTCTACTGAGCAAATGTTTCCTCAAGCAGAGACCCAGGGCCCAGCTAGGTTTAGGGAGGAGCTCTTCCCCATGTCCCATCCTCCACCTCCAAGGCCAAGCCCTAGCTCCTCCTTGACCCTACCATCCTAAGATCCTTGTCTTTTTCCCTCTGGTGGAGTTGAGATGGAGTCCCTCTCCTTTGTGTGTGTGTGTGTGTGTGTGTGTGTGTGTGTGTGTGTGTGTGACTATTATTTTATTTTATTTTACTTTTTTATTTATTATTTTTTATTATGTTCTATTAGCCAGCATATAGTACATTAGTTTTTGATGTAGTGTTCAATGATTCGTTAGTTGCATGTGACACCCAGAGTTCATTACCCTCTCATCTCTCTCCATCAGTCTCTTACTTATAGAAGACCTCAGCTTTAAGGAGGAAGGTGGACTCTTATTGTTTTGCCCAATTAAAAAAAAAAGTAATAACATCCAAACCTGCTTATAAAACAGGGAACTTATTGGCTTATGTGACTGACAAGTCTGTGGTTAGAACTGGCTTCAGGTCAGAAGTTCAACTCAAGGTTATCAAAATTGATTAGATTGAACCATATGAACTTAAAAATATTTGTTTGACTTTCAAAATATGGAAACCTCATCATTTTTCTCTGTCCCTCAGCTCTATTTTCACCTGTGTTGGCTCCCTCTCAGAGAGATTCTTGCTATGGCAGCCCCAGCCTGTGTCTTCTCAGGTCCAAGTCCAGTGGAAACAATGTTGCTCCTGTTCTAAAGTCTCAGCAGAAGGTTCATGCTGGCCCATGGCCACTGGGAGGCACTGGCCGGTTTGGGTCTGGTCTATGTTCCAGCTCTAGAACAAGTAGTGGGCTCACCAGGAAGACCAGTTTTCTTGGAAGAAACGAGGAAGGGGGCCCAGGGGATGTGCTCAGACCATGGAAGTATCTTGCTCTGGATGCCAGCGTTAAACATGTAAAGACCAGTGCATTAGAGGGGACACTGATGAGCTGTTCCCTGCACTCCGAACTCCTCTAGCTAGCTCAAGGCTATCCACAATACACATAAATGCCATTTAAGCAGGTGTCCTTCCCACATGCTTTCAAAAAGCAGATGTGTGAAGTTGAATGTGTGTGAATGAACAGAAGGCAAGAGAAGGCGGTAGTATTTTTGTTTTGTTTTATTTAAAAGTCTCTTCTTTCTTTGTGCTTTTTGGGGGTTTTTGTTTGTTTGTTTTTGTTGTTTTTAGAGAGAGAGAGTGCACACAAGAACCCGGGCGGGGGGGGAGTTGCAGAGAGAGAGGGAGAGAAAATCTTAAGCAGGCTACATGCTCAGTGCAGAGCCCAAAGCGGGGCTTAGTCTCAGGACCCTGAGTCGAAGTCAAGAGTCAGACTCTTAACTGACTGAGCCACCCAGGTGCCCCTCTTTGTGTTTTTAATTAATGTCTGGTGTCCCTTTAACATCTCACTATAAAAGGAAATGAGGTGTAATTATATTTTATGAATTTCAATGGTCAGTTTGAGAAATTTTATCTGTGACCGTGACAACCACTGGCTGTCCATGGGATAATGGTGGTAAAGAATCCCTGATCAACTTCTCCATAGATGTGCCCCGTGTGGTATCTATAGAGAGAGGTAGTTTCTAAGATAAAAGTAGATAATGTGTATATGCAATCTAGATTTAAAGTTGTGTGTGTACACATGTATATGCAAAACATATACACAGATATACATATATGCATATTTGGAAGTATCATCCTCAAACCAGATATATCATTATCCAAAAAGTGCCTTCAACACCCATGTTAAAGACAGTCTTCTATACATTATTTTAAGTTTAATATCCTATTTGAATTTCCATAAGAAAGACTCTTGGGTAGGAGTTAGGACACCTGGGACCCACCCATCTCTGCAGTTAAATCCTTAAAAGACTTTTTAAAGATGAACTTCCTCTTTCTGGGCCTCACTTTCCTCATATTTAAAAGGAGAAGGTAGGACAAGACAATCCCTTTCAGATCAAGAATTCTGCGGTTCTCTAAATCCCCTCCCCCATTGGCAATATGATACATTTCAGTGGTGTGCAAATAAGAAATAAATCTAACAATGAAATGAGTCGTATTAAATAATTCAAGCAATAAAGAATAAAGTATACATCAAAATCACTTACCCCATAAGCAGATAGTGCTTGACATATTGATGAATTTTCTCCTAGACATCTCTCTCTCTGCCTATGTGCCCAAAGATATACCCATATGATTTTACATAAATAAGATTGACTATACTTGCTATTCAGTAATCTGCTGACCAAAGACTTAATTTGCTGTTATTAAAACTATAAATCCACAGCCTTGTACCAGCTGGGACCTAGGTGCTGCCCAGCAGTCTCTGTTTCCTTAGTCAGCTCTCTCTCTCTCTCACTCTCTCTCTCTACCTGCTGTTCTTCAGAGAAGTTATTTCAAACTGGACCACATCTCCTTAAACTTTGGCTCCATCCGTTTCTCCCTTCCCTGTCAGCAGATGCATTCATTTCTTACTTTTGGATAAAAGAGAATGCATTTCCTTGGACTTTCTGTGGCCAAACCTGCTTACCTAACTTACACACCCTCTTCTCTATCCTTTTTGACATGATGAATGATGTTCCTTATCCTGCTCATGCCTGACTTTTCCACCTGTGCTCTGGATACCTGCCTCTCCCATCATGGTGCGGCCCAATACAAGCCTTTGGTACTGAGCTCCCCAAAGCTCAACCCACTTCAGGGCCACTAGCCTCTCCGTTCTTTGAATAGACTGACTGTTTCCTGCCTTAGGACTCTTGCTGTTGTCCCTACTCCTGGAATGTTCTTTTCTCCACTCATCCTTGTTGCTTCCTGTCCTTCAGATCTCGATTTATTATTATTATTATTTAAGATTTTATTTTTAAGTAATCTCTACACCCAACATGGGACTTGAACTGGCAACCCTGAAATCAAGAGTTGCATGCTCCACAGACTGAGCCAGCCAGGTGCCCCCAGATTTCCATTTAGCTATCCTTCCTTTGCAAGTGCTTCTGTAACAGTCTCTGTGGATGCTTGTTCACCCTGGTAGACTTTACACCAGCGCCACGCTTATTTCTTTCATAGCACTGATCACAATAGACATTATTGGCTTCTTGGTTTGTTCCTATGTTCATTCTCTGTCTCTCTCACAAATTTAGAAACTTATAAGGCTAGGAACTCCATTTTAATCACTAATGTATACTCAGGGCCTAGCAGAGTTCCAAATACTATTATGAATGAATGAATGAATATTTTCCTAATTTGGAAAGCCATATCAGTTGAAGAAAAGCTAACCTAATGTTGTATCTGGGCCAACCTTGTAAACGTTTAGAGATGAAACTTTGTGGTATTGCCTTGAAGACTTCATGGCTCTAGTCTGGTTCTTGAACACTGTGCACTGTCTTCTCAAAATTAATAGAATCCTAATATATGTTCACATGAAAAGTAAGATATGAATAGACATTTTATTTATTTACTTATTTATTTTAGATTTTATTTATTTGAGAGAGAGAGCACAAGGGGGGAGGGGCAGAAGAAGAGGGAGAAGCAGACTCCCCACTAAGCAGAGACTCCGACATGGGGCTCAATCCCAGGACCCCAGATCATGATCTGAGCGGAAGGCAGACATTTAATCGGCTGAGTCACCCAGGCACCCGTATGAATAGACATTTTAATATTTATATGAATGTAGTCCTTTCCCTTACTTGTGAGAAATAAATATAGGAGATTTTTTTTTTAATGAGATAGCCCTTATTCTATGCATACAGTGTAACATTGGAAATACTTTGTAGAGAACTGACATAAAGCTTTGTAGAATCAAGACTTATTTGATGCAAGAGGTCAAAAATGTCAGATTTTCACAGACTATGAATTTGGGGTTTGGAAAAAAAAATGTAATTGTGTAATGCCATGTTATTTCTGTCACCACACAGTTAAGAGCTATTTTCAGACTACTGAAGTTAACAAAGAAAAATGTGTTTGAAAACATTTGTTATTTATCTACAAAATAATTCAGTCACTGAATAAGGAAGAAATATATTTCTCTGTAATTTACATTTTTTATAGTGGTCCAGCTAGTGCACAGTCATGCAGTATTCAACCTGGCAGTTGCTGATGGGTACTGTCTAACATTCAGTTGAAGAATTAGGAAGAAAGGAAATGGTTAGGTCATATGCATCTCCTGTTACAGAAATTTAGCTTTTGCTGAAATAATTTTTATTATAGAAAGCAGATTGGCATAATTTCTATTTAAATGGCAGCTTTTTCCCCGATTACCAAAATGACAACCTTTGTTGTCAAAATTAGGAAAATACAGAAAAACAAAAAAGCAGAAAATAAACGTCACTCTTAATTACAACATCCAAAGATAATGCCCATTTTTAGAATATACTGTGTATATATGTTCTACAAAATTAGAAGTATGCTATCAATATTGTTTTGTAACCTTATATTTTCACATATTCCAATGTGAAACATTTTGTATATCATCAGGAATTTTTCTAAGATTACTTTTTTCTAATGGCATGGTGCTATAACGTTGTATATTAGTTTATTTAATCAGTCTCTAATTATAAGGAAATGAGGTTGTTTTCACTTTGCTACCTTATAAGTAATGCTATAGGGAACATTTTAAGATATACGTCTTTATGCACATTTTTTATTTCTTAATTATAAATTCTTACAATGGAGTTCATGAGTCAATGGGAAGTCAGCACAACTACCCTTAGTTATTTAAAATGGATGTCAAGTTAAAATAGAAGGGAAATAATCTTATGTATGACCACCATATCTTTTGAAAATACTATTCCTTTTAGTAGATATTTGCAGACTAAGCTGAAGAAATCTATACTCAACTTGCTGGTGGGGCACTGTAATAAAGGCATACCTTGTTAAAAATAAAATAACTGAAGAGATCCCTGGATGGCTCAGTCAGATGAGCAGCCAACTCTTTATTTCACCTCAGGTCATGATTTCAGGGTCCTGGGATCAAGCCCCATGTCGGACTCTGCGCTCACTGGGGAGTCTGCTTCTCTCCCTCTTCCTCTGCTCCTTCCCCAGCTCATGCTCTTTCTCTCAAGTAAATAAATAAATCTTTAAAAAAAGAAAAGAATTCAGTATAGAGAACTTGGAATCTAGGAACTTACTTTGTATTTCTATACCTCTCGGCGAGAAAGGCAGGGTCCAGGTATAGCTCCCCACCCTGTGTCCACAGAATTTAGAGAATTGCCTGGTGTATAGGAGTAAGTTAGGATGTATCTAGTGAATGAGTGAGAGAGTGAATCAACCATCATTGTTCTGATTAGTATAACAGAACTTTAAAAACCCTAATAGCTTATCCATACCTTTCAGGAACTGTGCTTCCTAACTTGTTTACTGACTTTCTGAATGGAAATGACAGCACTTGGAGAAGCAGACACAAATTTTAATCTTCGCTATGTGTTTTATTCTTTTTTTTTAATTTGATTTCATATGGATTTTTTTTTTAGATTTTATTTATTTATTCATGAGAGACAGAGAGAGA
This sequence comes from Eumetopias jubatus, assembly GCF_037043125.1. NCBI lineage: Eukaryota > Metazoa > Chordata > Mammalia > Carnivora > Otariidae > Eumetopias > Eumetopias jubatus. The sequence continues at coordinate 187,272,595 of NW_028274807.1, read as the reverse complement.
GACAGAGAGAGAGAGAGGCAGAGGGAGAAGCAGGCTCCCAAGGAGCAGGGAGCCCGATGCGGGACTCGATCCCAAGACCCTGGGATCATGACCTGAGCCGAAGGCAGACGCTTAACCATCTGAGCCACCCAGGTGCCCGCTTTGTGTTTTATTCTGTTCTTAGCCTTGTTTGTTCTTAGTTTTCTTCTCTGTAAAATGAGGATACAATACTCGGTTTTCCAGAAATTCTTGCCATTTCAAAGAAATTGTCATCCAAAGTCCGTTCTCTTTTCCCTCCTTTGATTAAATCAGTGTATTAAGTTTGAAAGCCAGGAGAGTTAATAGTGCTTGAAAATATGTATTCCAGAAAAATCAGGGAGAACAAAGAGCATTGCTTGGGAAAGTATGCTAGATATGGATTGGATACTTACACCAGAATACCCTAATTACTTAGACTGCATTTTGGGGGTTTTGTTTTTGTTTTTGTTTTCCAGTTTTGGGGGTATTTTTTTAGACTGCATTTTTGAGGTTTTTACCCTCCAGATACTTTTTTCAAATAAATAAAAGACCTTACGTGTTTTGGAACTTATTTTCAGAAAATATCAATATTTTGTTACAGCATTTTCATTTTGTCAAAATATTACTTCAAAAGGCTTAGTTCATTTCTGACCTTTAAATACAATAGCACTTTTTCTTGATAGTGTTAGTATAAAAGTAAACCGTATTTATTGTAGAAATGTGGGTCCTGGAGAACAGTTCAAAGAGGAAGTGTGTTTCATTCTTTCCTTAATCTTGCTTTGTTGAGAATTGAGGAGGTGAATATTTCCATAAGAATCCATTTCTATTTCTGGAATAGAGTAAGGTGATTACTGTTAACAACGGTTATGAAAGTCAAGTTATAAGTGGGCACAAATAAAGGTGAAATTAATTTTGAATCCCTAAAGAATGAGTAGTATGTGTGTCCAAATTCCCTGTGAGCTTGGTGGGGACTTATTAAAAAGGAGAACTGTGCTTTATTTTCTCTGTAGTCCAAATACCCAGGTCATTGCTTAGCATATAGTGGGTGCTTATTCTTCAATATCATCTAGAAAAGGAGAAACTCTCTGCTCCTCTTTTAGGGAGGAGAGTCTAAATTTCTAGCCTCATGTGTATGCATGGAAGTTCTTCCATATGTTTCCACACACCTGTCCACATGGGTAGCCAATCTGAACACAAAGAAAACTCCCCTTGAATAAAATCAGCTGAAGGTTTTCTTGTATCCCACAGTAGAAAGCTCCTCATTGAGCCCTCTAAAGTTTCCCTTGAAGGGGCCAGCTAAAAAGCAGCCATGTCAGGCTGACTGGCAGGGAATTAGCAGTTCTCAGCTCTGAGAAGTTTGAGTTGTAGCTGTTCCTCTAGTGTGTTTATAGCTCGCCTGTCACCGAGGGTGTCCACTGTTGTTACAGACCTAATTAGGTCTGTTACAACAGTCAGTGAGGGGAGATGTTGCCTTCTTGCAAAATCCCTGCTTGGCCAGCATGTTAGGAAAGGCTCCTGACAGAGGAATAGTATGAGACTCAATGATGCTGATTGGAGAAGTACACAGCAATTCTCTGCATTCGATGCTTGGAGGAGTATAGGGTTTTCATAATATAGTCCATAAATATGTGTCATGAATGTTCTACAACATGGGTGCTGGAGATATGAACACATGTATACCGAGGACATGGGCATACACTCTGGAGTGTCACACATGAACTGGCTACACTGCTAGACACTTTACTTTCTTAACTCATTGATTTTCCATAGGTTTTCAGGCAAGTGGTCTTGTTTCCACTTTACAGATGAGGAAACAAAGCTCAGAGAGGTTAAATTGAAGTCACACAGTTTGAAGGGGTCCCAACATCTTCCTCACCCTTGAGAAGCTCATCACTGAGACGAATCTACACAGATGCAAAGAGATTTACGAGTCCCCATCTCAGGCTTACTTGGTCACTGAGAGTGATATATCTGAAAGAGGCTGCAGAGTCAGTGTAAGGGCTGTCTGATAAATGCCACAGGGCATACCCTCCCCCATGTCTGTGCTATGGTGAGCACTGTGAATTATGCAAGACTGTTGAATCACAGATCCTCTGAAACAAATAATACATTATATGTTAAAAAAAAAAAAGATAGCAGGAGGGAAAGAATGAAGGGGGGGAAATCGGAGTGGGAGATGAACCATGAGAGACAATGGACTCTGAAAAACAAACTGAGGGTTCTAGAGGGGAGGGGGGTGGGAGGGTGGGTTAGCCTGGTGATAGGTATTAAAGAGGGCATGTTCTGCATGGAGCACTGGGTGTTATACGCAAACAATGAATCATGGAACACTACATCAAAAACTAATGATGTATGGTGATTAATATAACATAATAAAAAATAAATTTAAAAAATGCCACAGGGCATTTATCCTTCCTAAGCATCCCCTGAAGGGGTAGGGAGAGGCTGTTCACTGGGGATTATCCAATGAGAGCTTCCTTAGGCAGGCACTGCAAAGATGGGAGTGGAAGATAAGACCTTAACCTCAGAGAGGGCTCTTTTTTTTTTTAAGATTTTATTTATTTATTTGACAGAGAGAGACACAGCGAGAAAGGGAACACAAGCGGGGGAAGTGGGAGAGGGAGAAGCAGGCTTCCCGTGGAGCAGGGAGCCCGATGTGGGGCTCGAATCCAGGACCCTGAGATCATGACCAGAGCGAAGGCAGCCGCTTAACGACTGAACCACTCAGGTGCCCCTCAGAGAGACCTCTTTTTCAAGATCTAGGAAAGGCTCAAAGGGAAGGACTCGTTAAGCACATCAATAGAATTCAAAGTAGCAGTTTTGACACTTGTTTCTTTTGAAGCAACAGCAGAGCTTTTGAATCATCAACAGTTCTTTTTCTTGAGGGCACAATTCTTAAAAACTGGCTCCAGAGGAATTAAGAAAGGGTCAGATGTAATACTACAGATTGACTCATGTATTGGAGATGCTCACTTTCCAAGGGACAGTCTTCCTTCTTTCTCTTTACTTCATAGCTTCAGTTCCCAAACCTCTGGGTCGTTTGGCAAAAGAGATGGGAACCAGATAAAACATAGTTCCATGAGCATTTGCTGAGGCCCTATGGAGGTGATAGAAAGATGAAGTAGACTGAGTCTCTGTCCTCACATTTGATCATTTCATTGTTGAGATAAAACATACACAGTCCAGAATGCCTCAGTTCTGTTGGAAAGCTACTCCTTTAAATTCCCAAAGTAGTTTATTTCAGAGAAGTTATTTCCTGCTGAGGCATTAGGAAAGGCTTCCTGGAGGAGGAAACATTTTGGGTGTTTAACCTGGGTTTGAAGATTATAGGACCTGGAGACTTATAAAAGGAACATAAAGTGTGTAGGGTGGTTCTAGAATTGGGGGTGGGGAGTGGAGAAAGCAAAAGCAAAACATGCAAAGAAGAGGAATGTGTATTCAAAGAGTATATTAAAGTAATAATATAATTATTAGACTATTAAGCTATTAGTTATTAAACTATTAAATTACTGAGTAAATAATAACTCCAAATAGGACAGGAAATGATGCTTGATTTCCCCTCAGCACTTACTTTGTTCCAAGAATGATGTTAAATTTTTCATAGGCATGCTCTGATTTAATACTTACAGAATCCCAAGAGGCAGGGATTATTATTTCCATTTTCCTGAGGACAGTGAGGCCCAGGACGGTGAAGTAACTTGTTCAGTCACACAAGTAGCAGTCATCACCGAAGCCCAGACAGTTTGATTGCAAAATCCTAATGTTTAACCACGTAACACTGTACGGCTTCAAAATGTAGTGCAGTGTTGCTGGAGTATTGGCCAGAAGCAGGAAATAATACTGACAAATTAGTAGTAATTAAAACTGTCACCTCCAATGAAGAGTATTTTCAGTGCAAAGGCACTAGGCAAATTATTTTGATCTCACGTAATCCCTACCACGGTTGTGAAAGTGTCATTAATTTCATTTTAAGATGAGTTAAACTGAAAGAATAACTGACCTGATAAGAGGATATTAAGGAAATAATAAATCTGAGCTTTGAATCAATATATCAGTAACCTCAACCATTACGTTATATTGGTTCCCAAAACTAAGACCAAATGATAAGAGCCTTGAAAGCTAAGCCAGGAAGTTCACATTTATCTGTAGCCAACGTGGGAATATTAAAGGTTGGTGATGTGGCTTTATTGAGGCTTTTGGTTGATTAACCTGGAACTGCCACGGGATAGAAAATGGCTTACAGAATAGAAAATCAGAACAGAAGGGACCAACTATGGGATTATTGCCGTAGTCCACAGAAGAGGTCTTATCTTGGTGGAATGTATGGTGGAGGTAGGTGGTCCTGAAAGCTCAAAGAGAAAGGAACTGTGTAGTATTGAGTTTGTGAATGGTTAGGGTGCCCTTTCGTGCTTTGAAATCTGGATCTTTTATTAGGGAAGGAAGCTGCACATAGTGAAATCTGATGGCCAGGCAGCCACTTTATAAGTGGCTATTTAGCATGTAGACAACTGGGAGCTATGATTATCAGACCCTGGGTTGCAGCTGCAACCACCCAGAATTAGCCTGGCCAGATGGTGATGGGTGACTGGCTGTTCTCCATAGATTTCAGGGGAGAGCACAACACATATCACAAGTGAGAGGCACATGGCTTCCCATGAACACAGAAAACCTGTGTTGTGAGTTTCTGATTCTGTCGAGATACTTCCATCTCATGTTGTCTGAGTTACATTAACTCAGGTTGATAAAATGCTTTATACAAATCAGATTTTTTTTTTTTAATGAGGCCATCTGGTGGGTAGTCTGCATTTATTTCCTAATATCCAAAAAATTCCTTCTAGCAGGTTAAAAGCTGAAAATCTCACTGCTAGTACAGTGTTAGTAGGCACTATTTATAGCATGTCAGAACAGCCACTGCAATTACAACTTAATTCTTGGGTGACAAGAGACAGGATGTTAATTAGATCTTCAGGATAATAGTAATGACCATTTACTTGTACCAGGCATTTTTCCCACATGTAATAGGTATGAATTCTCAGCATCACTCACATGAGGTATACAAGAAACATAATGTTAATAGTTTCTTTAACAAAATAATTTGAACTCACAATCTCCCTAGTGGTCAGAATATCATTTACACATGTCTAAGGAAGGTCTGATCCAGAAATGTGTTAGTCCAGGTTTGGAATTCAATCATGTCCAGAATCCCCCCACCCCCTCCAATTTATTTTCCCTTTCCATCCAGGGAGGATACTAAGCCCAGGACATCTCATAGATGCCAATCTGGTAACAGTAGGGAGTGGGTGTCCACTTCTCTGTCTGGACCCAGCAGGCCTTCTGCTGTCCTCTTACACTCAATATAAATTCATTTAGTCAGACCCTGACAAACTTCCAAATGGAGGCCAATTCTGACTGGTCCCCATTAGATGCCTGGCTCAGATAACCTGGTGAGGTGAGGTTTAATCTGCCCCTTAGTTTCCAGGGGAAACTACCCACACAGGTCACATCTGGCACTTAGCTCCTTGTGCCCACAACAGGAACCTGTACAGGTCCATGCATCTCCCCTCCTCAGTCAATGTTCACTTCCCCCTCAAGACCCTTGGCAAGTTTTCGATGTCCTGTCCCAACAGCACTACAGGGCTCTGAGAGTCTTGGATTTATGAAAGGGGATGCATCTTGTCTCCACTGCTGTGTCTGAGTTGGAACCAGGATCTGAGCAATTGTCATTTTTATTCATTGGTCCAATTTTAAGGAATCTAGCACCAGGAAAATGGTGACCCTGTATCTCTCCATCTGCATGGGGATGAGATGGGGAAAATAAAAGAAAGAATTGGTTAATACCTCAAATTATGATTCTGCCACACACATATGATCTCTAAATTCCACAGCACCTCTTACTTGAACAATGAGAAGAATGAAGCCTTAGAAAGGTTGAACATATTAGAGGTCCCACTGAAGCCAGCTGTAGTACAGGAATTTGGACCCATCTGTCTGACCAGAGGGTGAGCTCTTACCCATCACTCTACAGATAGCAGAGGCTGAGGCTGGCTAATGGGACCTCACTTAGAACTTTCTCTCAGGGTACGTACTTGGGACTGTTGTGTGGATCAAATTCCCTTGCAATGGATCTATTTTATTCTTCCAATTTCAGATATTAGGGGCAATAGGTAAGTCATGTCTACATTGTGTAGGTCTCCTTCATAACAGATGGGATTACACTGAGATTCCAATGGTCATCACCATTTCTTGTGAATTAAAAGGAACTCCAGAGGGCCACAGGTTGGAATTACACTGTTTATTTCAGAAGACTGAGTGACCAGTCTTGTTCTAAAGGTGATATCCTATAATGATAAAACTGGAAGGCTGAAGGCCTAGATTCCGGTCCTTAGTCTTCTATCTTCTTCATCCATTGATGTCTCTCTCTCTCTGTTAAATAGCACCAAGAAAGGGAGTTGTGGTTTTTACTGATTTTTGAGATCTTTAGAAGAAAGCAGAAATTCATGGCAAGAATTGGACTCAGTAACTCGAGGAAGTACTTGAAGGGTTGTGCTGGTACTATTTCTAAAGTTTATATAGGGCTAGTTTTAGGACGTGTAATGTGGAAATATCATGGATTTAAATGGCTATCAGAGTCATTTGTGTGCTCCTAAATTTTACCAAAACTAAGAGCAATATTTCTCAATCCATTAGAAGACTAAATTCCTAATAGAAATAAATGACCACTGACATTTTATTTTTTAGCTTCCTTCCAACCTTTATTTTTTAGCTTCCCCCCCCCCCCATGGTACGTGTTAATTATGAGTTATGTTATAGTTGCAGTCATTCATGTAAATTGGGAGGGAAAAAATAAGTCACTGGCTATGACAAATGGAGAATAGAGGTAAATACACATGCTATAAAAGTAAATGACTTTTGCCCCTGCCAAAATGACTAAAATGAAAAAGACAATACCAAGTGATGGCAAGGATATAGAACTAAAACATTTTTACACTGTTGGTAGGAGAATAAATCGATATAACTTTGAACAACTGTTTAGTAGTACCTACTAAAGTGAATATATACGTGTAGGTTTTATTTTGAACATATGTGTAAGTATCATGTATATGTAATATATGCATATGGAATTACATATAATCTATATATGTATATTATGTGTTATTATATATAACTGTACATAAATATATCCAAGTAACTCTATTCTGATATGTATGGGAAATCCAAAGACACAAATAAGTATGTCCATGGGGCGCCTGGGTGGCTCAGTCGGTTAAGCGGCTGCCTTCAGCTCAGGTCATGATCCCAGGGTCCTGGGATCGAACCCCGCATCTGGCTCCCTGCTCAGCGGGGAGCCTGCTTCTCCCTCTTCTTCTGCCTCTCCCCCTGCTTGTGAACTCTCTCTCTTTCTCTGTCAAATAAATAAATGAAATCTTTAAAAAAAAAAACCAAATATGTTCATAACAGTCCACTTACAAAACCACAAATGCCCATCAGTAGTATGATGACATTGTGTTGTATTTATACAGTGGATCACTTGCAGCAAAAAGAATGAACAAACTAGGAATTCACACAACATTGATGAATTTCATGCAAAAAAAAATGTAACAAAAGAAGCCGGATACAAAAGAGAATACAGTATATAATTCAATTAAAAAAATAATCTATGGTCATAGAAGTCAAGACAGTAGCTAACTTTGGTGGGAAGAGCATAGTGGGATGGGACTTCTGGGGTTCCGATCTAGGAACTGAGTAGATAGGTGCAGGCACTCTGTAAAAATTCATTGAGCTGTTTTGCACTTTTCTGTATGTATGTATATATGTCCAGAAATGTGCTTTCAAAAAGGCAATGTATGAAAAGGACCAGGAGAGGCACAGATGGGAACAGTAGCACAAGCTAAACACTGTTAACAAATTAATTGGGCATAAATTGTAAAATGTTATTCAAATGTAGAATATCACATATGCTGAATCTAAAATAGATTTTAGTGGCCCCATCACTAGGTTTTAACATGACTTCTAAGAAATTCCACAAATCTCAAATCTGTCACAAGACTCATTATATCATTCAAGATGCTCAATACTAAGCTATAACAACAAAATATAGCACAGCCCCAGAAAAACTGTGATAGAAGTAGAATGAGAGTTCCTTCTCACTTTTCCCTTTATCCCCAGGTTGTAGAAGCTCAGAGCCCTCATCTGTCTCTTTGGGTCTGTCCGAATCTTTTATTCAGGCTGCACATTTCACCACAATTAGGTAACCTGTTTAGCATTACTAGCCTGAGTCAGCTCATTTCATATCAAGTGAAACTGGTCTATATTTAAAAGAAGGAATTCATAATGTACCAGCATAATCTAGGAACTTAATCATTAGGTTGAGAGCTCCAGGCCCCAGTCCTCCTGACATGCCTGTTCTCTCTGGCTTTGACTCACAATCATGTGTTTTCAAAATGGACAAGAGAATGAGCCTAAAAGCAAAATTGCTGGTGACTAAGAATAGGAGCCAGCAGTCCTGGGAAGAATTCAGGGCTTCAGTGCTTAGTAAGATAGCTGTGGAAGCTTGTGTTCATGCAAAATAAGCATTGGATTGGGGGATTGATGTGACCTCTGAAGAACTGAATTCCCCAGAGCTGGTGTCTGAATCCACTATTATTAAATAAACTTGTCATATTTTTTGTGGCTTGTGGTTAAACACAAGTATTGTATGGCTTTATTTTTTTCTTTTATTTATTATAACGTTCATGAGAGGCCAAATTTGCTGTTTTCTCACATTTACTGCCACATCTCCAACATTTATTAAATAAGCTCCACTATACTAACTGCTCAATACATTTCTTATTTGAATGATTTGAATATAATCTACAAGTCAAATCCAACCTGAAGGTTATCTCAGCTATTCCAGTCCTTACACAAATGAGCCTGGGAGAACACAGTGCCTATTTAAGTGAACAAATCAAAGACTCTTGACTATTCAGCAAACTGGCTCCAGAGTTCTCAATTCACAACCTATTTAAATATTAAAAATAATAGCCACTAATAATTGAGCTTACTATGTGTGAGCCATTAGTCTGGTCACTTACCTACATTTTAATTTAATTATCACAGCAATCCAATGAAGTAGCTGCTCTTCTTAGCCCTATTTTACAGGTGAGGAAACTGAGGCACAGAGAGATAACTTGCCCAAATGGCACAGATGTTTAGTGATCAGTCAGGATTTGAACCCAGGATCTAAAATAGATTAATACAGTGTATGAAAAATAGTCTAATTCTTTAACCAAACCGCTCTGATAGCCTTTGGCCCATCATCATGATGTAGTGATTTTGGAGAAAATGGAACAAATTTTATCTTAATCTGAATAATTTATTGAATCAGATCAAATCTCCAAAATGTAATGTGGTACATTTCTTGAGGAGAACACTGTGCCCCCTCATGACTAGTAAGGGTCGAATGCATGTCTTGGGGCTGCCCTGGCTCATACCTAGTCCTGGAGCAATTCATATTGTCCATTCTCACTCATTAAAGTGTCTCTGTACAGTAAATCATATGGTTACTCTGTGAACCAACTTGTCTTTGCCAGAAATATCCAAATCTTCTCAATTAAAGCTCAGGTGTCTAGAATGGAGGCTAGATCAAGGATGAAACTGATTTCTTCATCTGACCCAGGACTCTTAGGATCAAGACCAAGTTCTTGACCAGAAACAAGTTGTCCAGGCACCTCTGGGTTTCCCCCACAGAGGTGGTCTTTGTTTGTTCAAGCAGCTACCTCTCTTACCTTCTCCTTATTAAAGGAGGGAAGTAAATGCCACAGCCCAGCCTTCTGAAATCAGATGGCATACCAGGAGGGCATGGTGTGCCTTGTTTTCAGGGCCGAGGACATCCCTGCAGATATTTTAGCCTCAATTTGGGCTGGCTGGACTGAGAGAATCCTGTGATCTGGCACGTGTAGGCTCAGCTGTGCCTGGTGTTGTCAGGAAGCTCAGTGACCCTTTCTGGGCCCCAAAGTGCTTCTTAGCCCTCAGGAGCCTTTTATCTAGCAAAGTCCCCTTTGGAAAAGCAGGCCTGGTGCCCCGCTATTCTTGTTGATGGGACTGATCAATCTCCTCCAGGTCCTTCAGGTGCATTCTTCTGGAACACATGACTTCAAGAACAGACCTCTACATGGGAGTTAAAAGTCCCTTGCAAAAATAGTGAAGGATCTTGTAATTTTGAGTGTCAAAAATATTCCTCAAACTCAAGCAAAACAAACAAACCCAACCTTTAAGTCTAGGTTTGGATTCCTGTGTGAGATATGGCTGGATCTGCGATTTCAAATGGTGTCATTAGGATCTGACTTTCCATCTCCATATTTTGGCTCTTCTTTCCTGTATTTGTAACAGTTTCACCACATGCAGCCATAGTGATCACAAATAGGTCTGAGCTTCTGTGATTCTTCCTGAGACTTTCTGCTTAAGACCTCAGAAAGAGAGAGACTACTTCTCTCCCAGTGTGTATGTCAGTCCTTAAATAAATGCCCTAACCAAAGTAGGGATAAAAGAGATGGTGAACACTTAAAAAGTCTTGTTATATGCTAGTCGTAGTTTAATTCTTTATTTACATGTATTAATTCATTTAATCTTTCCATGAACCCCAGGAAAGAGGAATTATTATTACTATATTCATTTTACAGATAAGGAAACTGAGGTACAGAGAGATTAAGTAACTTGTTCAAGGTCATATAGCTTGTAATTGGTGAGCTGATATTTGAACCCAGAGAGTCTAGCTATGGAACATGCTCTTGACTGTCCATTGTACTATAGAAGCATATAACAGATAGCTGGTATATGATGGATAGCATATAATGGATTAGGAAGAAACAATTTTCTTTTATATATATATATATTTTTATTTATTTATTTGACAGAGAGAGACACAGCAAGAGAGGGAACACAAGCAGGGGGAGCGGCAGGCAGAGGGAGAAGCAGGCTTCCCGCTGAGCAGGGAGCCTGATGTGGGGCTCCATCCCAGGGCCCTGGGATCATGATCTGAGCTGAAGGCAGACGCTTAATTGACTGAGCCACCCAGGGGCCCTGGAAGAAACAATTTTCTAAAATAAAACTTTCTGTTCAGACAAAAATTAATAGTAAAAGAAGTCCACTGACCTCGTCCTCTAGATTTAGGTTACACTTGTACAGATCACTGAACTCTGATCCTTCATCATGGTAAGGAAAGTATTGGTCTAGATGAGGGTCAGAAATACACAACACACATGGTACTACCACCCTTAAGCCCATGCTGTTCCCATGGCAGACATTTACTAATTTATCACCAGCCACACTGTTTGTCCTTTAAATCTGGATGCAGCCTCAGGATCCTTTCCAACACGTGAATCCAGGTAGCCCTACTAGTTGGACAGAGTTTACTAGTGAAAATAAAACCTGTTGCCATCCTTTGATTAAAAGATTTCTAAAGACATTTCTGAGGCTAATGTTTCAGAATTCTTCTGAGGCCACCTAAGTGAAAGACTTTTAGATAACAAAGCATAATCACAGAAGTTGAACAAGTGCAGTTCTAAGAATTCTTGAAGAATTCCCTCACCTATGCTCCAAGTCATCCTGCTGAACTGTTTGGTTTTGTTTCTCATCCTCTTCTAATAAGAACAGGAATAGTGATAACATACCATAATCCTCTCCTAATATGCTCAGATGCATTTACAGCCACTCTCTGAAGTGCATTCCATCAGGACCACTGAGACAGGTCAGCAATCTACAAGGGTCCTTGGGCTCACATATAAAGCCACCTAAATATTTTTTACCTGGGATCTTGAAAAAAAAATTAACAGGGTATGAATCTGTTTTTAGAGACTTGGGTAGTAAACTCTTCCACTTGCGTTGAGGAAGTTGAAACTCAGAGAGGTTAAGAGATTTTTCTAAAGTCACACAACTGAAAGTAATGGAATTGGGTCCTAGACCTTGGGCTTCTAGCAACAAATCGATAAATATCTAGTGAGCTTTTTCAGTCCAGTCTATGTGCTAGAAGCTAAGGGTTTGGAAAAGGCTTAGGCCAGTGTGTCTGTCCTGCTGCATACTTTCTAATTGGCAAAATCCGAAGAATATACAACACTGAAGAGATAAAAAGTAGGTACTCTATGAATTCTGAAGTTAGCTTTAGCTCGTAGGCATCCTGAGGGTCATGCTTCCATCCTCTTTGGGGTATATTCCCTTTCAAAAAACACCTAGCATATAGATCTAGAATTAAAAGTTTCAGAACACGCCCTATGGGAAGAGGGGAAGCAGAAGGGTGAGTTTCCTCATTGGCCTCATGAAACCTTATGCCTCCTCCCACCTTAAGAATCTGAGGCTTGTGATTCTTTGGACTTGGTGTTCTCTCCTTCACCCTTCTTTACTCGCTACTCTGACTCATCCTTTACATTCAACCCCCCAGGTCCCTTCCACAGGAAGGACTTCCCTGATGGCCACCTCCCACCCCTGCACTCAGGTTTAGCTCACCTTATGCTTGTGTGGCTTTGTACAGCTCATCTGTGTTACATACCTGAAGTAACTGATCATTTAATGATTCTTTCAAGATGTGGAGCACAACTTAAAACCCATTGAGTCCTTGAGACAGGCAGTGACCTTCCTCTAGGAGCTCAATTGCCTTGATGTTAATACTTTGCTAAGGACAAAAGGCAGCTTTATCTTAACATTAGCCTGACCTCCAGAGTCCTCCACGTCCCCTTTAATATATAAAAATCCCTTTGGGAACTTCCTTTATCTCTTCCCCCCAAGATATGTTAGCAATCATCCTCCAAGCTTATGGCCCACAGATATACATCTGAAGGGTCTCATGACTAAGGTTTTACTAGACAGTAGTAATGACCTTTTCCTAACAGCAGCTAGCCCCTCAAGGCCCTGGAAACCTTGCTTCAAAATTCCCTAGAGACTTACATTAATTACTCCCTAACCCCCTCCCAACTTGAAAGTATACAGTCGGCCACTCCTCACAACCCCAGCGCAGCCCTTTCTGCCCATGGATCCTGTCCCCGGGCTTTAATAAAACCACCTTTTTGCACCTAAGATGTCTCAAGAATTCCTTCTTGACCGTTCATTCCTGAACTCCAACATTTTCTCATCATCTCATACTGGAATGCAAACTCCTTGGTGGTTAAAATATGTCTGTCCCCTCTCCTGTTGTATCCCAGGCTTTATTTCAGTACTTTGCTAAGAGTACCTCCTCAATGTGTTTATTAAGGAGAGAAGGGAGAGAAAAGAGACATGTATACACCTTAAGGTCTTAACCTTAATAATAATTATGAAAATAAGACTAATACTTACTGAGCCATTATTTCCCAGGCTTCTCTCATTTCCCTGAGCTGTAGATTTCATCATCCCTATTTTGTAAATAAGAGATCAAAACCCAGAAGGGTATAGTAACTTGCCTAAAGTCACTCAGCTGTTAGGTGATACATTGAGGATTTAAACTCTGTTTCGCTCCAAGGTTCGTTTTGGAGTCTCTGTTATCGAAGACCAGGGTTTCTCAATGTTGGCTTTATTGGGCTACAGAATCCCTTGTTGTAGAGGCTCCCAGGTGCACTTTAGGATGTTTAGCAGCATCCCTGGCCTCTAGTCACAGATACCAGTAGAACCCCCCACACACACCAGTTGTGACAACCAAGAATGTTTCCAGACATGGCCAAATGTCTCCTAGGGGACAAAAATCATCTCTGACTGAGAACCACTGCCTTAATCAGCTATATCCTTAAAAAAGCAAACTAAAATTCACACTTTCTCAAAAAAATTTTTTTTCCTAAGCCTTAAATTTACCTTAACCTTACTTGGCTGAATTAAAATTAAGGAAACTTTCAAATCTGGTGAACTCTTCATTGGTTATACTCAATCTCTTATTAGACTTTTCAGAAACTTAACAGACTGCCCCCTATCCCCAGCCTCCTGTCATCTTTAAATCTGAAAAGAAAGAGAATAGCCTTGATTTCAAGGGAAGGCAAGCACAAAAGTGATGGCTCACACTTAAAGGGGGAATTTTTGATTTGCTATCAGATTATCCCTTTTTTGTTCATAGCAGTCAACCGTCCAAAGATAGTTGTAGAATTAAATATGTTATTAAGTTTTGTCTTTTCCATCTAATTTTATATGCTTATTTTCATTCACTGCAAAGGGGAGTTTTTTTTAAAGCTGAAATGTTTATTAAGACATTTTCTAAGCAAACTATATTAAGAATGAAGAGATGGTCTATAGTAATAGAGAAATTGGTGACACCTGGTGGTGGACTCTACAACTTCTTAGAGTTTAAACAGGGTTGTTATTATTATTGAAAAATAATCTGTGCTATTTCAGTCAAGTACTATGAAGTATTTTTGGCTCACAGCTGTTTTAATGAGCAGGGCAGGAGCATATAATTGCAAAGGGTTTAATTGTAGAATTCAGAATAGCTAATACAACCCCCCTCCCTGTGTAAAAGCTTTGTGCAGGCAGGAACAGAGAGCAGAGGCAGATCCACATGCTTATAAGACCTCCATCAGGAACTGGCTTTGGCTCTTAGAATCAGAAGATGAACCATGGGTGGCCTTAGAATGTGGCCCACCAGGAGAGGATATGGCTTAGACATGTTTGCTATCAGGCAGGGTCCAGTGGGATGGAAGATGGTTGCTACTTGCCTGGTGTGGCAAGGATATAGTCAAGAGAGACCAGGTATACCTAACAGCCATCATCATACCTACCTTTCTTTAGCTCCTCTGCTGAAGTTCACCTGAAATATACAGGTAATTGTCTCAATTGTGTGTGTATGTGTGTGTGTGTGTAGAGGTAGACGGTGGTAATCGGAGGTCACTTCACTGGCCCCAGGCACTCAGAATGCAAGCTGGCTGCCTCAGAGGTAAATGTTTCTCTCACATTTGCAGAGAATCTACACAACTCTGAGGATTTTGACTAGGCTGATTGATAATTGGTATTTCCCTGCAGTCACTCCTGGCCCTGCCTCTTGCTGATGAGCATTTCCTTTGACTCATTGTAGCTGCTAAAATTAGTTCCTCTAGGACATGCTTGGAAAACCTCCTGGAAGACGGTTTAATTCCAGGATGGGGACTGAGCCCCTAATATGTGCCTTGCACTGTCCAACATCTGGACTATAAAGGCAACTGAGACACAGCCCGATGCTCAGGAGTACAAAGTCCAGGGGGAGACAGTGATCATATCAGTCTTGGATTTGGTGCTATGGAGACAGAGCACAAAGTACACATGGGACATGAGGGAGGACAGGGCCAATAGAAGCCACCACCCAGGAAGTCCACACAGTTTCCATTTTCCTTGAATTTGGTTTAACCAGAGTCCTAGGAGTGGTCCTACCTTTGGGAAACTGTTCATCTGAGAGGTCTTACAATCTGGGTAGCTAAGGCTACCCAGTATTCTCTCTCTCTCTCTCTTTCATTTTTTTTTTTAAAGTAATCTCTATGCCCAACATGGGGCTTGAACTCATGACCCCAAGATCAAGAATTGCATGCTCTACTGACTGAGCTAGCCGGGCACCCCAACGCAAGTATTCTCTTGTCACACAAAAGTCCCTCGCCCTCCTGACCTTGTACCTTCTGTCTGGGCCTCATTTCCTAGTGCTTAAAGGCCACTTTCTGGGCCTTACTCAAGTCCAAGATGATAGCTTCCTTCCTTATGTCTCAATTAACAATAAATAGAAATATTGGAAACAACCTAATGTTTGACCATTAGAATTTGGTTAAATATATCATGGACTAATATGCGGTGACAAAAAATTATAACATAGAAAATTTCTTAGATAAAATATTCATATATTTGGTTAAGCAAAAATTTCAATTATAAAAGAGTATGTATAATATTTTCCAGTGGCCACAACCATGAATTGCTGCTTTAGTATGAAACCAGAATTACCCCAAGAAAGTACTGAGTAGGGGGGAAGAGCATATATAGTAGGATTCCAAATATACCACACACACACACACACACACACACACACACACACACAAAATGGAATAAAAGACTTATGAAATATTCACCAAAATGTTACCAGTGATCACCTCTGGGTATCCATAAACATGTAATATTTTATAACCTAGAAAAGTTTATAAAAATCCAGCCTCAAGGCAATCCAATAAAGAAAGGATAGTCTTTTCAACAAATGATGCTAGAAAAACATTTACATGCAAAAAAAAAATGAATCTAGATACTGACTTACACTTTGTGCAAAATTTAAGTCAAAATGGATCAGAAACCTTAATGTAAGATGAAAAATTATATAACTTCTAGAAGGGGACATAGGAGAAAATCTAGGTGACCTGGGGTAGAGTGATGACTTTTTTTAGATTCAACTCTGAAAACACTGTGAAAGAAAAAATGGAAAAGTTAAACAAAAGCTTATTCTCTGTGAAAGATACTGTTAAGAAAATGAAAAGGCAATTCACAGACTGGGAGAAAATATTTATAAAACATATATCTGATAAAGGTCTTGTATCCAAGATATATTTTTTGAAAACTCTTAAATCTCTAATAAAAAAACAACCCAATTAAAAGCTGTGTAGACACCTAGCCAAGGAAGAGATGCATATGGGAAATGAGCATATGAAAAGATGCTAAATGTCAGATGTAATTAGAGAATTGCAAATTAAAACAACAATGAGATAGCACTACGTACCTATTAGAATGGCTAAAATGCAAAACACTGACAACATCCAAAGCTGGTAAGGACCTGGAGAAACAGGAAATCTCATTTATTGATGGTGGGAATAGAAAATTATACAGCCACTCTGGAAGACAGTCTCTACTTACAATCTCTACCCTGGAAGATGGTTTGTCAGTCTCTTACAAAGCTAAACCTATACTATGAAACAAGTGTTCCCTGGATATTTACCCAAATGAGTTGAAAACATGTATACACAAAAAAACTGCCCACATATGTTTATAGCAGATTTATTCACAATAGCTAAACACTGGGAGCAATCAAGATGTCCTTCAATAGTTGAATGGATAGACAAACTGTGGTACCTCCATACAATGGAATATTATTCAAAAATAAAAAGAAATGAGCTATCAAGCCTTCAAAGACATGGAGGAAATTGAAGTGTATATTGCTAAGTAAAAGAAACCAATCTGAAGAGGTTTTATATGAGATGAATTCAACTATAGGACACTGTAGGGAAGGCAAAACTATAAAGACTATAAAATGATCACTAGTTGCCAGGGCTTCTGGAGCAGTTTGGGAGAAGGAGGGCAGGGGGAATCGGTGAAGCACAGGGGATTTTTAGAGCAGTGAAATTATTTGGTGTGGTACTAAAATGGTGTCTACATGACATGCATTGGACTAAACCCATAGAATGTACAACAGGCAGGGTGAACCCTAGTATAAACTATGGACTTTAGTAAAAATAATGTATTAATATTGGTTATCAACTGTAACAAATGTACCACACCAATGCAAGATGTGAATAATGGGAAGAAATATGTTTTATGGTGGAAGGAGGGGTAGAGAGGAGGAACTGTGTGGGAACTTCTTGTTTAAGTTTTATATAAACTGCTCAAGTAATAAAAGTCCGCTCAGTTCTTAAAAAAGAAATCTAGCTTCCAATAAACCCTTTGAAGACTCTCTTCTGACATTTGGTCCTAGTGGACAACCCATTTGGCCTCATAGTCACTTCTGGTGAGAGTGTTCCTATGGAGTCAAGTCCTAAATGGTGGGGAATCTAGATGTCTAGTCCCTTCAAAATACTGAAGGAAGTGGGGCACCTGGCTGGCTCAGTCGGTAGAGCATGTGACTCTTGATCTTGGGATTGTGAGTTCAAGCTCCACGCTGGGTGTAGAGCTTACTTAAAAAATAAAATGGTTAAGGGTTAATTTTAAAAAAATACCAAAGGAAGTGTTGGGCGGGGAGCGGGGGGGAGGGTGTCTGGCTTTCTTGGTCATTTTTTCTCTCCTTTCTTGTACATCTTTAAATAGTCAAGTTGATGGCAATAGAGTAAATTTCTAAGCAGGAAATCTGGCTGCCTTTGGATTCAAATGCCTTCTGAATATTTTTCAGAGGTTTCAGGAAGCTTATCACTGCCATCAACCCGAAGTGTAAGAACCATTAGAGAACTGTGGGCCTGACTCTAATCTATGAGTTACATACACACGGAGGTAGTGTTATCAATTCAACTTATAGCCGAGGAAGATGGCAGCTCAAGGGCTCTGACTAGTTTGCCCAGGGGCACACAGCTAGTGAACACACACAGTGACATTACAGAGACTGGTGATCACCCTCTCTACTCTGTTCAGACAGGTTTTCCAGGAGCAGAGATATTTCAGAATCCAGCAGTCCCACCACATGCCAACTCATTTTCTGGTTTACCTTGCCTCCTTCAACTCTCATTTTGCATTGAAGCTTCATCACTATTCAAAGAGGGGTAGCCATGTCAGTGAATGTTAGGGTACCCTCTTCTTTTTGGAGGCTGGAGAAGCACTGTGGATGCTTTTTAAGGCTACGCAAATAGTCCCTCTTCTAGAATGCTTGCCTCATGCTTTTGCTTGGAAATTCCTTAAAGATGAAGATTTTTCTTGGCTTCCTCTTGGTTACCTGGTATGCAGTTAGGTGCTTAGGTAGTGCTCGGTAAACTGCTGTTGAATGATTGAATGAATGGAATCATACCTCTGTCATAACAGCTATTTCAAGCTGACCTGTTGTCATTGTTTATTGCACACATTTTTTATTAAGCATCTACTATACCCCAGGGAATCATGATGGGGTTCAGCAGTAAACAAGATAGGCAATATCCCTGCTCAGGTGGTATTTGCATTCTATTGCCAAGAGAAAGGCCATAAACAGATTAATAATTTTGTAGTTCATTTAACTTTTTAAATTGAATTTTTATTGAGATAATTGTAGATTCACATATAATTATAAGAAATAACACAGCGAGATCTCGTGTACTCTTTCCCCAGCTTTTCCCAGTACAAACATCTTGGAAAATTATATAGTAGGTTATCATAACCAGGATAGTGACATGGATACAATCCACCTATCTCTTCCTGGTTTCCCCAGTTTTACTTGTATGTACTTGTGTGTGTGTGTGTGTGCGTGTGCACACATGCACATGCATGTTTGTCTACTTCTATACAGTTTTATCACGTGTGTAGGTTTGCATATCCACCACTACAGTCAAGATAGAAAACAGTTCCATCACCACAAGGATCCATTTTGTTGCCTTTGATAACATACCCACTTCCCTCTTCTACCTTGTCCTTAACCGTTGGCAACCAGTAATGTGTCCTCTTTTTCTATAATTTTGTCCTTTTTGTAAGAATGTTATATAATGGAATCTCACAGTATGTAACCTTCAGGTATTGGCTTTTTATTTTCACTCAGGCTTTCCTTCAGATTCATCCAGGTTGTTCTAAGTATCAGTAGTTCAATCCTTCTTAATCTTGTATAGTAGTCAATGATATAGATTAAGCACAGTCTAAGAATTCACTCATTGAAGAACACTGAGGCTCTTTTCAGTTAGTGGCTGTGATGAATGAAACTGCTATGAACATTTGTATATAGGTTTTATGTAACCAGTTTTTCTCTCTCAATATTTTATTATAAAATGTTTCAAACATACAGCAAGGCTGAAACAATTTCAGTGAGCTATACCCACCACCTAGATTCTACCATTAATTTTTTAGTTAATAGACTTTATTTTTTAGAGCAGTACTAGGTTTACAGATAAAATTGACCACATACTATAGAGAGTTCCCATATACCCTTCTCTTCTATATAGTTTGCCCTATTATTAAGATATTGCATTGGCATGGTATATTTGTTACAATTGATGAACCAATATTGATATATCATTAACTAAAGTTTGGAGTTTACATTAGGGTTCACTCTGTGTTGTACATTCTATGGGTTTTGTCAAATGCATAATATCATGTATATACTTTTACAGTATCAAACAGAATAGTTTCACCACCCTAAATATCCCCCTGTGCTCCACCTATTCATCCCTTCCTTCCTCCCTAGTAGAGCCCATGGCAACCATCGATCTTTTTTTAAATTATTTTTTCCAACTTTATTGAGATATAATTGACTTATAACATTGTGTAAGTATAAGGTGTACAATGTGATGACTTGTTATACCTTATTGTGAAGTGATTACCACACTAAGGTTAGTTAACACATCTATGACCTCACATAGTTTTCAACCACTGATCTTTTTTTATTGTTTCTGTAGTTTTACCTTCTCTAGAGAGTCATATAGTTGAAATCATGCAATATGTGGCCTCTTTAGACTGGCTTCTTTCAATTCTCAATATACATTTAAGGTTCCTCCATGTAATTTGTGGCTTGATAGCCCATGTTCTTTTTATTGCTGAATAATACTACATTGTTTGGAGGTACCACAATTTGTCTATCCATTTAACTCTTGAAGGCTATTTTGGTTGCTTCCAGTTTGGGGCAATTATGAATAAGGCTGCTATAAACATTTGTGGGCAGGTTTTAGGTGAACGTAAGTTTTCAACTCATTTGAGTTACACACCTAAGGACACAATTGCTGGGTTGGATGGTAACCTAGGTTCAGCTTTGTAGGAAAGTACAAACTGTTCCAGAGTGACTGTCCCATTTTGTATTCTGCTTGTCAATGAATGAGAATCCTTGTTTCTCCACATCCTTATCAGTATTTGGTGTTATAAGTATTTTGGATTTTAATCACTAATAGGTAGGTAGCGGTATCCTATTGTGGCTTTAATTTGTAATTCCCTAATGACATTTGATGTTGAGCATCTTTTCATATACTTATTTTCCATCTGTATCTCTTCTTTGGTGAAATGTCTTTTCAGATCTTTTGCCCATCTTTAAGTGGTTTTCTTTTTTTATTGCTGTGTTTTAGTTCTTTATATATCTTGGATACAAGTTCTTTTTTTTTAAGTTTTATTTATTTGAGAGAGAGAACGTGTGCTGGGGGGAGGGGCTGAGGGAGAGGGAGAAGCAGGCTCCCCACTGAGCAAGGAGCCCCATGTGGGGCTTAATCCCAGGACCCCAGGATCATGGCCTGACCCAAAGGCAGTCACTTAATTGAGCCACCCAGGCATCCTAAGTTGATTTTTTTTATTTTAAGGAAGTCCATCTTATCAGGTTTTTTTTCTTTCATGGATTGTGTTTTTGGGGTTGTACCTGAAAAGTCATTACCAAATCCAAGGTCACTTAGAAACATATTCTCCTATGTTATCTTTTAGAAGTATTATAATTTTGTTTTTTATATGTAAGTATATTGTCTACTTTAAGTTAATTTTGTAAAAGTTGTAAGGTCTGTGTTAAGTTTGGGGTTTTTGTTTTGTTTTGTTTTTGCAGATGGGATTTAGTTTGCTAGCACTGTTTATTGAAAATGCTGTCCTTTCTCCAGTGAAATGCCTTTGTTCCTTTGTTAAAAATCAGTTGACTCTATTGATATGGGCCAATTTCTGGGCTCTCTATTTTGTTCCATTGGTCCGGTTGAATATTCTTTCTCCCATACCACACTGCAATGATTATTATAGATGTTCTTTATCAAGTTAGACAAGTTCCTTTTTAATCCTGGTTTGCCTTGGAGTTTTAATTTTTATTTATTTATTTTTAGAGAGGGGAGAGAAAGAATCTTAAGCAGGCTCCACGCCAAATGCAGAGCCCAACACGGGGCTAGATCTCACAACCCTGAGATCATGACCTGAGCTGAAAGCAGACGCTTAACCAGCTGAGCTACCCAGGCACCCCTTGTTGATGATTTTATACATAAGTTCATGAAAGATATAGGTCTGTAGTTTTTTATTCTGTGATGTCTTTGTCTGGTTTTTGTATCAGAATAATACTGGCCTCATAAAATGAATTGAAAAATATTCCCTCCTCTTATATTTTCTGAAAGAGATTGTGTAAAGTTGGTGTTAATTATTTTTTGAGTGTTTGGTATAATTTCTAGTGAAACCATCTGGGACTAGAGATGTCTTTATCGGAAGTTCTTTAATTACAAATTCAATTTCTTTAATGGTTATAGCACTATCCAGATTGTTTATTTCATGTTGATTGAGTTTTGGTAGTTTGTTGTTTTGGAGGAATTGGTTCATTTCTTCTAAGCTGTAGAATTTTTTAGTATAAAGTTATTTGTAGGATTCCCTTATTTTTCTTTTGCATGTGCTTTTAAATAATGATAATTTCATGAATAAAATAAACAGGAGGGGTGCCTGTGTGGCTCAGTAGTTAAGCATCTGCATTCAGCTTGGGTCATGATCCCACGGTTCTGGGATCGAGCCCCGTTTCGGGCTCCCTGCTCAGCGGGAGGCCTGCTTCTCCCTCTCCCACTCCCCCTGCTTGTGTTCCCTCTCTCGCTGTCTCTCTCTCTCTCTCTCTCTGTAAAATAAATAGAATCTTTAAAAAATAAAAAAATAAAATAAACAGGAGTGATAAAGGCCACTCTAAGGAACTGATAGGTGAGCTGAAATCTGAAGGAGTCAGCTACGGAAAACTGCAGAAAGCATTCCAGGCAGAGGGAGAAGTTAATGCAAAGGCCTAGAGGAATGGGGTAAGGTTGGCCTTCTTAAGGAATAAAAAAATAGCGGGAGTAGAAAAAGCAATAAGGAGAATGGTTGGAGCTGATCCTAGAGAGGACAGGGATTAGTGATGTGGTGGCCTTGAGCCATGGGAAGGACCTTAGATGTTATTGTAAGAAAAGGGAGATATCATTGGATGGTTTAAGGAAGGAAAAATCATGCCTGGATTTATATTTATAAAAGATCGTGGTGGCTGCTGTGTGGAGAATGGATTGCAGGAGTGCCAAGAATCAGAAGACAAGCGATGAGGAGTTTGCAGTCTCTGCAAGATGGTGGTGGCTTGGATGCTAGGGGCAGCAGCGAAGATGAAGAGTGGGAAGCAGAGCGGGAACATGGCTTGAAGTTACTGTTTCTTCCCCTCTTTAACTACTGGCCTACATGCTTGCTCTTAAGGACTAAAAAGACCACCCTTTTTTTGTTGAGCATTCAGCAGAATTACTCAGTCCATGAAAGTTTAAATAAAGTTCAGACTATCAAAAATCAACTTAGCTATGTTGTGACTTTTTTTTCATTCATAGTCCATTCAGGCTGCTCCCACAAAAATACCATAGACTGGCTAGCTTATAAACAACAGAAATCTATTTCTCACAGTTTTGGAGACTGGAAAATCCAAGATCAAGTCACCGGCAGATTAGGTGCCCCATGAGCGTCTGCTTCCTCGCTTATCAAGGGCCACCTTCTTGCTCACAAGTCAGAAGATGGGGGGAAGCTCTCTGGGGTCTCTTTGTAAAGGCCTTAAGATCTTTCAAGACCTAATTAGTTACCTCCCAGAGACCCCACCTCTAAATACCATCACATTGGAAATTTAGGATTTAACATTATGGATTTAGGTGGGGGGAAGGGGGGCCCCAAACACACAGTCTATAATACAAGCCCATCTAAATCCATGAAGTTAAATAAAGTTCAAACTATCAAAAATCTTTTCAGCTATATTTTGGCTTTCTTCTACAGTGTAAATTACCCTAGAAGTTTTGTGCAGGCTCATGATTCACTGCCTAACTTCAGAGGGTTTCTTGAAAAGGCTTTGGCCATTTGTTTTGTCAGAGGCTCAGGCCATTGTTCGGTGTTGAGAGATAACGAGAGTACAGTTTAATGTGCTACAGATGTCTGGGACGGTGACTCAGGCTTCTGGCAGAGATCCAAGGCAGGAAACCTGCTGCTGCAATTCGTATTCTCTGTGTCTATGCCGGAAATGGCTTGAGCTGTAATTGCAGAGTTTATAGTGATGTAAATGCAGCCAAACCCCAAGTGAAGCCTCGCAGATGTACATCATTAGGAGAGCTCTCAGCCTCTTATATGCTGTTCAGAGGCGATTCATTTGCAATCAATTTCAAAGACTCTGTGGACAGGAAGAATGTTCTCTCATATTGTCTAGCTCATTTAAAAATCTGTCCTCCTGACATTTTGATAAAAGGTAATAACCAAACCTCTTGTGTTCAATAGAATGTGCTTATAATAACAAGCCTGTCATTAAAAAAAAAAAGACCGAAAGTATCAACAGCGCTTTAGAAATGGAATACATCATTTTCCATTTGACCCAATTGTCTGCAGCACCTCTTCTGTCTTTATCTATTTTATGTTTAGTAAGGAGGCCAACACTTGTGCTCATAAGTCAGAAAACCCGGGGTACAAGTTTTAGAAACTCTGCTTGTTTTCTAATGTGGAAAAAAAAAAGTTTTGGTCTACTTAAATATATAAGGTCTTAGAAATACAGAGGAAACGGTTAATATGCAATCGTAATAATTAAATATTATAATATTAAGATTTAATTTGCTGTGTAGTATATTTAGATCCCAATGGGACACAGATACATACTCAAACAAGATGGTTCATTTTATTTTTTTTCATTTTATTTTTTCATTTTTTTTTATTTTTAAAGATTTTATTTATTCATTCGAGACACAGAGATATATATATAGAGAGAGAGAGAGAGAGCACGAGCAGGAGGAGAGGCAGAGGGAGAAGCAGAGGGAGAGGCAGGCTCCCCGCTGAGCCAGGAGCCGGACGTGGGGCTGGATCCCAGGACCCTGGAATCATGACCCGAGTCGAAGGCAGAGGCTTAACCATCTGAGCCACCCAGACGCCCCAAGATAGTTCATTTTAAAAGGAGTATTAGTGTAGTTGGGTGTAGGGGAACCACCAGGGCAGTGCGGTTGCCTGGGGTTAGTAGCAGCGAGTGTTCCTCCTCCTGGCTGTGCTTATCCAGTGCAGGAAAAAGCACCTGACCTGTGGAACCTGGAAGGAGGAGGGAACAGTCATGAGAAGGTGGTGACCTCCAGTGAGGGGTGACCTCATAGGGAACAAAACTGAGGAGACCCATACCCTGACCTCACTCTCCCCTTCTCCCTCACCCTCTGATCTTCTGGGCTCCCACTGGCTGAATCCAGCCCAAACCAGAGGCCAAGGGAGGCTGTGGGTGTGGTCCATCCAGATTACTTCTGGGGGAAAGGGTAGGGGCAAAAAAGGTGGAAAGTAGATCTGGAGGGACAAATTCATAATTTTTTTAAGATTTATATCCTAACATGATACATTAATTTTCAAATATTGCCTTTGCCTACTCTGGCATTTCCTGAAACTATTTCATGTGAACTCTTTTCGTACAACAATTTTGTTTTCATCGCTAGAGCCATCTTTAAGTCCCCTAATACAGCCTTAAGAGATCTTCATTTTTTTCAAATATAGAACTCTTAAATCTTTCTATGATCCTATTACTGGAATTTTTACCCAGGTCACAAATACAGATTCATATATTATGACAATTTTAAAATTCTTGTAGGTGTGTTTTTCACTGTAGCTACTTACTGTTTTACTTCTAAAAATTATTCTAACAGTTACTTAGAATGATATTTGCTCCTTGCACTTGAGAAGTCATATTAACAGAAAATATGATGAAATATGTACAAAATTCCTTTGACTGTCCTTTGACCAATTCTATCAGCTTACCTTAATATGCATCCAAAAGTAGGATTGATTGAGGTCACTTCAGAAATGTTGTATGTTCCCCAAGTGGCATTTAGGGATGACATACTCTAATTTGAGAGACTTTGTAATGACATGAATATAAGGCTATTTTCACTTCAGGAATAATCTTATGGAGGGAAACATTCTTTTGTTCAGGCATATATAATGCTAAGACTGTC
The DNA here is from genome assembly GCF_037043125.1 of Eumetopias jubatus. Classification (NCBI taxonomy): domain Eukaryota; kingdom Metazoa; phylum Chordata; class Mammalia; order Carnivora; family Otariidae; genus Eumetopias; species Eumetopias jubatus. The sequence continues at coordinate 187,246,913 of NW_028274807.1, read as the reverse complement.
TAGACCTCAGTTTCCTCATTTCTGGAATAAGAATAATACTAGTATTTACCCCACCAGAGTTATTGAGAAAAATTGAAATGATGTAATTAATACAAAACTGGGGACACAGTAAGTGTTCAATTTCATTTGGCTTATGTGAATTATTTATAAGATTTCTAAATGGCCTCAAAAATCTATTTCCTTAAAGAACTATCTTCTTAATTGATGATTACTCTTTTTTCTTTTTTCTTATTCAGACTGGTAGGTAGTAGATTAACAGAGTGATTTGGCAATAATGAAATGCAAACATGTGGTTGAAAACCCATTTTCATCTGGTTGCTGTGGATAAATTCCAGCATTCAGGGTTTTTTTGTCAGCATTTTATTTTTTATTTTATTATGTTATGTTAATCACCATACATTACATCATTAGTTTTTGATGTAGTGTTCCATGATTCACTGTTTGAGTATAATACCCATTGCTCCATTCAATATGTGCCCTCTTTAATACCCATCACCAGGGTAACCCATCCCCCCATCTCAGACTCCACAGTCTCTCATGGCTCGTCTTGCCCTCCGATCTCCCCCCCTTCATTTTTCCCTTCCTATCTTTTTTTTTTTTTAACATATATTATTTGTTTCAGAGGTACAGGTCTGTGATTCAACAGTCTTACACAATTCACAGCGCTCACCATAGCACATAGCCTCCCCAAAGTCTATCACCCAGCCACCCCATCCCTCCCACACCCCACCACTCCAGCAACCCTCAGTTTGTTTCCTGAGACTAAGAATTCCTCATATCAGTGAGATCATATGATACATGTCTTTCTCTGATTGACTTATTTCGCTCAGCATAATACCCTCCAGTTCCATCCATGTCGTTGCAAATGGCAAGATTTCATTCCTTTTGATCGATGCATAATATTCCATTGTGTGTGTGTGTGTGTGTGTGTGTGTGTGTGTGTGTGTGTGTGTGTGTGTATACACCACATCTTTATCCATTCATCTGTCGATGGACAGCTTGGCTCTTTCCATAGTTTGGCTATTGTGGACGTTGCTGCTATAAACATTGGGGTGCACGTAACCCTTCGGATCCTACATTTGTATCTTTGGGGTAAATACCCAGCAGTGCAATTGCTGGGTCATATGGTAGCTCTATTTTCAACTTTTTGAGGAACCTCTATACTGTTTTCCAGAGTGGCTGCATTCCCACCTACAGTGTAGGAGGAGAACCCAACATTTCCAGTTTGAATTTCAGCAGGAGGCAGACTACTTTCTGGACCATTAGAAAGAGTTTATGAAGACCAGTTGATTCTCTGCCTGAATCCCACACCTACCTATTATTACCTTTTGTTAAGCACACTATTGCTGAATCAAGGCAGATCTTTTTTTGTTGGCTTGAGAACTGAAGGGCCTTTTGCCATATATGAGCGATTGCCTTTGCCCAGTAGGTGGTGAGAACATAGAAGATTTGCCTGTAACTGTCAGGTAACAAATGGTACCATTTTGACTCCATTTGATTATTTATCTTTTAGTTTCATTTTGTCTTCTCATAAAGGTAAGACAAAAAAATTAGAACAATCCATTGAGTTTGTCCAATCACAAGTAAGCTTTCATTAGCTTAAATATAAGCTGTTCTTAATACCTTGGCATTATGATTCTAAATGCAGGTCTTTTGCAGTCACTGCATACTGAAACTGATAAGAAAAGCAAACATCATGATTTTATGTTTTAGTATCCCATCTACAGCATTTTAGGAAATGAATCTTAATGATCAAAAGACACTTTCACATTTACAATTATACTTAATATTTACAAATATTGAGCGGAAGGGAAAATATGTAGGTCAATCTCCTCCCACCTACCTATGCACTACACACACCTACCCTACACAATTATTAACTCTTAAGTGGAGATGGAGACTTTTTCCTTACAACAAGCACCTGTGTCACCCTAACTTCTCACTTGCTGGATCTACTACTAACTCTGTGCTGGGGATGGGAGACAGGGAATAAGGGAGCCCTGTCTGATTCATGCATGTTTGTTTGTTTGTTGGCAAATGAGGACTTCAGAGTATATCATGATGGAGGGTGAGAGAAAATCCATATTGCAAAAGGTTGTGTGTGCACCCATGTGTGCACATGCCAATTGGGGTTGAAGAGGAGAGAGATGTTGCACCATTATACAGAACATCCCAAAGGGAGTAGGCAAAAGTATAAAGGCAAATGCCTGCAGGGGCCAGGCAAGTCACACACATGCACGAAGCAGGCTGGCTATTAGAAAATCATCCGTGTGCTAAATGGAAGTGACACTTGCGCTAGTACTGACATCACAATCAGGAATGTGCATGTAAGTGCACTGGAGACACACTGGCTGTTGCAAATTTGAGAGCCATTGCACCTCCTGGTTAATATTTTAACCAGGGCCAAAATAGTTTAACGTGTGGGCCAAACCATGTCTGTCGCTTGGATCTGCTCCAGAGCCCGTCAGTGAGTGATTTCTTGACCTCTCACCAAGGTGCTTGAGGTCTGAGGTCACTTCTTAATCCCTCCTTGTTTTGCCAGTGAGGAATTTGACACACACACCCCCAACTAGGGATACATTAGGTCATTCCCTTGAGTATGTTCCTTCTGATACTGTGTTTCCTTCTTGCATATTTTCCCCTCTATTTGATCCTACTTGTTTCGTAGGTTGTCCTAAAGTGACCAGTTTTCCCTGATCTTTGTTGGTCTTACAGGAAGAAATGTGTTCAATGTCTCAAAGGCGAGAATTCTGAGTGATCCGCTCAAATGGTCTTGGTGGATTTAATCCTCAGAACAGATAAGCACCATAAGTAGTGCTCATTTATTTGTTTTGGGCCTTGCTCTTTTCATCTGCTTACTTCATCTGGTTTCAGGGGTAACCTGACACTAGGTGCCTAATGGGTTTGACAGTTTGAGTTCAAGCTGCAATATTGCCTCATTCCAGTAGAGGGCACCTGTGCTTTTCAAATCAAGAGTGAATGCACTGTAGCGGGGGAATCTTTTCAGCTGACCTTCTGATGCTCCAAGAAACAGGAATGCTTGGTTATTTGTTGCTTTAAGAAAATTTAGGCCAGGTGTTCCTTAGATGAGGAAATCTAAAGTAGAAACAGTGGTGGGTTTTTGGGTTTTTGGTTTTTTTTTTTTTCATTTGTTGTTTTGCACTTTCAGAGAGATCAAAGTTTGGGGCAGTGGATGATACACTGAGGAATGTTGTCTGAGATGACAAATTTCTAAAGGTAAATGTGATGTTTGGTTTTATTAACCCAAGGCTGTTTTTAGAATAATATCATATTTAGGGTAGTGCTCAAAAATTATCTAATATTCATAGATGGCATTTATTCATCAGTATTTACTAAGAACTTGCTATGAGTGAAGTTCTAGACATAGGGGATACTGAGAGACAAGAGAAGTCTCCCCCCTGCAGTCATAGAACTTAAGTTCCAAGGAGAGGTGAGGTAAAACAGTCACCAAACAAATCCGTGATGACACATTCAGACAGTGATAACTGCTGAGATGCTCTGATAGGCAGTATGGAGGTTGAGAAGCAACGTGGGACAGGTTAGATGAAATGTCCTCTCTGGGGAGGTAATGCTGGAACTGACTTGAAGGGAAGGAAGTAGCCAGCGGTGTGAAGACAGGTAGGAGAGAGTTCCAGGCTGAGGGAACAGCAAGTACAAAGGTCCTGGAGGGGAAATCATGAAAAGAAAGCTAACGAAGCTGAGGCGAAGTGAGCAGAGAGATGAGGAGGATAGAATACACTGGAAGAGGTAACAAGGAGCCAGTAGTCAAGACTTATAGGCTTTGGCAAAAGCCTGCTGTTTTGTCCCATGAAAATGTGGACGTTTAGTGTTGGAAGGGACTTTAGAAGTTACCCTGTCTAGTTCTCAAAGCCTACAAGGAGTCTCCTGAGGAGATTGTCAAAATAGGCCAAGTTTGCTGGAAATTCTGATTCTGAGGTTCAGGGTGAGGACTATGGATCTGAGTCTTTAAGCTCCATGGCTCAGAGATGTAACTAGTCCTTGGGCCACATTTTGAGAACAGACTGATTTATCAGTTAGGGTTCTAAGGTTGCAAGCAACAGAATCCGACTCCAGCTAACTGAAATACAGAGAATTTAAGGAAAGGCAGTTGGGGAGCTAATGCAACAAGGGAACATGGATCAACAAGACCCAGAGAGGGGCACCTGGGTGGCTCAGTTGTTTAAGTGTCTGCCTTCTGCTCAGGTCATGATCCCAGGGTCCTAGGATCAAGCCCTGCCTCAGGCTCTCTGCTCAGTGGGAAGCCTGCTTCTCCCTCTCCCTTGGCTGCTCCCCCTGCTTGTGCGTGTGCTCTCTCTCCCTCTCTGTCAAGTAAATAAATAAATAAAATCTTAAAACAAAAACAAAAACAAAAACAAAAAACAAGACCCAAAGATGCGACAGGCATCTAGATTTGCAGGAACAATGGGGAATCTTTTTTTTTAAGACACTGCAGTTTCTAGATCAGCTCCAACCCAGGTTCTCTGCCTCCTAGTGCAGATTCTTTGCTCATTCATTACCACACAGTTATTAGGCATCCACCAAGTACCAGGCAATGTGCTAGACACTGATGGTACAGTGTGATGAACCAGAGATCTGAGTCATTGTGTTCTTTCTAAACCATATCTTCCTATGTCCATATTCACTGAGCAAGTATTTATTAAATGTCTACTGTACACAGTCATCTTCATCTTCAGGAAACATATAATCTGGTAAGAAAGGCACAAATAGAATGTTATGGAAATTCAGAGGAGTAAGAGTTGCTATCAAACAACAGGAGCTGAGACGGATTCCCAGGAATGAGATGGATCATCCTTATTCATCTTCCTTGACAGTGAAGGAGACTTAATGAGGCTGCCTAGAATTAGGAACACTCTGGGCTACCAGCTAAAATGGAACCTCTAACTTTGACCTTGAACCTACTGTGTTTTAAGTAACACATTCTGGGCGTATGACATTCATGATGGGTTATAAAGTCTTTGCTCATCTGGCCCTGCAGCAGAGATCTGGGAATTAGCCAGTAGTTGGGCCACGATGTGGACAGATCAACTGGATGATTCAGGCCTTCTGCAGTCACACTTTTGCCTGACTCACTGATGACTCCAGTCTTCTTCATCTAAGCTCCACTTTCAGCAACCTATCCCATCCACTTATAAAACTTGGGTTTTACATCACTCCAGGCTGTTGATACATCCGGCTAGGTGACTGAGGCAGGCTGCTTAGTGCTGAGGGTGGTGATGTGGTAGGATTCCACACACAGGCATTTTCTTAGCTTGAAGATATATGTATTTTTTGTGTGAATGTTAATTCACAAAAACATAGTGCTCTTAGATCCTCATTTCTCTCTTATTTGCTCTTCATGCTTTGTGTTACATTTAGAAAGAAGAGCTGACACTTTCAGTGTGAAAGATGTGCTTTCTTATGAGACTTTTTTATGTATGAAAGGCAAGAACACAGATTCTGAAGTCATACTGCCTGGGTTCAAATCTCAGCCCTGATACTTAGCTGCAAAATCTTAGGCAAGTTGCTGAACCTCTCTCTGCTTCAGTTTCTTCATCTGTAAAATAAGCACTGATAATAACAACCATCTTATAGAGTGCATCAATTAGCAATTGCTGCAGAAATGCTGCATAATAAGCCACCCGACATCCCAGAGATTTAAAACAATGATTACGTGCTATTTCTTGTATAAATAAGAGTCCGTTAGAGGTTAATGGATTAAAGGGAGCTTGGCAAGGCTGGTCCTTCACACTGCAGGATTTGCTCCACATGTTCCTCAAACCAACAGAATAGCAGAGGATGCATTTCTCATGGTGATGGCCACGTCATACAAAGGGCAGATGGAAGCACATGAGGCCTATTAAGACAGAGGTTTGGAACAGGCACCATTATTTCTGCCTTGTTCTCTTGACCAAGGTGAGTCACATGGCCAAACTCAAAATCAAAGTGCAAAGAAATAACACTCTAGCCGTTTGATGTGAGGAACTGCAAAGTCCACATGACAAAGGCAGTGGCTACAGGGAGGAGTGAGAACTAGAAGCAAATAATGCACATAACATACAGGGTTATTGTGAGAATTAAATGTATTAATGTATGTTAAGTATTTAGAAAGATGCCTGGCATATAGTAAATACTATATCAGTATTAGCATTTATTATTATTCTTTTTCAAATGTCTTCTCAGTCTAGAAAATATTGCAGGAATTATCATTAGCATCTTCAGACAGAATGGAGCCTGTCTTATAAGATATTGACTTGCATGTTTATAATAACCACCATCAATATGTATTGAGTGCATTTCTTCCATTACCTAATTTAGCCTTCGCAGTCAAGCTGAGGAGTAGGTATAATTTTACCTTTTGCAGGTAAGGAAGCAGAAGCTCACAAATGCAGACTGACTTACCCCAAATCACAGTACAATAGATCCTAGGATTTCACCCAAGGTTTGCTAGTTCAAAGACTGCTGCAGCAAGACCAGCATCTGTTGCAGGCCCTAAGCCCCCACCTTCCAGATCATTCAGATTTCCAGAGCTAGGACAACTCCCATTGGCAACAGTTTCTCCACTGCTGGTCCCACGTCCTCACTGGCCCACTTCCCAATCCATTCTAAACTCATCAGCTATGATGATTCTTTAAAAATGCAATTTTGATCTTACTTGTCTCCTGAATAAAATCCTGGATAAATCACTACCATTTTCACAAACCTTAAGGTTCTTAACATAACCTACAAGACCTTGATATAGAGTCCTGCTTTCCTTTTCATCCTCCAGCCCCTCCCATTTTCCCTCAACTAGGTGCTCTGGTCTCCCCAGCCCTTGCTTAGATCCCCTTCTTGGCATAGGACCTTTGCAGATGTTCTTCCCCATACCTGAGCTTCTCTCTCCTCTTTCCCTGGCATTCTACTTAGTTAACTTGGACTCATCTACCATGGCTAAGCTGGAAGACCACTTCCTCAGGAAAGGCTTCCCTGACCTTGCTGAAGGTCATTTTCTCATTTCATGCATTTTCTTAAGTCTGTCCATCCACCCTACCAGCACTTGTCAAAGTTTTGTCCCTATGTTGGTAATTGTATGATCTGAGTATCTTGAAAGCTCATCTCTCTGTTTTAGAGTCTTTAATAAAAGGTACGATGTGGCTCTTCTGCCTGTGATCTTCTGTACATGCTACCCAGCCTTGGGACTCCAAATTATCTCCTACTTATCTTTGGTCTTAGCTCAAGCCCATATCCTCAGGGAATAAGGACATGGCATCCTTCTTTACACGTGTACTTTACACACATGTTACTTTTTCATTCCACGTCTGTCTTTTGTGGATGTCTGCAAGCTTCACAAACTCATAAAAGGACTAATGTGTTCATTGTGTTTCTAGCAGCTAGCACAGGGCCTGGTGTGGAAGCTTGGTTAGAACTTGTTGAACCAAATGACAGTAGAATCACAAGGCATCAGGAATGTGTTAACTACCCTGGTCTATTTGGCTAACATCTATCGTGCTCTTTGGAACACTGTTCAAGACCTACAACAATAGCATGGCATTTATAAAATACTTACTATATGTTAGATACTATGCTAAACACTTTACAAACATTATCTCAGTTAATCCTTAGAGTAACCCGTTAGGGTTCTTTTCTCATGTTGTCTCTTGCAGATAGGGCAATAAAACTGAGAGAGATAGGTCAAATAATGTGTGCAGAGTCAGTAGGCAGTGGCACCTTCCCTGAATCTCCAAGAATAGATTGGTGCTGTCCTCAGTTTGCTGTGTTCCCAAAGGACTCACTACATTTGTCATTGTCATTCGTCTTCTCATGGGACTCTGAGAGCCAAATGGTTTCTCTTTCTAGTCCCCATGTGTATGTTCTTGGCACACATTAGGTACTCACTTAATGCTTACTGAATATGAAATACATTTTTCCTGGTACAGACCCATAAACAGTTTTAGAAATGGAAAAAAGAAGGGTTTTCCGAACAGAGGTAAATAAAACAAAGCCATGAAATCAGCCAGTGTGAGCAAAGCAGAAGTCAAGCATTAAAATGTAGAGGTTAAATGGGCTGCCTTTATACCCGAAAAATCTGTGGTCCTGTCTTGCTTCTTCCTCCTCACTATGTGAATGTTGGCAAGATAGATATCCACTGTAGGCCTCAGATTCCCCATCTGATACATGAGAGTAATAATACTATCTATACCCCATTCTAACATTGCAATGATTTAACATGTGGGAAAAAAAAAGCTTAGAACAGTGCTTTTCACATTTAAAAAATGCTCTACAAATTGTAACTATCATTATTGCAAATCTTTGACTTGGTCCCAAGTGCTAAACATGAGTGCCCTAGTTTCTCACGTCTCTGACCATTGAAGTTGGCTTTCCTGGCTCTGGCAGGGTCCAAACCCTGTACCTGGCTCTGTCCCCGGTTGTGCCTGTAAGGTGGGCAGCTCTCATCTCCACTATAGTCTGGGCTCTCACACCACCTCTGTGTGGGCCCCCAAGGGGCCCCAAGGAGAAGTGCTCCTATACCTGCGACCCAAAGACCCCTCCTGCTTTAGATGGCTTCTTACCACCCTCTCTGGAAGCTCCATTTGTACCCGGAAGCCTGGCATAGCTAGTTTGTGGCTGAGTTAGGATGGTGACCCAGGCATTTTGACATGAGAACTGTTAAATATAAGCACTTTACAATCTACCTCTCCTTCCCCAAGAGTCTAAAATGAAATTCCTGTAATACCATTTAATGTTCTTCTATTAACTTTTTATGATGCTAAGAATTTTTATTTTTTATTTTTATTTTTTTATTTAAGAGAGAGAGAACGAGTTGGGGGGGGCGGAGTAGAGGGAAAGGAAGAAGCAGGCTCCCCACTGAGCAGGGAGCCAGACATGGGACTCGATCCCAGGACCCTGGAATCATGACCTGAGCCAAAGGCAGACACTTAACCCACTGAGCCACCCAGGTGCCCCGATATTAAGAATTTTTAAAGCCTTTATTTTTTATTAAGAAATTAAAATAATTTCCACATTTTTATTTTTAAAAAACCTCATTTTTATTCAAAGTGGAAGTTTTACTTAGTACCAAGCACTGTGCTGGGCTCAGGAGAACACTTGAGTGAGCAAGAGAAGCAACCCTCTTTTTCTTCTAGGTAATAACCTAAAGAGATGCAGTCCTTAAATAAGGAAACCACAGAGCCTTTTGTTTTTTTTTTACTTCATGTAGATAAACCGTATCAGATTTTCCAGACAAGAGAGTGTATCAGCCTCTGAGAATTTCTCTGTGAATTAAATTTCTATACCTGGCCATAGAACAATGACTTTCCTCTTCCTTGTCAACCCAACTGCTCTCCTGTTGGGAGAACTGAACAACTGAACCAAGAGCTGAGTTGATTGCATTTCACAACAGAGACTTGGTGTAAAATAACAGTGTGCTGCCAAAGAAGAAAAAGCAAACTCCTTGTTGCTTTGAGAAATTTCAGGTTGTCAACTGCTGGCTCTCCCAGAGAGATGCCCTTTGCTATTTGAAGTTGTGCCTCTCTCCTGCTTCTCTGTGCTTCCGTGAAGTCACTTTGAACCATGCCCATGGCCCCAGGTCTTTGAAGCCTTTTTGCTAAGGAGAACAGTCAGGCAGTGACTGTGTAATACTCTGACTTTAGAGAGGTGGTATCTTAGGAACACACCTGGCTTCGAGTTCTATCTCTGCCCCTTGTTATCTTTGTGATTTTAGTCAAGTTACTTAACCTTTCTGAACTTTGTTTCTGTATTTGTAGAATGGAGATACTAATAGTATGTATCAGGGTCTTTGGTTGCAAGCAATAGAAACTTACTTTGGGACACAAGATGTAGAATTTACTTGAAGATTATGAGGTAACTTGTAGGCTCAACAAAAGTATAAAGAAGCAGAAAGAATCAGAATCAAGCAGCCCTGGAGATTTATGAATTAGGAATTAATGGCTAGTCTCATCAGATTCTCAAATATACATCCCGGCCCCTACCCCTCTTCTGGTGTGACATCTCCACCTGGAGGTATAATGGGCATCTCAAGATTAATATTCGAAACAAAACTCTCTCTTCACACCCTGGCAATCCTGACTTTTGTAAACATACCCCCTTTCACCCAGTTCTGCTAACCATCTTGTCCTCTTGTAGCCATCTGTGTCATCTTCTATTTATACCTTACATCCAGTCCATCAGCAAATCAACATGTGTGCCTTCAACATGTGTCCTAATTCTGACCATTTCTCACCTGCCATATGTCACCCACAGGCCAGGAAGCCCTATCTTATATGGACGGGGAATGTGTCCTCTTTGATCTTCTCCCAGCTTCATTTCTTGCCCCCACTGCACCTCTATTCTACACACAGAAGTCAGATTAATTATTTTAAAGATAAAATCAAAACATGTCAACCTTCACTGAACCCTCTAATGACTTTCATTGCATTAAAAATAAAATCAAGTATTTTAATTTTGACCCACAAGACTCAACATTATCCAGACACTGGCTTCATCTTCAAACTCACTGTGTAGCATTTCACCCCCTGCTTGGCACGCTAGCTTCCTCAATATTCATGAACAAGACAAGTTCGTCGCTGTCTTGGGGCCTTGGTGCTTTCTATTTCCCCTTGGCCTAGAATGCTGTTCCCTTGATATTTACATGGCTAACTCCCTCACTTCATGCACATCCAGAGTCACCCTCTTAAGAAGCATTACTGACTATCCTATGTAAAACAGTCCCCCACTTCCACCGTATTTTCTGTGGACTCCATGAAGGCAGGAGATATGTGTATTTGGTCCACTGTTGAAACGCCAGGAGGCTTCTGGGCACATAGGGACAATAAATACATATTGGAATAAATTAATAAATATTTTAGAGTGTTACTACTGGGATATACAGCTACAACCATTTTTCCATTCCATCTCTTGGAGGTTTTCAAATCTCCCAACAGTCTTAATGACCTATTCTGAGTTGTATGCCCATCTCTTGGTCAGGGGAAGACAAGCTTCTGTTATAGTCACACCCACAAGGCTGTGTGCAGTGAAGGACTTGTGGCTCCCTAAAGGTAAATTGGAGGGGTCTTATCAGGAGAAGGCAGAAAGGATACCAGGCATTCAGTTCACATTTTCTCCTCACAGGATTATAGTGAGTGTTAGTTCACACACTGCATGTAAACCATGCCACAAAGAACATATGGGTGTAGCCTTGGTTGCAGTCATACTTATAATGGGGTACTAATAACTTGAAACTTGCAGCATTGTTTGCAGTCGTAATGGGGCACTAATAACTTGAAACTCCAGCTGTATCTTCCCATATACATACATACATGAGTATACACAAATACTGTATACAAACATTAGATTGTTTTATAAAATAAGAAATGGGTAGCTTTATATAGCAACTCAAGAAAAATAGCTGATTTCATTAGAATATGTTCAATAATTGGTTTGATGGTGGATGAGATACTATTAATGTTCACCCATATGTAATTCTTTAGTATTGAATACAGGAAGAATTTTTTCCCCTATTCCTTTCAATTTAAGTGTAGTTAATTGACTAGGATGGCCAGTACAGTGTGGGTAGGTGTTGTAAGCCCCTTCTGATGGAAGCATGGAAGGGCAAGGGCAACTTCTCCCTGTCATCTTCCCCCTGCCACCATAACCAGAGATGTTTCAGGTGATGAAGCCACAATCAGATTGTTTCCCTGAGTGTGTGTGTGAAGCAGAGCCCCCAACACATGATGGACATATAATATATGTGAGAAATAAACCCTTGCTCTTTAAAACTAATCAGATTTGGTGATTGTTACTGCAGTATAACCAAGCCTATTCTGACCCAAACAAGGAACTTTATTTATTTATTTATTTATTTATTTATTTATTTATTGCTTATATTAGCTGAGCAACCACTAAGTGTAAGTGACAGGTTCTATGTTAGGAAGCAAGAACTTTACTTTTTTTTTTTTCTCATATTAGCTGCGCATCCACTAAGTGACAGGCACTATGTTAGGAAGTAGGTTTCCCAAGATTAAAAAATGGTTATCTCTACATTCTAGCCTCGCGGATGTGTATGTATATATATATATACATATATATATATATATATATGTATATATATATACATATATATATTGCTAAGCTTGATGCTAAGCCCTGAGAAAATAGAAGGGAACAAATAGACTCACATTTACCTTTAAGGACGTTATAGTCTGGTAGGACTTACACTGAATAATCACACAAAGATAGCACTGGAATCGCAACTGTGACAAATGCTATAGGAAGAAAGTTTTGGATTCCAGGGATGTGAGAGGGTAGGCTTCCTAACCTAGCTTCATTAAAGGGGTAGAAGTGTCAAGGAAGGCTTCCATGGGGAGATGACATTCATGCTGAGATCCAAATAATGAGCAGGTATTTCTCAGCCTCTAACCAAAGATGCTGACATAACAACTCTGCTTTCTGAAATCTGTTCCTTTCGGTCCCTCGATTCTAAAATTGCTCTGTATCTTCAGTCTCTTACTAGATAAGTAATAAGACAAAATTTCATAGAGAGCCAAAGCCATTATCTGAATGATTCCTAAGGAAGGCAACGGTCAACACCAATAGAAACTTCTAAACCATGTCTTGAATATGGAGACTGGATAGTAGTAAGTATGGTACCAAAATTTCTGCAATATTCGTACACAATACTGCTAATCTCCTTGGTGGTAAATATAACTTTCAGGTTTTATGCCATCCAGAGCAATGTTAACTATTGGAGGCCAGCATCATTCTCCATAATTATCTCTTGTGTGCAGCAATTTTAAAAACTTCCCTTTGCACAGCATCTCTGTTATAGTAGGAAATATCAGGCCCTTGGCATTTAGATATTAAAGCATCTTATTCAAAGAAATATTTGAGAGATAATACTAATAATTCCTCATGTTTAACTACACATTATGTCCTTTGAGTGTTAAAACAAACTTTCAAGGTAAACAGGACCAGCAACATTTAGTTTTTGAATGAGAATACAGACTCTGGAAGTTTCTGAGACTCTCCCAGGATCTATAGTTGGAGGTGACTGAACAGCAAAGCAAACTCAATTCTCTTGATAGTGTGGCTTAGAGACAGATGAGGTGTATTCATGATCTGGCAATTGAAATACGTGGCTTGGGTTGTTCTTAGACCGACTCTGTGATCTTCAGCAAGTTACTTAACTTTTCTGAGCCTCATTCTTCCTCATCTGTCAGGTAAGAGAATGATAGCTAACTCATGGGGTTATTGCAGGAATTAAACAAGGTGAGCTGCTCTATATCCATGTTATCATTTATTTACTTATCATTTAGGTAATATTTGAACCCTACTCAGTGCCAGATACTCTCCAAACACTCAGAAAGCAGCCTTGGATAAGAAAGTCCTTGTATTTATGGGATGTCTAGAATAGGAGGTAATAGTGAAAGTGCTATAAGGCTCACAAAATAGTATTTCCTTCTGCCCAGACTCTTTTTTATAAACACCTATCTAGATTCATTGCCAGGACCAAGTATGAAAACTATGAATGGTAATGAGAAGGAACATTAAGTATTAAAAGGAAATTTATTACCTCTACCTTATTACTATTATTGCCACTATTATCTCTGAAGAAGCAGGTTCTTTGATTTGAATGGATGAGAAAATGTTAACAGGTAATACTGGCTAATAATAATATTGTAGTTACCATCTGCAAAAGCTTTCCCACACTTCATTTCCTCTGTCAGAGAGTGACCATAAGTCTAGAAGTGTAAAACATACCGCTGCTAAGGATATTGAAGCTACATAAAAGTGAGGTGTCAGAAATCTAGATTAGTTCATTTGTCGAGTTCCAGATGAATTGCCCTTTTGTGCAAGGTATTAAGAGAGTTTTTCGATTTGCATAGATATTGGTGATGTTTTATAAGGGGGGTGGGAACTAGATCGTACAGCTTACAGATTCAGGGACTTAGGGTCAGTCCAATGCCAAATCCAGGATATATAATCAAATAGATGGCCTCTAAGCACATAGAGAAGGAAAAGCACACTAGAAGTACTGACTTCACTGCCTTTTAAAAAAATTAGGGTTAGAGAAATCTTTCAAACAGATAAATCTGGATGCAAGTAAGGATTTGGGAAAGCACTCAAGAAATTCTCGTTTTCAGTTTGGATAAAAGTAATTTAGAAGAGGATAGAGTCAGTGAATTCTTAATTGTTTGAACTGTCAAGTATAAATTATGGATTAAAATCAACCATAGTTCAGATGATCTCTGTCCTTGGTCCTGACTCATTCACTATTACAGAGGACTCGTATTAAGACCTCAAGTCTTGGTTCCCACACATCCAAATCAGCTGGGGTGCATGGGAAAAACAGAGCTGCTTGGATCTGCTGTTGAAGATTATGATAGAGTAGGCATGGGAAGGGACATGGGATACTCTACTTTAAAGAAGTTACCTGCATCAGACTTGTAAATGACATTAGTTGGAGGATGATTTAATACATTAGGTGACTGAATCATGATCTCAAGTGACCTGAATAAACTGGAATAAGGGCCAGTTTTAGTGAAATGACATTTTTAAAAACAGATAAATGAAAAGCTTTACTGTAGAGGTTCTGAAAATCATCTGTACAAGTATATGAAGGAGACATGATAGTTTAAGATTAGTAAGTAGAGAAAATATTTAGGGGAAGTTCGCTGACTGCAGAATAAACATGTGCCAGCAGAGGGCTGTGGTTTGCAGCACAGAGGATGTGAGCTGAAACAGGATATTGGCAAAGGGATGAGAGTTGAGATGTATAATTCATAATTGCCCTCACAGATTCCAACAAATGACACCATATCTTTGAATGTTATGTTCAACCACCAGAATGTCATAGAAAAATAGAATTTAGAGCTTGGAATGATCTACAGCCATCTAGTCCAAAGGTATTCACACAGGATTCCGTGGATCCCAGGGCTCCACAGGTAGTCTTCCAGACTGGTAGTGGGAGGTGTTGGGTCAAGGAAAGAGTGAGGGAGCACAGGACTCCCACCCTAAACAAAGGTCCGATGGGAGCAGCTCTGCTGTTGTCTGTTTTACATTTTAGGTGTCCACATAGAAGTTCATATGGGGTCTTTAATTTGAAATTTGGTTGGTTAAAATTTAAATGGGGAAATAAAGCTAAAGAATTACTGAAAAGTATGTCAGCCCTACAATTTGCTGTCAAAAGTATCATCACAGTATATTTCCTCAAAAAGATGCTGAAAGAGGAAAGAAATAGATTCAGTGCCCCTTTAATTAATTTGAGGGAAAACTGTTAACCAGGGCAAAAAGGGCCTGTGTGTATTCAAAGGTGCTATAGATATAGATAGATAGATAGATAGGTATAGATCGATATCTTTATTTTGTGTATACATATATCTTTATTTTTATTTTTTAAAGATTTTATTTATTTATTTATTTGACAGAGAGAGAGGACACAAGCAGGAGGAGCAGCGGATAGTGGGAGAAACAGGCTCCCTGCTGAACAAGGAGCCCAATGTGGGGCTCCATCCCAGGACCCAGGGATCATGACCTGAGCCAAAGGCAGACGCTTAACCAACTGAGCCACCCAGGCACCCCACATATATCTTTATTTTGTGTGCATGTGTATAAATGGATAGACAAATACATTCTTTCACTACATTTTCTATTCAGCTAAGAAGTGATGCAAACGTTTTGACCCTTGGTACCACTTCAGAATGATGAGTCTATAAATAAGGATATACCTCATATTCTGATTATTTTTCACATAACAGAGTGAGCAAAGCATCTGTGAGATGCTTCTGGTGCTCTGTTCCCTGATTTCCTTTGTTGTAGCAATAGCTCTTTGCTATTTTAAATGACACTGAATGTTGTCTGTACAATTCATAAATATTTGCATTTAGTAATTATATCAATAAAAGAGTTGGAAGACTGAATTATGCTGAATCCATTTTATTTTCTGCAAAAGAGGCAGAATCTTAATTAGCTTTACTTCTGATACTCATTAACCTACATATAATCTCTGATTATGTATTGAAATCAAGTAGAGTTTAAATCTTTTAAAGACTTTCTTGAGATAAAATTGAGGGGTTTTCCCCCTATACATTTCTTTTTCTTCTAAAATCCTAATTTTATGCGGTGGGTTGTCAAGAAAAGGAATATTTATGGTCTTAGATAAATTTAGACATTTTCTGTTACCACAATAATAAGACTGGAAGAGAGTAACTTCACTATGCTATGAAAGAAAAAAGGCAGAATATGTTATAAACTATAAAACATAAGCCACCCTCAGAAACATTCTAGATCACAGCTTCAAATAAAGAGTGTGTACCTTTATAGATAACAGTGTTACCTGGTAAGTCATTCATTGTCACTCACCGAGCAAGGGTTTATTGTGTTTTCTCTATGTTGTTTGACCCTGTTAGGAAAACAGAGTAAATACAAGATACAGTTCCTTTTTGCTGGCAGCTCATCAATCTATGTTAGAAAACCGGAGATGGATACACTTGTAACACACTTAGTTTTACAGTCTCTATCCAGGAGTTACAATGAGTGATGCAGAGTTTTAGTACCATTACTGAGAGCTCACTCTGTGCCAGGTGCTGTAATGTGTATGTATTATCACAGTCACTCCTTACAACACCCATTTTGAAAACTAAAGTACCTGAGCTTTAGAGTGGTTAAGAAAATTACCCAAGGTCACACAGATAGTACACAGAGTGAAGATGAAATGAATAGTAAACAGTAATCACAGTGGCTGGCATGTGAAGCATTAGCTCACAGACAGGTGGTGGTAGTGCCAGT
Source organism: Eumetopias jubatus (assembly GCF_037043125.1). NCBI lineage: Eukaryota > Metazoa > Chordata > Mammalia > Carnivora > Otariidae > Eumetopias > Eumetopias jubatus. The sequence continues at coordinate 187,230,134 of NW_028274807.1, read as the reverse complement.
GTTCTTCATAATAACCCTAGGAGCCAGTTACCAATTTTAATCCTGATTATTCAACTGAGAAACAGGCCCAGAAAGGGTAAATGACTTCTTGGAGACACCAAGCATTGAAAGAGACACAAAGCAAGAATTCAAATCTGTAATTTTCTTACAGCATTTCCAGCTCTATAGCTTGGATTTTAGTTTTAAGAGGGTCAGTATACTCACTGAGAAATTTCTGCAGTGAATGACAGTGACCAGTAGTTAAAGGCTAGTGTGTTATAGTGATATTCTGGAGAGACAAGTGGTGAGGATCCAGTAAAGTGGAGATAAAGAAATAAAGTCAGTTTGGAGGATATTACGTAAATCCAAGGCTGGTAAGATTGATGTAAGAGGAAACAAGATATTAGTATGTAGAGAAAAAGGAACTCTTGTACACTGTTGATGGGTATGTAAACTTGGTGCTACTATGAAAAAGTTTGGAAGCGCCTCAAAAAATTTAAAAAATAGAAATACCACATGATTCAATAATTCCACTATTGGGTGTTTTCCCAAAGAGAACAAAAAACTAATTCAAAAAGATATATGCATTCCTATGTTTATTGCAGTATTATTTACAATAGCCAAGATGTGGAAACAACCCAAGTGCCCATCAAAAGATGAATGGGTAAAGAAGATATGATATATATATATTATATATATATATAATATATATACACACCCACTATGAAATATTACTCAACCATCAAAAAGAATGGTATCTTGTTATCTGCAATAACATGGATGCACCCAGAGGATATTATGTTAAGTGAAGTAAGTCAGAGAAAGACGAATACTATATGATTTCACTTGTATGTGGAACCTATAAAACAAAACAAATGAATAAACAAATAAAAAGCAGAAACAGACCCATAAATTAAGAGAAAAAACTGATGTTTGCCAGAGAAGAGGGAGTTAGGGTGGGGATGGGTAAAAATGGGTGAAGGGGGGTGGAGGATGCAGAAAAGAAAGCATCAAGATGTTGGTTTTGACTGCAAGGAATTGTTTAAAAAGAGAGAAAGAGGGATATGAGCCCCAGGGATGTTCAGAAGGTAGGATTTATGGAATCTAGTGACTGGTTATGGGACGTGAAGGGAGAGCTTCCCTAGACCAAGAGCAAATTGCAAGGTTGAGGACTGTGTCTATTCCATTCACCTGGTATCTGCTTTGCTTAGCACCATAGTGTGCCTCCCAGCAGGGGTTCTATACACACACACACACACACACACACACACACACACACACACACACACACACACACACACACACACAGGCGCGCGCGCATAATACATTAATGAATGCAAAGAGAGTACAGGGAAGGGCACTAGTTTGAAAGAAAGAGGAATGGGGATTTGCATATGCTGATTTTGAGCTGGAAAAAAAATTGCAGATGTAGAGCCTGGAATTGAATAAGTAAGAGACCCAAGTTCTGAGGCAAATCAGGACAGGCAGTTCACCTAGCTATGTAGGAAGTGATGGTTGAATCAGTTGAAAGGGCACAATTTTCTCCAGGAAAATGAGAACAGAGCCGACTAGAAGAATGAGATTGGACCTTAGGAACAGGAGCAAAGATAGAGGGGAGAACCAGGAAGGAATAACAAGGGATCTTTTGGAATGTAAAATCAGGTCCCCAAGGAAGGAATGCATTTCCAAAAGGAGGAGGCAGGAATGGAGTTCCGTGGTGCATACTGAACCGGGGGATTCAGTAGAATGCAAAAATGGTCCTTGAATTTGGTCAAAGGAGATTATCAACAGTTTTGGAAGGAGTTATTTTATTTATAAGGTGTTGCTTCAAGTCAGATTCTGAAGACTTGATACAGTGATTGTGGTGAGAAAATGAAGCCACTCATCGGTAGGTGTTCAAACCAGACCTGAGTGAGGGGGTTTCTTGGAGGTGAGAAGGAAGTCTTAGGTGAAGATGCTGTTACTTTCAAGATTAGGAAAAACAAATCATCCATGCTTATAGTGTATGTTACTAGGTGATTGTGTCCCCCCCCCCCAAATTAACATGTGGATGTCCTAACCCCCACTAACTCAGAATGTAACCATATTTGGAAATAAGATCTTTAAAGAGGTGATTAAATGTAACCATATTTGGAAATAAGATCTTTAAAGAGGTGATTAAATTAAAATGAGCCATTGAAATTAACAAGTCAGGAAATGACAGATGTTGGCTAGGATGCAGAGAAAGGGGAACCCTCCTACACTGCTGTGTGGGAATGCAAGCTGGTGCAGCCACTCTGGAGAACAGTGTGGAGGTTCCTCAAAAAGTTGAAAATAGAGCTACCCTACGATCCAGGAATTACACTACTAGGTATTTACCCCAAACATTCAAATGTAGTGATCCAAAGGGGCACCTGCACCCCAGTGTTTATAGCAGCAATGTCCACAATAGCCAAACTATGGAAAGAGCCCCGATGTCCATTGACAGATGAATGGATAAAGAAGATGTGATGTACATATATACAGTGGAATATCATGCAGTCATCAAAAAAATGAAATCTTGCCATTTGCAATGACATGGATGGAACTAGTAGGTATTATGCTAAGTGAAATAAGTCAATCAGAGAAAGGCAATTATCATATGATCTCACCGATATGTGGAATTTAAGAAACAAAACAGGATCATAGGGGAAGAGAGGAAAAAAATAAAACAAGACGAAACCAGAGAGGGAGACAAATCATAAGAGACTCTTAATCACAGGAAACAAACTGAGGGTTGCTGGAGGGGAGGGGGGTGGAGGGATGGGGTAACTGGGTGATGGACATTAAGGAAGGCATGTGATGTAATGAGCACTGGTTGTTATATAAGACTGATGAATCACAGACCTGTACCTCTGAAACCAATAATACATTATATGGTAATTAATTGAATTTAAATGAAAAGTGTTTAAAAAATTAAAATTAAAAAAATTAAAATGAGCCATGAGGATGGGGACCAAATCTGATATGAATGGTGTCTTTATTAAAGGAGAAAGAGATATCAAGGTGCATATTCACAGGAGGCAACCAGGTGATGAGGAAGAAGAAGATGGTCATCTGCAGACCGAGGAAGGAGGACTCAGGAAACCAAATCTGCCAACCCCTTGATCTTGGGCTTCTAGCCTCCAGAATCATGAGATAATAAATTTCTGTTTTTTAAAATCCCCAGTCTGTGGTGTTCTGTTATGGCAACCAGAGCTGACTACGGCAGTCTTCCAGGTAGGGGGTGAAGTAAGTGTGGAAAGGATAGTCTATATAGTGGAAACAGACCCCTCAGAATGTGTGTACAAGCAAAGACAATAAAAGTCAGTCAAGAAGTTAAAACAGTTACATGCTTATTTCCAAGTAACCTGTCCCATGTGATATTCCTTGATCTTTTCCTTTTCTTGAAACATTTTAATATTTGTCTTTTTCCCCCCGAATACACGAATCAAATCTGTTGAAATTCGGAATGTGGTGATCGAGCTCTGTAAAATCTAATCTCTTCTTCCATTCTGCTGCCTTTTTGTTGTTGCTGTTTTTAATAAATCACTGTCTACTAGTGTGAAGGTGAAGGAGAGAGGATGTTGCTTTCATGGCCTTCTGTGTTATTATTTGTTATTTGACTGTAATTGGGATAGCAGTTGATCATCTAATACTCCATTTTACTTGTTTTAAAACATTTTTACACTCCCTTCTTGTTTCTTTATCACTGTATGGAATTCTGAGATTGATTTGGGCTAGTGAAGACTAAGAAAAATTCCCTTCCTCATCTGTGGAATCTAAACATCCAGAAACCCAAAGCTCATTTAAGTCCTCTGCTTGTCCCGTGACCATTTTTGAAGGGTGTTGTGGGGGAACCCCTTCAAGTTAGCTCATTTGAATCTTATTATCTAAAGCAGAGAATAAAATTAAAAAGCAATTTGTGTGGCTCCATACTTGTGAATTAGCCACATTTCTTCTGATTTTTGAAATCATCAAATCATTTTGCCAAATCAATTATTTTGCCAAATAGTCAGCCTGTGATTAGATGGATGGAGGAGATATATAAGTGAGGGATACATTTGTAGATGTCTGCATGAAGTGGATGTGTTAATCCTCTTTTATCCTCTGAGTTCTCTGCCCTATGGGAGACACTTTCCCCAAATCTAACCCAAGATGAGAACAATGATATTTTAAAATACTTGGTAAGATTTCGTTTAGAAAACTAGGCCCTTGAGAATGTTCTGAAAGGATTGACTCTGCCTCTATCTGGGATTTCATTAATCCTTTCACCATCCTTTAGGTGAGTTGTTTTTTTTTTTAATGTATTGATAAGCTGTCCAGTGTGCCAATAAGGAATTTATTGGATACTTTCTTTTAATAGAACTTCATAATCTCTCTTCTTTAGAGGTCTGAAAAAATTTTTGCTCATCCAAAAAATTATAACGGAACTTAACTATGGGCATTTCACACTGTGATGTTTCAAGGGGACCAATACCACATGGCCTTTTGTATATCGTGGGCATAGCTGGAAGTTTCTAGGCCAGAGGCAACACTTCAGGATGGCTTTCTTAGCATTTGGGTGGGGGAGAGTTCAAAATAAGTGTATCCTCTGTTCTTCAGCAATTTGGAGATTGTTTAGATGTTATTCAGGCCCACTGGGGAAAGGAAGGAGGAACTTTATATTCTATACTATCACGTTGAGCTTTGAATTAATGAGTGAGCACCTTATAAAAATTTAGAATGTTGAGTTACAGAAAGAATCCTATATATACCTAGTACATTCAGAAGCTCAGAAAAATCCTCCAACTCCCATTGTTGAATTGGTATTTAAATTATCCCATTTTGATTGTATGATTAAAGCACTTTTAGACCATGAGTCTTTAAATCCTTTGGTTTCCAGTTACACTTACAGGATATTTTGATTATAGTTGTGAAAATTGAAGAACCTACCATCAGTTTTTGCTAAGGCCTTAGGTTTACAGTAAATTCTATCCTACACAGGCTCCCTGAAATGATATTTAATGCCAGTTTAATGATTTCATTTAATTCTACTTTAAAAAATATTAACTAGATGCCAGTGTGTCCAAAATACCTATCTCCAACCCTAACTTGCCTTTTATTTTTTTATCATTTTTTATGACTAATTATTTTATTTTTTAATTTAAATTCAATTAATTAACATATAGTGTATTATTGGTTTCAGAGGTACAGGTCTGTGATTCATCATTCTTTTTTTTTCTTTAAAATGTTTTATTGTTATGTTAATCACCATACATTACATCATTAGTTTTTGATGTAGTGTTCCATGATTCATTGTTTGTGCATAACGCCCAGTGCTCCATGCAGAACGTGCCCTCTTTAATACCCATCACCAGGCTAACCCATCCCCCCGCCCCCCTCCCCTCTAGAACCCTCAGTTTGTTTTTCAGAGTCCATCGTCTAACTTGCCTTTTAAACTCCAGACTTGAATATGCAATGATCCACTAGCTGTGTCCATTTGCATGTCTAAAGGCATCTGGAAATTAACATGTCTAAAAGGGAACTCTTGGTTTCTACCTTAAAACCTGCTCCTCTTACTTTTCTTCTTTCAGTAAATAGCAACCAAACAACCACCCAACTAAAGAAACCCAAAATCTCAGAGTCAACCTTGGTTCTTCTCCTCTTATCTCCCTGTTAAATTCATCAGCAAGTACTGTCAATAACACTTTTTTGGACATATCTCAAGTCCATCTGCTTCTCCACATCTTCACTATCCCTACCCTTGTGCAAGCCATCACCATCTTTCAAGAGGGCTCCCATTAATAGTCTTCTAACTTGAAACTTCTTCTAGTCTTGCCCCACTAAAATCCATTTTCCAGATAGCTGCAAAACAATCTTGTTACAATTTCAATCAGTTCATATCACTCCCCTGTGAAACCTCTAATGGTTTCTCCTTACACTTAGGATAAATTACAAACTCTTCATCATGACCTACAAGGTCCTATATGATATGGCCACATGCCCTTCTCTCTACCTCATTACAGACCTCTCTCTACCTCAGTATCCATTCTCCCACAACCCTGAGCTCCTTCCTGTTTTTGTAAAACTTTGGCAAAACTTCCCCAGTGCTTTTGCATTTGCTGAACTCTCAGTCCAGAATGGTATCCTGCCTGCCACTCCCCACTTCCCCCAGATCTTTGCATGATCCATCAAGTCTTCCTCCTCATCCAGACTATAGCTCAGGTGCCAACTTATCAGAGTGAGCTTTCTTGATCAGCCCATCCAAAGTCACTACATACATCACCTTCACTATCACTTCCCTTTTGTTTGATTCTTGCAGCTAATTACTTTTTTGAAATTATTTCTTTGTTTGTTGACTCTCTTCTCCACTACAGTGTAAGCTTGACCAAGAAAAAGACCATACTTGTCTTATTTGCTATTATATTCTTAGTGCATAAAATAGCTTGTGGTGCATAGCAAATGAAGAGTCATCAAAACATCAGTGTTGTGTTCTCATTATAGTGTTTTTCACAAAGTCATGCCTTAGACTAGTTCCCCTCTGTATCTTTCTCTCTTGAGCTAAGTAAAACTGACTTAGCTATGTATAATTTGAGGCGATGGTGTCATTTTTACATTGTCAACAAAAAGGTTAAAAGAAAAACCAAGACTAAAATATGTTGATAGAGTTGATAGATTCTGATTCTAAGTCATGGAGATAGCATTTGTAAAATACATCTGATGTTAATTAAATTAAACATCTATTTAACAAGAACCACATGACAAATACTCAATTTACTTAAAAGCACTAGAAAAATGTTTTATATTGAAATATGTCAACAGGATGTGGCCTTTTTTTTTTAACCAGCTTTTAGCCAGTGGTTCTCTAGTCTCCTGGGGCTTAAACAGACACAGTTTACAATTTTAAGTTTAAAAGGCAACTTGCTCCTGTTCTTGAAGTCACTTTCAGGTAAGAAAAGAAGTCTTATTTTATAATTATCAGGTTTAAGTGAAACTGACAACCTGGAAAGGAACAATAAAATAGCTTCAGGACAAAGCAAATTTTAGTAAAGTAATGCCAACCTATCATCTTTAATGAAATCACGTACTTTGAGTGAAAGACTTTGTTTTAGTGTGCTATAAAAGGAGAAAAAACATTTTTTAAAGAATCAAACAGCAAGGAAGAAGCAAACCAAGTGAGATACATTTTATATGCTTTAAAAAACCTTGCTTCATGAAGACACAATGCTCCAGAAAATTGGAATCTCTGTTATTAAGTAAAAACATTAATTACATGGTTTTAAACTTAGCAGAGCACTGTAGAGTTATTATACAGAAGGTTCTATGTTTCATGGTTTTATCTCCTTACTGCCAAGTTGAATCTGTAATAAAACAAGTATAAAAGAAATTAGAGGAGTATAAGAAACCTGGACTGGCAGAATAAATGGACACAAAATATTGCACAGATCAACTTCACTAAGAAGTCTCATTAGTGTTGGTTCAGAAAGTAAAGAATAAAAATTTCAAGTTATGATTCTTTAGAGTTGATATATGGATCTATATTGCATTTACTATAAGAGCATAAAATAAAATATTTTAAAAAGGAAAAATTGTACAATATAGTAGAATATTTTCAACAAAGAATAACTCCATAGGTATTTTTGTATGTAAATTATATATCTTTAGAATGTTATTATTATAAGTGGGTTTGCTTACAGTTTATTTAATACAGTATATCATGATGTGGCTTTAAGTTGTTCAAAGTCATTGCATTAAATCACATTAAATCATACAGTGAAAATGATACTCACTTTCAAATTCTTTCTCTTTTTAATACTCCTTATTACGGAACTTTACAAACATACACAAAAGAGAGAAAAGAGAAACTACCATATACTGATCACCCAGGTTTATGTCTTTTGCTAAACTTGGGAAATTTTCAGCTATAATTTCTTTCAAGTACTTTTTCAGGTCTATCTTCTTTCTCTTCTCCTTCTGGGACTCTAATGATATGAATGTTAGATCTTTTGTTACAGCCCCACAAATCCTTGAGGCTCTGTTTAATCTAGCAAGACAGAAGACTTTTGGACAATAGCTAGGATTTCTCACTCTCACTACCACCAACACTACCAAGTGCCTTCTACTACTGAGGTGTCAGTGGAGGCCAGGTGGGGAACCAGGACTTCTACTCCCACCTGGCAGTAATAAGGCAATATTCATAAACCCCCTTTCCTGTCAATACAGTTTTTCCAAGGAAGCCAGCTAAAACATAATGCTATGAAACTCTGCTCTTTTCCTGTTCCTTTGTTTAGAGACAATAGGCTTTTGTTAGGACTTTTTTTGTCTGCACCCCTTGGTGTTTTGGGTTGCTTATTTCTTCATCTCCATGAGGCAAAAGGAACACTCCAGGGATCATGCCACAGGATAAATGGCATTAGGTACTGTAGTGAACAGCACGTGAGGGAAGGTGAATAGTGCAGGCAGAAGGGAATGAGTCCTGTGGGTAAGGGGAAAGCATTTTCAGGGCTGGAACAGTGCAAAGTCCCTGAGGTATGTGTGTGGGGGTGTGTCTGAGGAGCAGCTGGGGAGAATCCAGCCAGAAGAGGAGTGGGAGAAGTCAGAAGGGCTAGCCAGGAGAGGGGTGGGAGGTAAATTCAAGGAAACCAGTCAAGGGAAGTGTGGGAGGTGAAGCCAGAGGAGCCAGCAATGTGTCACATGCGTTACAGGGAAGAGGGGCCATGGAGGCTTCTGAGCAGAGGTGTGCTTGGCTCTACTGAGAGACAAGACTGCAGGGAGGGATGAAGGCAGCTCAGACCTGTCACCCCATTAGCTCAGCCTTCCCCAGGGGCATTTGTAATGCAGGCACAGTCCCTCTTGTTTCATAAGGTTCTTCCCGTAAACATGTTTGGAATAAACAAGTCAGAAACAACAAAAAAGAAAAAAAGAAAATTCCAGGGACTCACCTCCATGTTGTTTCTTCAGTCCCATTGTTCCTGGTCAGTCTGCCTTTTTCTTTCCTCCTTTCAAGAGCCTTCTTATGTTTGTTTTATATGTAATTACTAGGGTTTGTCATGTCATTGTATTTAGCAGGAAGAATAATGAAAAATATTTCTAGTCTGTCTTCCTTCCGGGCTGGTTTTTACTTTTTCACCTCTTCCCCTTTTCCTGCCACTTATTTATTGAAAAGAGGAAAGTTTTCATTTTTTATTTGTTTTGAAGAATTTGCAACATCCTGGATTACTGATTGCATTTTTATGTATGACTTAATAGGTTATTCTATTTCCTATATTTCTATAAACTGCTAATTAGAACTAGAGTCTTGATTAGCTTCAGGTTTAGTTCTTTAGAAGAATTATGTTATAGATGGTGCTCTGAACTTCACACCAGGAGATGCTAAACATTGGGCACCCACTTTTAGGGAAATAAAGATTTATTACGGAGGTAAGAAATTGTTGGCCTTACTTATTTATTATATACTTTCCCAACAACTTTCTTTGAAGGTGTTCACAGTCAATTTTCTTTCAGTCTTATAGAATAGCATCCCTTACCCAACCACATTCTGAACAAATTGGTAATAATATTAAGGAGTAGCACATGGAGGCCAAGGGTTGAATTGGGGGAAAACAGCATAGTGTGAGACTCAGTAACTCCTAAGAGAAAAGAGTGGCTCTGAAATAAGACTGTCCTTTATCCTTCCCACATTTATCAAGCAGATAAGTCAGTTCACCTCTTGTGGAACAGCATGAGCCAAGGAATGAAAGAGACCGTAACACTAATGGAACCACCATATGATGTAGCACTCCTCCCTACATTGATACCAAGAAGCACATCTTGGCTTCATATCTATCTCCTCTATAATAGTTTAATAGATAACTGGCAATACATTGTGCTAAGCTTAGGGCACCTGGGTGGCTCAGTCAGTTAAGCATCTGACTCTTGATTTCAGCTCAAGTCATGATCTCAGGGTCGTGAGATCGAGCCCTGCCTCAGTCTCCTCACTCAGCATGGAGTTGCTTGAGATTCTCCCTCGCTTCCTCTGCTGCCCCTCCCCTCCTGCTCCTGTGTGCTCTCTTTCTCTCAAAAAAAAAAAAAAAAAAGATTGTGCTAAACTTTTGTCAAATGTTTATTTATTTATTTTTTTTTTACAAATGACTTCCATTTATGTCATAAGATGCCAGTTTTTAATTATGGTAGTGATACAGGATTTCCTTTGAAAAATAATTTATTAGGGCACGTGGATGGCTCAGTCAGTTAAGTGTCCAACTCTTGGTTTCAGCTCAGGTCTGGATCTCATGGGTTGTGAGATCAAGCCCTGTGTCGGGCTCCAAGCTCAGGGGGAGTCTACTTGGATGTTTTCTCTCTCTGCCCCTTCCCCCCACGTTTTCTCTCTCTCAAATAAATAAATAAATCTTTCAAAAAAAAAAAGAAATTTATCAAAATAAAAACATGAAACAAAGAATAAAAAAATACAGTGTGGTGGAATATAGATATGACAACAACTGTAACTATGTTATATAAATGCTTTGTATTTGGGAAATTCTGATTAAATATCTAATAATTTTGCTGTATCAGTGGGGGCACTCAGGCAAAATTTCTTTTCCAAAGCATCACATCATTTGAGGGCAATCCAGTTACCTAATGCCTACATGGTTTCTCCTTTCCAAGTATGCTTTTTCTGAACAAGGGCTAGGAAGATTATGTGACCTCAGGGCTAGGGTTCTAGAACATTTGATTGCACCACTGTGAAGGCAGGGTCTGTAGCCCCAGTACCTAGTAGAGAATATAGAACAGAGTGAGCGCTTAATAAACATTCTGAGAATTTGCTGGATACTAGTATATATCCTGCAAAATATTATCTTCTAAATAGAGCATCCTTTGTTGAGATTCAGTTAAGGTCAAGTTCTCACCTCTCCCGTTCCCCAAAATCTAGCTATTTATGACAATATCAATATCTTTGACCAAAAGGTATGATTTTAGGTTCCCTGTATCTCAAAAAGTCCTTCTTAGGAATAAATCTTATAATTCCCTAACCATGGTTAGGGTTTGTCCTCAAAAAAGAATAAACAGTATGTCCTAAGATAGACCAGTCAGTTCCTGATGGTAAGAACAACCACTCATTGTAATGGTAGAATGTGCAAACATTTGGCAGAGTTCTGATTAGAAGCCTTTCAATCAATTTTTCCCAGCCTATTAAATTATAAATAACAATAAAAATTGTATATATTTATGTTGTACATGTGATTTTTTAAGTGTACAATGTGATGATTTAATATTGTGAAATCATTACCACACTCAAGTTAATTAACACATCCATTACCTCACATAGTTACATTTTCTTAACAAAGTTCAAGTATACAATTAAGTATTTTAACTGTTGTCACCATGTTTTACACTAGCTCCCCAGACCTTATTTGTCTTGTACCTAGAAATTTGTACCTTTTGACAAACCTCTCCCACACCCCCCACTTTCCAGCCCCTGGAAACCACCATTCTTCTGTCTGGTTCTATGAGTTCAATTTTTTTAGGTTCCACATGTAAGTGAGATCATACAGTATTTGTCTATTTCTGGCTTATTTCACTTAATATAATGTCCTTTGGGTTCATCCATGTTTTTGCAAATGGCAGGATTTCCTTCCTTTTTTATGACTGAATAACATTTCTGTGTGTGTGTGTGTGTGTGTGTGTGTGTGTGTGTGTGTGTATCACATTTTCTTTAGCCATTCATTTGTTGATGGACCCCTAGATTGTTTCTATATTTTGGCTATGCTACAATGAACATGAGAGTGCAGATATCTTTTTGAGATACAGATTTCATTTTCTTTGGATATATATACCCAGAAGTGGGACTGTTGGATCATATGGTAGTTCTATTTTTAATTTCTTGAGGAACTTCCATACCATTTTCCATAATGGCTGTACCAATTTATATCTCCACCCACAATATACAAGGGTTTACTTTTCTCCACAGCCTATCCAATACTTGTCTCTGCGTTTTTTATAATAACCATCCAAACAGATGTGAGGTGATATCTCATTGTGGTTTTAATTTGTATTTCCTTGGTGATTAGTGATGTTGAGCACCTTTTCATGTACCTGTTGGCCATTTGTGTGTCTTCCTTGCAAAAATGTCTATTCAGGTCCCTTTCTCATTTTGTAGTCAGGTTTTTTTCTCCCTTTTCTCGCTTTTTTTTTTTTCTGTTTTGTTGTAGGAATTCCTTGTATGATTTGGATGTTAATTCCTTATCATATATATGATTTGCAAATATTTTCTCCCTTTCCTTAGGTTGCTTTTTCATTCTGTTGATTATTTCTTTGGTTGTGCACTTTTTAGTTTGATGTAGTCCCACTTATTTTGTTGTTGCTGTTCCTGTGCTTTTGATGTCATATCCAAAGAAATTGCCAAAAGCAATGTCAAGGTGCTTTTTCCCTGTGTTTTCTTCTAGGATTTTTACAGTTTCAGGGCTTACACTTAAGTCTTTAAACCAATTTAAGTTAATTTTTGTGACTGTTTTAAGATAGGAATGCAGTTTCATTCTTTTGCTTGTGGATATCCAGTTTTCTCAACACTCTTTCTCCTTCTGTGTTCTTGGTGCCCTTGTCAAAGATTAGTTGACTGTATATGTGTGGGTTTATTTCTGGGCTCCTGATTTTGTTCTCTTGGTCTGTGTGTCTGTTTTTATGCCCACCCAATACTGTTTTGATTACTATGGCTTCATAATATAGTTTGAAAGACAGAAGTGTGATGCCTCCAGCTTTGTAATGAATATTTTGAGCTGACATTTACAGAGCTCCTGTATCTGTGGGACTGTGCTAAATGCTTGATCTGGATTTTTCTCACTGAAGCACCACACAACCCTTTGAGTTAGATGTTATGCTTCTCTCCTTTTCTAAAAGGTAGATACTGGGGGTTGGGAATGTTGAGTAACTTGTCAGTAAAGCATAGCTAGTGGTTTTGAAGCTGCACTCAACCTCAGATCTGACTAGGTAGGAGAGCTCTTAACCTCTACTCAGACTTACCCTTGAAATGCTTTAATTATTTAGGAGGCATTCTTGAGGTGGAAAGAATGAGGTGGAAAGCTTGTCCCCAGCTCTCACACCTACAGCTTTAGGACCGGCTGCAAAGTATGGATGTGAACTTCTGTCATGTAAAACCACTTCCTCAGTTTTTATATTATATCGATACCTCCTGTACCATTATTTACTTAATAGGTACTTGATACTCTTCTCTGAGTAGATAGCTCTGAATATGATGAAGAACACGGCATTTTTAAATTCTTCCTAAATGTGGCACAATGCTTTGAAGGTGACAGTTATGTGCCCCCCAACCCCTTCATTGCTTTCTCTTCCTTCTCTTCCCACCTCACAGGTTGTTAGTATTATGGAGGTGTTAAGGACATGCTAGCACCAGACAGAGACTTTTTCCTGGATGTAATAAGCAATACTGAAAAATAATTAAAAAGAGGGATAACTTTTAGATGGTGTGATTCAATGTCATTTAGGTATTGTATATTATGTAATATCACCTCTTATTCTAAGAATGTGCCCCACAATTTGAGAATCACTGGTGTAAACTCTGAGAATTTTTGTGACAGTCAAACAGAGGAATGAATATGAAATCATTCAGTAAACTGGAGAGTTCTTTTATAGCTCTTCCCTTTGGACTGAAGACATATAAACTAATAATTTGGCTGTAACATTAATAGCACCTCCAGCTCTTCTCCCCACAAACACTAATTTATATTTTTCAAAAAAATCACCTAGAAAATGTTTTCAAATGTTGTAGTGGCTGAGGACTTAGGAGTATGTGTCTAGACTTCATGTGAGGCCATGTAGAAGAAAGCTCCCTATCACGAGTTTGGGAAAACATACATGCTATGCCATTTACTATTCTAATCATGGAGTTAGTCAACAGCTCTTTTGAAGCACATGCTATGTGTAAGTCATACAGAGGAAAACCAAATATGGTTCTTAACCTCACAGACTATGAAAGCTAAGAGGCTCAAGACCAAATGTTAGCTCTGTCAAGACCTTGGTGGATAATTGCTGAATTTTATCTTGGGAATTGGAAGTAGCTAGAAGTGCATTCACCTCTATTTCATCTCATCTGACACCTACTGGGCCCCTATAATACATTGGGTGTATGGTCAGTACTAATTATTTTGGCAGCAGATACATCATATCCCATTTGTACCTACTACAAATGAGGCTTTGTGGTATATGGCTTTACGCATTTCTCATAACTGTCATTAATCCTTTTTTATAAATGGGAAATGGAGGCACAGTGCATGCATATATTAAGTGGCTACATGGGATTTGAACCCTGTTTTAGTTGAACCCACAACTTCTGCCTTAGCATACTAAGCCTCACCCCAAAAATAAAGAAACAAATTTCTTCTGTCGTGTAGGAGTCCACGTGTTCCATGGCCGCCTGCCATTTTAAAAGGCACAGGGCAGTGCTGAGTTCTGGAGTAATGACAAGGTGTCTGCCTTCCTCGTTAACAAGCTTTGTTTGAGTCGTTTAGGTGGCATTGTTAACATTCCTGAAACTTGCTTTGTGTTTGTTTAATTATAATATAGTCTGGCACTTTGACATTAAATTTTCTTGTTTGGCTGTAATTATCTTCTATGAGAATAAGAGCAGAGTTGGATTATATTTACTTCCTTTCTTCGTTCTCTCTCTCTCTCTCTTTTTTTTTTCCTTAACACACAAATCTGACTGTGACTCACTGTGTTCTGATGAACCTGCATTCTGGATGACTGACCTGGGATCAGCCTTAAGGGATGTGGCTATGCAACCAGCCAGGTTCAACCTGGTGGGAGCCGAAGGCTGGTCATGCCGAACACAGCATGGTGCTGCCGCAGGTCAGCGCATCAGGCTGTGCCACAAAGTACGCTGTCTATCTTGGGGGCTGATGGTGTGCCTCAGGTCACAGGAGAACCTCAACAACACAGCGGGGACCCTGCTAAGTGCTCTAAGACTCTGCTCTTCTTTCCAGATAATTAGGGTTTTTTAAAACAAATGGCCTTGTCCCTCAAGAATACCATTTCTCTGGGGTCAGAGTTTATTTGGCCTGGTAGTCCTCTTAGGAAAACTGCTGTCGCTTTAAATCAGTACTATCCTTTAGTGCAATGTTCCATAGAGCAAAACACATATTTTCCACTCAAACACAGTGTTTATGCTTGCATAATGCTCTGACCTGATCCCCACAACAGCTCCATAAGAAAGGGATACCTATAATTTAGTTATTTGCATACCACCTTTGCAATTTTCACCCTATCCATAATCTACCTTATATCCAAATACACATTATATTTTGTTTCAATCGCCATATTTTTAAAAATAAACTTAAAAAAAAACCCACACAACTATGTGGAACTCCAAAATATTTAGAAGGGAGGATACAAATCTGTGATTTTCTCATGGATAACTTCACATTGCTTAACCTTTAGAGTTTTCCATTGATATGTTCAATTTAATGATCTTTAAATGCCACCAGTCACTGCGGTCCCCACCTCTTTCCATATTTGGATTTACTACCGTGTAAAAAGGACTTGGGCATCACTGTGATATTGTATGTTTAGAACAACTTTGAATGTACCCTCCTAAGTCTTCCCTCATTCCTCCAGCAAGCCAAAGACTCCTCTTTACTAGCCCTGTTTCAGAATTTGGAGAGTGGTAGAGAAAAGGGCCATTGGAGGGGGCGGGATAAGAACAGGTTCATAATCCAAGAGACCAAGTTTATCAAAGAGCTGGGCCAGAAGAGAGTGAGGGAAATAGGAAGAAGAGCTTTATTGTGGTAGGGGCTATTGAGGGGTTTTGGGGCTTTGAAGCAGCAGCTGTGGGGTGTGGGAAAAATCTTTGGAAATATACTGCTATCTGTTAAAAGTTGGGTTTTGCAGGAAGCTGCCCTGAGTCAGAGACTTGTAACCAGGACACTTGTCAGAGAGGACTTGGATCAACACCTGGAGATAGAAAACAGGATTGAGCAGAGGAAGATGAGCTACAGTGTAGTCACAGGAAAGACTTCAGCTGACTTCGTAGGAGTTCTAAAGATAGGATGACCCATTACAGCTCTCCACAGTTGGGACCAGGGGCCCAGACTTTCTGCCATGCTCAGTCATCAAATGTGGGTTGTCCCAGGAAGAGTTTATGACTTTGGGTAAGGGTGCCCTCTTCAACTGAAGCAAGACATGAAGGGGCTGATAGCTGGGCACTGTCTGCCAGTAGCATGATCTACAGCTAAGGTAATATGTCCCTTATTCCTGAATGGATATCTGGGTGGCACATCACAGCATCCACCTTGAACTGGACCCCATTTAATGTTTTTCATAAGCCCAAGTGAAGTTTCAAGTTATTTTCAAAACTATATGTATAGGTTTTGAAATATGCTTTAAGCATGACTGTGCAGAGACTGAACCCCATGGAGTTCCAGGAGTTATTGAATTTATACCCAGAAATTTGATAGTAGATTCCCAAAACCATTAATTTATAACTGCTCACACAACACAAATTGCCATAAATAGAAAAAAAAGGAGGTGGGGAGAAGTGGTTTTTTAATATTTTAATAAAACTATTGTCCTGATCTCTAAAATTATATATTTTTGGACCTTTGTATGAGGAGATGTAGAATTTTAGCTACATCTGGGCTTTTATTTTTACCAAATCATGATCAGCAAGCATAAGAGTGATGATCTCTTGGAGCTGCTGTTAGAGAAATTAGGAACAAAAGAATATGTTTTATTGAGTCCCCTTTGTATATAGTGTATAGTTCATTAACTGGATAGAGTGTCTTTGGGCTCCATTTTTAGACAAATACTTTTGGCTCCAAATAACCAAAATGTACCTTAATCATAAAAAAGAGGGGGAAGAGGGAATTGTTATGCTCAGCATGACTGGGACACAGTCCAAATGTTATCACATTGGCTTCATTGTGAAGTAGCTCTCCCAAAGATGGCTATTGGTAGTCCTGGGCTTACAGCATCCCAGGTTAAGTACAGAGAAGAAAGCGTGTCTCTTCTACCAATGGGTCCATCCAACTAAGTGGCATTGATGTTCTTCGGCTCTGATTGGCTCACTTAGGTGGTGTGCTCATCCCTGAACCAATCACTGTGGTTGGTGGGTAGGGTATCCTCATTGACCAGGTGGGTGTTATGTGGGAAACTGGACATCCCATCAGCCCCTCTGGAACCCTGTGCATTGAAAAGGCAGTAGGGGTGATTCTGCAAAGGAAAATCAACGTGCTGTCAACATTAAAAAAAAGATATATGGATGCCAAACAAAAACATCTGACATCTACTTTTCTTTATGACCAAAGTGAAATTCTGCCTCTGCCACTTTTATTTGGCAAGTTACTTCCTTTCTCTTTCTCTCACTGTTCTCATATATAAAATGGGGCTGATAATTCTGAGTTGGCAGGATTGGTGTAAAGATAGTTATTAATGTGTACATAAAAGCCCTTTGGAACATAGGAGGTGCTCACTAATTAAGAACTGTCATTATAATTCATAGCAAGCATACTCTGGGCTCTATACTGGCATTTCCACAAGTATCATCTCACTTTTGATTAGGAACCTATGAAAGCTTTTAAATTGGGCCAAGCACTAATGACTTCCACTTTTTCACAAGATACTTAATATTGTCTTAGCACCATGAAGAGAAAAGCATGTGATATGTCAGCATTTTCTACCCTGCACACAAATTGTCAACAGGGAAAGAGTTCTCTCTCTAAAGATCATGATAAACAAATGTGTTTGTAGCCTAATTTTGAATCTTCATCAAAAGATTGAATAGAAGTAGCTAGAGTTCCAGTCTCTCATGAGGGTACATTTAGCAAATCAGAGTAGCAAGTATATAAGCTCCAAACGATGCTCAGGTGGCAGTTAAATACATCAAAGGCAGGAAACCCAGGAAAAGCTGAATGACTATGAAATTCAAGCGTGATGGGTTTTGATGTGAGTAACTGAAAGGTCAGAGATAAATGAGACTGTGGACCTGAAAGAAAGGAATCCATGCTGATCCTTAAAAAAAGATAGGTGTCACTGTCAGTTGCTTCCTGAGGGCATGTGTCTCATTGCCAAACAGTGCCAGTGGCGCCATGTGAGAGGAAATAGAGCTGTCTTTGGATCAAGCAAACTTGGGCATGCATCCTGTTGTATGAACTTGGGCAAAATGTTCTAACACCCTAGATCTTGGATTCCTCATTCTTTCACACATTCCTAGTGATGCTCTAGCTCCAGCCTGATTGGGGGTTTTGTGTGTGTTTTGAAAACTCTTTAATGCAGCCTTCTCCAGGGTCTTCTCCCATTTCCCTCTGGCTAGAATGCTCACCTTTAACTCCTTCCAGCTACTCAGCCAAGCCCTCCTTCTTTTTGGAAGTTCTCTCGTTCTCCTGTGTTTCCTTATGTCCCAGGACCTCACTTATACCCCCCAGAGCCCTCTGTCTTCTTTCTTGTGTTTACCCTTAGGTTGTCAGCCCCAGGAAGCTGGGGATCATTTCTACTATGTTCCGAGTTGTGTGCCCAGCACTAAGAATAGTGCTGAGCCACAGCAAGTCCTCAGTATTTTTTGAATGGATTAATTAATTATCATTAAAATGAGATTTACTGTATTCATCACAATCCAACTTCTACTAATAATAATCTTTTGGCCTATTTATGGGGGATGACTCTTAGAATTCTTTCCATTGCTACTCAGAGCTCTGGCCAGGCTTAAAATTGTCTTAGTGGAGCTCCTTTCTCCCACCTGCCCTTCTCGGTCCCTCCCTGGGCACCCCCTAGGCCACTGCAGACTCTGTCTAACTGTGACATGAAAAGTCCATGAAACTTGCACTTGTGACTATATATGTTTCATATAGGCATTTGTTTTGGCTTCCTGAGGACATTTGTATCTGTTAGTCGTTCAAGTAATAGGTGTCGACTGAGTATCACTTTGCACCTCTTCCTGGAGAGGAATCTGGCTCCCTGTTAGCCTAAATCTGAAAAATTCTCTTTCTGAAGGTCAGTAGTATTAATAGCAACATTAGCATCCATTGCCATTTATTGAGGACTTACTTTGTGCTGCATACTAAGTTAAGGGCAATAATAGTTGCTAATCCTTATGACACTGTTTGTGCCAGAGACGTACACACATTTTATATTTAACATACATATTAACTCATGTAATTCTCACAACAACACTAAAGTGGGTACAATTATTACCTCTCATGCAGATGAGAAAAGTGAGGTAAGGAAAGATTAAGTATTTTGTCCACAATTAGATAGGAAGATAGTGGCAGAGATGAGATGTGATTCAAGATGAATGTGTTCAGAGTCTGCTTTCTTAGCTCCTAGGCTAATCCTCTTTTACAGATGAGGAAGCTGAAACTGACAGAAGTAATTTTATATATGCAAAGTCTCATGGCTCGTAAATAGCAGTGACAAAATAATAATTTAAGTGTGCCTGACTCTAGTGCTTTGCCCCTTGATGACCATGCCCTTTGCCCTTTCCTAAGCTATGCTGCCTTTTCAGATGTGAGTGGTGAGCAGAGCCTTCTAAGTGTGAGCTCATATTACAAGTAATCTCCAACTCCATTAGGACTAGCAACTCTATTGTCTAACTAAAATGCACCATTAATAATTAATATTTGTATAATCATCAATATATCATGCAGAAGACATGAGAATCAGTCCCAGAAATGGTACCACATGTTCCTCCTTCTCAAGGTCTTGCATTAGTAGATGCAAAGTGGAATATTAGATTGCCTAATTCCAGGAAGGAAGAGTCAACTTTTCAGAAATGATACTGCTCTTTGGTTTCAGAGGCAAAAATCAAATAGGTTCTCAGATTACACAATTGTACACAAACTCTTCAAATGACCATTTCCATCCCCATTTGTGCCACCAGAGGGATAGCCATATACACAAAGGGACTCCTTAAATCAGGCTACTCGTGATCCTTGAAGAAATGATACTGTGTGTTTGTGCATGTCTGTCTGAGGAATCTTGGAAATGTGTTATCTTTCCCGTATTCTTGAGCATCATCTTGGGAATACAGCTGCATCGTCATAAGACTATTGTGGGAATCCAGGGAGATAATGTATGGGGAAAGGACTTTGAACACTGCAAAATGCTGGACAAATGGAAAGCAGTATAATTATCATCATCCCAGGAATTCAGTTATACCTCAAATGCCTGATGGTTCAGCCATAATAGCCAGCCTGAGTGGTAACTTCTTTTTCTCAAAAGTGGTGATGAACTAGGCCTCCATTTTCTTATTGGGGGATGCTTTCACTCAGTAAATACCATTTTCTTTTTATTAACTTTTATTTACACAAGTAATTTATGATTGAATTTATGAGCCAGAAATTCCATTTTTTCCCATTAATGTGGAAAATTTTACATTTATGTGAAGGAATTTTCCATTTTTTCATTTATGTGGGGAAAATATACTAAAATATCATAGGTAAATTTTTAGTTTTTCTTGACTTATACATCAATTCCCATCTGCCCTCCTTCCTCTGAGGCAAACCCTGTAGTGAGTATACTATGATTCTTCTATACCTTTTTTTCTCTTCTGTACATTTTTATGCTTTCCTATACATGCATATGGCCCTGGAAACTAAGTAGTGTGGCTGGGAGTCTAGCAAAAATGATATAATTTTGTATGCATTGTTCTTCAACTTGGATTCAACCATAAATCACTGAAAAATATGTCTTGGATGTTTATTTGTTGGTTATACACAAACCTAAATCACTCCTTGGAAAAGTTGTGATATTAAATAGGATCAAATACACCAAAATATATTTTACCCATCTCCTTACTGATGAATACCTGGGTTATTTTCTTTTTCTTTCTTTCTTTTTTTTCTTTCCTTCCTTCCTTCCTTTCTTTCTTTCTTTCTTTCTTTCTTTCTTTCTTTCTTTCTTTCTTTCTTTCATATTGTAGAAAAGGCTAAAGTAAACAGTCTCATTCATGTCATGTCTCCTTCTGCATGTATGTGAGTATGTTTCTAAGATAAAATACTAAGAAGAACAATTATTGGTTCACAGAGTATACAGGTTTCCAAAGTGGCTGCTCATTTAATATTTACTGCTTTCACTAGTGTTAGTGACTGTTTCCCCACATTATCATGGAATTGTTGTCAAATTTCTTCATGTTTGCTAATTTAATGAATAATAAATGGTATTCTGTTTTTGTCTCTTTGTTGATAGACTGTCTATTTATAGCCCTTATTTGTCTATTGAACCTTTTTTTTTTTTGAGACTTCACTTATTTGAGACAGTGTGCGCATGAGCAGGGGGAAGGGCACAGGGAGAAGCAGACTTCTTTGAGCAGGGAAGCCCAACACAGGCTCAGTCCCAGGATGCCGGGATCATGACCTGAGCCGAAGGCAGCCACCTAACTGACTGAGCCACCCTGGTACCCCTACTGAAACTTTTCTTATTGATTTGTAGAAGTTCCTTATATATTATGGCTAATAAGTTTAATATATGTAACATAAATATTTTCTAAGTGGGTATAATTTTAACACCTATCTAAAAGTGTATGCAAATCAAATTTTGGGAACTATAATACAGTGTAGGTATTTTCTTTTCTTCCTTCATGTCCCTACATAAATATCTCCTCCTTAGGAGATCTTTTACTTCCCAGATCAGATCAGGTCCCTTGATATACCCCTTCATGACACAGTGTGCTTTTATTTCATTGCATCTGGCATAATGCTAATTAATTATTTGCCTAATCATTATTTTTATACGTATTTCTTCTGTCAGAATGTAATCTCCCCAAGGTCAGGATTTTGTTTAGTGTTACCCAGTACTTTTTCCCAGATCATAGCACTGACTGACAGTAGGTAGAAAATAAATATTTCCTCAGCAATCAAATGAATTTTGGAATAGGACAGACCTGAATTCCAATTCTACCTCTTCCCCTTCCCTGGTTGTGCAACCTTGAACAAGTCTCTTCAACCTCTCTTAGCCTATTTCCTTACTTACATCACATTTTATAATTCTGTTTTCTGCTCATTCTTTTTTTTAAAAAATTCACTGTTAGAGTCTAGCTTTAACCCTACTTATTCTAACCCAGACTTTGATGTAAATTAAATCTTGTTTTGACTCTGTCCAAGAGATTATTACTAAAAACACTGGAAAGGTCTGTTCATATTGAGCATCTCCTGCCTTGGTCCTTAAGGACAATATTAATGAGACTCTATGTATACTTAACTTTTGTTCTTGCTTTCTTAAAAATTGAGCAATTGCATCTACAGATTTTTTTCTTTAATACGACAAAATCTTTTACCTTTAAAGCAAATCCACTCTCAACTTTTCTGGATCAAAGAGGCCATTCAGCTCTCTTCCAAAGAGAAAATGCTCCACAGATTTCCCTGGGCAGTAAGTATGTTAAATTGCTATAAGCCACACTGCCAAGATATAACCAAATAAAGCTGAAACACCAAGTCTCATTCTGTTCAGAATTACTTCTGCAGAATTTCAGCTGAGAGAATAGAAATATGTTCAAAGAAACAAAAATGTCTTAAGTAATCATGCTTTAAACAATTTTTTAACCAAAAACCAATATTAACCACTAAAACAATTCTGAGTAGTAGCATCAGGAAAAGCTTGCAACTATCTCCTATTTATGGGGCAAAATTTATCTAATTAAAATCTTCAGTATAAATAGGTGCATCTATCAAGATATGGATTTACTAGTCCATACCACCATGTGAAAAGCAGTATGCTATTAGGTGAGAAATAATAGGTTTAAAAAGCTCTACATCAGACTCATTCCAGGGTCTGACCACTGATTATTAAATAGTTCTGAGGGGAAAATTATCTTGGGGTGCTCGTTTCTGGCTCCAGTTTCCACATTATTCAGAGAGTTGTTAGATGACCATCCTTCTTTGCCTAAAACACAGGATTATTGGAGATAACGCTACCAACGGCAATTTGCACATTGCTTCTTGTCTTTCTTGGATTATTTCCTTATAATAAACGTTCAGAAATGAAATAAATCTCTTTGTGACTTGTGGTATGTGAATTTATCTTGATTTCTCTTTTTCCAGAAGGGTGACACACATTTTCAGTGCTGCTGACAAAATATGTGCAATATACATATTATAACAGTAACAAATAATTATAACAGTAACAAAATAATTATGACATTTTAAAAGTATAATAATTAGACAATAATTATTTAATAATTATAATAGTAACAAAAGTGGCCAGGTCTCATATGCTGAGTGGTTACTGTGTGCCAGGCACTGTGCTAAGCACTTTACACACACTGTCTTATCTGAACCTCACAACAACCCTGTGTGGTATGTACCAGGATCGTGCCTATTGCCAGATGAAGATGATGAGATTGAGAAAACTAGAGAGAGGCTAAGCAAGCTGCCTGAGCTCACACAGCTCATGAGTATTGTCTCTTCATTAGATGTAAAGTAAGAATAGTAATAACTAGCAATAACAGATAACAGGCTTTAAATGTTTAACATATACCAATGATTGTGTGTATATACATCATATTACGAATTATATATACACATTATCTCTTTCGGTGTATGTGGCTTTAGCACTATATCTTTATCTGCATTGGGTGATGTACTTCAATTTATTTTTCTTTCTTCTCTTTTTCTTATTTAATGGGTACAAAATCATTTCTTGGGATTTAAAAAAATTTTGTTTTTGTTAATTGTGAAGATGAACATCTGTCTTACAGCATCAGTGATTAAAATCCTAGAAATGCATTGCATCTATGTAAAAGCTTCACTCGGTGTCTTAATTAATCTCTCTTTCCTCATCTCTGGCGAGGATTAAATGATTGAAAACCTGTAAAGCATTCAGAACTGTTTCTGGTCCATAGTAAGCAGTCTATTATCTACTGGGGAGCACACAAGCCTAACCAACCATCTATGCTTGAATTCCTCACCGGACAGGGACCAGATATCATTGCATTGGTTGCATACTTAAATTACACCTGCACATTGGACAGCCCTTTGTATGACATCAGCTCCACAATTAATTAATTTGGGGGCTCTCATGTCCTCTCTGTGAAAGGACTCTCTAAATGCCCTTCAGTTCAGTGATTCATCATGTTGCAAGACTCCTCAAGTTTTTTTTTTTCCTAAGAAAAGCTATTAGCCTAAAAATGAAACTTTGAGAGCTCCCTTTCTGATGAAACAAGTTTTAAAGAAGTGAAACCTGAGGAAGAAAATTATAAAACCAACTCTTTTGGTAAGTCAATATCCCTTGTCTAGGGAGGGAGAAGGTTTCCATCACTCGTTCCTGAGACGTCATAAATCAGTATCCCTTTCAGAAACAATATTAGTTCAGGTATCACCTCTTTTTCAGCCAAAACATATTCAGTTCCCAGATTGACAGCATCCTTTTTTCTTAACATGTCAAGAACACTTTTGGATAAGTCTCTGGGCTGTCAAGTTGTTAGTTGGAAAAGATGTGTGAGGGAGGGGCCAGGATCTCCCTCCAGCTCAGGGACCATCAATATTCAAAATCTGACAAAAAGGCAAATGGTAAAATTTAAATATTTTGTTCCTGTGTTTTATTTTATTTCCTGTGAGAACTTTCTGCCTATGATTTATTTCAGGTTTTTCTAGTACTAGAATAACGGGAACATTGACAAGGAAAACACGGTGGGGTGAGTTAGTTCTTGAAGGTTTTAAAGGAGGGAGAGACGAGAGAGTGCCCTATTGGGTGGTGAGGTATCTGGGAGTAGTCTTGGCACTGCTATTGACTGAGACCTGGAGCCAACCATCTAAATTCTCTCCAGAATCATAGACCTGGGAAATGAGGGAGTTGGTTCAAATTGATAGCTTTTTAAACTCCTTAATGCAGTAGAACACTTTAAAACAATGCTAGTCGGGACTCTGATGTATGAAACAGAAATTGAGCTGCTCTGTTAAAATAGAACTGAGGGCCCAAAATGCTACATACCTGGCTTCCATTTCACTTACTTCCTCCCTTCCTTTCCCCTACTCCAGTCCCTCCCTCATTCTCCTCTTTCTGGCAGCTTCTGAGCCACTCTTGGACCCAGAGGATCATACTAATGAAATCACTGCTTTTAGCAAATCCTAAGGTGTTACTTGTTCTGAAGATCAATATCAGAAGCTGGGTCAATACTGGGCCACCTAGCATGGGGTAGAATAAAGACTGTCAACCTGGAAATTAGGCAGACTCAGGTTTCAACTCATGCTCTGTCACTGACTAGCTGTATGACTTTGAACAAGTCAGTTATCTTCTTTACAAAAACTCTTTTCTCATCTGAGGAAGATGATCAGTTCCCCCAAAAACATGACAATGTCCATGACCAGCATCCAGACCAATTCTATTCCATGTCCCAAGGGTTGTTTTTGAAGAAAATAAAAAGTGGCATTGAAACAGGCATTCAGATGGCTTCAGCAAGGAAATCAGTTTGGGGTATGCAACATGCTCCAAACATAATGGAGAACAGAATCTCCAGTTATCCTTGGAGATAGAGTAGGGAGAAGCTGTTCACTGTTCCAGGAGGGCAGGGTGAAGAGGAGGGATAAAAGGTTTTGTTTTGTTTTGTTTTTGTTGTTTTTTTAAACATGGGTTACAGAACGGTCAAGTGACGAATTTGCTTTTGGGAGCATGACTCACCCCATGTTCGACTGTTCTTTAGCTTCTGTAAATGAAGTCAACTCCCAAACCAAGAAGGACTCTCCAGTTTGAAAATGACAAAGTGACTGCCTAAGTAGAGGATGCAGCAAGGAACAATGTCTTTAAAAAAAAAATTCTGAGTTTGTAGGTAAAGCAAATGCAATCTTAGGTGCTGTTAACAAAAGCACAATGTCTATGACAAAGAGATAAGCTCTCCTTACTCTCTGCTACTTCCAACATGCACGAAGGGCTCTATTTGAGTCTGACCGCTGTCGAGTATACTTTCAGAGGAATCTATCAGATGATAGCAATTAAATGTTGAGGGAATCAAAACCACATCCCAAGATGAACATCTGAAAGACCTGGCGACCCAGGCTAGGAAACAGGCAGAAATGAAGACAGTTCTTGGGCTAAGAAGCTGAAACACATGACTGTGTTTCATGGTAGGAAAAGCTTCACCGGACCTATAGCTAGAATGAATGAGGTACAGAATGTTGGAGGAGATTTCTTCAACCTTGCACCATTCAGCTTGAGATTCAGAGCATGAGGGGGCCATCTGATTAGATCAGCTTAGGTCAAAGTGCCTGCTCTATTACAGGGTAAAAAGGATCCGACTGTGGTAGACTAGATTATCATGCTAATGCTTTACTGCCTCCCAGTAGTGGAATTATACTTCCATAGTCTTTGCCATGTGACTTTGTATTTCCTCTCAATAAAGGATATATTTCTGCATCTTGAATTTGCATTCAACTATGTAAACTTGCTTTGTCAACTGAATGAGGTAGAAGTGAAAGCATGTCAGCTCCTAGTCCAGGCCTTAAAAGGCTTCCCATATTTATGCTTGTTCTTTTGTGCCTTTGTCATTTCCATGAGAAGAAAATGTCTAAACCACCTCTGTTATTCAGTGGAAATGAGAATCATGTGAAGCAGAACTGTATAACTACTCATTCTGTGGAGGAATGGGCAAGCTCAGCCAAGATCAATAGAGCCATCCCAGCTGACTTGTAGATATCTGAGGAAAAGAATGTTGATATTTATATGCAGATAAGATTGTGGGGCTCTTTCACAGCAATAGCTTGTTTTCCTAATGAGATAGAGTGTATTAGTTATCTATTGCTGCCTAACAAATTGCCCACAAAACTTAAAGACTTAATATAATAGTAAGTGTTAATAATCCCACACAATTTCTGTGGGTCAGGAATCCAGAAGCAGCCTAGCTGGGAGGGTCTGACTTATGTTTCTTCATGTGAGGCCACTTTCAAGATGCCTGGAAGGCTGCAGTTACCTGGAGGGCTGAATAATTCCCTTCCAAGATGGCTTACTCACATGGATGGTAAATTGGAGCTGTTGGCAGAATACCTCATTTCCTTGCCATGTGGATTTCTCTAGAAGGCTGCTGGTGTGTCCTCATAGCTTGGTACCTGGCATTCCCCACAGCAAGAGGTTCCCAAGAGAGAGATCAAGGAGGAAGCCACAATGTTTTTTGGGGGGATAGCCTGGGAAGTCACACACTGACTATTGCAACATTCTATTCCTTTGAAGAGAGGCACTAAGTTTAGCCCACACTTAAGGAGAGGAGAATTAGCTCTACTATTGAAAAGTAGGAGTAGCAAAGAATTTGTGGACACATTTTAAAACCACCGCAGGCAGATACTAGATTAAGTGATCATTGAATTGAACAAAATGGGGGAGAGGTATTTCCCCAGAATAAACTAATTCCCCCAGTGAAAATATTTGGGTAATTCCCCAAAATAAAATGTATAGGAAGGGGGCGTGGAAGCAGAACAGTCCGTAAAAATGAAATAAACACAAAAGGAGGAAATGCCAACTTGAAATGTCATGAAGAGTAAGCTTAGACTCCTTTGGTATGACCCAAGGAGAAGGACTAGGGCCAATGAGTATAAAAGCTGTAGCAAAACAGAATGGCTTGATATGTGATGGAAGATCCTCTGAGATTGTCCAGAAGCAAAGCAAAATTGGCGGTAGAGCGACCAATGGCAGAATCAAGGTGGGGGTACAGGAACTAGATGTAATACACACAAGAGGTTTAATTATGATGCTGACTGAGAGGCCCCCGTATGAGAGGGAAGGTAAGTTTATAAAACCTACAATGCTTTGAAACCTATAATGCAGGTGGATAAAGGAAGAGAGGTAGAGAGATGGAATTCAAGCACTCATAAAGGTATTATGAGGAAATCCATGAGGGGAACTGTGAGTGAAATGGCAAAGGAAGCACTGAGAAGATAATTGGATTTGCTGATGAGTGGCCTGCAGGTGTGCACTCAACAGACTGGCCATGAATCAAATAAAGGCTTGATGAGAGCCATTCAGTTTAGAGCATGCAATAACTATAGTCAACTACAAGTAAGAAGAAAAGGATGGCAATGCCCATTGTTTACCACCAGCTAGAATTGTGTCAAGGTGAGGCTAGGAAGTGCTACTCCAACCACAGGCCATTGTTGGTCAGACCTCCCTACCTCATGTCACAGGTGAACTGGCCTAAGGACGAACAGCAAAAGGAGAGGGAGAAAACACAATAAAGCCTGGTTTTCTGAATACTGGCTTACCCCGGTTATTTGTGCAAAATTTGACTATCATTAACTGTGAGCTTTTTAGAGAGTCATACGTCTAGCCCACAGTAGAAAGCAAATGTCAGGATCAGGTTAATAGCAGAATAAAAGACTTAGCCATTCTATCAGGAAGGAATAGCACATATCTGGTACTGTGCTTGCATTCATGGTGCACATCTCTAGTAGACTGAATGTGGCTTTGGGAATCCTTATAGGCATCAAAATCATGCTCCAAACAGCTGCTGCCAATGAATCAGAGCTGTAGTGAAGGTGAGCTTTATTTGCCCTCCATAGGATCAGTCTCTAAGAGTTGAGAAATTCTTGGCCAGTAGGATATGAAGAAAGCAGTGCCCTTGGCAAGGGAGACAAAGTATTCTCTAATCTGCTGACTCTCAGAGACACACATTGCTCCCTTGAGACAAAGAGGCCCCTGCTGTTCATCCTTAATTTCATAAATTCAAGCCTGTTTATTAAGCAAGAGAACTATTGCAAAGCAAGGAACCCCTACTGTCCTAGTTAAAGATGGAGTCAGAAGTGGGAAGGAGGGTTTTAAAGAAGACCACTTTCCAGATCAGGTAACATTGGCATTTTGGGCTAGACACTTCTTTGTTGTGGGAACTGTCCTGTGCATTATGAGATGTTTAGCAGCATCCTACACTCTAGACACCAGTAGCCAGTCACAACCAGTAAGTTGTGACAATCAAAAAATGTCAAATTTCAGGGCTCTTGGTTGGCTCAGTCAGTTAAGTGTCTTCTTGATTTCAGCTCAGGTCATGATCTCAGGGTCATGAGAGTCAGGCTTCGCATGGGCATGGAGCCTGCTTGCATGCTCTCTCTAAAAAAAAAAAAAAAAAAAAAAGAGTCAAATTTCCCAGGAGGGTGGGAGGATGGGTTATGTACAGAATCACTCCCAGTTGAGAACCACTGCCCTAGATGATAAAAATCACAGAAAAGAAATCCAACATGAATTCCACTTCTCATCTTGAAAATAAAATCATATTTTATAACCCAGCTTCCATGATGTTAAGAAACCTGAAGGATTCTAGAAACTCCTTTCAACATTTTATATATATTAACCCCTCTTTATGGCAAAACCTTAACAGGAAAAAAGGCCAGCCTACTTGTGACTGTGGGCATAGCTGAGGAGATCCCCATTCTGATAACTCCAAGTAGAGGAGGTAGGTGGGGGTATGGATTGTACGTCCACTGAATGAGAGGGGACGAGTGTTGCTGCAAGGCTTAGGTCATTCCCACCTTCAAGCTTTGCTTTAGCTATTTCCTGGGCCTGGATCTTTCTTGTCTCAGATCTGTATGGCTAGTCTTTTGTGATCAGCAGGGCTTAGTTCAAATGTCACTATTTCAGAGACCACCCAACCAAAGGTAGTACCTCCCCTCAGATACTCCTATCCCATTATACCATTGCATTTTCTTCAATATATTTAATTTCTGTACTTGTTTTCTTAATTCAAGTACATATTTATTTGATCTGCAGACACTCACCAGAGTATAAGCTCTACTGGAGCAAGGACGCTATCTTTTTCACTCATTGCCATATCCCCCATGCCTGGCACCAAGTGGGAGCTCAAGAAATATTTGTTGCACAAATGAATAAAGCATGGCACACTTGACATATAAGTGTTATGGTAATGCAGAAAGTATAGGGGGCTGTGGGAGCACACAGCATGGGACCTAAACTGTTCTGGAACATGAAGGAAGGCTTTCTAGAAAAAAGGGCCTCAAATATGAGAGACCAGAGGACTCAGGCCATGATAAGAGTCCATAAGAATAAACATTTATGCATCGATATAGATAGATAAATAGATCTCAATGTGTATATTAATACATTCAATCCTCATAATAACCCCATGAAGTGAATATTTAACAAGTGAGAAAACACAGGTACCCACAGGCTAAGCTGACTTGCTCAAGGTCATACTACTCGTAGTATGGAAAGCAGAGATATAAAAGTGAATGTTCTAGTATCCGAGCCTACATCCCTAACCATCACACTGATAAAGGGAGACAGAGGGGGCATGGCTAAAGTCCCAGAGGCAAGAGAGAACATGACGCTGGGAAGCTGGAAGGAGTCCAGGATCTGTCATGCAAAGAGAACAAAGAAGAGGGTGGCAAGTGTTGAAGGAAGTCAGAAAGGAGCCAGATCAAGGAACACCTCATCAAAAAACTATGCATTAGGAAACTCTGAGAGTCATCCTTAATCAGTACAACTCCTAGATTGTAGATTAACATCAGCAATCCCTTAAGCCATTGGATGGGTTTAATTTCTTATGACCAGGTCCAGTTTATCAGGTAGCACTCTTTAGAAAGGTGTTCATGGTGGCCGTCCTACCTCCAACTACCATTTACAGGGAGAACAAAAACAGTGAGCCCAGGTGTTTAGCATCCTGGTTTGTTTTATTGTTTGAAGGAAAGGCAACAGAGCATTAGTTTTTATCCTGGAATAGATGGTTTGTCCAGCTGTAGATGCTGTAGAAAGGAAGCTGAATGTTAATTAGATGTCAACAGTAATTATGGTGATTATGGTTTTTTGAATAGCTATTGGGAATAGCTGGAGCCACATCTAGAATGTGATGTGAATGACATTTTAATAGTTTTTTAAAAGAAAAAGAGAGCAGCCTGTTACTAAGGAAATTACAGTGAATAGAATTGTAGTAAAATAGATTTCTTAACAAAGAACTGTAACACTGATAATAGTCACACATGAGGTATCTAGTATATATTGAGGAAAATCATGAAAAAAAGGTTTTGAGACAGGATCCCTATTTAAAAGAAAACCAGTTATCTTAAATCTTTGCCTCAAGGTTTCACTGGAATGTTTTAGGCTATATCTTTCCAATTTTCCTTAGAAATGGGTGAGATCACAGTTTTTCTAAACCTATCATTTTAATGATATTTTAATTACATGCTTTTATCTACCACAGGGACTCTGGTACTGCAATAACTTGTGTGATCATCCACTTCATAAGAAATTTTTATTGAATTAATTTATTTTAAAATAAAATCACAATTTGGAGTATTAATATTTGAGGAGATATTTATCTTATTTTTTATATTGAAGGATCCTTCCTTTTTATTAAAAAAGAAGTCACTTGATTATTTTAAATAGAACATCTGCTCCATGTATTTAACATAAGCCATGCAAATCTAGGGGGTAAGACAAGATCAACCTGCCCTCTCAAGCCAGAATTTAAAAATCTACAGAAGAAAAAGGCATTGCACTCACTCTTTTAATCATAAATTACAAGCCAGCAGTGTAAATGAATGTACTAGCATTTATTTAATCATTCATTCTACAAATATTTACTGAGCACCTACCATGTGTCATATATTGTAAGAGATGAGTGGGTAGTAGCTCACATTATTTGGTGACAATCCAAAGGAAAAAGACGTATTTCCATCAGTATAAGTGGCTCCCTTCCTCAACTACTGCAGCCCAGGTGCTCTCTGTCTCTCGCCCTGCCAGCTAAGAAATGTGACTCACTACAAGGAAGAACAAGATGGACTTTGTCCCCGTATATAACTATCTATGGGAGGGCCTCAGAATTCAGTGGACGAATAATACACAATGTAATGGATAGTCTAACAGAAGAAATTCATGAAGCTGAGAGGTCACATGGAAAGCATGCAACATAGGTTAGGGAAACCTTCCCAGAAGAAATGTTCTCTGAATTGATAGGAAGGTGGTACCAGATGCAGAGGTGGGGCAAGAGTGAATAGCAAAAGCAGAGCGCTGAAAGCAAAGAGTGCCGCACACGTTCAAAGAAATGAAGATAGTTCTGTATGGCTAGATCCTGCAGGGTAGAGGAGGCTGTGATTAGTGTTGAGGCTGTAAGTATGTTTAATGTTGAGTCCAGGTAAGTTCAGGGCCTGTGGATGATATTAAAGACAGGTCTTTATCTTAAGAGCAATGGGAGGCAGATAAAGCGTGTTGAGCAAGAGAGTGAAATGATCAGATTCACCTATGAAGGATCCTTTAGCCTGCCATGTGGAGAGACAAAGGCGGACAGCAGGGAGAACAGGCCACTTGCTGCATGATTCTGGGAAAGAGATAGGGGTGGCTTGTACTAAGGGATGGAAAAGAATAAATGGATTTGAAAGGAAGATTCAGTAACAGAATCTATAAAATTTTGTTTACTGTAGCTTGAATTCTGTATTACCAGAGAACATTTCAATATGCTGGTTTCAATAACAATAACAGCAATCAAAATAATAGCACTTATTGGGCATTAACTCTATGACAGGCACTTGGTTGGCGCTTCTCTTTGAACCTTCACACTGCCACCATGAGTTAGATATAGTCATTTTATTCTTCCTGCCTTATAGAGAGAAAACCGAGGATCTGAGAAGTTGAATTTCTTGCCTGGGATCCCCCTACTAGTGGGTGGCAAAGCTGGGATTTGGGTACTGATAATCTGACTCCAGAGCCCAGGCTCTTGCTAGAAGTGAATATTGGAGACAATAATGAGATTTGAATAATGTCCGAGTCTTGAGGTATGTGGGTTAAGAGAGTAGCTTTTTACCACCAAACCCTCTGTACTTATTAGGACCAATATCCCTGTGTTTTTAGTGAGATTTGCTCCTTTTGCTATAGGGAAAACATAGGTTTGGAGGAAGAAAGAGAAAAAAGAAGGCAGAAATCAAATAATTAGAACAAACATGGAGTAGATACCATCATACCATCACTATACCACGTACTCCACTAGGTGCTTTATTTTTATTCTTCACTGTGCTGGGTTCAGGGGATGTATTATTTTGAATCTTCCAAACAACTCTATGAGGCAGGTGTTGTGGTTCCATTTGATGAATTGAGAACCTAAGAGTGAAAGACATTTAGCTATATGTCCAAGTTCATTCCCTTAGGACAGGGCAGAGCCCAGCCTGGCTCTGGTTCTCTTTCTAGAGTTAACTGCTGCCCCTCAAAGAGAAAAGGAAGACAGAGATGCACAAGGCAGGCAGACATTCAGACAGAAAGAAACGAGGATTCAGAAAGTGGGAAAGAAGAAAGAAGGCTTTACCAAATACAGAATTTGGAGCAGAGCAATCTTACAAGCAGGTCTCATTAGAATAACAGGGGTTTCTTCTCTTCATATTGTTGCCAAGTTCCTTGATAGCAGAAGTGTGTTCTATTAATTTTAGTGCGCCACTTTGAACTCCACAACAATTAGAAGTCAGGACCAGAACATAAGTTCCACTCTAGATATTTTTACTGCTGGTAGAAGTGATCTGGTGCCATTTGGATTGTCACAGATCAGTCCATGTTGATTAATTGAGACTCCAAGGAATGTTAGCTTGCCTCTGAATTTTCTTGGAATAGATTATACCTTGGATTCATGGTGCACTTGTCCTCGTGCCAGGATCTTATAATTGGAGGACTGAAAATATGTAACAAGTAAAGCACAAACAGTTTGAACGATTTATATACTTATGTAGAGTCCCACATGTACCTGGTGGTAACGCTTGCACAGAGTTATTTCCACTGCATTTTGGTTTTCCATGGAGAAATCACATGAACAGTTTAGGGCTGTGGCACTAATGAACCATTGCACTATAGACCCAGCGTGGCTCAAGAGTAGTAATGCTATGCCTGACTGGTTTCTCTATCCCCGTGATTAACACAGTGACTAATTTATAGCAAGCCTTCCAAAAAAATTGCTTGAATGAATGAAGGATAGCAAGAGTTATGAGCAACTTATTCTTGTATTTTAAAGAGGCACTATATGGTTAAGCAGCTGGCTCTTGGTTTCAGCTCAGGTCATGATCTCGGGGTCCTGGGATAGAGCCGTGCATCGGGCTTTGCACTCAGCAGGGAGTCTGCTTAAGGATTCTGTCTCTCCCTCTCCCTCTGCCCCCACCCCACTCTTTCTTTCTCTCTCAGATCAATAAGTTTTTTAAAAATCTTAAATATATATATATATATATAAAAGGGCACTATAGTAGCATGGTTAGGCCTATGGATGCTAAGCTCAAACTGTGTCTGTCCAAATCATCGTAGCTATACTTGACATTTAGCTCTCTCAACTTCAATTTCTCATCTATAAAATGGAGGAATACTGTTGTAAGATATTCCACTTAAACTGCTTAATAGGGCTTAACGTATAGTAAGTGCTCATAGTGTTAGCTGTTACTCATTTATAAGCATTAATAACCTACAAGTGAAATGTCCTACTTTGTAATCTTATAAAATTTCCCAAAGATATCTTTGCTGAAGAAAGAAAAGAAATAGAGATGCAGAAATCATTCCTTTGCCAGATGGATCCAGAGATGAGCAGTCTAGTCTTATTGGGGAGCAAGACAAATAGACTGTAACCCAGAGTGGGTGTCTCCATTTTCCCACCCAAGTACAGAGGCAAGGGCTCTCTTTTCAACACCACTATTTTAATATTCATGGCCTGTCTTTCAGAAGATTAGAGTACCCAGGTTCATTTGAAGGGGGTAAGAATGTCCACCTGGGTTGGGGCTCAGCAAAAGTAATGGACATACTAAGGACATCTTTCTATGGATTGATTTACAAGAGTCTTTAGAAAACTGGCCAGATTGGGGCACCTGGGTGGTTCAGTCAGTTAAGTGTATGCCTTTGGCTCAGGTCATGATCCCAGGGTCCTGGGATCCAGCCCTGCATTGGGCTCCCTGCTCTGCAGGAAGCCTGCTTCTCCCTCTTCCTCAGCCGCTTCCACTGCTTGTGCTCTCTCTCTCTCAAATAAATAGAAAGAAAGAAAGAAAGAAAGAGAAAGAGAGAGAAAGAAAGAAAGAAAAGAAAGAAAGAAAAGGAAGGGAAGGAAAGGAAGGAAAGAAAAGAAAGAAAAAAAGAAGAAAGAAAGAAAGGAAAGAAAGAAAGAAAGAAAAGAAAGAAAGAAAGAAAAAGAAAGAAAGAAAGAAAGAAAGAAAGAAAGAAAGAAAGAAAGAAAGAAAGAAAGAAAGAAAGAGAAAGGAAAAAGAGAAAAGAAAAGAAAAGGAAAGGAAAAGGAAAGGAAAGGAAAGGGAAAGGAAAGGGAAAGGAAAGGAAAGGAAGGAAAATTGGCCAGCTTGTCTTTTCAGAATGGCAACATAGTGCTTATCTTTATGGCAATGGAAGTCCACAGGTTTGGGCTTGGCTCCCCTTTAACTGCCCACAGAGATCTTTTGCAGCCCCTGTGCTGACTCGGCCTCCCACTTCTCTTTATGAGGTCTCTTCTCCCTAATCCCACCAACCTTCCCCAGGATTTTTGAGCCTGCTTACTCTTTTCTTCTCTTTCCTACCCTGCAAAGCCAGGTGACCCTTATCTTGTCTCCCTCCAGATCAATCAGTCTGCCGCTTTCATTCCTCTTATTCCCATATGGTCATAATATACGTCTTATACCCCTCATTCATTCCTCAGGGCCTTCCATTTTGATTCTCAAAAGCCCTTTCTTCTCTCAACAAAACTCCTTATATATCAAAAGCTCAGGCTTTTGAAGCTATTATTTTTGATACGGGCTGCAAGAACATATTTTGGAACTCAGAAAAACTAAACATCGATTTTTTTATTGTTGTTCTCTTTACATTTCTGCTGTAATCACACCAGTGCTCCTTGAAGCAAAGTGCTGCCTGTGACTGACAGGAGGAAGGTCATAATCAAGGCAGGAAGAAAAAACACAAAGATTGATACCTTAAGATCATATCTTGCTATATCACATTCATTCATGTGGGCTCCCACTTGCTGAAACTTGCTCTTATCTTTGATTTATTGCTGACATTGAGCCCTGGATCTGCCCTCTTGCCACCACTATGAAGATGTAAAGTGAGGACCATAGGGGTGAGGTTCGTCTGAAATGCACTTGTTCTTCATATCATAATATGCCTTATAAGTTTCCCAAAGTTTACATATAGTTCCTTAGATATGTATTGGGTGTTTACCACGTATGTCTCATTCAGTCTTCACAACAGTCCTATGAGGTAGATACTATTATTTCCTTATTTTACAGATGAGGAAACAGATTCAGAAAAGTTGAGGTCATCATTTCTGCTATTTATTATGTAATTTTAGCTCTTCTTTAGAGCACTGCTGCCCCTTTGGAGTTAAGTGTACCCATATAATTTGCTTTAGTAAATAAAATTTGAGTAAAAATGACACATGCCACTTAATGAAATGATGGAGTCAGGTTTCAAACTCAGACCCTTGGATTTCAGAACTTGTGCTTTGAAATCCTGCATTCTACTCTCTTAAATAGAGATTTCTAGAATAGTTTACAATTGGTCTTAAAAATCTTTCACGTTCCAGATCTGGTCTCTCTCAAACAGAATAATAGGCTAAATTGCTTAGGAGATGTCAGTTTACTTGTGATGGGCAAAGCAAATAAACTGAGTCTCACCACCAAAGAGAAGTTGAACAAGATACCAAAGTTTTGACCATTCTTTATAGAATGGGCATTGGTCATGTTCTCTGGCTGCTTAGCATTTTTAAATACCCTGTTATGTTTCCAGGATTTTTCCACTTGATGAGTCCCACCTTCTCAGTGTGGGAGCCTAAAAACTCAGTTCCAGCCCTCTTTGCAGCTAGAACATGGGCATGAGATCTTCTCCACCAATTAGGTTCACCCCCTTTATAGACTTTAATTCAGAAATGAGCAATCTGAAGGAGAAGGCTTCCTATGGAATCCATTTAGCTGGTGAGAGCACCAGAGGTCCTGGCTTTAAAGATGGGGATGGCAGAGCCGAGTGCCTGGCACATGTGTAATGTCTGTAATGATGAGACAGTGTTGAAAGTAGCTCATTCAGTAGTACCCGTGCTGGGGTGGGGCGGGGGGGGGGGTGCGGTTAGAGTAGCCTTCTTCTTATCAGGCTAGTTTTAGAACATGGTTTGGGGCATTATTCCTGGAAATCTGACATTAAGCCCAGTTCTTTAAACCTCCCAATAATTCTGTGTGGCTACCTGCTATCCTTTAATGAACTTTCCTGCTTAATCAGCCACAGTCAGAGTGTGATTCCTACAAGCAGGAACCCCAACTGATACAGTGCAGAAGCTGAGTCAGAAAAGTTTCAAGCCAGATCATGAGAAAAAAGAACAGCAAATGGCTAATCTAAAGGTGTGGGAGTGGGTGGGTGGGTAGAAAATTAAAGTCCTGAAAATCTGAGATCTGAAATGGTTAAGGGTTGAAAAGGAGGTAAGCTTTAGGTCTACCGTGAACAAATTACAGTGGGCAGCATCCTTCTGCAGGCCTATGTCCTCTTAGATCTGTTCATTCAGTCATTCAACAAATACTTATAGAGCACATACTCTGTGCCTGGCCCCATGCTAGGCAGTAGGGCATATAATGTTGGATAGGTCAGGCATAATCCTAATAGTTTTATGTAGTGGAAAGGCTGATCATAATCAAATGGTCACACTATGAAACAATATATAATTACAAACTGATAATAAAGTTCTATTCTAAATGCATATAATAGGATGACATGACCAAGTGTGGGAGATCGGGGAAGGCTTCCTGAAGAAATTATT
Source organism: Eumetopias jubatus (assembly GCF_037043125.1). Lineage (NCBI taxonomy): Eukaryota > Metazoa > Chordata > Mammalia > Carnivora > Otariidae > Eumetopias > Eumetopias jubatus. Next base: position 187,192,540 of record NW_028274807.1, on the reverse strand, counting down.
CTGGAGCTGAGATTTGAAGGCTAAAGAAAGGTAGGGGTTGGGAGAGAGCCTCAGAGCATTCCAGGAGATGTGGACTGTGTCTGCAAAGACTCTGGAGACAGAGTGAATGTGGCACTGAGATTCAAATGAAGAGAAGAGGTGAGAATGGAGTGAGATAAGGCTGCAGTGCTCCTGGAGAGTTAGGGAAGATCATGCAGTCTGGAGGCTCTATTAAGGTTTTTTATTTTATTTTTTATTTTATTTTATTATGTTATGTTAATCACCGTACATTTCATCATCAGTTTTTGATGTAGCGTTCCATGATTCATTGTTTGTGTATAATAGCCAGTGCTCCATTCAATACATGCCTCTTTAATACCCATCACCAGGCTAACCCATCCCGCCGCTCCCCTCCCCTTTATTAAGGTTTATAATCTTCTTCCTAAAATCAATAGGAGACCATTGAAGAGCTTTAAGCCAAGTGGTAATACTGTGAGGTCTACGTTCTGAAACGCCATGTTAAATATAGTGGGGACTATGGATGGGGCAGCGAGTGGAATGAATATAGGAAAGTGGATTAGGAGGTGACTGCAATAGTCTAGGGATAAACGGGTTGCTAGGTTAGGCTAGAGCATTGGCAGGAGAGAGAGAGGATGAAAATCAGTGACCTTCACAATGAGTTAGATATGCAATGAGTGGTGACTCCCAACTTTTCTGATATGGGCAATTTTTGCAAGGACCATTGGAATAACATCAGATTGGGCAGCAAACGAGTACATACTGAAATTGGAGTGTTTTTATAACACTCAAGAGAAGACAATAACTAGACAGTTGGATGTAAGGGCCTGAAACTCCATGGAGATTTCTACATTGGAGATGTTGCTCTCTTGATCTTAAAAGATGAATCTTCTGAAGCTGGGACTGAAAAAAACAAGTTTGGTACGTTCATCCATTTATTCAAAGCAGTTTTATCCAGCATATTTCTTGCATCTAGTACTGGGGATACAGAGTCAAGACAGGGATACTGATCTAGAGGAGCCAATAGTGTTTTTGAGAAATAGAAATGTCAATACATGAATGTAATACAAAGTAATGGATGTATGTACAGGTTTCTTTTAAGAGACACATTTTGGAGAGTATATGTTAGAGTTGAGGTACAGAGGTGAGTTGTGTTCTAGGAAGGGGGGCCAGGACTGCAAAGGCTTAGAGACATGGAACAGTAAGTACATTGCTCTCAAGGAATAACCATTATTAAATATGGCTGAAGTGAGGGAACTAGGAATGGGCAGTAGAACATGAGGCTACAGATTTAAGCAGGAGGCTGGTGTCAGCAATCTTATAAGCATTTTGAATTTAACCTAAACATGGCCAGGTGTAGCTGAAACTTTCAATGCAATGAGAACATGAACTGAGGTTTGTGTTTCATATAGATTAACTCTGCTGGAGTCATGGTAGATGATTTTAATTAGAAATCAATATCAAATATCCAAACTTGCTATCTGCATCTTTTTAGTAGGTAGATTTTACATTTATTAGGCTTTTAGTGTTCCAGGTGTTCATGTCATTATCTTATTTGCAGCACAGCAATTGGAAAATGCTACAAATCAGCGTACTATTATACTTTATCCTTTTCATGATTAAATGAGATAATGATCACAAAATAGCAATGGCTTGCTTACTTGTTAGAAGCCATAAAATAACCTTCCTCATTAAGTAACCATTTTCCTGTCACAAAGCAACAAAGTACAGTGTATCTTTAATCTCTCTTTAATTGATACACATTACCTTCATGACTCACCCTGTCTCCACTATAAGTGACTTGAACTATAATGGTTTCTTATGTTTCTACCATGATTTGCAAAAGGCTCAGAGGGTAGCTGCCAATGAGAATGTTGAGGGAAAAGTTTGGGTTTGTTTGGTCTTAATTTAAATAATGAGTAAATAATTGAGAAAGAATTCTAAGGAGTCCCTGAAGGCTTATGTAATGGCTTGTTTGGGCCTACAAATAAAGCAAGATAGAAAATTAAGTTTTGTTAATTAGACGAAAGCCATTTTATTTTCCTTCATTTGCACGAGTGAGGACAAAAATCAAGACAAGACCCTTGGAACAAATACAGCCCCAGTACAACTTTAGCAGAGAAGAGTTATGCTCAGCTAGTACTTTAAATAGCAATGCATTGATGTTTTCGGCTTACCCCATTCAAATCACTATGAGCTATTGTCTTCTTGTCTTGTTACTTTTAAGTTGCTAGCAGCTGCTGCTAACGGTGATTGCTGTTTGGGGGACGAGGGACTGGGAAGAAAGTTCCCCCACCAACTGTTTTCCATGCTGCCCAGATGCTAAAGTTCTATTGGTCTAGAAGGATAATGGGGGAGTTGAACATTTAAAAAAAAAAAGTGATCTTTTAAAAGCTAGGAACTGTAGTTCATCCAATAAGGAGCATTTTTCCATGCATTTCCTTAGTAACAATAGGAGGTGAAAAGAAGAAACAAAATATATCTCTGAAATAAAAGCAGATTCTTGGTTATTTCTTTTTTCAGGCAGTAACTTGGGTTATCTTGATTGACAACCTCTGTTATGAGGCCAATATTGTGAATAAAATAATGATTCTTATGTGGGAAGAAAAGCAAAGAAGGCATACAGTGATTTAATAACAGCTTTCTGCTGGCTAGATAGTTGAAAACTTAAAGTATAGTTGACAGTAATTAATTTTGTGTTTCTTTTTTCTTAAAAACATAAAATGTTAAATATCTTTTTAAAAAATCCATACACAATAGAGACCCATCTGATGAATTCCTTACTCCTTTGAGTTTTTATTAGGCTGTGAATGTTTCACCTCAGCCTGGGTTTCGGGTCTATTGAATTGGAAGAAATGTAAAAGCAGCCTTTGCACAACAAATGGACCAAGTGCCTTCTTCATCATGGGAACAATGATAGCGAGATATCAGCAATGCTGCAAAAAAATCCTATCCCTGCCTCTCTATTATTGCAATTCAAAAATAATGTGAAGACTCATATTTATCACAAAAACTTTCAAAACCAACCTCCACTGATAAAAAGACCGGAAAATGTATCCACTAAATATTTTGAAACAATCAAGATAATATTCACCTGCTACTGAGTTTATTTTTTTTTGAAGTTAAAAGGAAATTTATCTGGGGGTGGACAATATGTGATCCAATTGCTGACTGACTCTATAAACTATAACACTTAAGCTTAGCTATATCCTAATTACAACCAATATCATTTGCACATACATTGTAGCTAATTGGCCAATATATTCATGATTAAGTCTTCCCTTCAAGTATATGTGTATACTTTAAAATTTACCACTCTCTAATTTATGGTATGATAGTACAATTTTTTTCCTTTTATCCCCAAGAAGTGAAAATTTCCTAAGCCCAGTGATGTACTTTTGGAGGCTTACACTGGGGTCACTACAAGCCAGTTGTTAAATGTTCAAAGATGTTGTGAACTGGTTGTTAAACATGGTCGTTATTAAATTTCAAATCTTATAAACTTACAATTGAATAAGTTACATTAAGAAAGAATAATAAACACTTATGGGGCATCTGGGTGGCTCAGTAGGTTGAGCATCTGACTCTTCATTTCAGCTCAGTTCATGATCTCAGGATCATGAGATCAGCCTCACATCGGGCTCCACCTTCAGTGGGGAGTCTACTTCTCTCCCTCTCTTTCTCCCTCTCCCCCGACCCTCCCCATCTCCCTAAAATAAATAAATCTTTTTTAAAAAAAAGAAAGAATAATAAACACTTAAAATTCACCACTTTCTACTTATTTTACTATATCTTGTTCTTGAGATATCACATGTCATGATTCATATCTATATCTGTATTGTATTCATATTCATATCTGTATAGTAAAAATACTATAAAATGGCGTGATGCTGCACTTCCCAACAGTGGGTTTGATGATGCATGTTGGTAGCTTGAAATTGGTCATGCTTGTAGTATTTATACCATAGCAATAGGCAAATGCTACAAATCAGAGTTTGATTTATTGTTTTGTTTATTATCTAGACCAGAGATTGGAAAACTATGGCCTGGAAGCCAAATCCTGTCCCAGAGAACTAAGAATGGTTTTTTTAAAACATTTTAAAGAGTTGTTAAAAAAAATCTATGACAGACCATTTTTGACAAACATTTTCTGTAAAGGGCTCGTAGCAAATGTATCAAGATTTGTGTGCTATAACGTCTCTGTCACTGCTACTCAATTCTGCCCTTCTAACACAAAAGCAAACATAGACAAGGTATAAACAAATGGATGGGGCTGTGTACCAATAAAGATTTATTCACAAAAACAGCTGGTAGGCCTGATTTGACCCTCCGGCTATAGTTTTCCAACAACTAGTGTAAGTTTTAAACAGGAATTTCTAAGTCTATGTTCTGCAAGTGTCCCTCTAATCAGCAAACAATAACGGTAAGAATCTTTGGATCTAGGCAATGCCCTTGAAGAATTTAAAGTATCGATGACCTTTAGCTGCAGCAAGTTGCAACATAGCTAATTTGAATCACTTTGCAATTCCATTAAAGGAAAATTTCATCTCTGAAGGCTCTTTGGCCAATCTGTAATGGAAGTTGTGAAATGAAGCTTTGCGGTTTTAAAGGCCCTTTAAAGCTGCTTGATTCACTAAGCCACACAGGTAACCCCCCAAAAGCAATAGAAGGTTACAAGCAAGACACAGAGGTGTGTATATATTCAACCCACTTATCTCTTAAGTGAACTAAAGCCAAATGTTTGGGATGTACACTTAACTTTACTGAGACTTTTCTGTTGAATCATTGAACATTACACTTCAGTTCATAAGGTAGTGGAAAGCTTGGCATTATAGTGTATTTCATTCTATTTTATAGGAGTATGTTTATGTGTAGCTACAAATCCATGTCCATACATAGGATAGATATCAAACATGCCTAAGGCACAAATGTTATAACTATGCCTAATCTTTCCACCCAAAAATCAATCTGGAAAGTCTGCCCAGATTTTAGGCCCATAAGCCACGGAGTATTAATGGTGTGTTTGGTTTAATGGAGCCTTAAGAGGTTGTATTCATTTCTAATTTCATCTTAAAGGACAACATTTATGTACCTGTATATTCTTTCCCCTTTATCTAGAGTTACTCTACATGAATCCTAAAACGTATCAGTGCTTCAGTGGTTTCCCACCTGTCAAACAAATTCTTATTTATTTGACACCTTGTGTGAAGGATCACAGCCTGTACCTTGAAGGCTCTGTAAAATAATAAGACAATGTAAGTAATAGTAAATCTGCCATGTGTGTAAGTCTGCCACTGAGTTCTAGGTCTGGCCTTGCCTCTGGCTGACTATCAGCACAGGCTAGCTGCTTCCCTGTCTTTGCCTCAAAATTGCTATAATTATGAAAACTGAAGTAGGACTAGACAAACCCTAATAACCTTTATAGTTCAGACTCTGTGCGATCAGGTACTTAGAGCTAAAAATATGTCCCAGGCACATTAGTCCTGCCCTGCTCACCCTCATAGGCTAGAGGAATGTGGTGCAGGGAAGGACGCTAAACTGAGTCTTGTGGTGCCAGGGCCACCCAGAAGTTGAGAACTGGCAGCACTCAGCTTATCAGGTCTCAGGCCTGCTTTGTTTAGCCCATATAATGTTCAATGGTTTTTGGTTTTGTTTTGTTTTGTTTTAATAATTTGCCACTGTTTAAGAGTCAGAAAAATCCATATTAAAATTTGGATTTTCAGATTTTCTTGCAAAATTGAAAGATCTAGCAACCTTGGTCTCCACACATTTCCTGACTAGAATGTTATCTGGAGCCCAGTTGCAGCTGCCCTCTTTAAATGCGTCAGGGAGGGTGCCTGGGTGGCTCAGTCGTTAAGCGTCTGCCTTGGGTTCAGGTCCTGATCCCAGGGTCCTGGGATCAAGTCCCGCATCAGGCTTTCTGCTCATCGGGGAGTCCGCTTCTCCCTCTGCCTCTGTGTGCCGCTCTGTCTACTTGTGCTCTCTCTATCTCTCTGTCAAATAAATAAAATCTTTTAAAAAAATAAAATAAAATAAATGCATCAGGGAGGTTAGAGAGTATATCTTGAACACCACACCGACTATGGAAGGTGACTTTTCAGCAAAGGCATGTAAAACTCTAATGTGAGGGATCACAGTGAGCTCTACTTTCTAAACAGAATAGAGAGATTATCATTGTAAACATCAGTTTATGAACGATGCCAGGAGTAGGTTCATTTTCTTTGTTAAAGCATCTACTTGTTGAGATGCCAATTTCTTCACATTAAAACTTTCATAGGGAAATAGCTATGATAGTTTGCATAAAATTTTAAGACCTTGTCTACCTAGGAATAACTCTGATAAAGGAAGTGCAAGATCTTTCTGGAAGAAAAAATGCAAAATGTTATTAAGACATCTAAAAGAAGAAAAGGTAAATTAGATATAGTATGCTTATGGGTAAGAAGACTCAATATTGTAAAGATGTAAGTGTTTCCCCAATTAGTCTATAAATTCAGTGCAATTCTAATGTTAAAAATGCATCAAAATTTTTAAGGTAAATTTATTTTTAACTTTAAAGGAGTAAAATCCAAGAAAGGCCAAGGTAATTCTGAAAGAGAAGACAAAAGAGGAGAAAATATCATAAATGTCCTTTGAAGCTTATTGTAAAGATATTAAAAGTAAAACACCATGGCAGTTTCAGTAATGATTAAATATACCAATGCATCTGAATAGATACATAGGGGAATTGCAAATCAGTGAAGTAAGGATGAATTATTTTATCTGTAAAGAACAGTGGTTTCTTTATAGAAAAAATCATTGTATTCCTACCTCCTTATATAGAAAAATAAACCCCAAAAGGAGTAAAGGTGTAAGTGTGAAAAACAAAATTCTAAAGCTATGATAAAAATAAGAAAATATCTTTATAATCTCAAGTCTTAAAACAAGTAATAGAAGCAAACATTTTTTTAAAAGATAGATTACTTAGGCTTTATTAAAATTAAAATTTTTATATGACAAAGGACATTTTAAACAATGTTAAAAGACAATAGTCAACTGGAAAAAGACATTTCCCTTGTCTAATAATAGGCAAAGAACATATTCAGAATATATAAAGAATTACAAATCAGTGAGGAAAAAAACACAAATAACCCAATATAAAAATGACAAAAGTACTAAGAGGCAATTTGTTGAAGAGGACAGCCAAGTAGACAGTAAAAGGTGAAAAGGTAATCAATCTTACTAATAATCAGGGAGATTCAAATTAAAATAAGAGAAATGAAAATATATGTCCACACAGACTTGCAGTTTTATTTGTAATTGCCAAAAAACTGAAAACCACCCAAATGTCCATTAACAGGTGAATATAAAGACAAAATGTGGTATATCCATATACTGAGTAGAAACTATTGATACACAATATGAGTGAATCTAAAAAATTATTAAGCTAAGTGAAAAATTCCAGACCCCCCCAAAAAAAGAGTATCTACTGTATGATACCATTTATTTTTAAAAATTTAGAAAATAAAAACTAGCCTAGGGTGAAAGAAAGCAAATGAATTGTTGCCTGGCATATTAGCTGTTTATTGCTGCATGAGAAATGATGATAAGCACAGAGGCCTGAAATAACACACATTTATTATCCCACAGTTTCCATGGGGAAGCATGAAGCTGGGTTATCTGCTCAGGGTGAAATCACGCTGCAAACTCTTCTGAGGCTCTGGGGGGGTCTTTCAAGCTCCCTGGTTGTTGGCAGAATTCAGCTCCTTGCAGCTGTAAGATTGAGGCCCTGCAGTCCACAGGCACCTGTCATTCTCTACCACATGGCCCTCTCCACAACATTGCATTAGGTTCTTCAAGGCCAACAGGAGAGCTTGACTGTGGCTTCTTTCTCTGACTTCTAGAACCTCTTTTAAAGGACTCATATGATTAGATGAGACCCACTGGAATGACCTCCTTCTTGATTAACTTAAGCAAGTTAATCAACTTGATAAGAGACCTGTGAGTCAACTGATTAGGGACCTTAATTACATTTGCAAACTCTCTTCACCTTTGCCACAATGTAACCTAATCAGGAGTGCTCTCCTATCCTATATACAGGTCCCATTCACATTCAAGTTCAGAAGATTACATAGAGGGTGGGAAAACCTCAGAGCCATCTTAGAATTTTGTTTACCACACCTGTGTTTAGAAGCTGAGAGATGAATTACAAAGAGGAATGAGGAAACCATTGGAGGGGATGGAAATATTCAGTATCTTGATTGTAGTGTTAGTTTCATGGGTACATGCATCCTCTCAAAATTTATCAAATCATCCCCATTAAATATGTGTAGCTTATTATTTGTCAGTTATGACTCAGTAAAGTTGTAAGTTAAATAAAAAAAAAAAAACTTCATCCATCTGATTGGCAAATTATTGGAAGTCTAAATGTAATAAGTGGAAGCAATGATGTGACATAATGGAAACATGCACACAATGCTGGGGTGAGGGTGTATAAACTGGAGAGGAATTTGGTCAGACCTAGAAAATCTATGAATATGGCCATAGCTTAAGATCCAAGAATTCCACTGCTATACTGTTGAAAAATTCACCTGCCTTCACCAAGAATAAACACAAAGATGTTCATTGTACATTGTTGCAATAACAAAAATAAAAAACAACTTTATTGTCTGAAAAATAGATAAGCATAACTCATTCATAAAACAAAACACCATGGAGGAGTTTAAAAATGAATGAACTAAGTCTGTATATATCAACATAGGTCTCAAATATCTAATGTGTCTAAAGAAAGCAAGTTGCAGAATAATTGTTCATTATGATAAGATCTATATAATAGAAATGTAAATATTGCTGCATGCTATTTATTGACAAATACATCTAATGAATGTAAAAACATGGATGAGAAAGATACAAATTTTGGGGACAAACGGGAATGAAACTGGGGCTTCTGGGTGGCTCAGTCGGTTAAGTGTCTGCCTTTGGCTCAGGTCATGATCTCAGGGTTCTGGGATCAAGCCCCACAGCGGGCTCCTTGCTCAGTGGGGAGCCTGCTTCTCCCTCTCCTTCTGCCTGCCACTCCCTGCTTGTGCTCTCTCACTTTCTCTCTCTCTCTCTTTCTCTGTGTCAAATAAATAGATAACATTTTTAGGGGGAAAAAAAGGGAATGAGACTGAGGAGTGGTGTAAAGGGGACCTCAGTTTCATCACTTTTTTTATTTAAAAAATTCTGAAGTAAATATGGAAAACATGAAGGTTTCTTAATTCTAGGTGGAGGGTATTGAGTGAATCTCATTTTGTTTTGTTTTTAAATTACCACCCATAACCCCTGTCTCACCATGAGAAAAACATCAGAAAAATCCAAACAGAGATAGTCTGTCTATAAAGCACTTGACCAGTTTTCCTCAACAAGGTCATGAAAAATGAGGAAAATCTGAGAAACCATCACAGTCTAAAGTTGTCTATGGAGTCACAATGACTAAATTAATGTGGTCTCCTGAGTGGGGTTCTAGAACAGATAAAGAACATTAGGTTAAAAACTAAGGAAATAGGTATGAAGCATGAACTCAGTGTATCTATCAGTATTGGGGTCATCAGTTGTGGCAAATGTATCCCCAGTAATATCAACGATAGAGAAAACTAAGTGCAAGGTATAAAGAAACTGTGATATTCTTCCAACTTCTCTGTAAATCTAAAACTATTCTAAAACAAAACGTTATTTTAAAAATGAGTATCCCCTACAGCACCGGGGAAACAGCTTTGAGCATGGAGGAGGTATAGAGAAATGCTGCTTTGATGGCAGGTGAGTCGACATTGAAATCTTGGCCCTACCACCCACTGGCCTTGTTGCCAGTCATGTATCGACGTCCAGCTTTCACTTTCTCTTTTGCAAAATGTGGACAATCTCCACTTTATAGAATCATCTAGGCATTAAATGAGACAATGTGTAGACATTTAGCACGTAATAAGGGCTCAATAACAATTACTTATCACTCTGATTTTATTATAATTGCTACATTATTGTTACCTCAGATGTGTTTGTATTAGGTAAAAAAAAAAAAGAAAGCATAGAATCCAGAGTCCGTATTTATTACAAAACAAACAACAACAACAAAAAAAAAACAAGCTTGAGTTGTCTGAGTTTAATATACCAGTGTTTCAAGGACAGGTTCGTAATCACTCTATTAACAAACATTTAAAAAAATGTATGCAGAACTAATAGTCCCTTTGACAATATGGGGCATTTTGGAGAGTGGAGGCATATTAGTAAGTTATACTGGACATTATGCTTAGGCAGGAGAATTTTCTCTCCCACTCTTCATAAGTCCAAACCCAAATCTCATTATACTACTCTCTATTCAATGAGAAGAGGGAATACAAAGGAAAAAGTGTATATATAATGACAGTTGTCTGCCTCCATCAGCCAAATTAATAGAGGGGAACAAAGAGAAAGGAAGACCCCTATGTGTAAATTCTTGGCACAATAATCCTTACTAGGATTGTGCCTGATCCTAGTCGCATTAGCTCTATCCTCTTGGGGAGGAGGAAAGGAAAGGGCAGAATTTGCCCACCTCTCTCCACAGTTTATCTGTAAAATGAAATCTTGCACTGTCAATGAAAAAATCTCATTTTCATAGAATAGTGTGTGAGATGGGGAAAATGCTTATGGTATAATCATCAGGCAGAAAAGGCAAGATTAAAACATACTTATGGAGGAATCCACATTTTGGTTTTTAAAAAAGAGCCAATATTCATTTGCATAGGGAAAAGACTGGAAGGATATACTCTCCACCAAAGGAGTGGTCATCTGAATGGTGGGATTCAGAAACTTTATTCTTTATAGTTTTCTGAATTTCTCAGACAATAATTTAGATATGATTTAAAAGAAAATGAAAGGGAGTAAGTAAAAGTTAACTTATTATTAAGGATATATGCACTAGGAATCATTAAAGGCAAATATGAAGGTGGCTTATAGTCCTAACAGAGGGTTCCTCATGTAAGTATTTGACTCAAGGTACTCCTCTGCCAATAATGGTATTAGAACACCATTTCTGAGCTCTCACTATTTCAAGCACTCTGTAGAGAGTATTTTACTTCACCCTTATAGCCACCTCACAAAGATCTAGCCACTTTTACCCAGTTGCTATAGGCTATGGAATCAGCCTGCCTTGGCTCAAATCTGGGCTTTATCTCATACCACCTGTGTGACCCAGGCAAGTTATTTAACCTCTCTGAGCCTCAGTTTCTGCATCTGTAAAATAGGGATAATAACAGTACTTATAATGTGGAGTTTATTATAGGTTATAAATGAAATAATGGAAACAAAGTCCTTAAATATCTTGGCATATGGTGAATGTTCAAAGTCCTATAGGTACTGTAATTACCCTGTTATACAAATAAAGATGTTAAGGTTTAGGAAACCTGAGTTATTTTCCAAGGTCACATGCCTGTGGTGGGAAGCATTCAAACCCTTGTCTTCTCAAACATCAAGCTTTTAATCATTATACCAGGGATTACTGTCACTACTAAGCTACATGAAGCTTAAGACTTTACAGACAAGTGATTCAGGCTGGAATTTTTCTTTTTGTCTCAGTAAATAATTTTATTGCTTTGTGCTTGAATTCAACTTTCAAATTAATTTAAAGTAATTTTCAAATAACTCTAAAATCCTACCAAGCTTTCCAAGTCTACCAAAATAAATATGCTTGTTGGGATATCTATCTTGATAACTCCATTTTTTTTTAAGAAATCATATAACAGAATAGTATCTTCACAAACTTCAGATTTGGAAGACCAAAAAATTCTCATGCTATTCATTTGAAAGAATGAGTTATATAGAGTGGTAAGTTCTCCACCTAAAAAATGTATTACAAAGCCCCAAGGAGACAATAAAATTTAAAAGAACCTGTTACCTTGATTTGATTTACTGCTTTTTTTGAAAGCTAACATTGAGCTGTATATTAATATATAAGATAAACCCTTTTCTTGGTATATTTCAACTTGTCGGAAAGTCAGTTACTTTGGTTAGAGTTCAGAGGAAGTGTTCTCAGTGAAGAATAAAACATGTATTCACATTAATCATTTCCCTAGGGTATAAAGTATGTATTGACTAGGATGAGGCAGAAGCTGGCCTTCAGAAGAAAAGTAAACACTTAGAACAAGGGTCTCAGTGGATTTCTGTCCTTTGATGAACTTGGGATAACTCTCCTAGTTGTAAGCCATGTGAAACCTTGGCTCAGAAATCTGATGGCCCGAGTTCTGGTCTCAGCTCAGCTATTGATTGACTCCCTGAGGAGCTTTGAGCTTCTTATTTAATCCTTTTATTTATCTTCATCTCCCACTTGAAAAATGACATGTGGATAATTAAAGCAGTGGTCCCCCAAATTGGCTGTGCATCAGAATCTCCTGGGAGAAATCTCGAAACATACAGATTCTTAGGTCTAGCTCCGGATTTACTGGAACAGAATCTCTGGCCATGTGGCTTCAGAATCTGCATATTAAACAAGTTTGTTAGCTCATTCGTATGTAGCCCACTTAGTTCTTGCCATCCACTGATATTTGGTAACCAGCAGAGTGAGGATTTATGCTTTACAAGGTCCAGGTCAATTCTACTGCTATAGGACCCTGATTCTTTTATGCTTTTTACTTGAAGAAATGGAAACTGAGTAAAAACACAATTACCTCTAGCCACTGGTTTCTTTACTTCCATCGTTGTCTGTCTGCTTATTTATTCATTTATTTATTTAGGATTTTATTTATTTATTTGAGAGAGAGAGAAAGAGAGTGTGAGCAAGAGAGCACAAGCAGGGAGAGCAGCAAAGGGAAAGGGAGAAGCAGACTCCCCACTCAGCAGGGATGCGGGCTCAGTCTCAGGATCCTGAAACCATGACCCAAGCTGAAGGCAGCTGCTTCACTGACTGAGCCACCCAGGTGCCCCTGTCTGCTTATTTATATTTATCTTCTGATACTGTGATATCACAAGAAATATATATTTGGTCTTCATCCCCAGTTGCTTGTACAGAGCTCCTAAGATCTTGTAACTTCCTGGGTAATTCAGGGGATAGGAATGCCTTACAGAGAGCTCCTAAATCCCTTGGAATTTTCTGGGTGATAGGAGGAATTTCCTGGGTGACATCTTTTGTTCTAATGAGGTAATTCTTGGCAGACCTCTAGACGGCTTTAGGATGGAAGTTGGTTGCCAGAAAGACCAGACTTTGACTGGAAGCTTGGAACTTTTAGCCCCACCTCCCCCCCACCCCCGCCCCCACCAAACCTCCAGGGAGTGGAGAGTGGCCAGAGATTGAGTTAATAATCCATCATGCCTACATGATGAGACTTCTATAAAAACCTCTAAAAGATAGGGTTCAGGGAGCTTCTGGGTTTGTGAATGCATCCATGTGCTGGAAGGGTGGCATACCCCAATTCTACAGGGACAGATGCTCCTGTGCTTAGGACCCTTCCAGACTTTACCCTAGGTACTTCTTCATCTGGCTCTTCCTTGGTCTCCTTTATAATATCTTTATAATAAGCCAGTAACAAGTGTTTCCCTGAGTTCTGTGAGCCATTATAGTAAATTAGAAAACCAATAACGTGTTCATTGCATTGCATAATTGCCTCTCCTAAGTAACTGTAGATTATTTAAATATCTGACAATAGAGAGAACATTTAAATTAGTTATTGTATATCCACTGTATGACATATTAGATAGCCATCTAAAAACATGATTTATAACATAAAATTACCATTAGGTCAACTAAATGCATGCATATTGTATAAGCTATTGTTGCATAGCAAACCACATAAAACTCAGGGCTTACAACAATGACATTTATTATTTCTCATTAGTCTCTGGATAAACAGACTTGCTGATGATCAGCTGGGCTTGCTCTTGTGTCCCAAGTCAGCTGTCAAGCTGGCCGGATACATACTGGTCTAGAGTGACTTCATTGACATGTTTAATGGTCAGTTGGCTATTGGCTGGGCAATGGGGACAGCTAGACCATGCGTCTTTTCAGTGTCATTCAACAAGCTATCCCAGGCTTATTGTCATGCTTGCTTGGAAAAGTTTTGACATTGGAAACTGCAAAGCAATTTAAGACCTAGACTCAGAACAGGTTCAGCTTCACTTCTGCCACATTCTACTGGTCAGAGGAAGTTATAAGGAGAACCCACATTCAAGGATTGCAGACATAGTTCTATTACTTGCACAAGAAGAGCTGTAAAGACACACTGAATGAGTGTAGATACAGGAAAAGGAATAAGGGGATCAATTTTGCAATCAGTGTACCACATATGTAAACAAGAACTGGAAGGCATATAAAAATGAAGAAAAAAAAAAAAACAAAAAACCCTGATGTGTTGGCAAGTTAGGGCCGAGGCTATTTGTTTCTTTTTCCTGTATATATTTATTGTTTCATGTAGGTAGCTATAACATTGTCAGTGCAATAAGCAATGACTGAAAGGAAAAAAACAGGGGAGCCGTGGTAAGAATAAGATCAACAACTCCATTACTCACTATACTGAGAGAATTGTGTCAATAATTTGCATATCATAAACCCATATAGCCTTCTGTCCTGTAGTGCAAGCAGGTGGGTAGCAATGAAAAGATCCTCACATTTCCAAAGCTAAGTAGTTCTGTAAGATATATCTAATAGCGTTGGATCTCAAGTGGAATCTAGCTGTGAGATACGCAATTATTCTTAGCATTTCTGCATACTCTGCATATTATCAGGGCTGGCACCTTCTCAGGGCTATAACACTTTAGCAATCTCTGGAATCCATAGGAAACATTTCTTTCTTAATAGCCATGATTTCTGATAGTTGAAATTTTGCCCATTTAAGAACCAAAATTTTAGGTGTTTTGTTTTTTTTTTAAAGATTGTAACTACTTTGGGGGAGCCTGGGAGGCTCAGTCGTTAAGCGTCTGCCTTCAGCTCAGGTCATGATCCCAAGGTCCTGGGATCAAACCCCGCATTGGGCTCCCTGCTCAGCGGGAAGCCTGCTTCTCCCTCTCCCACTCCCCCTGCTTGTGTTCCCTCTCTCGCTGTGTCTCTCTCTGTCAAATAAATAAAATCTTAAAAAAAAAGATTGTAACTAATTTGAAGTTTTTCTTCCAAAGTATAAGTTGTTCACGTCCTTGTGTTTTAAAAGAGTTGATAGAAAACATTTTAACAGTTTTTGGCATACTGGGTGTGTGTGTGTGTGTGTGTGTGTGTGTGTTTGGCCATAATGAAATGAGATTCTCAGAGCCCAGGGAGCAAAGCAGGGTTTCTTTGCCCTTACATAAAATATTCTGAGAATGCTATACTTTCAAGTTCTCATTTATTTATTTCTGTCTTCTCTCTTGCTCCCATGGGCTCTAATCATGCCTATGTCTGACAGTTTGTTCCATTTTACTTGGCTTCTTCCAATATGCTGTCATCTTAGAAAAAAACAAATTTATTAGGATTATTTGTAAAGTAAAAGTAACTAAGCTCTGAGTAAGGGCCAGGGGACCTCTAATCTGAGCAAGGTACTAAATTTTTAGCGTATAGAAACTTGGTGATTTGTCCTTTGGCTGATTATTTCCTGGTTCAAGATAGACAAGAGGCAGATTATTGGGAGTCTAAAGCCTTGGTGCATAGTTAGGTATTGAGGAGGTAAGGATATGAGTGACCTGAATGGATAAACAAAATAAATACCTTCTAGATGGGCCGACTGTGCTCAGGACATTAGGCTAATAATACTTAACCCAACTTTGTCAAAGGTTAGTTTGCCAAAAAAAATTTGAACTTTTTCAAAGCATTGACTTAGTTTTACTTATATTTTAAGGTGTGAGGTGACTTTGTTCATTCATTCCACACGTTCGTTTATTCACTTCTGCACTGAGGATGCACATGTGGACACATAGACACATACAATGCTAGATATATGTACTCATTCAGGGTCTTAATAAATCTTCACAATAAACCTGAATGAAGACATATATACTTGAAAAAAAAAGTTGCTTGTGTAAAGGATGTGGTTGGCAATAAGGACTAGCAGAAGGTATGTGTACTTTGCTGTCTGAGAGACTTGGGTTCAAATCTTGATTTCATCACATATTAGCTAGGTTTTTGGTTAGTCCCACTTCTCTGAAAATGGACTAATTCCTGCCTTGCAGTATTTTTGGAAGAATAAAATAAAAGAACATAAGTAGGGACATCTGGTTGGCTCAGCTGGAAGAGTATGCAACTCTTGATCTGGGGGTCATGAATTGGAACCTCATCATTGGATGTAGAGATTACTTAAATTTAAAAAAAAATTTTTTCAAATTACATAAGTGACTCACACAGTGCCTATAAAAGAGTAAGTGACCCAAAAATGTCACCATCTTTCTTTTTTTCCTGTTCACAAGAGGGGATGACAAATGAGCTTGGTTTTGAAGGATGAATAGGAGTTCACAAACCAAATAACAAAACCCCATCAGGGAAAGAGTTGAAAGAGTCCTTTCAACAACAACAACAACAACAACATTTGGATATTTATTTCTGAAATGGAGCATAATTCATGAAGCTGTTGCCACTGCCTAGCAAAGCCAACAATACTTCTCTTTTTCTTTCTCTGTCTTCAGAAATGTTAGGTCACTGACCTAGTGGATTTGTTAATTTACCTGTACCACCTCACTAATAAAACATATTTGAGCAAAACATTGCAATCAAACGGTGATGTAGCATTTATGAAAAACAGAGAGGAAAATGCTAGAAATCAGTAACACTGAATGAAATAACAGAATTTTGAAGATGCACAAGAGGGAACAAGATATCCCTTCCATAGCCACAGCCATACCTCAGGGTCTGAAGGTAAATCATATGTAAGCTTGAAATCTCTTTAGAAATGGTCTACCCATCCAATCAACAGGCATTTTTTAAGCACCTATTACTTGCAAAATCTTGATTTAAGAGGGGAGACAAACATGAAGATGGCTAACTATGACCCAGGAAGAAGGAAATAAGGTCTATAAATGAGAAAAAACTAAAAAGAATAGCAGTGGTAAGTTCCTTGGCCTTTGAAGAACAAGTAGGGTCATGGTTATCCAAGAAGAAAAATGAGGGCATTCTGTTGCAGGGAACAGCATAAGCAAAGGGGCGGAGGCATTAAAGAAAATAGGTGGAAAGAACAGCTTGGTCTGTTACCTAAATCACCAAGCCTATTAAAAACAAAACACAAAGAAAAAATTCATGCAGACCAAGTAGAGCCAGAACCAATACAATCTGTCTCTGGAACCCCCATAAAAAAGTCATTGTTTCCTTTTTTTCCATCCCTACTTGTAATGTAAGCCTTTCAAAGGTACCGGTTGGCATTACAACAGTCACTGCCAAGGTCTTGCTATGTGCACGTGGCACTCAGTGCTCTCACACAGAACGTCAGCATCCCCCTTCAGGGACTGAATCCTCCTCAGCCTGAGGGCTTTAGGCCATCAAGCAGGATAAGCAGGAAATGCGGGGGGGGGGGGAGATTTAATGCTTGTGGGGGCCAATAAGGGAAAGAGTCAGAGGCTAGGAGCACCAGCTTCCTGAACTTTGTGGTTATCTGTTCATTAATGCATTACCTTTGCTTCCCTACTTGCTTTCCTGAAATCACCTTCCAAGTAAACTACTTGCACTTATATCCTTGTGTCAGGAGGAATCTTGCAGGACAGAGCAACCAAGATAGCATTGCTTAAGGCGACTAGTGCTACACGGGGACGCAGAGTTGATAAACTGACGTAGAAAGGGAGGACTGGTTTGAGGCAAGAGAGTAGAAGCCAAGCTGATTCTAGGAAATGGTTCAGGGAGCACTTCTGTTGGTCTTGGGACTTTGAGCTTTTAGTTTGTTGTATTTTAAGGAGGATAAATGAGTTAATTCATATGAAATGTTTCGACAAGAGCCTGCCGCATATTTATCAACCATGGTTGTTACTGTTATTACTTAGATAGTGGTTTTTTCCTCTTGTTTCTGTGTGTGAGCTCGTGCTTACTCAAAGAGAAGACCCAAGGCATGAAAGAGGTCTAAGGAGAGCTTATGTGAGGGCTCATTAAGCACACTTCCACCCCCATGGAACAGATTCCAGAAGACAGCCTTTCTCCACTTTAGGTGAGACTCCTCTTCCTACTCGGGGCCTTTGCTGAATATGGTACTCGTCTTGTGTGACAAGCTATAGTGATCTTGTTGACTATAACTCTATCCAAGTGCCTTGAGCACTGTGCAGAGGTGCCCTCACACCTGTGCGTTGGCAAGCTCACACTGGCAAGAGGTAGTTGGGGACCCTCCTGGCAATTGATTGAGGAAGTCTGAGTTTGGAATTGATAATTCATGGTTTTTATAAGCTGCCCAGGTAATTCAGATGTGCAGGCAAGTTTGAGAACCCTAGTGCTATGTGGCTTCGATCCCCCAGATCCATATCCCAGAGCATTGTGAGCATCGTCACATCATAACAGGGACTTCTTCCTTTTTTTTTTTCTGCACAGAATCTCAGGCTGACTCTCCTCCTCTGACAACTAATGTCAGAACAAGCTGTGTTATAGCCCCTTCCAGGGAGTTTCTGTCTCCACACTTTCCAGAGAGATGAGAGGAAAAGAGCTGCTCTTAGAGTTGAGATAAGTGACATTCTGGAAATATCAGAATGTCCTGTTCTTCAGATTCACTCTCTTAATTTGTATCATTTAACAACTTGGGGATGGTTTGAGAAGGAACTAACATTTTAAGGAAGATATTGGTAAGGCATTCTATTTTAAAAATAGATGCACAGCTGAAGAAGAAAACGGGTTTCTCTCTGTGTGAGTGCACATGGCATTTTGAACTGTTCTAAGCAGGCCTGCAGTAATAAATAATCAACTATCAGAAGAAGAATAGTTGCCTCTTATGTCTATGGAGGGAGAAACTGAGCACAGCAGCTAACAGGAGCTCTCTTTGGTATTGCCAATTTCAGTTCTCAAAGTACTTCCACAGGAATTGTCCCTGTTGGCATCACAGCTGACCTGTGAGATTGGCAAGACTGCAGCATCTCTCCTTTGTAGCCCTGAAGCCAGGCGTTAGGGAAAATTACAAAGAATGCAGAAACATCCTCCAGATAGGAGGGATTTGTTGTTTTTGCTGTTAGTGAAATTACAGGAGATTTTATTGGCCAAATGAATCTTACTGGTTAACAAATACTTACTTGCTTTAAGTCAAATGACCAAATCCTGTATCATAGGAATCCAGAGACACTTCTGGCATAGTACATACTCAGGCAAAAGAAAGGTTTTTCAAAGATTTCATAAGCCCCCAAATTAAATAATGCCCCCAAATTAAAATAATGCCCCAGGTCCCTTTGTCCAGCTCCCTTCTCTTGCTGCACAGCATCATGACCATACACATCCCTAAGATTGGGTCTGAGGGTGAGAACAGAGTGGGGAGAATGCTTTTGGATAGAATCATAATCGAATAGACCATGACCGGTGTCCATGGAGCTAGTGCAAAAACACTCAAATGTTATAAATTCCATATATTGTAAACTACATGGAAGGAGACAGACTTTCATTCTCTTTCCTACCTATGCCCTATTTTATTTATTAAGAGCTGTAATTTGGTCTTGGTTTTGGAGGCATGCTGGTTTAACAGAGGGATTTTAACTTCATTTGTTGAGAAGGAAAGGAAAACCAGAAAGCCATTTTGCAAGCATTTGATTCTTAAATCTATCTTGCGTTAGCAGGGAGAGAGAATGTATGTCACTTATGTTGTTATAATTACCAGCAGGCTTCCTTCTGTGTGCTCTTTATGTAACTCAGCATTATCATTCCCATTTTACAGGTGAAGAAATCGAAGTTTAGAAAGGCTAAAAGGGTCACACAAGTGTACACGGTTGGCTATGACACCTCCCTTCAGAGGGAAATCATCAGTGAAAAACACACAGCTCTTAATCTAATTTACTCTTCATTTCTCAGTGTACTGGGCAAGATTATTGAAAATGGTCTTTGCGTTTTTCTTCTCTTGCTCTTATTAGAGAACTAACAAGATTCATGCCAAAAAATGGACCTCAGGGATTCTTTCTGATATGAAGTCTTAATCCTTAATCATAGCAACAACTACTCATCTTGTGGTTCCACACCAGGCTTGAAGAAATATGTCTCAGGAACAGTCACACTTGTAAGCCATCTATTTGTTGATAGAGCTCTCTCTATTATAAAAAGTGATAGGAAGAAAACAGCTGTCTTTGCTCTTTCCAACTAGAATTATGAATATGGGTTTAAACAAGTTTATCCATGGTTTCTTCTTTTTTAATTACTTAGCAAAGACATATTTAGTACCTACTATGTACAAAACAATATTGGGCTATGCTAGATAGAAGGAAGAATGATTGTATGGTCCAGAGGTTTATGGTGGGACCACTTTTAACCCCCTACACCAGAACAACAGGTATAATCATCAGAAATTATGCAATTCAAATGCATCATTGCCTTTGCTTTCCAGTGAGTACAAGGTCAGTCAGAGAGGTGATGTTCAGCTGCCCACCTTGTATATGCTAAACCCATTAACAAGGCTAGTGATATGGAGATTTACAATCAGGACTTTTGAGTCAGACAACCCAGCTTCAAACCCTAGCTCTAACACTTTTTAGCTGTGCAGACTAGGGCAAGTTCTTGAACTGCACTAAACCTTAGCTTCCTCGTTTGTAAAATGAAGATAACAATAGATTCTGGAAGGGTTGAATGATAATCATATGAGACCGTGTATGAACAGAGCTTAGACTAATAGCCGGGAATAAATATTAGCATCATTATTTGTATCGGAAAGATGCACTGCAGGAAATGACAATTGCCAAATTTCACCATTAGGTCAGTGGTTCTCCATGCTTTCTTGTTTAAGATGTAAAATTTTTGCTCAAGTGCAGTCATGTACAGAAGCCTGGGATATAGAAGAGCTAACAGTGGAGTGGTTTGAAGCAGAGAAGATAGAGCCCCTTGCACCATCTTCTATCTCCACTGTGTGCCAAGGAGCATCTCCACAGCTTTCTTGGCATTCGGCTTAAAAGTATGATATTAAAGATTATCCTTATATATTGTAATAGTGTTGTATGGTGACAGATGGTAGCTACACTTGTGGTGAGCATAGCATAACATAGAGAGAGGACTTGAATCACTGTATTGTGTACCTGAAACTAATGTAACATTGTATGTCAACTATCCTCAAGTTAAAAAAAATTTTTTTAAAGTAGGCTTTATACCCAGTGTGGAGCTTGAACTCACAACCCTGAGATTAAGAGTCCCATGCTCTACCGACCGAGTCAGCCAGGTGCCCCTAAAAATTGTTTTAAAGATTATCCTTATAATTATATTGTGAGCTGAGATGTTTTGGTCATTGAATATGCCATCTATATTCTAGTACATACAAGAATTTCATCCAAATATTTATTTTATGGTTATATTTTACATTTTAAAACATGTGAGACTAGGGGTGCCTGGGTGGCTCAGTCGGTTAAGTGTCTCCCTTGGCTCAGGTCATGATCCCAGGGTCCTGAGATCTAGCTGGGCATATGGCTTCCTGCTTAGTGGGGAGCCTGTTTCTCCCTCTGCCCCTCCCCCTGCTCATGCTCTCTCCCACTGGCTCGCTCTCTCTCTCTTGAATAAATAAAAATCTTTTAAAAAAATAAAAATAAATAAAAATGTGAGACCAGGGCAATATGTTCATGCTTTTCCTTTATAATTAGGAAATACATCATAGAAATTCAGCATTATTCATTCAATAATTCCACAAATATGTATTAAGCATTATTTATACACCAGGCCCTGGTAGGATTTTGCCTTATGCAAAAAAATCAGAAAGATCCAAAGTTCATTTCAGGCAGGAACAATGTTTAACTTTTTCATGACCAAATCCCCAGAACTTGGCACGTGCCTGACATATAGCCCACACTCCATAAACAGTTGTGGAACTGAAATTTTTAGGCTAATGAATGATCGCCCTCTCACTTTAAGACATTAACAGAGTTTCTGTGGATTTCAGAATTGTTCTTCCCTACTGAGAACATGAGCCTCCAAGGAGGCTTTAGCTGTTGATATGTAAAACCCTAGTCCCCTTCTCTCCAGAGACATATTCTTTCTGGGACATTGAGGGAATTTCTAATGGGACTAAGCCCCTCCATTGGCTTGGAAAATTTAATTAGAGGAGGAATGAATGCAGAAGATTACCCAGTACATAATAAATTTGGAGTCATTGCTGAGGCCCTGGAGATCATGGATGGATATCCAGGAATCCATAAACTGTCCTCCACCAAGTATTGAAAAGATGCAGCTCTCCACATACCTGCTCTATAGGCTGAGTAGATTGACCAGTGTACTATGAATATTCAGAAATACCAACTCTCAAAACCAATTTTCAACAAATATTTATTTGCTTTAAGCCATATGCCTCAATGTCATTTCTATATTCCCTCATATTGAAGGAAGGAAAATCTGCTAAATCTTTCTGAACAAAGCATGGGCTTTCCTTTCCTTTCCAAAACATGATAAGCTCTTTAGAGGAGAAATGGTCGTGCTATGCATCACAACTATAAAGCAAACAGAAGCTGGCAAAGATGATCACTATCAAGATTATAACTATCATCGTTATTGTTATATGTCAGATGTTTGCTATGTACTGAGCAGTCTGTATGAATTAGTTTACAAGTACCCAATTTTATAGGTGAGGGCATGGGACAAGACTACATGAATGGTAAGGGACAGAACTGGAACTCAAATCCACCTGTTTGTATAGTCAGAGTCCAGGTGAGTCAGATTGACTCATTGAGAGGAGTTTTTTTAAAAGAGGTGAATTAAAAAGAGGTGGGCAGTGTTTAAATAAAGCAAAAAGTGATGGTGCATGTACTGTACCTAGTAAGTAACAGAGGGGAGCTGTTACCAACCCAGGCCTGAAGTGTCAACTGCCGGAAGAGAGACACACACACAGAAAAACTGTATGGAGAAGGCAACTTCACAGCAACTGTAGCCTTTGCCAGAAGGGTATATCTAATCAGGGACCCATCAGAGGGATCAAGAGAGTAAATACCCAGACCACAGTTTCCTCCCACTCTCTGATCTGACTATACTTTCCACTGGCTGCACCTCCCATTGGGATGACGTGGGGAAAGGTGGCTCATTGATGTGGTCATTTAGGTCAGCCTGCTGGGACACAGAGTGGGCAGGAAAGGGGATCTAGAAGGAGAAACAGAAGCTGACCAGCACAATGCCTTCCTTAGCCATACATATTTTGTCCCTAGATGATTCTGTCCATCCCTCATTACACACATCATCTTTGCTTGGCTGCTCTGTGCCAGATACTTTGCTCTGGGCTGAGAACTTGCAGATGAGTAAGATACTGTCCTCCTTTTGAAGAGTTTAGACTCATGGTCTTCAGAAAATGGGTCTTAAACAGATTTGATTTGCTATTTTAACTACCATTTTGACTCCTTTTTCCTCCCGGGTGGGACTACATTTCCAACCAAATATCCTAACACTCCTCACATTTTGTCCCACTATATTTCTTAGCTTCCCCTGTTTCCACAAACTTCTCCTCTATGTTCAGCTTCTTTTAGCCAGCCTTGAATTCTAATGAGGAAAGTTAATGACCTAATAAATAAATATGTTCAAGTGATATTGATTTTGTCTCATTAGATATTTGAAAAGGAAAAGACACAGAGTTGGAGAAAAGTATTCTTTCTCTTACAAGGGAAATAAAAGACAAGAGGTTTAGAAAGTTCTGCCCTGACTCCATATACCTGTTTGCATTAGAAAAAATTGCATTTTACCCCTGGTAGGAGTTGTGCTCAGTCAGAGCAGGGAAAACACCATTAAAGATGTCAAGGTTGTTCCGTAAGTCGATTGATTGTAAGTGCTCTCATTGCTATAGCTTGAAAGAGTTGAAATTTTTTGGAAGCAAAACAGAAGAACCTTAGCTAACTCCCTTGGTGTTTTATTAGTATGGCCAGAGTAGTCTTCTTGTCTTTCATTACCTCCCTTCCCCCACAGCAAAGGAGAGATCCTCATGGTGCTGGAATTTTCCTCTCTGTGTTTGCTAAATGCTTAGAAAGCTAGGTCTCCCACTGTCTAACCCTGGAGCAGGCAGGCCTGAGAGGACTCCTAATGAGAGGCCAGATGTTTAGGAGTACAAGCTGTAAGGGAGAGGAACTGTTACATACACCAGAAGTATGTCCACCAAAGGAGAGACAAGCTTTCCAGTTCAAAGAAAAAAAAATTTGTTTGAAGTTATCTGAAGGCCATATGCAGTTGAAAGCTCAGAATTAAAGATTGGACCATATTGGAAATTAGCATTGCTAATGAGATTTTCAGAGACTCACAGATTATTTTAATACTTAACCTTCTCTACAAATACTCAACTTAGAAAACACTGCACTTCTATTTTTAATAGTCTAATAATGGATAAATGTTATTTTTAAGGTAGTAGCAACAATGTTAATATCACTTCTCAAACATGAACCATCAAATAATGGCATATGGCTTTATTTTTGTCAGTTCCAATGGCATGTTAGAGAGTGGTAGCCTACTGTCTGAACTGCTTGATAAATTGGAAGGTAAGGACAGTCTCAGTGGCTAGCCGACAGGACTACTTCTCTAAAGACAAATGTGTAGTCGAGTATCAAAATACCAGCTTCTCTGTATGGGCCTAGGTGAACTGAACCCTGGGAACCCAAGTTTCTATAAAACATCTGATCAGTGTGGTTCACAAT
The DNA here is from genome assembly GCF_037043125.1 of Eumetopias jubatus. Taxonomy (NCBI): domain Eukaryota; kingdom Metazoa; phylum Chordata; class Mammalia; order Carnivora; family Otariidae; genus Eumetopias; species Eumetopias jubatus. Next base: position 187,167,871 of record NW_028274807.1, on the reverse strand, counting down.
AGGAGCCCTCCACTATCTTTAGCATGACCTCCATTTAAATCAATATGATGCTGAAATCTGCAGCCTTTCAGGAGTGTTCCCTGAATGAGGACGTAAAAATAGTCATTGTCCATTAATATGAATGAATCAATCACCCTTGTTCACCTGCTCTGCTTTTCAAGGATAAGGTTTTTTATAAACTTAGATTTCTTTGCCTCTGTCTCAAGTCTAATTTGTTCTCATGTTGATTTTTTCATTTATTCATACATTTGTTTATCCAACAAATATCAATTGAACACCTGCTATGTTAAACGCCAAGGATATAGTGTTGAGCCAAACAAGTTTCTTACTTCCATAGAGTTTATCACCTGGTGAAGAAAGATAATCAATAAAACAATAAATAAACAAGGGCAATAAGAAGTACCCAAAAAAACACATCTCACACACACATACAAATGACAATTAAAAAAAAAAAAAAGGATAATGTGAAAGGGGGTAGCTGGGAAGAGAGAGGTCTTTTAGGGTAGGTGGTCAGGGAAGAAGGACCCTCTCGGCAGAAGGAATAACAAGGGCAAAGGCATAGAAGGCCAGTGTGGCTGAAGAGTAGATAGAGAGAGGGTTGGAATTAGATGCAAAACAAAAAGGAGCCAGGACACAAAAGGCTTTGTAGCCACAGTAAAGAATTTCAGTTTTACTTTAAGCCTACTGGATAGCTATTGAAATTTTTATCAGATGAGTGATATGATTTAATTTATACTTTCAGTAGCTCAATCTGGATAATACATAGAGAATGATTTGTAAGGATAAGAGTAAAAGGATGACCTGTTGGGGGTCTATTGCATTGGTTCAGGTGAGAGATCATTGGTGGTAGGGCGGTAGCAAGGAAGTTGTAGAGAATATTAACACTTTATTTGGCACAAAATATGAGGCTGAAAAAGGTAACTCAACCATCAGATTTGAATTGAATTTTTAGTGTTAGACCCTTAGCTAGTCAAAGTGGACCCAGGAAGGCCTTTAGAGATCATTCAGTGGAAACCCTTCAAACATGAAAAAAACTAAAGCATGGACGTTTTAGGAGACACACGGTCATTGAGCAGACCACTAGCAATCCCAAGACTGAGCCTCATGCCTCCTATCTCCCAGGGTGTTAAGTAAGGTGGCCAAGTTCATACGAAATCAGCAGAGCCTGGGCATGGGATTTGTCAGCTCAGTAAACCTGTCTACACCAGGGTTCCTGGTCTCTACCCTGCGAGAAGAGCAGTGGAGTTATTTCAGGGTCCGTGTATCCATATGTGGATTACTCATACCCTGTAGGCTAAATAAATAAAAGTGTAGGTACCGTCATGGTGTACTGGAAGGGAGTAGTTAACAGCTTGGAGTCTGGCATCTGACTAGGTTCAAGTCTTGGCTTTATCAAGTATTGACTATGTACCTTCAAATAGGTTGCTTAACTCTGGGTCTTGATTTCCTCTCCGGTAAACTGGAATGAAAATAGTAGCTCTTCCTAGTTTTTGTGATGCCCACTTAAGGGAATCCATTTATACAAAAAAAGGAAAGAAGGAAGGAAATCACTTAGTAGAGTATCTGGCACAGAACAAATATTCAAGAAATGTTTGCTATTATTATGTGGAAGACAAAACTTTTCTTTCTTTTACTTGAAATGGGGATCTCAGTATTCAAAAGGGCTGAGACTGACTCACTCTCCACCCTGAGAAAACTATTAAGTGTTGTTCTCCTCTCTGGGTGTGTGGCTAGAACAGTGACTTCCTCCGCTCTGCTCCAACACTGCCTACCAAGGAGCTACAGCACGGGAATGTTACTCCTTCACTCAGTTTTTCATTCATTTATTCAACAGATGTTTATGGGATGTGAACTTAAATGCCTGGCAGTTCTTAGCCTTTTTTGTTCTGCTTCGGCTGTGTTCATTTGCTTAATTTACTCCCCTGAGTAATTTCCATCACTGAAATGCAGTGATTTTTCAATTGGCAGATGAGGGGTGGTGGCAGAGAGAGTAAGGGGGCATAAAGTTCCTATCAGAATTTCAAAGGGACCATGGGGTGTGCACAATTTGAAGCATTCATGAGTGCCCCGAAGGCTTGTGTGCAAGGAACAATTGGATCAAAGCTGGAGGAGAAAGGCAGCTGGAGCATCCTTATCCCAGGTTGTCTGTGTGTGGTGTGGGTTGGGAAGCACTGCCTTAGCCATCTTTTGTTTGTTCCCCACACTTCTCCAGTAACAGCACTCCAGATCTTTACAGAAGACCGAGGCTCAGAGATCTTAAGGGACTTCTCAGGTCACTTGGCTGGGAAGTGGAGGCTCAGGACTAGACCCTGGGTTGTCTGGCTCCTCATCACGTTTTACTTGTCTGTTTGTCTGTTTGGTCCTACAACCTCCCACAGGACCTGCCACCTTTCCCTGTCCACTGAGTTGTTACTCTGTGTATGGAGATGGAAGAAAGGGAGTCAGGGAGGTGGTGGTAATAATGATGATGGGATACAGTGTGGTGGTGGTATGTGTGTGTGTGTGTGAGGGAGAGAGAGACAGAGACAGAGGGGTGGGGGAACACAAAGAAAGACTCTGGACAAATTCTGAATTATTATCTACCAATAAAAAACATAGCCAGTCAAGGTGAGTTTGGGTCTGGCCATCCCCAACTGCACAAAAGATAAAGTAGGGACACCTGAGCCAACCTAACACTATTCCTGTACTGAGTGGGGTCCTGAAGTGGGGAACGGGAAGGGAAGAGGCCTAGAGGTTTCTTGGGCCATTGCTGTGGTACAGGCCATGGAGAGAAATCACCCTCAGGAAGCCAGTGTGAGGAGAGCGTGGAAACTGTAGGCAGCCTCTTCATGAATTTGGTGCCAGTTCCCCCCAAAACGTGTTGCCTCAGGACGCCATGATTTGGGGCCCTTGAATTAGCCAAGCTCATCTCCTTCCTGCAGAAGCCCATTCATAGGAAAAGTAGACCCAGGTCATGTTTAAACCTCTGAAGCCTTTTCAATTTTATGATTTTGCAAAAGGCTTTAAGTAACACTCCTGTGACAAATGAACACCCAGAATGTAATTTGTTCCTTCCTTCCCCAGTTGCCAGTGCCCAAAAAGTTGTCCTGTACCATCACCTTAATGATTACTTATGGGTGGTACATTAATTTCGCAAATGGGTATCATGCATAACATCCAGGCATTTCCAAAAAAATGAGGGCAATTTTTTTTAACAAACATATAAACATTTACCTAATCTATGCAAATCTATTCATCAGGATTTTATAAAACCACCACTTCCCACCCACACCCCCAACCCACAAAATCCTGGCTCCTTTCTGTTTCCCAGTTTGTTTCTAAGCGCTATGTTGAGGGAGGAGGGGGCTCCTGGAGTAAAGGGGGAGATGGTGCTCTCTTCATGATGCAGTCTGCTTGCTCACGGCAGCCCTGCGCTTTCAGTTGTGAGCAAAGAGCCAAGTGTGGGAGCTCACCATGATGGTAACCACCTCCCCACAAGGCAGGCAGCCTTTCGCCAGAGGGAAGTATCAGGTTGCTGTACTTCGGCTGTGGGTTGTCACTGTCTAATAATATGACCGTTTTGCCATCTCTCTGCAAATAAAGCAGAAGCTGCTACCTGATTGGTATAACATCTCACTTTCCCTCCTCATTGATTTTCTTGTTCTCCTCCTTTGCTTCATAAAAAGAGGGACAAGTGGCTGGTGCTGTGGACAGAGAAGCTTTATTTTTAGTATGAGACAACCTCTATTTTCTTTCAGGAGAGGGAAGTTGGATTATCAATTCTTTTGTAAATGTGTATGGTGATATTTGCTCCGGTAAGTTTTTATATCTCTCTTGATTTACTGCTGTCTGGGGAGATGTGTGTGTGTGCGTGTGCATGTGTGTGTGTGTGTGTGTGTGTGTGTGTATTTGCATAGGTACATTTAGGCTGCACACTTTTCTTTCCAAATATCATTTTTGAAATCTTTAGTGGTAACATCTTTTTTTTTTTTTACTTTGCTTTCTTATAGTCATATTTTTTAAGCCAAAGAGGCTGTGCTGTGTGATAATGTGATGCTTACCTTAGTTGTTGAGGGATGTGTCGGGTTTCTTTCAACATAGTAAGGAAACTATTTAAGCAAACTTATATTTGGCTTTATAAAAATGTAATGTCATTCTACCCCACCCTTCTGCTTTGGAGTGTTTAATGTCCTAAGTATAATCATTGTGCTACAGCCTGCTTACCATTTTAATTAAAGTTTCTTCATCAGTGTCAGAACAAGAATTTCTTAAACTCCATAAATAGCTGCCAAATATTGTATTACAGTGCCTAAAGGGGTGTGCTAATTTCATAAGGTCTTATAAAGGTGGAATGAATGAGATGAGTTTTACTGTAAAATTGGGTATGTGTGAACCTTTAAATGAACTGAATTTATGAAAAGTATTCAGATCATTAAAGTAAATCTCTAGCATTCCGTGAAAAGATGCAATCACAAGCTGTTGCTTCTCTTCTGTCTTATTTGCACAGTATATTTGTGCCACCATCTGTCAGATGCCCAGCCCTGGCTCTTATGTTTCTGTATCCAAAGCTGATCAAGAGCAAAGTTGCTGTTATTAAGTTCAGACTAGAGCAACATGACTATCTGGTCACCGCTGCTCGTAACGACTTTTAAATGCATTACCTGGCTAGCTGCGTTTTTCTTTTGTTTCCAGAGAGTCTTGGAAGGTCTGAATTCTCTGTTATTAATTCAGAAGTCTGGGAGAAATTCTGTGAATATAATTACCCTAGACAGAGATGATAAGACGATTAAGTAATTGCCCCAATGGAAACAAACTAATGCTTTAATTTTCTCTTTATGTTACACAATCAACAAATCTGCACAGACTTTCTCATGGTGAGATGAATTAGAATATATTTATAACGAAAGTTAAAGGCACCTTTGAATGAGATGCAAGATGAGGTCTGATTAAATATTTTTCAAAGATTTTGAAAGTGAAGTCGGGAATGTTGTGCATGCCTAGACATTTTAGGCATAGAATCTTCAGAATAGCAATTATTTAGATCCTGCATCATCTAAGGACAATTCATGGAACTAGTAATGAGTATCTAGGAATGCACTGATACTCACATCTACTTTCTTTGGGGCATTCTGCCCCTCACACACCTTTTGCATGCTGGAATGAATCTACTCTTTTCTGACAAACAGAATTCTGAATTTTGATTAATCTAGTTCAGCCTCAAAAATAGTTCAACCTCAAAAACCCTACAAACACACATGAACTTATATTGCCTGTTACCAGGGTCACAATGTTACTAACAACAGCTTTCAATGCCATAAACCCTCACTGGAACCAAGTGTTCCTTAGCAGATCGGTCACTGAAAAACAAACAAAACTTTTATCCTTGGGCTGTTGGTATTTCCTGCTAAAGGAACTTCCCTCACCCTCCCCACCCATACCCTCTTCCTCAACTTCCCTAATGCCTTTTGTCATCCTTCTCCTTTCATGGCTTTAGAACAGGTTATGTACAAAGTTGTTACCTGAAAACAGAGTTTATCATCATCTGAAGCTGTTCAGTAATGTAGATTAACAAAGATGTGAGGGGGGCTAGCACCCTACAGGTAAAAGCATCTGTCTTTTCCTCCAGGTTGCCAGTTTACAAAAGTGTGAAGCCTCCAAGCATGCTTGGAATCACTGACATAGGAAGGGCAATGGGGCATCTGTATCTTAAACAGGTCAAGATCTTTAGTTTGATTCAGCGTTAGTGTGCATGGTCTTTAAAAGCATCACTTCAGAAAAGCCCAGAATGCCATCACCAAAAAACTGTTGTAATCTATTCCAAGGAATAAAAATCTGTGCCATGTTGGGGAAAATAATACAGGGAATTTTTATGTCAAATTGAGATCATTTATTCTTTTTAGCAAAATAAAGAATGCAAAAGTGACTTCCATTGAATAAGTACCACTGTCTGCTTAACTGTGCCAAGCATTTAAAATAGCTTATTTAACCTTCATCACCATCCCACGAGGGAGATAACACAACCTCCCCATTCTACAGATGAGAAAACAGAGACATAGGGCAAGTATATAAGTGGCTTGAGTCAACACAGTGATGATGGTGATGATGATGATGAAACTCAGAACCGGGTAGGTTCATTCTAAAGTCATTCTTTTCATCTGTTCCCTCTGTCAGGGCTTCACTTTATCCATGCAATCTTCAATTAACTCCTGGACTGGAATGATTTCTCAGGACTTACAATAGCACACCGTATTTTTGTTACTGTTTTTCCCCCTTCCGACACTACATAACCTCCTTCTTCTCAGGCTGTGCTTTTGTGACTCCAAGCTAATTATGTGTTTGAAACTGGAGAATGTGTGTTTTATTTCTACTCAACTTGTGCATCTAGAAAGATGTGGACATGACAAAAGGGAGCCAGCCTACGGAGAGATATATGCAGAAGTGGCTAAATTAAGGTAGCCTTTTTAACTGATTAAAAGAGACCCATCCCTTTGACTTTCAATCTTTTGAATGTAGAGTAAAAATAAAGATGGGACGATAACTTCAAAATATCAAAATCTCAAGTCTGGTTCATCATTGACGCAAATGTAAAAAGCAATTACAACTGAATTGATTATTTGTAGAGAACTTTGTAGAATTTGCCACTTGCTTTCACTCACCCCAGCATGATTTTCTTTCACTTTTGGCTACTGGAAAGAACTGAGGTGGCACTTCAGATAGAATATTGCAAAGTGTCTGTACCACCTGGGTCATTAAAAAATGAACACAGCTACCGATCGGCATGCTGAGGAGCATGACAAAGTTGAAATCTAGAGTCCCCAAATGCATTCTTCTGCACCTGAGCTTGCCATTTGAAATCCATTTAAGCCAATAAAATTCAATTGAGTCTTATGGGGGGAAAATGCACTGACATAGAATCAATATGTTTGAAATTTCTCTCCAACTGGCAGTTTTTGGATTGGAGGCAAGGCATACTAGTCATGAGGTGAGTCTGTGAAATGCTGCATTTTATTTCCTCCAGTGAGAGAGAACAGATTATGAGTGGTGAAAATGTTACTAGAAGATAGAAGCCAGCACAGGACACCCTTGCTATATTTCACCAAAACCCAGAGGGATCTAAAAAAATGAACAAAGAAACAAAACTACCCACCACAAAATGGGAGGACTGAGAGTTAAGGTTTGAGGTGTTGACACCATGTTGACTTCGTGGTGTGATTTTCTGTGTCTAATAAGCAATAGCTTTTGAGCTCTCCACCTCCTGCCCTGGTGTAAACACCCAGTTAATTAAAAAGAATTCAGCATGTAGTACACAATAAAATGTTTCCAAAATGATAGTCATTTTTGTCAGAGGCAAGCTTGGAACAGATTTAAATCAATCTGTTTTTTCCAAGAGTATTTATGAGGATCCTAAATATATTAGAGCCATCAAATAAGCACTTTTACTGTAACGAAATATGTTGTGCTTCGCCACAGTGCTCATCAAATACAGGCTCTTCCTTAAAACTAAACTTAAAGACAGTTTTATGAAGCGTGTCGTATTTCAGTCTCCATCTGCAAGATACAGCTTTTTTCACAGAGGTGATCAAATTCAAAATAAATAGCAGTAGAGATTGTACTTTATCCTACCTGTCTTTCCTTCTGTTTTTTCTTTGGCTATGGATATGTCTACTTAAACATGTTGATCACTAAGAGCTTAAAAATGATCTGCTAAGTAAGGAGAAAGCAGCTGGTCTAAGGCATAATGAGTGTTAGAGTAGTCTTAAGTTTGTCATCAAACATTCTAAGCTGGTGTACAAACAGAGTTAATGGTCCTGTTCCATACTTGGGTAAGAAAATGGAATCAGTGAGGATTTTGAGCTTGATATGAGTACATGAAGGGCTAAATCCTCTAAAAGAGGTTCTTGGTCATCGATGTATCTTTAAATGTTTAAAGATTAGGGACGAGTTGAAAACGGAAACACCTCGGTCTTTCTGCTCTGCTGACTAATGGATCTGCGTAATTAATATATTTTACAGTGGTCATTTTTTTGACACAGATTCTAGCCAAAAGTACTAATGGAAAATTATTCTGGGGCAACTTGAAACACATTCCACTACAGTTCCTGGAAAGCTTATTCCCAGCACAGGGCAAGCAGTTCACTGTGGAGCTTTGGGTTGGCCAGTATAACTGGATAATCATGACATTATGGTCCTTTGGGGGACTGATGTGTTGGGCACAAAAGGTTTTTATTGATAGTCCCCATGTGACCTCTTTAGCCTTGCTTACTGAATCTTTAAATCCTTCCAAATTACCACACATTGTCTCAGTGCAGACTTTCTGGCAAAGGTATGACACATATTTCAGGCTTATTTTATTTCTGTTATAATATGGTCTTAAGAATGTTTGCATCCAATATGAATTATTACGGCAAGGACTTTTTAAGTCACCATACTGACATCTACCTCTCAGTGATGAACCCATAGATCCTTATCTGGTTTGGGATCTCCATGACAGAGAAAAATGGATACAATTTTTTCAAAACCTAAGGCTTTCAAATTGCCTTCCTGTGAAATTGGGTGGTTGAGACTTAAAATTTTTTTAATTGAAAAATTTTAAAAAATTATTTGGGGGAAGATTTGAGGAAAAGATTGGAACATTGACTTCACCAGGCTCTCCTTTCATTCATCATATATTTAAGGATGCCTGCCATGTGCCAGTCACCAGGCTAGGTATGGGAGATACACGGATGAACAGATAATAATTGCACTCCCAGAACTAAATGCCTTTTATTTTCCATTTTCTCACCTAAACCTAGTTTCTATTTCATGGCCCAGGATGTGTCTTCCTAAAAGCATAATTGAACTGTTTTAGCAAGACATTTGCAGGAAATATGTGCTTTTGGTCTTATCTGTTCATGCTCAGAGAAGGAATAAGAATGAATCCATTTATTTACAGATGTGATTACTGTCTGGCTGAAATGAATGGTTTGAAGGGGGTAGCTAGAAGAGTTCATGCAAAGCTTGTGTCTTATAAGCATTATTTCTTGCTCCTAGGCATTCTCAGATTTGACAGGCTGTGCTTATTCTTGCCTAGTGTTTGGGAAGGAAAGAAAGGGAAGAAGCTTCGACAGGGCAGGAAAGTAAAGAAGATGGAGCATAAACTGAGAGGAAACCTAGAAGAACTAAGATTTTCCATGGCCATCTGAACTAGGTTTAACTTACATTATTTGGTTCTCTGTTGGTGTTCCATTCCCTCACCCATCTATTCAACAAATGTAGATAGATAGATGATAGATAGATAGATAGATAGATAGATAGATAGATAGATAGATAGATAGTGTCCACTTTATGCCAAGTACAGTGCTAGGTGCTAAGGCACAGGAATAAACTGAATATACTCGTTTCTTAACTCCTACAACTTCTAATAAGCCAGGATTTCTCAGCCTCAACACTATTAACATTCTGGCCCAGATAATTCATTGATGTGAGGGGTTGTTTTATGCATTGCAGAATGTTTAGCATCATGCCTGGCCTCTATCCACTAGATGTCAGTAACAACCCCCACCACCACCACCACCAAGTTGTGACAACCAAAATTATCTCCAGACAATGCCTAATAACCTGTGGTTTAGAACCACTAGGCAAGAGACCTAGTGATCATTAGCGATCATCATCTGCTTTGATCAATACTTCCTGTTTCTACTTTTCTTATGTTCAGATGCTTTGCTGCATGGTTCACCCCAAGATTTTTATGCTATTTTTTTCCCAAACATTCTGTATAACTTGCCTAACAAAGACAAGTAAGATATCTCTATTTTTTTTACTATTTTTATCCCTTCTATATAACACTTTACTACATTCACTTGGCTTACATTGTCTCATTTGATTCCAGCAATCAACAAATGAGACAGTGTTAAAATGTTATGAACTTTTAACAGATGAAAAAATGGACATTTAGAATGGCTATATGCAATTAATGATGAATAGAATCTGGATTCACACTTGCATACACTGACCAAAACTCCAGTGTTTTTCTGAAGAATTGTAATATTTAATAGGAAAAAGGTAAGTATATTTAAAGTACACCTTTGCTCTTGGTGGCTATTTTGGAAATAAATGCAGTATAGTAGTGGATGGAAGGCCAAAGACTTGACTCCTTACTCAGTATTTATTAGCTGGTAAGTTTACGCTCTTAGAATTTCCTTGGTAGTTCAGGGAATACAGAGTGATACATTGCAAAAGCCAGAGGAAGCCCTAGAGATCAGTCTAGCTGAGTGGATAGGGCCCAGCTTTTGAAGTCAGATGGACCTACCATATGAGTCAGCATCCCAGCAGGAAAAGGTGACACCCTCAAAACATCTGACCTCTTCCCGATGACTGTAAAATATTAAAACTTAATTTCTTTAAGTCTGAAAATTGAAGCCCCAGGAGGTGAGTTAATTTTCTCAAGACCTTATGATGTATTTGGTACAGAAGGAAGACAAAAGCAGAGCTTAATGTCCTTCCATACAAATGACCTGAAAAATCATTTCAAATGGAGAAAGGTCAATTTATGGTTCTGGCACATACCAGAAATGTGCATGTTCTGGGTTATTGACAGATGTCTAGGTGCCTGAGATAGGTCCCTACTGATTTTAACTGAGTATACCCAAGAATCTCTGGGGTGAATATAACCATGTTTCTAGTCTCATTAGAAGCTACAGAGGCATAGAGTATCTTGATGGACCTTAGAAGAGTGAAAGACATTGAGAACACCTGAAAGACAGGTGGTAATTTGCCATGGCGCTCATCACGTAGGCTTCTGAGCTTGAATAGATGCATGGCTTTCCCAGGAGAGGGGCTCATATTGTACCTGTGCCCATATCCTTGTTAAAAGGTTTCTCTAAGTATTGAGACACTTGGCTCATTTACCAAGATAAAAGGCTTTCTAAGCATATTGTTCTGGCAGAATGCCCATCAAGAAGACTGTCTTCTGCCTGCACTATCTTGGCGAACTGACTTGGAATGAGAGGAAACCAGTCCAAATCCTGGCTCAGCCACTTTTGCTCCTTTAGACCATTCATTTGCCTGCTCTGGGCCTCAGTCTCTTTATCTATAAAATGGAAATACTGCTTCCTCTCCCTAGAGTTGCAGAGAAGATCACTGTCGTAGACAATATAGGAAAGCCTTGTTGAGACCGTGCAGGCCTAGACACTATTGTGTCTCTCTGTTGTCACTGTCATCATTTCCTTCCTTGTGCAGTCACAGGCCATTCTGCTCTCAGTTTTCACTCCATGCCCTGATGAGTGCTTGAGACAGAGGAAACGTTTCCCCAGTCTACCAGGAAAATGACTGCAGTTATGGGATGTGTCTAAAGTTGTCGAAATGCTTTGATGGGCAATTCCATCTCAAAGGGAGATTTATGTCCAGATTATAAATTGCAGAGATGGTATCATCACTGAAGAATAACTATAATAAAACCAAATGCAATATGGGGAAAGCAATTCCCTGTGATCAGCTCGTCTTAAGAAAAGCCCATGAATTTTCCTTTCTACTCCTTTGGAACCTTTTCACCCCCTTCTGTCCAGGCATAACCCATTTGCTGTGGTGGGTGGAAGAGGAGGTAGACATGACCTTTGATGTCTGCCATGCATCATGTTCTGATACTGTCTGATTTTAACCCTCTTCTCTCTCTGTGTGATCCCAGAAGCTCCTCCGGAGAATTCACAAATGCTGATTGTCTCCTCCCTGAGGACCAAAGGTCAGGGAAAGCCTGTCAATACCTGCACTGGGTTCCTTGTTAGCCCCCGATGCAGGAAATTCAAAGGTTTCTCAATTTTCTTATTTTTTTTTAAATATTTTATTTATTTATTTGAGAGAGAGAGAGAATGAGAGATAGAAAGCACGAGAGGGAAGAGGGTCAGAGGGAGAAGCAGACTCCCTGCCGAGCAGGAAGCCCGATGTGGGACTCGATCCCGGGACTCCAGGATCATGACCTGAGCTGAAGGCAGTCGCTTAACCAACTGAGCCACCCAGGTGCCCTCATTTTTCTTATTTTAATTACCTCAAAGCACCTCCTGACACATCTGATCAGAAACCTCAGTTAGCTCATATTTTTTTCCAAGACCATTGTCTGCTGGCTGTCCTTCCCCAGACTCCTTTCCCTCAGCACACTTTTTCACTCCAGCCTGGCATTTATAAACTCCTCATCCTCAAAGGAATTTGGAAAACACTTACTCCAAACCTGCCCCAGACCGGTTCCCCAGGATCATTTTTTTTCTCCCTCTCCCACTGCCTCTATCCTCTAGGAGAGTGCTTCTCAAACTTTTTTCCTGTGGATCTCTTCTGGAAGGCAAGGATGTTTTTTTACTCATTCACTCATTTGTATAGTCCTTCATTTATGCAATCTACTGCATTTATTGAGCAGTGGTGGTATGTCAGGTTCAGTGTTAAAGTTTGGGATACAAAGAGGCACCTAGCTGGCTCAGTTGGTACAGCATGCAACTCTTAATCTTGGGGTAATGGGTGCGAGTCCCATGTTGGGTGTAGAGATAACTTAAAAAAAATCTTTAAAAAAAATTTGGGATACAGAGGTGACTAAAACAGATGTAGTCCCTACTCTCCTAAGATTTGCAGTCTAATGGGAGAAGAGCCGATTTAAAAATCCCTCTAAAGTGATTTAATTACCATTGTAGTAAGTGCTAAAAGCTAAGCCATCTTGGGTACTAATTATGTGACAGGCACGGCTCCAAGTGTTTTATGCATATTAATTCACTTAATCTTCATAGCAACTCTTTGAAGGAGTTAAAAGGAGGAAGGATTAGAGCCCATAAAATCCCTGAAGGACAGGGACTCCTTTCATAAGTCTAGGGATATTGAATGAGAGGGTCACACAATAGGACAACATGATAAGAGGCCATATAGCTGACACTTATGCAGCACTTGCTGCATACCCAGCACTGTGCTCTCCACCTCACAGAGTCTGAACCATCACAACAGCATGATGAGGAATCACTATTATTATTTTAAGGATGAGGAAAAAGAGATGTAGTGCTGGAGTCGCTTGTCCAAGGTCACACGTTTCGTAAATGGCGATCTGAGACCTGGGCCTGTGCTCTTACACACTATGTTAACGTGAAAAAAGCTGATTAGAGCACTCCTCATTTGGCGCATATCCTGGAAAGTGCTGATAAAATGGGGGAAAAGAAGGTCCTTGTAATGTGTATCTGAGTACAAACAGCAGTGATCCTTGTTGGAGTGAAATGGAAGTTGGGGGCCTAGGAATGTGGAATCCTTAGCCTTTAAGCATATTGCAAGGGTGGACTGAGACCAGCAGTATGGCCTGGGAGCTTCTTGGATGTGCAGAATATTGGGTTCCACACCAGATCTACGGAGTATCAGAATCTACATTTAGATGAGCTCTAGCTGATTTACATGCCATTTAAGTTTTAGAAGCTCATTTGTAGAACAAGTTAAAAGATTGGGCTTCCAGCTCTGGTTTTGATGCCAACTGACTAGTTGTTTGAGCTGCCCAGATTTTCTGTGCTCTGCCTCTTCAGTGAGAATGACCTCAGACCTCCTCATGGATGGAATCAAGGGTCACCTCCCTACCACCCCCTGCCAGAAGAACCTGGAGCTGTTGGGAAAAAAAGATTCTGTAGAAACTCTGAGTCTCTTTAACTTCCAGAATCTTTTTCTCATAGTGTGGTCCATGGAGCATCTACATCAGAATCACCTGGGGAGTTTATTATAAATGATGTTTAGATTAAAAGTAGACTTCTCAGAGCAGCAATAAATGCCAAAATACAGAGTAATGTCTTTAAACACTAAGAGAAAATGACTGTCAGATTAGAATTGAAGATTCTTCTTATGGTATTTATCCAGAACAAGGATGCAATAAAAACATTATCAGACAAACATTAAATCACATTTAATTTTTACCTTTAATTAATCCTTTTTTGGGAGGAACTATCAGTGTGGAATGTGTACTTTGGATCTATCCAAACCTTGGGTTCAAATTCTGCCTCCCTTTCCCCACTAACTGTGTGATTTTTAATCCAGTGATTAACATTTCTTGAACCCCAGTTTTCTCATCTGCGAAGTTAGGAAAGAATTTTCACCATGGGGGAAGGAGAGGCTGTTGTGAAGTCTTCAGTAGTATTTATAAGTGACACCTAGTACTAAACCAAATCATAAGAGTTGTTATTGGTTGTTAAATAAAATGAGATTTCACAAAGTTACTCTCAAATTATCTATAATATCATGATGTAATTGTGAAATTATAGTTTGGTTGCTATAAATAGAAACCTACTTTGAAAATTTTAGAAGTGATGTTTAATTTAGCATGTGTATCTTATCATTTCATTCATTCATTTATTTAGTCATTCAACACACGTTATTTAAGATTCTACTATGTGAGGGGGTGGGGGGATGGGTTAGCCTGGTGATGGGTATTAAAGAGGGCACATACTGAGTGGAGCACTGGGTGTTATACGCAAACAATGAATCATGGAACACAAATCAAAAACTAATGATGTATGGTGATTAACATAACATAATAAAATTTTTAAAAAAAGATTCTACTAAGTGCATGGAACTTTCCCAGTCACTCGAAATGCAGGAGTGTTATATGTTACTCAGAGTTGGAGATGGGGGCAATAAACAAATAATAGAAGATGTTACATCATGGTAAGAGCTATGGAGAATTATAAATCAGGTAGAATAGACCTAATTCTCTCAAACCCATATTTTTATAAATTAAATTAAACAGTAAATTTATTAAGAGGAACCTACAGCAAGGCTTTAGGAGTGTAAATAACTATTTTTCATCCTTGTGAATTTTCAGATTTTCTCTCTAGGTTTTCTTTAAAATCTAGGGTCACCCTATTTGAAAAATTTAAATGGATTCAAGGCTTGATGACCAACTGGGACCACCTTTCCATCTTCCCACAGAATGTTTGACAATTGCAGGTTCATGGCATTGAATACTCGACAATGTCATGCATCATTCCATGTGATGTAACAATAACCCCAGAAAACAAACAGATTAATTATATATTGAGTTTTCCATCAAGTGAGGTAAACTATGGCTTAGAAAGTTCATTTTCAATTGACCAAGGATTTAGTACTGGGAAGTAGTGATGGGAAGAGTCAAACCCAGGTCTTCTCTCCCCAAATTCAACATGAATTCTACCATAGAACCTCGCCTTATTTGACAATCCCTAAAAGCCTCATAAAAGAAAGGTCAAGGCTCCAGGATAGTGAATAGCTCTGTGTGATGTCCTTGCTCTGCATTATGGGGACTTGTCAAGGTTATTTTAGGTTTAAACTATTACCATTGTCTAAATATGATGGTATTAAGGTTGAAAGTGGAATAAATAATATACTGGCAAATAGAATTTATGAGCCATGGAACATCAGCTTCAAAACAATTGTACATATATTAAAAAACGCATACACAAACCTGTTAGGCTATTATGAAATTTTCCAAACCAATTTTACTTAAGGTTTAGAATGGGTTTTTAAAGCATTTTACTCCTAATATCTCTTTTTTAATACTCTCTGATTTTAATATAGGAACAATTTTATTCTTATTGGCTCAAAATTGAAATTATATCTTAGTGAATTCTATCAGCTAAGTGTCCAAATGTACGTTAAAGATGTAACATCCCTCCTTCTCATTATACCACTAGTCCACAAAGAATACTACAACCTAATAATGAAAATATTAGAGACAATATGTTAAAAAGGAAAAAATATCAGAGCTGGATCTAATTATTAACTCTTTGAGCACAATGAGAACACAACTGGGCTCCAGTGGAGCCATGTTCACCCCCAGACTCTAGTAATCTCTACACCCAACGTGGCACTCAAAATCATGACCCCGAGATCAGAATTCCACCTCTAGATTCTAGAATGGTTTCTGCAATGTGGTTTCCTGGGCTGTCTCACAGGGGCAGCTCAGCTAGGTGTTAAGGTAGGATTGCTTATAAACCTGGGCCTTTCTCTGCATGTTTCTCCCCTACATGGGGTCATCACTCTCCATGCTAAGAATGCCTTCTTTAGCATGCCTCAGAGTCTGTCTCCAGAAGTTATCTGAGGCTATGATACATGCTCAGAGCCCCCTTGTTTTCCTTCTCTCAAGGTAAGAATTAGCTTCCTGGTGAATTCCTCGGTGATGACTTTCTAAGGATAATTTTCTATTTCAATCAGTTATGCCTTTTATTCTAGTAACTCCATTCTATTGAACTGATATTTCTACTTAGAATAGCCCTTCATTATTATTTCATTTTTCTTTCTTAAGGTCGTAACAGGTCACTGTTTTCCCCCTTAGAACTTAAGGACAGCTAAGAACTTAGCAATGAGCATAGCTCCAAAAGCACAGAAGGTACATTTTAATGAGCTCTTCGGTGATATTTCTTGCATCTGCTAAAACAAAGTAGGTCAAAGTAAGATTGAAGTGAGCTTCAAGTGCTTCAACATCTAACAAACTGATTTTATCATCTAGAAAACAGGAAGAAGTGAAAAGGACCTGAAGAATAAGAAAGTCATTAAATTCCTGTACTTTATTTTTTTCTTTTATTTTTCATTTTATTATGTTATATCACCACACATTACATCATCAGTTTTTGATTTGTGTTCCATGATTCATTGTTTGTGTATAACACCCAGTGCTCCATTCAACATGTGCCCTCTTTAATACCCATCACCAGGCTAACCCAAACCCCTCCCCCCACGCCCCTCCCCTCTAGAACCCTCAGTTTATTTCTCAAAATCCATAGTCTCTCATGGTTCGTCTCCCCTCTGATTCCCCCCCTTCATTTTTCCCTTCCTACTACCTTCTTTTTTTTTTTAACATACAATGTATTTGTTTCAGAGGTACAGGTCTGTGATTCAACAGTGTTACACAATTCACAGCACTCATCATAGCACATACCCTCCCCAATGTCTATCACCCAGACACCCCATCCTTCCCACCCCGCACCACTCCAACAACCCTCAGTTTGTTTCCTGAGATTAAGAATTCCTCATATCAGTGAGGTCATATGATACATGTCTTTCTCTGATTGACTTATTTTGCTCAGCATAATACCCTCCAGTTCCATCCATGTCATTGCAAATGGCAAGATTTCATTCCTTTTGGTGGCTGCATAATACTCCATTGTGTGTGTGTGTGTGTGTATGTGTGTGTGTGTGTATATATATATATATATATATATATACCACATCTTCTTTATCCATTTATATATATACATAGTATTCCAATGTGTATATGTATGTATATATATATATATATATATATATATATATATACACACACCACATCTTCTTTATGCATTCATCTGTCGATGGACATCTTGGCTCTTTCCATAGTTTGGCTATTGTGGACATTGCTGCTGTAAACATCGGGGTGCACATACCCCTTTGGATCACTACATTTGTATCTTTGGGGTAAATACCCAGTAGTGCAATTGCTGGTTCATATGGTAGCTCTATTTTCAACTTTTGAAGAACCTCCATACTGTTTTCCAGAGTGGCTGCACCAGCTTGCATTCCCACCAACAGTGTAGGAGGGTTCCCCTTTCTCCACATCCCTGCCAACATCTGTTGTTTCCTGACTTGTTAATTTTAGCCATTCTGACTGGTGTGAGGTGGTATCTCATTGAGGTTTTGATTTGGATTTCCCTGACGCCGAGTGATGTTGAACACTTTTTCATGAGTCTGTTGGCCATTTGGATGTCTTCTTTGAAAAAATGTTCATATCTTCTCCCCATTTCTTGATTGGATTTATTGTTCTTTAGGTGTTGAGTTTGATCAGTTCTTTATAGATTTTGGATACTAGCCCTTTATCTGATATGTCATTTGCAAATATCTTCTCCCATTCTGTTGGTTGTCTTTTGGTTTTGTTGACCATTTCTTTTGCTGTGCAAAAGCTTTTTATCTTGATGAAATCCCAATAGTTCATTTTTGCCCTTGCTTCCCTTGCCTTTGGCAGTGTTTCTAGGAAGAAGTGGCTGCGGCTGAGGTCAAAGAGGTTGCTGCCTGTGTTCTCCTCTAGGATTTTGATGGACTCCTGTCTCACATTTAGGTCTTTCAACCATTTGGAGTCTGTTTTTGTGTGTGGTATAAGGAAATGGTCCAGTTTCATTCTTCTGCATGTGGCTGTCCAATTTTCCCAACACCATTTGTTGAAGAGACTGTCTTTTTTCCATTGGACATTCTTTCCTGCTTTGTCAAAGATTAGTTGACCATAGAGTTGAGGGTCCATTTCTGGGCTCTCGATTCTGTTCCATTGATCTATGTGTCTGTTTTTGTGCCAGTACCATACTGTCTTGATGATGACAGCTTTGTAATAGAGCTTGAAGTCCGGAATTGTGATGCCACCAGCTTTGCTTTTCTTTTTCAACATTCCTCTGGCTATTCGGTGTCTTTTCTGGTTCCATACAAATTTTAGGATTATTTGTTCCATTTCTTCAAAAAAAAGTTGATGGTATTTTGATAGGGATTGCATTAAATGTGTAGATTGCTCTAAGTAGCGTTGACATCTTCACAATATTTGTTCTTCCAATCCATGAGCATGGAACGTTTTTCCATTTCTTTGTGTCTTCCTCAATTTCTTTCATGAGTATTTTATAGTTTTCTGAGTACAGATTCTTTGTCCCTTTGGTTAGATTTTTTCCTAGGTATCTTATGGTTTTGGGAGAAATTGTAAATGGGATCGACTCCTTAATTTCTTTCTTCCATCTTATTGTTGGTGTATAGGAATACCACTGATTTCTGTGCATTGATTTTATATCCTGCCACTTTACTGAATTCCTGTATGAGTTCTAGCAGTTTTGGGTGGAGTCTTTTGGGTTTTCCACCTAAAGTATCATATCATCTGCAAAGAGTGAGAGTTTGACTTCTTCTCTGCCGATTCGGATGCCTTTTATTTCTTTTTGTTGTCTGATTGCTGTACTCCTGCACTTTATGAAGGGTGAGAAGTCTTGGTGGAGCAAATTCTAATTTGTATTACCTAAGAAGGTGGGATAAGGTCCCCTGAAGAACTACACAGGCCCACAGAGCTCAAACCATATCCGGGACACATTGAATATTTAGCAAGCATTTGTCCAGGAAAGGGGAAGTCTCCGCAGCCTGACTGGTTTCCTGCCTGGCAAATGGAAGCTTATATAATTACCTTACTCCTGGCTGATGCTTTGGATGTTACTGATAACATCTGACATGATAAATTTGATATTAACTTGTTCCTCTTGCCTTTGTTCACTCTAAATGGTAAAATTGTCAACCCACTTCTTATGAATCATTCTCTTCTTTCAAGACCCTCAATTAATTTTCTTCTCACCTTGTCTCCTAATGCTAATTATGCATGCACCTTTTGTGAAAATGAGGGTATTTGGGGCATTAAAACTTTGTTGGCTTTTGATACATGATGAAGTAATTGAAATGTTGCTTTAATAAAATCTTGTAAAATCTACAAGGTTAATTCTTCCTGAATTTATGTGATTTACTTAGATAACACTGCCCTCTGCTTGTCTCTCTTCCTCTCTCTTCCCCCCTCTTCTCTCCCTCCCTCTCTCCCTCTCAGAGTTTATGTGTCAATTCACTTTGGTTGCATAACAAAGTACCCCAAAATTTAATGGTTTGAAACCACACTATTTATGTAGCTCAAGATTCTGTGGGTCAACAATTTGGCCTGAGCTCAGCTCAGTAGTATGTCTGTTGGTCTTGACTGGGCTCAGTCATAATGCATTTATAGTCATTTTCTGTTTTTTAAGGTAGGGTAGGCTATCTCCCAGTTGGAAAAATATGGATGACTGGACAACTTATCTCTCTCATCTTTTAGGAAGCTAGCTTGTTCTCATGGCAATCTTGAGGTTCCTAAAGAGTGAGCATGAAAGCTGCAAGCCCTTTTAAGGCTTAGGCTTGATATTCACAGTAAGTCACTTTTCATCACATTCTATTGCTCAAAGCAAGTCACAAGGTCATCACAGATTCAGGGGTTGGGGAGAGAAACCCCACCTCTTGACGGGAGTAGATGCAAAGAATTATAGCCATTTTTGCAATCTATCCAGTACTCAACTATCATTTTATGACTATGTCCCTTAAATCTTGAATCCAGTTTTCTTATCTCACTCACAGAATATGCTTGCTTGATTATCACAATCTCATCTGAACTTGTTCTCTTCAAAACAGGCCTACCTATTGTCTCCCTTTCCTCGTAACCCATTTCTGGCAGTAAAACTGTCATTTTCCCAGGCTCTTCACTGAAAACCCTGTACTCCTTTCACACTCTCCTTTCTCCACTTCCTTTATGGGCAAAACTGCCAAATTCTGTGAGACTCCTTCTGAAATATCTCTCAGTCTCTCCTCCACACCACTCAGATTTCTCTTTGATCTCCTTGTTCTTCCATCCAAAATATCCAGCACACTCTCTCCTAACTAGTCTCTACCTGTTTCTTCTCTCTCCTCTTCAGAAACTTCCGTGGCTCCCCAACATCTTACTACACCAAGATCAAGCTGCCACACCACACTTTCTGATTTGGCCCCAGATTTATCTGTCTAGATTTACTTCCACTATCCACCAGTTTGGATTTTCACATTTCAGTGAAATGAGATACTTCACTGACTCCAAACACTCCTTAATTGCTTCTGTTTCTTTATTCACACTATGTTTTTCTCCATTTTTAAAATTTGTATTTATTTACTTATTTTGCCTTTTAAACTTTAACACACACATAGGACTAAAACCAAGTTCTCCTTCCTATACAGTAGCCAAAAGGCAATAGTCACAATGATTTCTCACTTTCCTGATGTTCAGTTTTGTATTTAGCCATCACTATATAATTTGTTTTGCCATTATGTTTTATCCTACATAACCCTAATATTCATGTGCACTAGTGTTGTCTTCTCCAGCTAAGTTTGTTATCTTCAAAAAGTAAGAAACACATCACAGGATTTTCCAGATTTCATTAGACATGGTATGGGCAAAATAGATATTCAACAAAAACTTATTATATTGAATTAAATCTCTAATTTCATTCAATTACGTCTTCTAAGAAGATCATTTGTCTGTCATTTGAGGAAGCAGAAACTCTGTGATTTATCAACTTCACACAGCCTAATGCTGAAGGGGCCTGAATGTAAATATGGGTTCCTAAACCAATCTCAACTGATTCAGTGTTCTTTACATGGACTCCATAGCATCTTAATTCTGACAAAATGATTTCTACTACCAAGCTATAGGAAAATGCTATATTCTTTCACTCAACAAAGTCATCCTTGACACCTCCTTCACCCACCAATATCCAACTCACATCTAAATCCTGACAATGTTGCCTCCAGAGTATTTCTCAGTTTGTGTACTTCTCTCCATCTTCACTCTTATCCCTCTCTCTCCCTTGGACTATTACAACTTTCCATAAAAGGTCTTACTGTTCTTCACTCTTCTTCTCACACATTTCCTCCAAGCCCCTTTCCACATAGTAACGTGAGTACTCTTCTCTAAATTCAAGTCTGCTTATCCAGCTCCCCTGCTTAAAATGTTCCATTAAATTCCCATTGTTGCTAGATTAAATGTCAGTATCCTTATCAGGACCCATAAGACCCTGAAGTATCTAGGCCCTGTCTGCCTTTCCAGATCATGTCTTCCCAAAACGTCCCTGTTTGAATGGCTTCATACACCTCAGAAGCTTCACATATTCTATTTCCTCTGCCCACTCTGACAGGTATGTCATCCACTTTTACATATCCTTCAGTCAACTCAAATTATTTTGGAGATTATTTAATTAATGTCCACCTCTTCCATCAAATTGTAAGCTCCTTGAAGACAGAAAGCCTCTGTTCATGCTCTTCAAAGCATTTACTGAGTGTAGCAGTGTCTGGTGCATATTTTACACTCAATAAATAATATACATTTGAATGAGTGAATGAGCGAACAAGTAAATGAATGAATGAATAGCTCTCTATGTTCCAGCCCTGTGCTTATGCATAAATGTGCATGAGACACAGTTCCTGCCCTCAAGAGCTTACAGTTTGATTAGGAGAGGAAAGTGTGTGAATTATGAAGTGTAGAGGGTCTAATAGAAGTTTGAAGAAAGAGGGATGAATTTTCCCCTGTGACAGAGGGAAGGAAGGACAGGAATGTGTACTAGTTTACTATTGTCACAATTACTACAAATTGCCACAAACTCAGTGACTTAAAACAACACAAGTTCCGGAGGTGAGAAGTCCTAAAATCAAGGTCTCAGCAGGGATGCATTCCTTCTGGAGGCTCTCGGAGAGAATCTTTTTCCTTGCTTTTTCCAATTTCTAGAGGCTACTTGCATTCCTTAGCTTGTGGCCCCTTCTTCCATCTTCCAAACCAGTAGCCTGGTTTAGCCATCTTTAAATCAATCTCTCCCCTACCCTGTCTGTTTTTGTCACCACATTTCCTTCTCTGACTCTGAGCTATTTGCCTCCTTCTTAGGGACTTTTGTGAATGCATTGGACCTACTCAAATAATCCGGGATAATCTCATCTCAGGGTCCTTCATTTAATTGCATCAGCAAAATTCCTTTTACCATGTAAGGTAATTATATGGCAGGAGATTAGTACATGAACATCTTTGTGGGGAGGGTCATTATTCTGTCTACCACAAAATTATGAAGAAGAGATATAAGAATGACTTCATGAAGAAAGGGTAAGAATGGCTTCATGAAGAAAGGACACTTGAATTGAGTCTAAAAGACAAAGATGGGGAAGGCCCTCTAGGAAAGATAGCAGCATAGATGAGAGCTTATATACAAAGAATGGCTAAGATTTTTTCGGTGGGGGGTGCAGTTTTAAGTAATTCTTGGTTCACTGAAGACAATGAGAAATGAAGCTGGAAAGGCAAAGACCTAAATGCATAAGGTCTTGCAAACAATGCTAAGGAAGTTGCTTTATCTGGTAGGCAGCGGAGAGTCACTGAATGGTGGTAAGTGGGGAAATGGAGGCAGCATAATCAAACTTGCATTCTGGGAAGATCATTCTTGTAGCAGAATAGAGCCTGGATGTCCTGCAACAAGGCTGGAGGCAGGTACAGCTGATGCGACAACGCACCATTATCCTTACCCATTATCCTGGGTAAGTGATGATAGTGGCCTGCAAAGACAGTAGCAGGTGAGTAGAGAAGGGGATACAGCTATTACCATTATTAAGAATACAGAACCAGCAAAGTGAGGTGACTGAGTGAATGAGTTGAGAAAAAGAAGAATGCAGGATGGATCTCAGGGATTTGACTCTGATGATGGGACAGAGGAGGTACCATCAGCTGAGTCTGAGCCTATCTCAAATGAGGCTGTTCCCATGGGTTCTAAGAGTCAACCTAAAAGGAACACAGCCTTTACATGCTTATTAAGTTGTGTGTCCTAATGTCATACTGGATTTGTTGTTTCATTCCCAATGCTTCATTGGACTTGCAGCATTAAGAAATGAGAACAACATAATAATCATAACCATGAAGAAAATCTGATTCCTATGAAGCAAGCTCTTCATTACCCAGCTCTTTCCACTTCCCTCTGGCATTTGCCTATCAGTCCTTTCCAAGGAACAGAAACATATCAACCAATAAAAGCCAAATAAATGTAGCAACTTCCTTCTTTTACTTGAGCAAGTCTGTCACTTTCTTATATCTTTATTCTGGCCTTTTTCTGGACTTGTGTCAAAACACAGCTTCTAATCCTTTCCCCATAAACCACTGGTTCTATTAGGATTTTGGATTCCATTTTAGCATCTGCCAAATGCAATAGTAAGTCTGAATGAGATCAAAAGGAGCTCAGGTCCCTCTAAGTTCTAATCCAAAATCAGGTTCTGCTTGTTTTGGAATGCTTCTAGGCATGGATGATAGTCAAGAGAAAGATGGTGTCTCTAGATTTGGCTAAGAATTCAAGTCATACAGTCTAGGGTTCACCTCCTGGCTTTACCACTTAATCACTGTATGATGTTACCATGTTATGACTCTCAATTGCCCCAATGTAGAACAGGGTAGTATCTATCTTTCAGGCCTGTTGGGATGACCATTTCAGATAATG
Organism: Eumetopias jubatus; assembly: GCF_037043125.1. Lineage (NCBI taxonomy): Eukaryota > Metazoa > Chordata > Mammalia > Carnivora > Otariidae > Eumetopias > Eumetopias jubatus. The sequence continues at coordinate 187,143,887 of NW_028274807.1, read as the reverse complement.
CACGTAAAGCACTTTACTCAGGTCTGGGATGTAGTAGATGCTCCCTCAGTATTAGTTATTCTTTTGATTATGAGTAATAAAACTATTAATAATAATTACTATAATGTGACTCATAAATAAATAACAAACAGATATCATGTAGTAAATCTAGACTTCTTATGAGGACTTGCCTGGTCCTGACTCAAGCTTCAACTTATGTCATTCCTCTCCTTGCCCATTGCAGTCACAAGAGCTTCCTTTCATTTCTTCAAAACTGCCAAGCTGTTGCCCTTCTCAGAATCTTCTGCCTGGGATTGTCCCTTTATACATCTCTAACTGTTCCCAGCACTAGCTCCTTTTCACTGTTTTGGGCCTGAGTGCTGCCTCCTTAAAGAAGCCTTTCCTGTCCACCTCATCTAAGAAGGCCCCACTGTTATTCTCTATCACTGTACCAGCTCGTACCTTCATCTCCTTTATCACAATTTTGTATTTGTTTATTCATTTATTGCTCATTGTTCCCACCATAGTTTAAGCTCCAAGAGAGTGGCACTAGTATATATCTCTATCTATCTATCTATCTATCTATCTCCAGCATTGACACACCTGGAACTCAGTAGGCAGTTAATAAATATTTACATTTAGAAGATGATGTTCATTTTTTTTTAACTTTAAGGAGAAAGTTCACATACCTCTGATAAAGTTGCATTAGATAATAGACTGTTCCAGGAAGAATCATATATCAAATAAAACCTTGAATTCCGTGATGTAAATTTATACTCATTAACCGTTAATTTAGGTCACTGCATTACACTTTAGTCTCAGATCATAGGGGACCCGCTTCCTAGAGTTGTTGATAACAGAGGTCATAGAAGAGGCCTTTCCTAAATTGTGCATTGATATAAAATGAACTGAGACTTATCTCTCTCAAATGGTGATATCCTCTCACATCTATTATGATTGGGAAGAGAGGAGATGAAAACATTAGACTGGCAAATTATCCTTTGCATACTTTAGTGTGCATCCATTAAAATATGCATTTCCAACCCATCTCTGCTAAGGAAGTCAAAACACTATAAGTTTTCGATGGTCTCAAATCAGCCTCTTGGGCATGTGTTTGGTTTCCTATAAGGGGAAATGTAATGGTGTACAGTAGCCAGGGCCATCAGAGAAATGAGTGCAGGTTGGGCTCACCATTCCTGTCAGGCTCCTTTGCTCTACAGACACAAGTCCAGCCACCATGACCACCATTAACCACATTCCACAGAGACCAGTTTATTCCATTGGAAATTGACTCAATGCCACATGTAGTGATTGAAGTCTCCCTTGTGCCAGTAGATTTCCCAGAAGGATTCTGTCACTTTCTTCTATAATTGAGAGAACAAGAGAGTCACTGGCTTTATATTTTACTGTGGAGCATTTTATAGTTTACCTATAAAGTGATTTCCATTCCATGGGTGATTTCCACTCAGGTTAGCCCCCTCTAAGAAGAACCAGATCCTGCTCAAAAATCCAGATCCTGGATTTCATGTTTGACAGAGTTCCAGTACACATGAAAATAACAAAAAAGGAATTAGATAGTGACATAATTCTAAAGAAAATGACTTATGGTAAGTACTGAAGACAATTGGAAGGAGTGGGATCAGAAACCTAAGTTGGAGGAGGAGGGATAGACTGGAAGGTGACTTGAAGATAGTGGTGGCCTGAAAAGTAACTGAGGAATGCATGTGAGGGACAGGTCCTAGTAGGAGGCATAAATGGCCTGCCACCACCTATAGTTTCTGAGAAGTTATTCTTCTCTTTCAGGACAGTTGAGTCTTCATCTGAGGTCCTTGGATAGCTGAGTGTGTCTTATTAGAGAGCCTCAAAGGGTCTTCGAATCCACGGTGTCTGTGTGATAATTTTTAAATATATTGGTGATGAGAATTTTTCTATGAGGAAGTGCATAGCCTTCAGCAACTTCCCAAAGGGTAAACTGAGATAAAACAGCAGCCCACAGATATTCCCCATATCAACCCATCAGGACTTTCCCGGATGACCACTATCAAATATCCCCCAAAACAAGTTCATCTTATTCCAACTTCCAAGATGATCTCACTCCTTGGAATGTTGCCATTCAAGTATTGTAACTCTTATTTATCTACTTTTGTCATATTGTTTCTGCCTTTTTCCTTTACATGACTTCAAATTTTATGTGGATACCTTTTCTTCTAACTTCTAGTTCTTCTAACTTCTAGTTCTACTTACCCCTTTTAGACTCTTATTTGAATCACTTTGATAAACCCCACCCCCCCACCCAAATACTTGGAAGTAAAGTTGTGGATTCTTCCCTGTTTGGAGGGAGAACCTCAGAATACAACCCTGGGATGTATTTTCATCTATTCAACAAATTAATATTAAATACCTGCTATGAGCTAAGCATCGCATTTACCCTGGAGACAATTCTGTCATGTTGATCTTTATTCACATTCATCAAAGAACTGACAAGGTTCTCCAGCTCATGCAATTCCCATTTTTTAGAATTATGTCACTATTTTTTACATAACTTAATTCCCATGAACAAATAAGGCAACTCTCTGATGGTATTTTGACCTTATTCAGTATGTTAGAAAGTGCTATAAGTATAATCTGGGAGCCAGAAACTAAATTTTTTAGGAAAGATCACTTGCTCTGTCTTTTAGTTACAGAATCACTGGATGGCTTCATATCTGCATTCTCTTTTGCAGTGCTGAAGTGGATGGCATAATATTTATGTCTCTGCTTATCAGTTTGGCCTATATGAACTCCACTTAACAACGTTAGTACTCAGAAACTAAAACTAATATATTAAATATTAAGTAATTTGATATATTTTATTACCTCTTGAATTTAATCAATAGAAACACATTATTGAATGTTGATGGGGATTTTTGTCTTATTGTCTAGGAAATGATGTCCTTTACATGGCATGTAGTCCTTTAGACTATGGTGATCTTTCATCTCATTAAAACATAATGAGAAAAAGCTGCTCTTTCATAATAAGGCAGAACTAAATGGGTTCTTAGAACAATCAATAAAAGATTATTAAGAAAGAAAATTTTGTTAAAAAATAGAATCTATTTTCTTGCAGTATTATAAGTCCTGCAGTATTATAATAATAGAACAGAGTGAGACTACCTTGCTTTAAAAAGCATTCCTCTTAGGAATTTTGATTAAGATTGTTTTTGAATACCTTTTAAAAATAAAACATGAAACTGTTTACATGTATATTAAATTAAAAACTATTGAATTTTGTCTGTACATTTACATTCACATCTAAGTTCATTTATAATATGATCTCATTTGTTAAAAACTTTGAATAATGGAAATTTTCAGACATAAAAACACAATAATGAGCCTCTGTTTACTCATCACTTAGCTCCAACAATAATCAACTCATAGCCAGAGTTGTTCCTTTTTATGCTCCTATTATTACACCTTCTTCCCAGGCATCCTATCATTTTTCTTATAAATAAATTGGTATGTATCTCGCAAAGTAATTGAATACAAAAACACCACAATACCATATCTCACATTTTTAAAATTAGCAATAAATCAGTATCATTAAATATCTACAAATTCCCAAATGTCTCATTTAATTTCATGATTTTTTATAGTTTCCTTAAATCTGGATTATTTTTTAAATCCATCATTAGATTGATGTATCTCTTAAAACCATTTTAATATATAAGTTCCTTTCTCTCAGTCTCCCCCTCTAATCTTTCGTGTGCGCTGTATATTTTTGTTGTTTGTTGTTGTTGTTCTTGAATAAACAAGGTGTTCTTCCTTGGAGAGTTTCTCAGGGTCTGGATTTTACTGGTTTAGTCCCTATGGTGTCATTTTACATGTTCCTGTCCCTTCTATACTGTTTTGTAAGTTGGCACTTAGAGAGTCTCACTGAAATTCAGAGTTTGGTTGATTGATTGATTGATTGATTGATTGATTTCATCTTGCCAAGAATACTTCACAGTTGATGAGGTCTTCTTCTATCAGAATAAGGCACATAATATCTGATTGTGTCTCTTTTTGTGTTATCAGTCATCTGTGCTTAGATTTATTAATTCACTAAGGGTCGTGTCTTAACTCAGACTGCCATAACAAAGTACCAGAAACTGCGGGGCTTAAATAACAGAAATTTATTTCTGACAGTTCTGGAGGCTGACAAGTCCAAAGTCAAGGTGCTGGCAAGGTAGATTTCATTCTGAGTTCTCTTCTTTTGGCTTGTAGGAATTTACCTTCTTACTGTGTGCTCACATAGCCTTTCCCTGGTAAGTGTGTCTGGGGGGAAAGAGACACACAGAAGCAGGGAGCTTTGGTGTTTCCTCATATAAGGATACTAATCCTATTGTTTCAAGGTCCCACTCTTACGACTTAACCTAAATTACTTCCTTGATGTTGACATCTTCAAATACAGCCACACTGGAGATTTGGGCTTCAACATATGAATTTGAGGGACACACAAACATTCAGTCCATAACAAGTTGCAAAATGGTGATATTCTAATTCTATCATTCCTTCTTCATTATTAGGGGAATAGTTTTATAAAGGGAAATTTCCTCTCTTCTACTGTTTAGTCACGAGTAGTGCTCTTAAAGAAAATGTAAGATAAATGATTGATTCTTCCCTTTCAGTTACTAGTTTTTAAAATAATGGATTTGTTCACTAATATCCTCTAACAGTGACCAATTAGATTTTTAATTTTGGTTGTTTCTTTTAGTATAATTATGAACTCATGAATGCAAACTATCATTCCCTATCTGAGTGGCCTTGGACAAATCCCTTAAACCCCTCTAAGCCATGGTTTACCTAACTCTGAAAACGGGGATGTGATGGTACCTACCTCACAGAATGATGAGATTTCAGAGATAACAATGTCTCTAAAGCACTCAGCACACTGCTGGTAACAAATAGTCTCACTAAGTAGAAGCAACAGCTCTGTTATTATGATTTGAATTATAATCAGAAAATATTACCTTAGAATCTATTTCAAACTGCTCTTATAGAACTTCTACTCTACTGTTTTGAGTATTTTTCAATATCAATGATATGCTACCTTTTAACTGCCTGTTTTAGGTTTGCTTTTTTTCCCCATTATGTAATCAAAATAATACATAGTGGCAAGTTGTCTGTTATGACAGAGGTGATTTGATGACCATGCTTCATGTTTGAGAGGTTCAGAGGTTTTGACCCAGACATCAAATGGTCAAAAAATCAGAATGAGCAACAAGTGTATGAATGTCTTAAAGTATGAACGGTGTAGAGATGCAACTTGCCAGTGAGTTGTTCAAAGGGAGTAGAACATGGGAAGGCCTTCAAATCGCTATACACAGTTATTTGCATATTTCAGAATTCTGACAATCAACGGTTCTATGAGTAATTCTGAGCTCATGAAATCATGAGCTCAAATATTATGCCTGTTTATACTCATGGTTTGTATTTGGTAAGCCCTAGGTTTTATTTAATATAGCCACAAAGCACACACACACACACAAACCCAAAAATAAGCAAAAAAGAAATCAACTGCTCTTCTTTTCATGGGATTCTGTGCTTGTCTTTCATCAAGAAGAAGCTGAATTTACAAAACAATTTTTTTTAAAAAAAGGAGAAGGAATGAGAGAAATTTCTTTTGTAATGAGCCATGCAGTCTAGGAAAAAAAATTAATTGGTTATGGATCAATATTTTTTTCCAAAATAATCTGTTGTTCTAATTTGCTTTGGGGATATAAATACAACTCTAAGTCACAAAATGTTTAAATTTTAAAGAAGAGATGTCTAATATATTGAATTTAACTGGGATAGAATCCCAACTTGACTTATTTTCTGGACATGGTATCTAAGGCAGATTCTTTTTTAAAAATGGGGTTTATGGGTTGTGACTTCAGTTTAAGAAAAACATCTGGTCATTCTACATTATTATGAAAGCATGGCTTCTGGCAAAGAATAGTTCATGCCAACATATTCAATACATATTATTGAACTACAGAATGAAAGCTATGTTCCCTGGGCTTATCTTGCTTTAATTTTCCTGTCAAGCAGAAGTATGCAGTTAAGATGTCTATCATCAGTGATTTTCTTCAATGTTGTAGAGATGGTTATGATAGGTAAGGAAGTTCAGGAAGTCCATATCACAGAAAAATGTCTAAGTTCAAAAACACTACAATAAGGAAGAAATTAATTTACAAGACTCTAATCAGGTGTCAAAGAAATGGTGTCAGTTCTGGGTGAGAAGCTCTGCTGAATTTTTATTTTTTCTTGCTATCCCATTATGACAGATATGAGAGAATTAGAGTTGATTCCTTTAAAAATAATTGCCATCACTAAACCTGATGAAAGATAAGTTGCACTTTTTAACTCAATTGATGATGGACAGTATACTTGGGCCCTATGCTCCCATGGCATATTTTGAAATATTCTTACCTTGATCTTAAGAGTGACTTTGCCAAAATATTTTAATAACTAAGCAGGTCAAAAATGTTATTCCGTTTATATCCTCTGCAAATGTAAATAATTTGAAGGTATTATTGAAGATAATTCTGGAAGGGAGTGGGGTTTTTTTGATTTTATATTTTTTTCATCCAAATGAAAGTTAAAAACAGCACCACCATCTAATGACAGGCTCAAATTACTTTGCTCAGGTTACCCAGAGGTTGTTTAAATTTGCAATTTTAATAAAATCTTTTTTTAGTTACAAAAGTTATACACGCTTATTGGCAAAAATTGAAACAATACAAAAATAATGAGGGGTGCCTGGGTGGCTCAATCAGTTAAGTGGCCAACTTTTTTATTTTTTAATTAACATATAATGTATTATTTGTTTCAGGGGTACAGATCTGTGATTCAACAGTCTTACACAATTCACAGCGCTCACCATAACACATACCCTCCCCAGTGTCCATCACCCAGCCACCCCATCCCTCCCACCCCCCACCACTCCAACAACCTCAGTTTGTTTCCTGAGATTAAGAGTCTCTTATGGTTTGTCTCCCTCTCCGGTTTTGTCTTGTTTCATTTATCCCTCCCTTCCCCTATGATCCTCTGTCTTGTTTCTCAAATTCCTCATATCAATGAGGTCATATGATACTTGTCTTTCTCTGATTGACTTATTTCACTTAGCATAATACCCTCTAGTTCCATCCACTGGCAAGATTTCGTTTTTTGATGGCTGAGTAATATTCCATTGTATGTATATATACTACATCTTCTTTATCCATTATCTGTTGATGGACATCTAGGCTGTTTCCATAGTACTAGAAGTGGCTGACTTTTGATTTCAGCTCAGGTCATAATCTCAGGGTCATGGGATTGAGCCCCATGTCAGGCTCCGTGCTCAGCGGGGAGTCTATTTGGGATTCTCTTCCTCTCCTTCTCCCTCTTCCTCTGCCACTCTCCCCCCAGCTTGTGCGCACTCACACTCTCTCTCTCTCTCAAATAAATAAATCTTTTAAAAAAAGAAAGAAAGAAACAATACAAAAATAATGAAAAACTGAATTTCTGGGGCGCCTGGGTATCTCAGTCGGTTAAGCATCTGCCTTTGGCTCAGGTCATGATCCCAGGGTCCTGAGATCAAGCCCTGCATCAGGCTCCCTGCTCAGTGGGGAATCTGCTTCTCCCTCTTCCTCTGCCGCTCCCCCAGCTTGTGCTGTCTCACTCTCTCTCACTCACTCACTCTTGCTCTATCTCAAATAAATAAATAAAATCTTTAAAAAAAAAAAAAAGAAAAACTGAATTTCTGCCTCCAAAGTCCAGTCCTCAATGGTAACAACTGATGGTGCTTTAGTGTTACCTTTCTAGACCTTTACAAGCCTATTTAATATATGCATGTATCGTATACTGGACAATTTGCCTTTTTTTCTTTGCAAAAGGGTGAACAACTTTCTATACTGCTATTCATTCTTTTAAACTATTGCATAATATTCCATTGACTGAATATTTCAGAATTTACTTAATTACTTTATATTTTTATAAGCATGAAGATTGTTTCAGATTTATTTTTACTATTTCAACCATGCATTTTACTTCAAAGAGTTATCAGGCTTTAATTCTAGAAAATAAAATTCAAGCAGAAATTTACATTTCAATTTATGGGCAGGTGTTAAATTAAACCTATTATATGTGCCTATTGTATGAGGCACAGGACTTTCTAGGCACTGTCTAGGACAAGGGAAATGACCACTTACTGAATGGGCCTTCCTATGCTGTCTTGCCTTTATAAAATGCCTTGGATACTTGTTTTATTTCTGCCCCTTTCTCTCATAAGTTCCTGTGGCAGACAGTGGAGACTGACTCAGCAACCATGCTGAGCCTTTGTACCCTTGCTTACATTCCCTGTGGAACCCCAGGAAAGCTGAATACTCACATTCCATTCTCCCATGCAGCTAACATGTCCATGGACACAGCAGCCGTTTTGTGACTATGAGGCCAAGACCGTAAGAACCAAAGAGATGTGTGTACAGACATCATCAATTCTGGACTTCTCAATATGTATGAAAAGTAAACCTTTATTTGTTTAAACCACTATAGGTCAAGCTTTCTGTTACCTGTGACCAAATACTTTACTAATTGCCCCAGTCTCTAGGCTGCACATTTAAGACAGGAAAGCAGAAAAGTCGTTTGCTTTGTAAGTAATTTGGAGCTCTTTTCTGTAGCACATGCTCAGAATTCCTCTGGCGATGGTATGAAGTACCAATTCTGTGAGGCTGCTTTTGCCTGGGAGGATTTCACACAAATCACAAAGCCGGTAGAAGGGCACAATATCCAGTATTTGACAGCATGAAATGGAATGCAGTGTGGAAGATGCTGGTGCTGATTAAGAACACAGGTAGTTACGGACAGTGACAGGTGAAAGCATACAGCTCTACACAGGAAAGCTTTTTGACAGTAGCTTTCAGGGCCTCCCTATAAGATACAATTATATTGTCTTCCAGGGACATCTTGCAGTTTTATCTTCACATGAAGGTCCTATCTGAGGTTTTACAGGGTTATTTATAGAAGCTCTCTGGGTCAGAATACTGCAGTAACCGTAAACTGATAGTGAAGAAGGTGCTTGGTCAATTTCCTTGGAAAAATCCAATTATCAGCAAGAGAAGACACACTAAAAGAAAGAATTAGACAAAGATGAGTAGAAATGGAACATTAGGTTTTAAAGGTGCTCATCAGTCTGCTGGGGGCCTCCTGGGTAGCCAGTGGGGTGTGAGGGAAGCCACAGTTAATCAAAAACTCTTTCTGCACCAGAAGCTAACTTGACAGTAGGTATTCTTCACTTTTCCAGGGCTACTGTTGAGATAGTCAGCTCCTGGAAACAACTGTGTTCCCAGAAATGCTCTTTGGGGGTTCTTGGGACAGATGGCTCATCAGCCCAAGACAAATCATAAAACGAGAAGGGACAAGAGGGATTCATCAGCGGGAAGTGAGGAGGGGGAATTAGGTCCCTTTAACCTGTAAACTGTTGAATGATTAGAGATGTATGAAAGTGAGCAAGCCACCCGCCCTGCTGTGGCTGACAGGAGGGACTTGTGCAGTGTAACTGGCATGACCTACTCACAACAAGCTTTCTAAATGTTCCTGTCATGCCAGACTCTAACTCCCTTCCCCTGGTGACCTGTGATACTGTGGAGAGAAGGTTTGTGTTGGTGAGGCAAAATGTAAGAGCTACCACAGGCATCCATTTGGATGATCAGGGTTTTGTCCTATGGATGCTTTCCTTAGTCCTCATTTGGCTTTCTGAGCATTGATGTGATGGAGAACACCTTCCCATACCCATGATTGGCATTTCTGTATTAGTCTTTCCATAGCATGTGCCAGCCAAGAGAGACGCCTTTCACAGCCCTGGGAAAGTTGAGAAGAAGGAAGATAAACGTTAGAGAAAGGCAGGTCTGAGTTCAAACCACGACGACGTCACGTATCAAAAAAACTGTGTGGCCTTGGGTGTGCTGTTTTACCTCGGTTTTATCATCTATAAAAATGAGGGTTTTTGTTTCTACTTCAAGGGGTTGTTGAGAGGATTAAATAAGCTAACGTAAATAACGTACTTCCTGAAGAGAACCAAATATAATTGTTTTATTGTTACTGTTACCAGCCTAATGTTTATTGTTTTCAGTGCCAAGATACGCTTTTCTGTGCACCTCATCCTCTCATCTTCTCTTGCCCATTCATTCATATATTCATTCCTTGGCAAAAGGTATGAGCCATGAATGATGTTTTGGCACAGCAAGGGTTATAAAGATGACAGGGGCATGGTCCTTTCGGCACAGGGTGTTTAGACACTGGAGAACTAAGACACGTGCTGGTCTTCAGCACCCTGTCCCTCCCTCTCTCACTCCACATTCTCCATGGCAACCACTGTGGCCTGTCTGAAATGCATATTTGTCATGCCCCTCCCCTGCTGAAGTCCCAATCCCCCTCATAAAACTGGGGTTACTTCAGGTTTCCTTGGGGTTTTTCCCATTGACAGACTATTTCTGTAAGGGCCGGATAGTAAATATGTTTGGCTTTGTGACCAGGCTCTTTGCTGTCAGGACTCTGTTCTGTCATTGAAGTGTAAACACATCTACGTACATACACGAACAGATGTAGCTGGATGTGACTGGATACCGCCAGGGGCCGTCATTTTGGGATCCCTACTAGACCATACCTGAAACATCCCTGCCTCCCTCTTGAACAGTCACCCCATTCTTCCCTCCTTGCAGCGTCTGCCCCAGTCGTGCCAAATGCACTTCCCAGATGTGCCTCACTTGCTCATTTTGAGTCTTTGACTTGCTGCTCTCCCTGCCTAGAATACTCTTCTCCCTCTTACTTGTATAAAACTGGCAAGGTTTCCTGATTTCTCTTTAGCTGTCCACTTCTCCAGATAGCTACTCATTTCTCCTCCACTCCTCTGCAAGTATGTGCCATATGTACCATATTTTCCTCCAACATGCTCCAATTACACAATAAAACACTGTCACGGTGCCTTTTCATTCACTTGTCTGTATCCCCAAATAGACAGCAAGTTCCCTAGAGGTGGAGGAGGGAATTATCTTTACTTATTTAGTCAACAAGTATTTAGGGAGTACCTCCTTCATGCCAAGCATTGTACAGGTGGTAGAGATCCAGCAAGAGACAATAGACATTACCTTTTCTCAGGGAAGTTGTCAAACAAAACATAAACAGGTGAATAAGTAATGCCAAAAAGTACAGATTTTAAGACATCTGCCCATGTAAAAACAAAGACAGGGAATAATGGGGCCAGACTTGGGGTGGGCTGAGGTCAGGAATCCTGCTCTGGATAATATGGTCAAAGAAGACCTCCTATTTATAAAATAGCTCAGCTTATTTAGAGAGGGCTGGGGAGATGAGGGTGTGAAAAGCTGGAAGCTGAGGGCATGAGATAAGGTGTGTCAGGAGGTACAATTCCTTTTATTAATGTAATCCTAGGGTACATTACAGTGCCTGAATAGTAACAGGCCCTTGGTCAGGGTTTGATAACTGTCTCAGTTGCAGTCCCCCAAAACAGACCCTGAGACAAGAATTTTGACTCAAGAAGTTTACTTGCGAGGTAATACCAAGAGGCAGAACGATGAGTAGGGAGTTGAGACAGGGAAAGGAGGAACGCCCACGACAGGTATTAATGAGCAGATGGATGTTGCTGTAGACAATGGGGGCTCAATCTCAAAGGGCAGCCTCTGAAAAACTGTACTAAACACACCTCAGAGTTTCCCCAAAGAGGGGCAAGAACACTAGGGTTTTGTCCACTAATTTCCATCCCAAATTGGTCAGAAGCTGGCAGAGAATTAACTCCAGGGCACTTCCATCATGCCCCTGTCACAGGCTGAGTGCGTTCCTGCTGCCCAAGAAAGCCCTCAGCAAAGAGGCTGGGGTGTTAGAGGGTGAAGCCTTTGGTCTGTAGGTGGACCAGACCTGCTCCCTGAGGCTGCAGGTGACCTCTAGGCCCAGCTAAGGGGACATAGGCAAGGCATAGACAGCCTCTGCTACAATAACTAAGTGAATAAGTGAGTGGGTGGATAAATGAATGAAAGGATGAATAGTTGTACCTGATGAAAGAGGAGTGAATCAATTCAGTAAGCCCAAGGTGAGTGATATGAAATAACAGGAAATAAGAAATAAGAGGGGTGAGTCAATGAAATAAGCCCAAGGCTCTTGCTCCTGGGGAAAGGCCAGGAAGGTCCCTTGGGAGCAGCCGGTATGGTGGAGCTCAGCTGATGGTGCAGCATTCCTTCCAATCAAGTTTGCAGGTATTAAGAGTGTAGCTTGGAATTGGCCATGGCGGGAGTATTCACATCATGAAAATTGGCAAATCAAATGCTAGAAATCAGTGCTTTATTCCCTGGAGATATGATTGTCAGCACATAGCTCAGTGGCATCATGAGTATTAGTACCTGGTTTCAATTTTCCAATCCCTTTTGTGCTAGTCTTCTTTTTCTCACTTGTTTCTTCCAAGGTATCCTTCATGCCTGAGGTTGTATATCAGGCCATGGAAAGTGTCCCCTCCCTAACTTTCCTGCAGACCACAGGTCCCTGTGAGAGCCATTAATCAGCGTGTTTTCCTGTCCTCCTCTAACCTAGTGCTTTCCACTATACCTCGAAAATTAACCATAAGGATTAATAGCATCTTTCATTGATATTCCTTGTGTGGTTCAATTAGTTCCAAGGAGGGAGCTGCTTGCCCTCTTTCCAGGGAAAAACCTTTGGTATCATTAAGTGTGCAAAGATATGCCTGCTATGGCTGATTTTGGTTTATGGATGCTTATTAAGCCAGAAAATGCTAGGCATCTTTCACCTGAATGTATTTCTAATCAGTCTTCATGCAAAGGAAATCTCTGCTGGTTAATTTTGTCCATTTAGAGAATAGTTTTTTGTTGTTAGGAACAGAGCTGTAGATCATCCAAGACAGCAGTGAAATGAGAGTTCATCGCAGGAGATTTATTTCTGTCTCTTGAATTCAAGGGAAGTGAATGATTGGGCCAGTGGTTATGATATTGATTATCTTAGAATGTGCTGGAGGGTGAGCTGTCTGCTTTGTTTGAGAATTGGAAGCTTGAGGAAAGATAGCCACACAAAGATTTTATAATTTCACTTGGTTGGGTAAATGGACTTTTGCCCCAGGGCTATGGACCCAGGATCTACAAAGGGTGAGTAAGTAGATTGCATTACCAGAAGGAATGCAGTGCTAGGTGAGGATGTACACACAGAGCCCAGGATTTGGAAAAAATGACACATGCATGCATGTGCACACACATAGACTCCATGTCTTCATGTCTCTCATCAAGTTGCTTGTAGTCCCTGCAGAGTCAGCTTCCAATGGAGGTCTTTCTCCCTAGTCCCTCTCTCATCTCTTCCTTATACCCCACATAGTCCCCTCAGGCTCTTTTCTCTCTTCAGACGTACAGGACCCACCTCCAGTTCTCATTCCATCTTGGCTACATAACACAGTTCCATCTCCCAGCATTAGCCTTGCAGAGTCAAGCATCTACAAGACACACAGACCTTCCTCTTGCTAATTTTAATGGCCTCTCAGAGAAACGGTTGTCAAGATAAGGAAGTTTCTATCTCTTTATGTCTTCCAAGAACCTCCTTCTAAAATCTTCCATCTGATCAAGAGTGGAAGGAAGGAAGGAAGGAAGAAGGAAGGAAGAAGGAGGAGGGAGGGAGGAACGGAAGGAGGGAGGGAGGGAGGGAGGACAAGTTGATCACAAAGCATCCATTCTGCTTGGCTAGTGAACTTGCCCATATGTGCCTGTCAGACACTCAGAAGAAACATGGAGAACCTCAGGCCACTAAAGCACCATGGTGCATTTCTGGGTAAAGAAGACTGGAACATTTGACAGTTAACTCCCACCCAGGTGGCCAGGAATTGTTCTCCCTGCTATTGTAGAGCTAATTAGAAGAATGCTGACTCAGGGAGTCCAGAGACCAGGATTCTAGTTCCAACTCTGCTCTAGCTGAATGGGGGCAAGTGAATTTTCCTCTGCAGTTCTTGGTTCCTTCAGTAGTGTAGTGGTGATAGTAATAGTAGCAGAGAAGCAGAAGGAGGAGGAGACACTTTAATGTTTGCTGAGGGCCGTGAACCTGATGCCTTACATATGTTCTCCCAGCTAAAGCACACAAAACTGTATGAGGTAAACACTATTCTTCTCAGCCTCTTTCATGATCCGGTTGCCACATTGACCTCCCATTGACAAGCTTTCCTCCCTTGGGGTTTCACTTGAGCTGTTCCCTCTGCCCAGGGCACTTCCCTCCACTCCCCATGGCTTCCTGTCCTTCATCCTCAAGTTCCTAGCTTACATGTGACTTTCCTCAGGTGTACCTCCCTGTCTGGAAGAGCTTCCCCCGCCAAAACATATAACACAATGTGTAATTGTTTTCGCTTGTGTGTTCTTTCTGACTCTGTCCCCCCATCCAGTGTTGAGCTCCATAGTGAGCAGGGGCCTTCTTTGTCTTCGTGTTTTCTCTTTTTTATTTTCCTGTTCCCTCCCAGCTGACAAATAAGTACACCACTGAACAACGTCTGCTGAATGAACCAGTGAATTAGTCCTGATTTAAGAGATGGAGGAACTGAGGTTTGGAGAAGTTGAATAACTTGCTCAGTGTCAGACAGCTAGGAACTGGACTCACACTCAGGTTCTGCCTGACTCCCACAACTGCTCTGCCCGACCACCTAGGGAGGAGTGGTTGGCCAGACTTCTGGGAGGGGAATCCGTGAGAGCATTTTCTGAGTTCCCTCCCACTCTACATTCCTCTTCAACACCAAGGGAATTTTGACCCACCAAAGAGCTTCCGGTCCCCTCTCCCTGCTCTGTCTTTATGTATTCCAATTATAGAACTAGACCCCTAACTGATAGAATCTGTGGGAGTTGATTTCACTCTCCCAGATACGGAATCAACCATGCCTGTAATACGTTATTCACTCAGCAGGATCTGACTCTCCCAGTGTTGTACAGACATTATCTGTTTAGTCCTCACCAAACTCATGTGAATTTGATATCGGTCACACAGTATGATTTCCCTTTAATCAGTAAGGACTGGGGGAAGGGAGAAAGTTAACCAGAAAGCCCATAGGTACCATATTTAACTCAAGTACGATGTCTTAATGTTTTCAGAGCTCGATAGAAGTTAAAAGAAAAACTAGTGGTGTGTGTGGTTTTAATAGTCTGACACCTTCTTTCTATGCATCTAACATTTTGAATAGTTAAATACATAATTATCATTCCATCTTAAGTTCATTCCATGGTAGTATTAATAATACCTTACTGTATATAAAGCACTTCAATGTAAGATGAAAAGCCAAGGGTAGTTCCCTTATAGTTATTAAGCACTGAAATTAACAGGATTTATATGTCCCTTCAACTCTAACTTGCTATATTTTAATGTTTCAAGGAATTTTTTTAAATGCAACTGCTTAGAGCCATTATGCTATTCTGCTACATCTTTAATATGGGAATGCTAAGCTTCACGCGCGCGCACGCACACACACACACACACACACACACACACACACATCATTGCTGTTAAGAGAAAATAATATCACATATGTTAAGTGCTGGGCCCAATGGCTGGCCCATAGTAGGCACTTAATAATGGCAAGAAGAGACAATTCCTCCTAACCTTGACATGTACAAGTGCTGGTTACACACTTAGGACTCTTGCCCCATAGAAGTATACATGTGTAAATACCACATAAATCTCTGCATGAATTGAGAGGGGCTGCACATAAATACGTATTCCATCTTATTTAATTCTCTCAGTGATTCAAGGAGTTATAGAGGACATTCCTGTCTTACAGGTGAGGAAGCTTGAGCAGGATAAGGGCTGTCTCCATAGCCATACCACAGAGCTCATGGCTCCATTACTCCACTCTTTCTTCTGGAAAGGCAATATTCTGACAGGGAACAAAGGGCTGAGACATCCAGTATTATATAATACAACTTAGATTTAAGCATTGAGCACTTAAACTCACTCCCTACTTATTCTTACCAATACTAAAAGCTGACAGAGAGCATTTGCTCACAGGAATGAGCAGATGCACACCACAGGGATAAAAATCAGGTTCCCTTCAGTCTTGGTGTTCTGTGTGTATCAGCCCCAGATGGTGGAGTGGATTGGAGTAGCTTCTGAACGCCTCCTCGAATGCTATTGATGAGGCAAATTAGGAAGAAAAGCAAAACAAAACAGATTCAGTTTTTCTGGAGTGCTTGGACGCCGGTTCACTGGGGCTGATGGTCGCGTCAGTTTAGCTAGCGAGTAAGTCTAAATTTCCTATTTTATGGCCTGGAACATCTAAGGAGCCATCCACATCCATTTAGAGTAATAACATTTGTTAACGTTTATTGAGTACTTTTCCTCTGCCAAGATCTGTTCTAAATGCTTTATACACAGTAACACATATAAACACAGTTTTCTCTTACTATATCTACTATGTCTTTTGGTCAAGTTGTTTCCATTTTTAAAATACTGATTTTAAAAACTAGTAACTTAAAACTGCCACATAGAGAAAAAAAAACTGGTCTCCAAAATATTCCTTTCCCTGTGAAGGTTTTATCATTACCCAGTCTTTCCTATCAAAGTTAGATGGCCACTTGAGGCCAACAGCTCTGAGACTCTTCTATCAAGTAAGACTGAGGTGGCAGGTGTTACTGGATAACGCTCATTTTGTCTTCTGTGCTTTCTGAGTGGGCTTGGTAACATTACCAGTTCCAGCAGCCTTCTTGTCCACAGCAACTGTCTGCTCTATATCATGAATAGCAAAATGGCCCAGAAGAGTTATTATCAATGCTGTTTTACTGACGAGGAAACCAAGACATGGGGAAATTAAGGAACCTTCCCAAGATCACATTCCAGAGCCCATGCACTTAACCCTTACTCAATAATTCTGCTTTGCTGTGCAAAGTGAGCTAGTGTTCCTAATGGGACCCCAAACTACCTCAAGAACCTGAATTCCAAAATGAAAATAAAATAAATGGGAGTATTACAACGTGGGTTAGTGTTAAGTGCACTTGACTGACTTTCTTTGGAAATGAGCAGGAAATACTTTTGAATGTAGCCAAACTAAGCAGACAAAGTTTAGCATTTGCTTCCCATCTTACACCATCCTTGGTCTCCCAGATATATCTTCTTTCTTAAAGCCTTCCCTGATTTCCTGCTCCTCATTTTCAGTACCTAATTCCCACGGACCCATGTTCTACACCAGGATAGACTATGACATTAGTTGGTAACCAGTTGAACCTTTTAATAGTTGACAAAGAGCAACTAATACAGAGATGTAACAACCGGGGAGGCTTTGAGGCTGACATATACTGAAATCAGATGCTCTGAAGTAGAGCCTTTTAGATACTCATCTACTCTCCCAAAGCTCTTTAGCTCTCAAATTCTGACTATGCCTTTAAAAAAAAAAAAAAACTATATTACTCCAAAAGATAAAACATGTTTATTGCAGAAGACACAGATAAACCAGAAGAAGAAAGCAAGGAGACACCTCAAATTCTTCCCACCTGGAGACATCCGTCATTAATCCCTTAGTGTGTAACTTTCCAGATGTTTTTATATGAGATCGTATCTCTACCTTCTGAGGCATGACAGCTCTTTACACAGTCAAACACAGATATTTTGTCCTTGTGTTCAGTTTTCCTCCAAGCAGAGTTACCCCAGCTTGCCGGACTATTTTTTCAGAGACCACCTCTACCGTCCCCATCATCCTCCTGACTTTCATCTTCCTTCCTGAACCAAATATGATGCCACATTTCAGAAGAAACATAACCTCTCTCAACCCAGACACTAAACTCCTATTTATATATTTCATTAGATTAGCATGATTCTAATGACTCTCTTCTTGGTTTTTTTTTGTTCTCCACAGCTTTTTGCAATCTTTGCATTTGCAACATGTGGTGGCTATTCTGGAGGCCTGCGGCTGAGTGTGGACTGTGTCAACAAGACGGAAAGTAACCTCAGCATTGACATAGCATTTGCCTACCCATTCAGGTAGGAAATGGCTGTTCATGCTCACAGAGAGGGCATTTCTTTCTTATTTTAGAGGAGGGGGAGGGACAGAGGGAAAGGGAGGGAGAGAATCTTAAGCAAGCTCCACACCCAACGTGAAGCCTAATGCTGGGCTCGATCTCACAACCGTGAGATCATGACCTGAGCCAAAATCAAGAGTCTGACAATTAACCGACTGGGCCACCCAGGTGCTCCTACCTGGTTTTTTTTTAATATTTTTATTTATTTGACAGAGACAGAGAGAGTACAAGCAGGGGGAGCAGCAGAGGGAGAAGCAGACTCCCCGCTGAGCAGGGAGTCTGATGGGGACTTGATCCCAGGACTCTGGGATCATGACCTGAGCTGAAGGTAGACACTTAACTGACTGAGCCACCCAGGCATACCTGGTATTATTTTTTAAAACAACTTCCAGCACGATGTTTGGCACCTCATTAATCTACTCTCTTGTTCACTTCAATTAAACATTTATTGAGTAATCACCTTGTGCCAGACATGGTGCTGGCTCTGGGATTACAGAGAAAAGTAGAAATTGACCCCTGAAAACTTTTCTTAAATAGGAAAGTACAATATTTTCCAAAATCTTTCCCATGGAGCCCTAGATATTTAATGTTTAATGAAGAAAAGAAGGAAGGAGGGAGAGAAGAGGTGAGGGATAATTTAAAAATTATATGGTCAAATAAATTTAAGAAATACTTCTTAGCACTCTGCTTTTCTAATGCACATTTTGAATCACCAAGAGAAATACACTGTTTCTCAAATATGTTTGACCGCAGACACATTTCCTCACTGAGCATCTCAGAGGATCTGTACATCATGGAACACATCCTTATTATATTGATTTAGTGAACTTTCCCTAGTCCAAAACAAAAGTGCCTCAGCTCATAGCCAGTGAATCATGGGAAGTGGCATTTATACCAATATACTGAATGGTTTTTGAGAGTAGAACTGATAAAAGTTGCAAACACCTCTGCTCAAGTAGATACTCTATAAACTAAGAGAGTGCAAAACTCAGTAATATTGAGCATAGAATCCCTGGTAATTTGGTAATAAAAGCTACCTGCATGAGTAGAAATGAGGCTGATGGGGCTGGAGGGAGGGGTGCTTGACACTTCTAAAGTTCTGGATGCATTCCTTGGCTTTAATGGAGAATGGCCAAGCCAATGCACACTCGCTGATCAATATGTGGGATCTAGGATAGGAGATAAGAACTACCAATGGCTGGGATCTAGCACAGGAGATAAATGTCAATGGCTGGGCAGCAGGGGTAGGATGCTTAGTAACATTATTCATGAAATTGTAAGGTCTGCATTACCTTCACAATGACTTCCTACCAAAAGATTGGTAGCAACAGATGACTTGAAGGTCAGTCCATTAAGATTTGAAGAACAAGTCACTAAACATTGAGCACAGGTCTCTCTTTCTCTCAAACTGGAAGAGAGTAATCAAGAGACCTGTTTAGACAGGAAAACAATGCCTGTTTTGTTTTGTTTTGTTTTTGGTGGAGAACAGAGTAATATTTAATTTCATGCAATCCTTGGCTAAGTGTACAATTTGAAAGACACTTCAAGCAAACAGTTTCTGGTATTGGGCTTAATTTTCTTCCCAAGACATATTACCCAATAAAAGGCAGCTGAAGAAATTGGACACAAATGTTTATTGTCATCTATGAGGACAGTGGCCCAGTTCTTTGAAATATTTTTAGTTGGGTTCTGAGACAAAGATAATCCACCGTTATTTTTTCAGTAGCAGACACTTGTCTTCCAAACACTACCTTGCTCAGAAGTTCTGTACCTAGAACAGATGGGAGTCCCTGAGAAAGCTGAATCCAGTGAAGAAAGAGGCTTGAAGCACAGAGCTGGTCTTCTTTCGCCCTCTCCCTGCCACACACATCGCCCACTCCCTGCTGCAGCACCTCCAGTATCTTCTTAGAACCCTATGTCTCCTATAAGCACTTTAAAAACCACTGTTCTAGAAGAAAACAAGAAAGCTTTTGGCATTCTGCTTACCGCATCTGTAAAACACTTAGTGTCTATTATTCAGGAATCGAGATCAGCCCACTCATCCCACAGAATGTCTTGCCCTTGTGTCCCATCAGTGTCCATCTAAGAGATATGGTATGGACCATTCCAAAGAGGCTCTGTTTTTACTAGAGTTGCAGTTTCATTTGTACATTTGGATAATTCAAAATGGTGTGCCATTATCTTCTTAGGGAAGCTGTCAATGGTAAGTGACCACATCTAGAATTTATAGAGATTATTTTGATGTCATTTGTTTCAGAAGAAGTTAGGTTAGCAAGAGGCTAGTGATGTAAATCATTCAAAAGGTTATTTTATCCCAAAACATTACAAGCCAATGCCAATGATTTGATCATAATCTTAGAAATAAAAGAAGAGCATTCATCAGCTTCTAACTATTTAGTTTACTGCGCACACAAGGAAGACAATAAACTCTACTGCCAAGTCTGTAAATGACAGAGCAAAGGAAACTACTTAACCTCCTTATCAGATTATCAGGTGTGGGATAAAGTCAATTTAGAAAATGCTATATAATTTACAAAATATTCGTGTGCTGCTTCTGATAAATACGCCAAAGTGTGTAGCTCCTTTATATCACTGTATGTATATTTTTTGACCCAGAAGGAATTTACATTCAGCAATATATTCTTTTTACTATGGGCATAAAACATTTGTCTTCTGACCTTCCTTTTGACTCCTGATTAAAACGAGCAAGAAATATTTAGCTGTTTTATCATCTACTATATGTGCTAATTTGGTTTAAAAAAAACTTATTTGATAATTTGGAGGGCTCTGGATTCAAAATTTTTAGCCCTTTATACACAGAAGTGTGAAGTAGAGTTTTTTATTGTAAGGAATTTAATTTTTATAGAAAGTGTACTCAAAGAATGCCAACTAACACTCTGCATGGATACTCAATGAATGTCAAATGGAAAATAAAGGTTAGAATAGAGAGTTTGGGGGCTAGGAGAACACAGATTTTCATGGCAAAGATTAGTTCTGATGGGTCCAAGTGATGAATGAATAAATATGCAAATACATATTGCAAGTCTGCTATAAGCCTACCAAATACTGTCCTAGCCACCTTCATGTATATTATGTGATAATTACACCAACCCAGTGAAGCGGGTTACTATTACTCTGATTGAAAAGACCGAGTGGAGAGAAATTTGGTCAACATCACGTAGAAAATCAATTCTAAACTTTTGGATTTCATATATGCTACTAATTTGAATAAAAACTAAAGAAAACAATGTTCAGACTGTTTGAAGCATGGTGAGTCAGAGCAAAAAAATATGATAGCGAAAAGTGACAAAGGTAGAAAGGCAGTTCTTTGCAAAATTTTAGAGGACCTGGAATTTCTACGGGATTGAATAGAAGGACTTAAAGATGATGAAAAGAGAATAATAGGGAAAACCATTTTGAAGCAGAGAATATAGATTTGGATTTGATCATGCAGAGTTTGAGGTGTTTTCTGTCAGGAAGGTTTGTGCTAAACCCACGTAAGAACAGAGAGGCGAAGCCTAAATGAAGTTCAAAAGAGTTGTCTTCGAATGGAGCCCTGGGTGTTATGCACAAACAATGAATCATGGAACACTACATCAAAAACGAATGATGTAATGTATGGTGATTAACATAACATAATAAAATAAACTTAATTACCTTAAAAAAAAAAAAGAGTTGTCTTCATGCAATGAAAAGGATGTCCCGGAAGAAGAGAGGTCACCCAGAGAAATGCAAGACAGAAGCACAGGGCTCACCTATAGGAGTTGCCTGCACTTACTACAAATGAAGGATGAAAGGAATGACTGAGGAAACCGAGAAGAGCCAAGTGGAGAAGAAGAGGTGGGACAACGAGCAAAGTGTAGGCTTCCCAGCAGGTAAGAACCTCTCCTGTGTGCTACCGGTCAGCCTGGGTAGTGCCACTCAGTACTTCAAAGAATAAAGAAGTAAAAACTATGAAAAGACCAGTGGATATAACTGATGGTGGTTTTTAAAGACTTCTTAGTGGGAAAGAAAGCGTACCAGACTGTTGGAGAACAAGAAGGAGGAGCTTTCCCTCAGACAAGTAGAGTGCAAAATTCCAAGGATTCTAACTGTCTTACCTTAAGCCTGCGTAAGATGAGGTTTACGGAGAACATTCACCTCCTGCTTTTTGAAAGTAATTAGCTCATTTTTTTTTTAAAGGTTTTATTTATTTATTTGAGAGAGAGAGAATGAGAGACACAGAGCATGAGAGGGAAGAGGGTCAGAGGGAGAAGCAGACTCCCCGCTGAGCAGGAAGCCCGATGTGGGACTCGATCCTGGCACTCCAGGATCATGACCTTGAGCTGAAGGCAG
This sequence comes from Eumetopias jubatus, assembly GCF_037043125.1. Lineage (NCBI taxonomy): Eukaryota > Metazoa > Chordata > Mammalia > Carnivora > Otariidae > Eumetopias > Eumetopias jubatus. The sequence goes on along the minus strand of NW_028274807.1, from coordinate 187,121,550 downwards.
TCGCTCAACCAACTGAGCCACCCAGGCGCCCAGTAATTAGCTCATTTGATGATGTGGTGATAAACTTCCCACTTTGGCTAAACAATAGTAAAGTTTCCAGTGTGTAAGAATCTTCCATCATTTGAATATTAAAGAATATATTAAAGAATACAAGAAGGTTTAAAATGAAAAATAAATTATTGCCACTTACATGTCTTGAGACTCCCCAGCAAAATTTAAAAATATTAGATTTGCTGTCAATTTCAAGCATTATTGTAGATTGAGGACTACTAATCACTGCCTTAGATAATTAACAAGATTGCCCTTGATTAATTTATGCTAAAGAAATAACCAGAGATACAGAGAAGGAAGGGTGTAAAAAGGTATTTATTGTTGAATTGTTTTAAGTTCTTCAAAATTAGAAACAACTTATGTACCTCCAAATAGGGAATCAGTTAAATAAATTGTGGTACATCCATAAAATGAAAGGCTAGGCAGCCATTAAAAGTCATTTTCTCAAATAACATTTAAAGATATTGGAAATTCTCTGGGCATTGTATAAAGTGACTAACCAGAAAACAAAACTATATATATGTAATGATTCTAATTTTGTTTTATTTTATAGTAGCTGGCTGTGACCGATACTGCCATGCCCATATCTCCTAGTTCCTCACCATTCATGCCTACACCTTTCACTGCAAGCTTTTACGGCTGTTAGAAGTCTTTCTGTGGCCACAGGAACTTGCTTGGTCAGTATGCAGGGCAGGCCAGAAATGCTGGGGAGTTGCTGTCTCCTGGAGCAGCCCTCATCCAATAATAAATGTAAGTTGGAGGATAAATATCCCAACTTCCTCCCATCTCTTGGGGTACAACGCTAAAGCATGTTCCATACCATCTCCGAGAGGTAGCCAGCAGGATAGTTCTGCCCACAGTGAAAATCTGTTAACACAGCTTTTATTACCTACTTTCCCATTCTTGTCTCAATTCTCCACTGCCTTATTGGTGTTTTCAGAGATGAAGCCTCCAAAAACAGTTGGCATTCATGTCGTGATCTCGGGGCCTGCTTTGGGGTAGTTCAACCTAAGTATTGGTTGAATTATAAACATTAAAGAAGATGGATGGATGGATAAAGATAAACCCCTATTTCCTCTCATTCTAAATTCATCTTGTATAATGTTGATCATGTGAAAACCATGGTTAAAAATCAGTACCTTCAGTTCAGAACATCTCCCTTTATGGTTTCTAGTTCAGGTTTCATATATGAAGCAACAGTTGGTTTTCTCTATTCATGGTATCTTAGCATAATGGTGGGTCTCTTCCTTTGGAGGTCATACTAGCATGTACTTCAACCTCAGTTTCTGAAAAATAGAAGATTGCTTAGATTTTGGAAGTGATCCATGGTACCTCCAAAATAAATTTTGTATAAAACATAGTCTATACTTTGTCAGTCCATCCCAAATATATTCTCTAAATTTTGTGGTTAACCACACTTCTTTTCTCATGGGATACCCAAATAACAAAAATTAAATCATATTTATGAAGATTATGTCATGATCATTGCATCAAATTGTTAATTTATTTCTCTATGGTGAAATTATGAAAATCAAATATTCTTTTTATACTTTCTACATTTTCCAGATTTTCTATAATAAGATTTTATGACTTTTTATACTGTTAATCTACTGAAACAACATAGTATAGCTTGAACTATAAAGATGGACTGCCTGGGTTCAAATCCCCACTTTGATACTTACTAACTGTGTTTTATTGAGAAAGTTGCCTACATCTTTGTTTTATCTGTAAAACAGAGACAGTGTTATGTATTTCACAGTAGTATTGTATTAAGTGAATCATATATGGGAAATGCTTAAAACAAGGCCTGGCATTCAATAAGTTCTCTTTTAGTATAATATTTCTACTTCCATTATCAAGAAAGGAATTAAAAATAGAGAGCTCAAAAAGATGATTATTCTGGTTAATTAGCAAAAATACCCCCAACAAAATGACCCCTTTATTATGTTATATTTTACCCAGAATGGTAGCTTCCCCAACTCTCTCTCTCCCATATGCAAACATTACAAAGTGCATACATATTTAACTGTCTCACATTTCTTAACTTGTTTTTGGCTCTTATCTTTAATGCTTATTTAGGTTGTCCTTGAAGGTATCATCAGGTTTGTATTTTTTCTCATTAAACTAACGGGAGAATGAAATCCTCCCAACGTGACAGAATGGAGACTGTTCAGTAGTGTTAACATAGTACTCCCGGGGTTGTGTGGCCTGAGTGGGGTGGGGGAATGAGATTCTGAGTTTGTTCCTCATGATTTTTTTTTATTTTACATTTTTTTAATTTTATTATGTTATGTTAATCACCATACATTACATCATTAGTTTGTGATGTAGTGTTCCGTGATTCATTGTTTGCACATAACACCCGAGCACTGGGTGTTATGTTCCTCATGATTCTTGAAATGGAATTTGAGAAGGGGTCTTCCGTATTTAGGGAAAGGCAAGCTGGGGTGTTCAGCTGGGCACTGGCTGCATAAGCCCTGTTCTGCCCTTTATAACCATAGCCACTTGGTCTGATTCTGCCACTCCTGTTTGAAATGGTGCAGGTGCCTGTTGATGCCAGGAAATCTGTGGAGTTTGGGCCATTACCTAGTAATGCTAGCTCTGTTGGGGGAAAAGCATTCTTTCTCTAAGATCCATACCCTAGAGCAGTGATGATAAACTGTTCTTTTTTACCATAAGGGCCAATTTGGGGAAAATAAAAATGTTAAGGGCTGCAATGTTTTATTCCTTGTGTTCAGGAAATGCTGCATTTGCAATTACATTTAAGCATTTGTTTATTGTTTCTCATTACCGAAGGGTTTCACTCTTTTTGGCTAATGTTTCAGAAACTTTATAACTACAGTATCTCATCATAATGTTGTGCATTAAAATAAGTTTTGTGTGTGATGAGACCTGGTGGTATTATGGGGCAGGGAGGGCTGAGAAGATTTGAGGGTGGTGTAGCCAAAGTGTTAATGGTGTATCTTTCGCCAAACATCTGGCTTCAAATCCAACCTCTGCCACCTAGCGGATGGACAAGTTATAATCTCCCTGGGCCTAGGTTTCATTATTGTGAGAAGGAAATAATAGTACTTTCCTCTTAGCATGGTTGTGACCTTTCAGTTAAGTCATACAAGTTATTTGTGTAACACAGAGTTTGGCACACATGAAGAGTTCATTGAATTGTAGTGTCCTTGTTGTGGATATGATTAATTTTTTTTAAGAGATTTATTTATTTATTTATTTGAGAGGGAGAGCGAGAGAGAGAGTGCATGCACAAGTGGGGGTAGAGGCAGAGGGAGAGAGAAAATCCTCAAGCAGGCTTTCTGCTGAGAATAGACCCCTGATGAAGGGCTCAACCTTAGGACCCTGAGATCGTGACCTGAGCTGAAATCAAGAGTCAGTCACTTAACTGGTTGAGCCACCCAGATGCCCTTGATTAATAGAATGTAATGCAAGGAACTGGCACCAGAGCATAGCTGTGGACCAAGAATAAGGACAGCCGTGTTTGGAGATTCCTGCAGTGAAGACAAGAACTGTCATTTGTAGGGAGTGTCTGCAGAGATCACAGAAAACATGTACAGTGGCTACTGGCATAGAATGAGTTAAATGAAAAAATTAGTGAATAACAAATAGCTCCATCCCACCCCACTGTGTAGATTGGAACACTTATGTTGCAATACCTCCCCAAAAGATGAGTGGTGGTGGGGACTTAGGAGGATGCCTTAGTTGGATTCTCACAGAGGCACACCCTGACACAAGGATTTGTAGTTGTCTGGGCAGGTGATCCCTGACAGCACCAGTAAGGCATGGGGAAAGGGAAGAAAACCAATAAAGAGTACATTAATGAGCAAGGTACCACCATGATCAATTGGGGCAACTGAGACTTCTAGGAAAACACAGATAGTATGCTTCAGAGTAATTCAGGCAAGTGATGAAGCTGGGATAATTATCTACCAACTCCTATTGGCTATATTGGTCAAAAACTACTACTGCAGCTTCTGTTAACTCCCTGGCACTGCATGCAGACCAAGCATACACTTGCAGCCCAACAAAGCCTTCAAGTAGAGATCTCAGATGCTTGCATTCGAAAACCATTAGAGAAACCCAGAGAGATGTGGATGAGTGACTGATGGCCTCTAATAGGGTGAGGAGATTCTTTAATCATCTTTCCTACATCTGTGAATGACCCCATGTTATATCATATAGTCATTTTCTCAATAAATATTTATTAAGCACCTACATGTACAAGGCCCTGAACTGTGGAGGTACATAGTGAAGTGGACATAGCCCCTTCCCTCTTAAAATTTACAATTATACAGTGATGGGAGGAAGACATTAAAGACGTGGACAAAGAATACACACACACACACACACACACACACACACACACAGAAAGAGAGAGAGTAGTGGTAATTTCCAAGAAGAAGGTGAACATTGCATAGAGAGAATGATATATATAACACCTATATAGAGAGAATGATCCAGAAGACCCTCCCTGAAGAGACAGCATTTAAGCCGCTAAAAAGAGAAGAGGAAAGAATGTTCTAAGCCAATGGAACAGGATGGACAATGCTGACAGGAAATTAAGAAGATAAAGGAGATTGCAGGAGGAGCTGTGTTGTGTTAGATTAGCTGGTTGGGGGAACCTCCCTGAGAAGTGACATTGGAGTGCAGATCTGCAAGAATTGAGAGAGGGAGAGCGAGTGACAGAGCTTGCCTCAAAGCCCCAAGGGGCATATTCCTGGGGAGAAGGAGGAGCAAGTGTAGAGGCCTGATGTCTGAGCTTGGGGAGGGTCTGAAGATCAGCAAGGAGACCAGCCTTGCTGGGTTGGAATGAGGCTGAGGGAGGGAGGCAGGAGATGAACTTGAAGAAGCAGACAGAAGCTGGATCACATAGGGTCTCATGGGATAATAGGAGGAATCTGGATATTATACAGGGTGAGATGGGAAGTCTTTGGAGGTTTTGAGCAGCAGAATCATGCAACTTTATGTTTTTGAAAGATCTTGCTTGTGGCTATAAAATAGATAGTCTTAAGGGGGCATGGGGCAGTAGTGGAGTCAGGGAGGCCAGTTAGGAGACAGTTGCAGCCATCCAGGGGAGGGTTGGTGGCTTGGACAGGGGTGGAGGTGGTCAGAGAGTGCTGTGTGGTATGTAGCATTTCATATTCACATCGTCATCCATGCCTCACCTCCTATGGGAATTTTCATCTACAACCCAACCCTGTTGGTCATCTTTTCCTAGTTTTCTCCGTCACTTTTGCCAGTGATGTTAGGTAGTACTTGGTCAGCATGGAGGCCAACTTTGGCTTGTAGGCACCTCTTAGTGCCATGAGTTTTTCAACACTGCGTGAGGACGTCAACCAGAATGGTCACACACACGTAAGCAACCAGCTGACCTAATTTAAATGGAAACTTACAGGATTCCATTGAGATGTGTTTGCACCCACATTTTGGAAAGCCATAAGAAATTTATGAAGTGGACAATAATTCTGCTGGTTGTAAACAAGTCATTGCCAGTATCAGTCAAGGTCCAGTCAGAAAAAGAGAGCTCATCCCTGATGGCTCAATTTTTAAAAAGGTAAGATAGGAAACTAGGTAGACAGGGGTTGCATGATGGGAAGGGGGACCAAGAGGCAATCCAGAGGTTAGTACCTGTGCGAAGACACCCCTGCCCCTAGGGCTAGAACAGGAGATGGCAAAGTAAGGCTCTTGAGCCAAATCCAGCCAGCCCACTGCCTTTTTCGCATGGTGTGTGAGCTGAGAATGGTTTATATATTTTTTAATGATTGCATTATGTAAGTACCTACAAAATATCCTCAGTTTTGCATATTGGCAGGTGTTTACTGACCCCCCCACCCCCGAGCAAGAGGAAGGAGCATGAAACATAAAAGAGATGCAGCCACCGTGAGAGATGCTGCCCAAAGCAGCAAGAGAAAGAGAGGGAGAGATACCCTGGCTTCTCCCTTACTTCCACCCTCTAGTCTCCCACTGGAGCTTCCCATTGGTTGAACCTAACTGGAAGCCAGTTGGTAAGGAAATCAAGCCCCCGAAATGCAGAAAAGAACATGGAAGGAGAAGGGAACTGAGAACAAACAGGCAATGACCAGCACAGAGTTCCCATTTGAACCTGTTTTCCTTATCTATAAAATGAGAAAATTGAATTGAAATTTTCTTTTTTTTTTAAAGATTTTATTTATTTGACAGAGAGAGAGAAATGAAGAGCACAAGCAGGGGGAGCAGCAGGCAGAAGGAGAGGGAGAAGCAGGCTCCCCGCTGAACAGGGATCCTGATGCAGGGCTTGATGCCAGGACACTGAGATCATGACCTGAACCGAGGGCAGACACTTAACTGACTGAGCCACCCAGGCGGCCCCTGAGTTGAAGAGAGAATTAGACCCCTGATTCTATGAAGATGGAAATACATTGCTTTCCTTCTTAGGGCAACAGTTGTACTTGATCTTGGCCAGGAACCCTGATCATGCCACTGACACTGCTTCAGAGAGAGCAGAAGGAAATAGGAAGATTCAATGAAATTACTTTATACAAGTCTCTTTCTTTCAGCTTGACAGGGCTTGCCTGATATTTGTTCTATTTAGGTAAAATCTGAACAGGCTTTTCAAGACCAGGATTGGGGGGCACTTATTGAGAATGATTGTAGGTTATGTGATCAAAGCTGTTGTTTCTGTGGAGCTCCCCGAGGGAGTTGACAAGTGGCAGAGATTAAATTAGCATATGCTGAGTGAGCCTTTTATGTCGTTTTTGGTCTGTGTGTAATTTTACAGAACAGGCATGAGGGAGTGTGGTGAGCAGAACTCATTACCTGGGAGAAGCTCTACACCTTGAAAGGATGCAAGCATTGCTTTTCTTCAGAGTTATAAAAATAAGTTCTAGTTCTTTCTTTTGTCTGTTTTCCTTCCTAGAATTAGAGAGACAGAGAGAGAGAGGCAGAGACCAAGTTGCCTAGAAAAGAGCAAAGGAATTCGGCTATAGGAACAGCTAGGAATGTCTGAAGGAAACATCCCACTCATCTATCTATATGTCCCATCCCTTGAAAATGTTAGGTGCCTGTTCCAAGGTCCCATTAACCTCCATCTCTGCTTCCTTCTTTTCTGGAAACAGAGAAATGTTAGAACATTCTCTGCATCCGCTGAAGCTACCAAGCTGATGGCCAGAAGTCACACAATAGACTTTATGAGGTCAAGCTGCTGTCAGTTGAGTGGTGGGGGACCTGTGTTCCCTCTCCTTTCCCAGCCCCACCTATCCCGGAAAGAATGGCATTCTGTGAGCCATGAAATGAATTGAATTGTCAGGGGGCCACAAGGTCAAACAAAGAGGAGGCAAGTGCTCAAGCTGCCTGCTCGCCAGATGCTCTGCAGTCCGAACAGGAAGGTAAAAGCCTCAGGGCTGAGTGTGTGTAACAGTGATGACAACTGTAAGGCTGAGATTCACATTCCTGGTTCCCCTTCTAGGACCCAGCTATGGGAGTGCAGAGCCAAGACATGACTCAGGACTTGAGAATCGCTCCTGGTGTGAGGTTCTGGGACCCCCTACCTGTGTCTGTATCATGTAGAAAGCTTGGTAAAAATAGAGATTCCAAGATCTTGCTGCAGACCAACCTACTCAGCATTACTGCCAGGTGGGCCCACGTGATTCTTAGACACACAGAAGGTAGAGAATTGGGGACCTAGGGAGAAATAAGTAGAGCTTCAATTTGCAATTGCCTGATATTTTGCATTTTAACATTGATGGATTTTCTTAAAAATATTTGAGATTACACTTTAGTTTAAGCAAACACTTGCCTTATTTGTTATACTTAGTGTGATAAAATAGAAAAAGAAAGTTACCATGAATAAGCAAATGGATATTTCTACTTTTTGTTATTTCCAAATTTGACAAAGAAGCAAATAGTAATTTAAACTGTGTAGTAATGGGCAAACTGTAGCAATTTCACTGTCACCCCATTATGTGCTTTTGACCATGTCCCCCCTCAGTCCCTGCCAAAAAAGACTGAAGCGCAAGTTGCCTCTCCCCACTAGACCAAGTGGAAATGAGGGTAGAAATCAGAAAGTAGGATGGATGTGTTAATTTTTTCATCTTATATATATGTGTGTGTGTGTATATGTGTGTGTGTGTGTGTGTGTATAATTATTGGTATGGACATTATTCCCTGGATTGTCAAACAACACTGTTAATGAAAGCTGAGCCAGAGTATTTTTATTCCCCTTTTTACAGATCAGCATGTAGAGACTTAAATCTTTTTCAAGATCATGCAGCTAGTAAATGCCAAACCTGGAAACCTGTCTAAATCTTTTGATGCCCATGAGTGTTTTAACAGAGTTATTTACAGCCACCCTAAACTCTCAACATCTCTATGAGACAATGACTCTGAACTTCACTTGACAGGTGCAAAAACAGGCTCACTGAGGTTGAATGACTTGCCCAAGGTCATACAGCTGATAAGTGGCAATACTGGGATTTGAATATCTAGGTTTGGCTTACCTCAAAGACTCTTCACCGTTGCACTGTAAGGAACAGTAGTGATGTCCTTAGGTTGACAAACCCCCACAATCACAGTGACTCCTTCCCTCCTTGCCAGATCTATAGCCGGTTTCCCACAGACAGGCAAGCTGGGCAGGCAAGAGGGATTTAGGGAATGGTTCTCAGAGACATTGTATTCCTTGGGACTCAGAATTACTGGCATTTGCCTTCCAGTTGATTTCCCACGTCCAGGAATAAACCGTGAAGGAAAATAACTCCAGGCTGGCACTGTAATGATCACCCTTTTTTTCCTTTTTTACAGCTGACTAGAATCTGAAATAAATGAGCTGTTGCTGATACAGTTTGTAGAACTTTTCACTTTTTATTTTGAAAGATTCTGTGCTGAAGTAGTAGCTGTCACTTGGAGGCTAGGTGTTACGGAGTCAAATAAATGACATGGTTTTCTAACAAAGTTATTCCAGAGGGTTTAGTGCTATGGCAGATCCTCATGTCCCTGCAAAAAAGTGGATTTGGAAGGAAGCAGGAGTTGGTGAGCTGAGAGTTCCCAGCTACTAATCAGGGAGCCTGAACATCTTTGATTACAATGAAGGATTTGTAGTTGTAATGTTCCTTAAGCCCAGCACTGAGATATCAGAAATAAGTGGAAAGTGCAGAGAATCACTTGCAGAGTTGGGACTTCTTCTGAGATGCACTTGATTAGCTCTTGGAATCTTTAAAAATTAGCTGAGAATTATGTTCAACAGCCTCCACATTCATACTTTAGTTTAGCATACCTACCAAGGGTTTCATTTTTCCATCCTTTCTTCCTCTGTCTTACATCCCATCATCCAAAACCATCTCATTTTCTGTTGTTTATAACTACATTTTAAAATATCTTTTACTTTATTAGAAAAGGAACACATTTTATTTTCTGTCCTGAAAAATCCCACGGTACAGAAGTGAATGAAGTAGAATATCAGAATCTCCTTTAATGTAACTTCTCAGAGGTAATCACTATCAAGAGTTCTGATGGATAGCATTTCAAGCTTTTTCTTTGCATGCACTCATTTTTTATGCAGGTTAATTCTAAGTGTAAATATTATTTTGCAAATTAATTCTTATTTCTTTTAATTGCTTTTTTAATTCCATGTCAGCCCTTATGGGTCTACCACATTCTTTGGCCTCATTGTTATACCATAATTTATTGCACAACTATACTAAAATTTATTAAGTCAATCACCTACTGATGGATATTTAGGCTGTTCCAGTTTTTCACAATTATAAATAATGCTACATTTTATGACTTCATGTGTAAGGTAAGTTCCTGGGGCAAAGGTATACAAACCTTAATTTTTTATAGATTTTGTGAAATGCCTCTTCAGTAAAGAATTTATATGCCCACCAAGAAGATATGAAGGTGCCTGGTTCTTCACATTCTTCCCAATATGGAATACAATAAATGCACTTCTTTAATCATTGGAGAAGATAAACACATTGTTATATAACTATTAGACATTTATATTCCTGGCAAAATTTTTGGAGAATGCCATGTCCATCTTTCTTTACACCTGACCCCTGGCAAAAATATCTTATCACTTGCCCCATCCTAGTTGCTTCATTAAATCGGCATTCTTCAGTGAACTCCTATGAGATTTATTAATCGATACAATAAGCATTCAGTATGGTGCCAGGCATCAGGCCTGCCAATGAAGGAAATCAAAAAGGAAAAGAGATTCTCTTTTCATGGAGTATAGTCTTTTTTTAAAAAAATACTCAACATTGATGAAACTGAAACACAGAGAGTTTATATGTCTCATTCAAGACCCACAGCAAGTTCTCAACTATACAGAAATTTGCACTAATTTCCCTGAAATCCTTACCTAATATTACCATCACACAGAGTCATAGTGCAGATAATTAGAATTAACGCCCTATTAATCTTTACTAATGATAAGGAGGTCTGTAACAAATTGCCTAAATTAACAAATTAATATTTACACAGCATGATAGAACTTTTTAAGAATTCATGTATCAAATTAATTTACGTCATGGTGCTCACCTTAACAAACCCTCGTAAAATGTTGGCGTTAAAAACAGTCTGCCCGGGGCGCTTAGGTGGCTCAGTCGTTAAGCGTCTGCCTTCGGCTCAGGTCATGATCCCAGGGTCCTGGGATCGAGCCCCGCGTCGGGCTCCCTGCTCCGCAGGAAGCCTGCTTCTCCCTCTCCCACTCCCCCTGCTTGTGTTCCCTCTCTTGCTGTGTCTCTCTCTGTCAAATAAATAAATAAACAAACAAACAAACAAATAAATAAATAAATAACAGTCTGCCCAATAGTTGTTGCAAAGAGAACTTGTTTGCTAACCCCTCTTCCCTCACAGATACAAAAATATGAGTTTGTCTTCAGGGTTAATTTTCAAGAATTTATTCTTATTTACCTCTAGGTTGAGTTTATTGCTTGCCAAAATGAGAGGGGACTGGTCTCTCCTGTCTTTTTGCAAGTCACCACAAGCAATTGTTAGGAGAGAATAAATGCATGGATAATGAACCATTAAATAGATTTTTTTTGTCAGTTTAAGCCATCATCTTAGACTGACATGAACTTTACCATTTCCAAACCTGAAACTACTACTCTGATTATCATGGTCTTTAGAGATGGGATTTGGTCCCTCTGCAAAGTGAATGTTCTCTAAAGAATGATAAAGTTTGTTGTTTCCTTTATGCAGATAAAAAAATAAAGCATAAATATCCCATATTGGAGCACACAGTGCCATAGAAGCAAATGAATATAAATGCCTTATGTTGTGCAAGACTAAATGAAAATGTAATGTGAATTACTTTCTAGCCCAAGCTCATCACTAGTGCCCAGATGACTGTGTTTCTGTAGTTTTAAAAATCATTTCAATTTCCAACCAAATGCTGCTAGCCAAATAAACAGTGTGTCTCTAGCACTTTTTAAAATGCGTTCTGGAAGAGAAACATAGACATAATGGAAAAAAAAAAGCAAAGCACACTCAGCTCTTCTTTCAGTCTTACTGTGCATCACCAGAAGTCTTCAGAGATTTGCTGAACTTTTGAACTTGTCCATTTACTCATTTGATCAGTAATTGGGTGCCAAGTATGTGACCAGATGAGTATAGGGTGCTTGCCCTCCACTACAGATCCAAACCATGTGCAGCCATGTTTGGGTCCTAGAGGCCCCACACATTTTGGCTAATTTTATGATGCGTAGGCACCAAATTATTAGTTGGTCAACAATCTATGAATGGTTGCTGGGACAAAAAGAGCCTCATTCAAACAAACCAAAGACCAAGATCATGTCAGATAACAGGTGTAATGACAAAAATTAAACAGTGATGTGGTGGAGAATAACTGGGAAGGGGACAGGCAAGGAAGTTCCTCTTAGGAGGGGATATTTGAGCTAAGACCTGAATGACCTGAAAAGAATGAGCCATGTGAAGATCTGGAGAAGACATTTCTGCAGAAAGAAAAGCAAGTGCAAAAAAAAAAAAAAAAGAAGAAGAAGAAGAAAAGCAAGTGCAAAGGGAAGAGGGGACCTGGTACAGTAAAGGAGTAAGTAGGAGAATACTGTAAGAACACAGTGGATGAGAGGGAGAGTGGAATGCAATGAGGCAGGCAGGAGCAACATCAGCTAGAACCTCCTGAGCCATGTAAGGCACTTTATTCTATATCCAACAGAAATCCTTTGCTTAAAAGTAGGAGAGTGATATGATCTGATTGACATATTTTAAGAATTTTTTTAAATTTTTCATTCCAGTATAGTTAACATACAGTGTTATATTAGTTTTAGGTGTACAATATAGTGATTCAACAATACTACAGATTACTCAGTACTCATCATAAGTGTACTCTTAATCCCCTTCACCTGTTTCATCCATCTCCCACCTCGCCTGTGAGAACCACCAGTGTGTTCTCTATAGTTAGGAGTCTGTTTCTTGGTTTGTCTCTTTTTTTCTTTGTTCATTTGTTTTGTTTCTTAAATTCTGCATATGAGTGAAATCATATGGCATTTGTTTTTATCTGACTGACTTATTTCACTTAGCTTTATACCTTCTAGATCCATGCATGTTGCAAAAGACAAGGTTACATTCTTTTTATGGCTGACTAATATTCCATTTTATATTTTTTTTTCAATTCTTTTTTTTTCTTTTTTAAATTTTTTATTGTTATCTTAATCACCATATATTACATCATTAGTTTTTTGGTGCAGTGTTCCATGATTCATTGTTTGTTCATAACACCCAGTGCTCCATGCAGAACGTGCCCTCCTCAATACCCATCACCAGGCTAACCCATCCCCCTACCCCCTCCCCTCTAGAACCCTGTTTGTTTTTCAGAGTCCATCATCTCTCATGGTTCGTCTCCCCCTCTGACATACTCCCCTTTTCTTCCTCTCCTGTTATCTTCTTCTTTTTTTTTTCCTAAAATATGTTGCGTTATTTGTTTCAGAAGTACAGATCTGTGATTCAACAGTCTTGCACAATTCACAGCGCTCACCGTAGCACATACCCTCCCCAATGTCTATCACCCAGCCACCCCATCCCTCCCACCCCCAACCACTCCAGTAACACTCAGTTTGTTTCCTGAGATTAAGAATTCCTCATATCAGTGAGGTCATGTGATACATGTCTTTCTCTGATTGACTTATTTCACTCAGCATAACACCCTCCAGTTCCATCCACGTCGTTGCAAATGGCAAAATCTCATTCCTTTTGATGGCTGCATAATATTCCATTGTGTATATATACCACATCTTCTTTATCCATTCATCTGTCGATGGGCATCTTGGCTCTTTCCACAGTTTGGCTATTGTGGACATTGCTGCTATAAACATTGGGGTACACGTACCCCTTCGGGTCCCTACATTTGTATCTTTGTGGTAAATACCCAGTAGTGCAATTGCTGGATTGAACAGTAGCTCTAATTTCAACTGTTTGAGGAACCTCCATACTATTTTCCAGAGTGGTTGCACCAGCTTGCATTCCCACCAACAGTGTAGGAGGGTTCCCCTTTCTCCACATCCCCGCCAACATCTGTCGTTCCCTGACTTGTTAATTTTAGCCATTCTGACGGGTGTGAGGTGGTATCTCATTGAGGTTTTGATTTGGATTTCCCTGATGCCGAGCGATGTTGAGCACTTTTTCATGTGCCTGTTGGCCATTTGGATGTCTTCTTTGGAGAAATGTCTGTTCATGTCTTCTGCCCATTTCTTGATTGGATTATTTGTTCTTTGGGTGTTGAGTTTGATAAGTTCTTTACAGATTTTGGATACTAGGCCTTTATCTGATATGTCGTTTGCAAATATTTTCTCCCATTCTGTCGGTTGTCTTTTGGTTTTGTGGACTGTTTCTTTTGCTGTGCAAAAGCTTTTTATCTTGATGAAATCCCAATAGTTCATTTTTGCCCTGGCTTCCCGTGCCTTTGGCAATGTTTCTAGGAAGAAGTTGCTGCGGCTAAGGTCGAAAAGGTTGCTACCTGTGTTCTCCTTTAGGATTTGGATGGACTCCTGTCTCACGTTTAGGTCTTTCAACCATTTGGAGTCTATTTTTGTGTGTGGTGTAAGGAAATGGTCCAGTTTCATTCTTCTGCATGTGGCTGTCCAATTTTCCCAACACCATTTGTTGAAGAGACTGTCTTTTTGCCATTGGACATTCTTTCCTGCTTTGTCAAAGATAAGTTGACCATAGAGTTGAGGGTCCATTTCTGGGCTCTCGATTCTGTTCCATTGATCTATGTGTCTGTTTTTGTGCCAGTACCATACTGTCTTTATGATGACAGCTTTGTAATAGAGCTGGAAGTCCGGAATTGTGATGCCGCCAGCTTTGCTTTTCTTTTTCAGTATTCCTCTGGCTATTCTGGGTCTCTTCTGGTTCCATACAAATTTTAGGATTGTTTGTTCCATTTCTTTGAAAAAAGTGGATGGTATTTTGATGGGGATTGCATTGAATGTGTAGATTGCTCTAGGTAGCATTGACATCTTCACAATGTTGATTCTCCCAATCCATGAGCATGGAACGTTTTTCCATTTCTTTGTGTCTTCTTCAATTTCTTTCATGAGTATTTTATAGTTTTCTGAGTACAGATCCTTTGCCTCTTTGGTTAGATTTATTCCTAGGTATCTAATGGTTTTGGGTGCAATTGTAAATGGGATAGACTCCTTGATTTGTCTCTCTTCTGTCTTGTTGTTGGTGTATAGGAATGCCACTGATTTCTGTGCATTGATTTTATATCCTGCTACTTGACTGAATTCCTGTATGAGTTCCAGCAGTTTTGGGGTGGAGTCTTTTGGGTTTTCCAGATACAGTATCATATCATCTGCAAAGAGTGAGAGTTTGACTTCCTCTTTGCCGATTTGGATGCCTTTGATTTCTTTTTGTTGTCTGATTGCTGTGGCTAGGACTTCTAATACTATGTTGAATAGCAGTGGTGAGAGTGGACATCCCTGCCGCGTTCCTGACCTTAGGGGAAAAGCTCTCAGCCTTTCCCCATTGAGAATGATATTCGCTGTAGGTTTTTCATAGATGGCTTTTATGATATTGAGGTATGTACCCTCTATCCCTATACTCTGAAGAGTTTTGATCAAGAAAGGATGTTGTACTTTGTCAAATGCTTTTTCTGCATCTATTGAGAGGATCATATGATTCTTGCTCTTTCTTTTGTTAATGTATTGTATCACGTTGATTGATTTGCGGATGTTGAACCAGCCTTGCAGCCCAGGAATAAATCCCACTTGGTCCTGGTGAATAATCCTTTTAATGTACTGTTGGATCCTATTGGCTAGTATTTTGGTGAGAATTTTTGCATCCATGTTCATCAGGGATATTGGTCTGTAATTCTCCTTTTTGATGGGGTCTTTGTCTGGTTTTGGGATCAAGGTAATGCTGGCCTCATAAAATGAGTTTGGAAGTTTCCCTTCCATTTCTATTTTTTGGAACAGTTTCAGGAGAATAGGTATTAATTCTGCTTGAAATGTCTGATAGAATTCCCCTGGGAAGCCATCTGGCCCTGGGCTTTTGTTTCTTCGGAGATTTTTGATGACTGTTTCAATTTCCTTAGTGGTTATAGGTCTGTTCAGGTTTTCTATTTCTTCCTGGTTCAATTTTGGTAGTTGATACATCTCTAGGAATGCACCCATTTCTTCCAGGTTATCTAATTTGCTGGCATATAGTTGCTCATAATATGTTCTTATAATTGTTTGGATTTCTTTGGTGTTGGTTGTGATCTCTCCTCTTTCATTCATGATTTTGTTGATTTGGGTCATTTCTCTTTTCTTTTTGATCAGTCTGGCCAGGGGTTTATCAATCTTGGCAATTCTTTCAAAGAACCAGCTCCTAGTTTGGTTGATCTGTTCTACTGTTCTTTTGGTTTCTATTTCATTGATTTCTGCTCTGATCTTTATGATTTCTCTTCTCCTGCTGGGTTTAGGCTTTATTTGCTGTTCTTTCTCCAGCTCCTTTAGGTGTAGGGTTAGGTTGTGTATTTGAGACCTTTCTTGTTTCTTGAGAAAGGCTTGTATTGCTATATACTTTCCTCTCAGGACTGCCTTTGCTGTATCCCAAAGATTTTGAACAGTTGTGTTTTCATTTTCATTGGTTTCCAGGAATTTTTTTAATTCTTCTTTAATTTCTTGGTTGACCCATTCATTCTTTAGTAGGATGCTCTTTAGCCTCCATGTATTTGAGTTCTTTCCGACTTTCCTCTTGTGGTTGAGTTCTAGTTTCAAAGCATTGTGGTCTGAAAATATGCAGGGAATGATGCCAATCTTTTGGTACCGATTGAGACCTGATTTGTGACCTAGGATGTGATCAATTCTGGAGAATGTTCCATGGGCACTAGAGAAGAATGTGTATTCCGTTGCTTTGGGATGGAATGTTCTGAATATGTCTGTGAAGTCCATTTGGTCCAGTGTGTCATTTAAAGTCTTTATTTCCTTGTTGATCTTTTGCTTAGATGATCTGTCCATTTCAGTCAGGGGGGTGTTAAAGTCCCCCACTATTATTGTATTGTTGTCAATGTGTTTCTTTGCTTTTGTTATTAATTGCCTTATATAATTGGCTGCTCCCATGTTCGGGGCATAGATATTTACAATTGTTAGATCTTCTTGTTGGATAGACCCTTTAAGTAGGATATAGTGTCCTTCCTCATCTCTTATTACAGTCTTTGTTTTAAAATCTAGTTTGTCTGATATAAGGATTGCCACCCCAGCTTTCTTTTGGTGTCCATTAGCATGGTAAATGGTTTTCTACCCCCTCACTTTCAATCTGGGGGTGTCTTTGGGTCTAAAATGAGTCTCTTGCAGACAGCATATGGATGGGTCTTGTTTTTTAATCCAATCTGATAGCCTGTGTCTTTTGATTGGGGCATTGAGCCCATTTACATTCAGGGTAACTATTGAAAGGTATGAATTTAGTGCCATTGTATTTCCTGTAAGGTGACTGTAAACTGTCTGTTGTCTGTGTTCGTTTCTGCTCTTTGCTGCTTTTAGGTTCTCTCTTTGCTTAGAGGACCCCTCTCAATATTTCTTGGAGGGCTGGTTTCGTGTTTGCAAATTCCTTTAGTTTTTGTTTGTTCTGGAAGCTTTTTATCTCTCCTTCTATTTTCAGTGATAGCCTAGCTGGATATAGTATTCTTGGCTGCATATTTTTCTCGTTTAGTGCTCTGAAGATATCTTGCCAGTCCTTTCTGGCCTGCCAGGTCTCTGTGGATAGGTCTGTTGCCAATCTAATGTTTCTACCATCGTAGGTTACATATCTCTTCTCCCGAGCTGCTTTCAGGATTTTCTCTTTGTCTCTGAGACTCGTAAGTTTTACTATTAGATGTCGGGGTGTTGACCTATTATTATTGATTTTGAGAGGGGTTCTCTGTGCCTCCTGGATTTTGATGCCTGTTTCCTTCCTCACATTAGGGAAGTTATCTGCTATTATTTGCTCCAATATACCTTCTGCCCCTCTCTCTCTCTCTTCTTCTTCTGGGATCCCAATTATTCTAATGTTGTTTCGTCTTATCGTATCACTTATCTCTCGAATTCTGCCCTCGTGATCCTGTAGTTGTTTCTCTCTCTTTTTCTCAGCCTCTTTATTTTCCATCATTTGGTCTTCTATATCGCTGATTCTCTCTTCTGCCTCATTTATCCTAGCATTTAGTGCCCCCATTTTTGATTGCACCTCATCAATAGCCTTTTTGATTTCGATTTGGTTAGATTTTAGTTCTTTTATTTCTCCAGAAAGGGTTTCTCTAATAACTTCCACGCTTTTTTCAAGCCCAGCTAGTATCTTTAAAGTCATGATTCTGAACTCTAGGTCCGACATCGTACTAATGTCCGTATTGAGTAGGTCCCTGGCTGACGGTACTACCTCTTGTTCTTTTTGCTGAGGTGATTTCTTTCGTCTTGTCATTTTGTCCAGAGGAGAATAGATGAATGAGAGAACAAAATGCTAACAGGTTTACAACGTCCCCAGGAAATATACTGTATACAAATCAGAAAAGACCTGAAACCAGGGGAAAAGAAAGGGAAAGAAAGAAAAAAGAAAGAGAAAAAGAAGAAAAAAAAAAAAAAGAAAAGAAAAGATAAAAACAAAAACAAAACAATACAAAAAAAAGCAGAATATGATCAAATATGATCAGGCTAGTGCATAGATCAGTGCCACACACTAGATTTTGGGCGTATTTTGGTCTGTTAGAAAAAAGTGCCTCCTAAAATTTTAAAGGAAGAAAGACATATATGTACAAAATAAGGGTTGATACAATGAAGGGATGGAAGATGACTGTAAAGATGAAAGTTATAAAAGATTTTATAAAAGGACTTGGTAAGATAAGTTGTTTGAAAAAAGAAAGAAGATTTAAGAAAAAAAAGAAAAAAAGGAAAAAGGGAGAGAATGTGATCAGGCAGGAGACTAGAACAAAGCCATACACTAGTGATTTAGGGTATATTTTGATCTGTTAGAAGAAACTGTACCTCAAAGTTTTAAAGAGAGAACAACTTATATATATATGCCAAAAATAAGGGTAACTACTATGAAGGGATAAAATATGACTCTAAAAATGAAAAATAAAAAATGTTTTTTTTCTTTAAAAAAAAAAGGGATTGATAAGATGTTGGTTGAAAAAGGGAAAAAGAAAAATTAAAAAAAAAAACAGTCAACAAAAATTAACTTTGATGAAATAATGAATCATGGTAAAAAAAAAAAAAAAAAAGCCATGAATCTATGTGCAGTATTCCCCTAGCGCTGGAGTTCTCCCATTCTCCTTGATCGATCAACTTGGTCTTGGCTTGCTGGCTGTTTGTGCTGATCTTCTGGGGGAGGGGCCTGTTGCTGTGGTTTCCAAATGTCTTTGCCGGAGGCGGAATTGCCCCGCCCTTGTCGGTCCGGGCTAAGGAAGCTGCTCCGGTTTGCTCTCAGGAGCTTTTGTTCCCTGCAAGCTCTCGGTACAGCTTTGGAGGACAAGGGCAGAAATGGTGGCCTCCCAATCTCCGCCCGGAGGAGCTGAGAACTCGGGGCCCCGCTCCTCAGTGTGCTCCCAGAGAAAAGTAGTCACTTCCGTGTCCCCGGTCTCCGGCCACACTCCGTGCTCACCCGGCCTGTGATTGAGCGTTGCTATCTCTGGCACCCGACCCCGCGCAGAGTCTCCAAACCCAGCAGATCCCTGCAGTGCGTTCCAGCACCGCTCCTCCCCGGGAAGGAAGGGGAGTCTCCCCGGATCTGCTGCTTGTTGGGTCCCTGCTGGGGGAGCCGTGCCCCGACTGGGCCGCAGATCACAGTTTATGGCAACCCCGAGCTGAGAGCCCACGACTCTGCTCCATCTCTGCAGCCGGCTTCCCTGCTCTGATACCTGGGAGCTCTGGCGCACTCAGGCACCCCCGGTCTCTCTGTGACCCCAAGGGTCCTGAGACCACACTGTCCCGGGAGGATTCCACCCCCCGCTTAGCCACTGCAGCGACGTCCCTCCGCCGAGCCAACTTCTAAAAGGTCCGATTTTGTGCTCCGCGGCTCTATCACTTGCCAGAAGCGGCCGGCGGAGGCCCCTCCCCCGCCGTCTATCCTCCCGAATATCGCCTCGGATTCACTTCTCCGCACGTCCTACCTTCCAGTAAGTGGTCGCTTCTCTGTTCAGAGAGTTGTTGCTACTCTCCTGTCCGATCTCCTGTTGAGTTCGTAGGTGTTCAGAATGGTTTGATCCCTATTCAGCTGAATTCCTGAGACCAGACGAAATCTAGGTCTCCTACTCCTTCGCCATCTTGCTCCGCCCCCCTCCATTTTATATTTTTACCACATCTTCTTTTCCATTCATCTATCTATGGACATTTGGGCTGCTTCCATAATTTGGCTATTGTAAATAATGCTTCAGTAATCACAGGGGTCCATATGTCTTTTTGAAGTAGTATTTTCATGTTCTTTGGGTAAATACCCAGTAGTGGAATTACTGGATCATATGGTAGTTCCATTTTTAATTTTTTGAGGAACCTCCATATTCTTTTCCACAGTGGCTGCATCAATTTGCATTTCCACCAACAGAGCACGAGGGTTCTTTTTTCTCCATGTCCTTGCAAACACTTGTTGTTTTCTTGTGTTTTTTATTTTGGCCACCCTGACAAGTGTGAAGTGATATCTCATTGTGGTTTTGGTTTGCATTTCCCTGATGATGAGTGATGTAGAGCATCTTTTCATGTGTCTGTTGGCCATCCGGATGTCTTCTTTGGAGAAGTGTCTGTTCATGTCTTCTGCCCGTTTTTAATTGGGTTATTTGTTCTTGGGGTGTTTAGTTATATAAGTTCTTTATGTATTTTAGATACTAACCCTTTATTGGATATGTCACTTGCAAATATCTTCTCCCATTCTGTAGGTTGCCTTTTAGCTTTTGTTGATTGTTTCCTTCACTGTACAGAAGCTTTTTATTTTGATGTAGCTCCAATAGTTTATTTTTGCTTTTATTTCCCTTGCCTCAGGAGACATATCTAGAAAAACGTTGCTACAGCCAATGTCAGAGAAATTACTGACTGCACTCTCTTCTAGGATTTTTATGGTTCCAGGTCTCATATTTAGATCTTTAATCCATTTTGAGCTTGTGTTGTATATGGTGTAGGAAAGTGGTCCAGTTTCTTTCTTTTGCATATTGCTGTCCAGTTTTCCCAACACCATTTGTTGAAGAGACTGTTTTTTCCATTGCATATTCTTGCCTCCTTTGTTGAAGATTTTCCATTGCATATTCTTGCCTCCTTTGTTGAAGATTAATTGACCATATAATTGTGTGGGGGGGTATTTTTTATTGTTATGTTAATCACCATACATTACCTCATTAGTTTTTGATGTAGGGTTCCATGATTCATTGTTTGTGCATAACACCCAGTGCTCCGTGCAAAATGTGCCCTCTTTAATACCCATCACCAGACTAACCCATCCCCCCACCCCCCTCCCCTCTAGAACCCTCAGTTTGTTTTTCAGAGTCCATCGTCTCTCATGGTTTGTCTCCCCCTCCGACTTACTGTGGGTTTATTTTTAAGCCACTCTGTCATTGATCTATATGTCTATTTCTGTGGCAGTACCATACTGTTTTGATTACTACAACTTTGTAGTATATCTTGAAATCTGGGATTGTGATACCTCCAATCTTGTCCGTCTTTTCTAGATTGCTTTGGCTTCTTGGGGTCTTTTGTGGTTCCATACAAATTTTAGGATTATTTGTTCTTGTTCTGTGAAAAATGCTGTTGTTATTTTGATAGAGATTGCATTAAATCTGTAGATTGTTTTCCATAATATGGACATTCTAACATTATTTGTTCTTCCAATCTGTGAGCATGGAATATCTTTCCATTTGTTTGAGTCATTTTCAATTTCTTTCAGCAGTGCTTTATAGTTTTCAGAGTACAGGTCTTTCACCTCCTTGGTTAAGTTTATTCCTAGGTATCTTATTATATTGGGTGCAGTTGTAAATGGTATTGTCTTCTTAATTTCTCTTTCTGCTACTTCATT
The DNA here is from genome assembly GCF_037043125.1 of Eumetopias jubatus. Taxonomy (NCBI): domain Eukaryota; kingdom Metazoa; phylum Chordata; class Mammalia; order Carnivora; family Otariidae; genus Eumetopias; species Eumetopias jubatus. The sequence goes on along the minus strand of NW_028274807.1, from coordinate 187,100,055 downwards.
ATTAGTGTATAGAAATGCAACAGATTTCCATATATTGATCTATCCTGTGACCTTACTATATTAATTTATCAGTTCTTGTAGTTTTTTGGTGGAGTCTTTAGAGTTTTCTGTATATAGTATCATGTTGTCTGCAAATAGTGAAAGTTCTACTTCTTCCTTGCCAATTCGGATGCATTTTATTTTGTTTTCTTGTCTGATTGCTGTGTCTAGGACTTCCAGTACTATGTTGAATGAAAGAGGTGAGAGTGGTCATCCTTGTATATTTCAGGAATTATTTTAGCTGCTATGTGAAAAATATATTTTTCAGTGGGACAAGAAGAACAGTTAAATGACTATTGGCTAATGTAAGCAGGAGATAATGGTGACTTAAATTAGAGTTTTATCAGTTGCAAAGGAGAAAACTGGAAAGATTTAGGATATATTTAAAGGTATGCTCATAGAATTGGCTGATGGAAAGAATATATGGGAAGAAGGTAAAGCAAAGAGGGAATCAAGGTTTGGGGCCCAAGAACTGAGATGATAGTGGTAGCGGGTTGGTGGGACATGAATCGATTGTTCTATATTGGACATGTAAAGTTGAGATACTTATTAGATGCAATAGTTTTTTTGTTTTGTTTTGTTTTGTTTTTTTAAACAAATGATTGAGTGACCTGTTGTCAAGAGCAATGGTAGACCAATCAGTTTCCCTATTTGGAGAATTTGCACTAAGAAACTGGAGAAAGGGAGGGAGTTGCAGATCGCAAGTGAGGCGCAGTCAAAGCCAGAGAGGGTATGGAAGAACCAAAATTATAAGGAAACAAATTCTGAGTCAGAATGGAAGCCAGTTGGAGGAAGGAGAGTATCAGAGAGAAATAGAGAACTGTGTGGAATCATGTCCTGAGAGGGGGTGGGAGGTGAGCCATTGACCCCAGAGTTGCCTCTGTCATTTTTACTTCTACATCTGTCCACACATGTCCTTCTGAAAATAGGCTCTTTTTCTTGATGTAACTTAAGTAGGTCTCTGCTTCTTTCTAAAATACTAACCTAATTGAGATAAATGTCTCAGCACACTGAGGACCACCAAGATGAATAGTAATTGTCCCCAAAGAGTTGACAGCATAGTGAAGAAGGGAAGATAATAATACAAAGAATTGTTATGTAAAGCCAAATGGAATAATGCTGAGGGTGTAAAATGCTTTAGTCACCATTGGTGTTACATGTTCTTTTGTAAGCAAAGAAAAAAATTAAATATACAATTTGTCCCTTGGAATCTGCACCAAGTAATAGAAACTACAACTAATAATTTCTGTTAGGAAATATATGGCATTATATAAGGTGGTCTCTCCTAAATTTCAATTAGGTTTTTACCATATGTACTTACCACCTGGGCTGTTATTTACTTAACATTTTCATTTGGTTAAACTCACTTTTGTAACTTAATACATACTAAGCAATAAAGCCCTTGAAATAATGGTTTGCTGTACTCCATATATTTTTCTAATATCCATAAAGATAAATACTGACTGCAAAAATAAAGAGCAGTCCTGCTTATGGCTAAAATCATATCACAACCACTGGGGCTACTTGTACCAGGTTCTTGGGAACACTGACATAGAGAAAAGCATGCTAGACTCAGATTAACAAAATCTGACTTTGGACTTGGCTCTTTCAACAAAGAGCTACTATGCTATCCTGGACACGTCAATCTCTTTTTCCCTCAATGATAAAATGAACATATATTTCCCCTGCCCTCCTAATGTGGTTATAAGGGTCACATAAGTCAGAATACATCCAAAGTGTTGCAAAAGATAAAGTACTCAACAAATGGCAGTCCTTATCTTAATTACAGTTATTGTAATGGTTGTATATGTGGGTTCCTGATATAAGTGCCACTTGGGCAATGCTGGCATTTAAAACCAAAAAAAATATTTTCCTCTAATCTGTGTTCCAGAATGATCCAGCTCTTTCTACTAAACTTACCTTCACTTATTATTAGAACCACACAATTTGGATTGTGCTCAAAATAATTACTAATTATTTCTAGCAAGCAAGCCTTTGTCTTACCAAGTGTTTAAGGGAGTCCCCAGAAAAAGCACCTTCTTTTGTCCAAAATGAGTTTTGTATAAGTAGACTATACATTATAGTAAATAGCATGGCATGAGCAAAGGTTTAGTTCCACTTACTGGCTTCAGTCTTTGTATAAGATAATTAAGCTTTCTGAATCTATTTCTTAACTTGGAAAAATGGAATTAATAATCCCTATCTTATAAGGTTTTGGGGAAATTTAATGAAATAATGACATTCAATTGGTTAACATTAGTGCCTGACCCATAGCAAGCTCTAAGTAAGTACGGTCCAGTATTACTGCATTGAATGAGGAATGAGAAGCACTATCCACGTTGGTGAAACCTGTATTAGGAGTCTACAGTTCTGAGTATCATAGGACCCACCTCCTAGGGTTATCCTGAGAATTAAGTGAAAATTCTCACATGTGAACAATGTCTGACACATGGTAAGTGCTTTTTAATAAATGTAAGCCTTTGTTATCATCATTAGTCTTTGTTACCTCAGTGTTTATCATAGTAAGTCTTACTCTAGATAACCTGGGGTATAATGACTTTAAGGACTCTTAGTTGTGGAAAATTGTATGTTGAATCCAAATTGATCGTCTATATTGTTACCTAGGATCTGTTGTTCAAAATACTGAAGAATTTAGCGTAATATGAGAAAATAATAGATGTTCAAAAGATACTACTAGATAAATAGGAGAAATTAGGTTTGATTTGAATACCTAAAGTTCTTTATTGATAAAGATCTAGACTTGGGCTATTATATACTAGTTACATGTGACTACTGAACATGTGAAGTGTGCCTAGTCTGAATGGAGTTCTGCTGTAAGTGTAACACATGAGATTTCAAAGACTTCGTATGAAAAAAATTTAATAATGTTTTATATTGATTAGACATTGACATGGTAATATTTTAATTATATTGGTTTAAATAGGTTATTTAAATTAATTTTACCTGTTTCCTTTTATGTTTCAAGTGTAGCCACTAGAAAATTTAAAATTACACATCCATCTCCCATTGTGGTTTGCATTATATTTTTATTGAACAGTGTAAATCCAATCCATTTTATAGTTCAAATGTTGACAAAATATTGTGGCTCATCTTATAATTGTACAATATAAGAATGGCTTTTTTCGAGAGAGACAAACCATAAGAGACTCTTAATCATAGGAAACAAACTGAGGGTTGCTAGAGGGGAGAGGGGTGGGGGGATGGGGTAACTGGGTGATGGACATTAAGGAGGGCATGTGATGTAATGAACACTGTGTGTTACATAGACTGATGAATCACTGACCTCTACCTCTGAAACCAATAATACATTATATGTTAATTGAATTTAAATTAAAAAAAAAAAGAATGGCCTTTTTGCACCTTAAATATAGCAAAGTTTTTTTTTTTTTTTGAAAATTTAATGTCAATCGGTTTTGGGCTACTTGTCTGTTGAAGCCATTTTCTAAACTTATTTTATAGCAAGCCATAATTTTAAGGGGGTAGAGTTTTGGTCATCTAGTTCCAGTTTTGGGGATTTTCTTTTAAGATTTGTATTTTAAGTAATCTCTACACCCAATGTGGGATTCAAACTTACAACCCTGGGATCAAGAGTCCCATGCTCTACCAACTGAGCCAGCTAGCACCCCTGGTTCTAGTTTTGTTACTTGTTTATACCTTGTTATAGTTTAAATATGTTATTTTGTAACATAAATAAAATTTAAGATAGTTGTTTCCACCGGATTAAAGAGTATAGAAAAATGAGAATGTCCCCCAAAACTAACAAAATAATAACACACAAATGAATAATGTTATAATTACATAAATGATCTTAAAGGGGAATCAGTGACTGAAATTAGATGATAAGTCTGAAAACACTATCAATGATACTTTGATTATTTTATATGAATAGAATATTGCTTTCAGTCATTCCCAGCAATAATGTGGATTGCAGGTTACCATGTTCTAGACAACATTCCATATTAATTTGTGAATCCAGTGGATTTTTATTAAAAATAATTGTACATAAAATGCACATTCCCAAACCTCCATCAAGTAGACAGTATGTATAACAGGATGACCTTTTAGTGAGTTAATTTAGTTCACTTTTGAAATGAAAAATTTTACAAAATAATGTGTTGGTAACTTTAAAAATCTCATATGAATGCATGTGTTTTGGCCATGCATATACATGCTTTTGAGGAAATTATAAAATGAAGAGTCCTTGTCAGCTAAGAGTAGAGAGAAACTAGTTACTTTAATAAAGATCTTGCAAACAGCATTTCAGAAACTTTCTAAGCACCCAAAATAGCTTTCTGTAAAGAGATACTAAGCACCAACTTGCTTTAGTTTAGGATTTGCAATTCACAAAATAAAGCAAATGAGACATCACCTGTACTATCCTTCTTTGTTCTTACAAAATTTTAACAATTTGATTTCCTCCAAATTTACAAATAAATTGCTTTTCCAAAATTCATTTATAACTCGTCATTTTCCTCTTGCAGTGTAAAGAGTGTTAGGTTCCAAAGACTAGCCTACTAAAGCTCCTGTAGTACTAAAATGGTATGCATTTACAACGAACAACATAGATGCCAGATAATTAATTAAGAGGTTGCTACAAAACTGAATATGATCTTTAAAATATGTCTGGAAATCCATGCTTGAAGAAAAGCAGTTTTTAATTAGCAATTGAAAAGATGGTAAGAGGGACTTCTTTGGACATTTTTGAAAGCTGCTTTGGGGACTTTGAAGGGCCTTAGAGGTTAATGGCAAAGGTTCTTTATGACATCTAATAGTATTTCTAAATGTTAGACTGTCTTATCACTGACAGGGGTATGTCTCCCCCTACTACATTACTCTTACACTCACTAGTTGTGATGAGTTTCCTTTGCTCATGTGGACAGAGGGTATGGGGGAAGGGATGGAAAGAGAGCAAGACAGTATAGAGAGATTTCTGAGATGGTTAAGAAGGAGGTGAAAGAGAGAAAAAGGAAGTTATTAAAATGATTGCATGTGAGTAAAAGACAGTAACTGAACTGGGAAGGAAGGAGGAAGAAAGAACATGTGGGATATACTCTAAGTGAATGATGATAACAATTCCCCATTTACTGAGCTTCCACTCTGTTCAAGGACTGTGTCAAGTGCTTTACACACCTGTAATTTTCACAATTAAAGGCAGTATTAGTCCCACTTTTAAGTGAGAAAACCAAAGCTCAGAAGTTTAGATGTTAGACTGAACCACGTGAAATTGCCATTTACCAATCAAACCCATATGAATGTTGGCAATTCCATGTGGTTCAGGACACAGAACTAGTAAATTTTGAAATGAGGATTCCAATACAACTATACCTGGCTCCAAAACACTAACTCTTTTTCCTATTTTCCACACTTCTACATAACATTGGAGGGAAGAGAAAATGAGTTATGGGAGAAGCTTGCATCAGACAGGACCCTATTCTTTCCGTAACAGTGGCCCCATCGGGGAAGGAATGACTGATAGCTTTTTAGAGCAAGGTTGAGGGTTGGATAAAGAGCAGGACCAATCATTTGAATGCAGAGGTTATTTGAATGTCTGCTATTTGTATCTTTTGAAAGTTGTCTACATTAAAAACTTTATATGCATTAAAAGAGTTAATCCATATAGTGAAGGCCATTTCTACAATAGCATGCTTACATTGTAAAGTGGTAAATGATAAACATTTTAATCTCTCCTCACCCTTCGAAAGATTTATCAGTTATCAATAGTGTCTTTAAGCAAATTACTCAGTTCCAACTGGCTCTAAGTTTCAGTGAACAGCATTCCAACAGCAAGATGAGTTCAATCGATGACATTAATGTCTTGTGAAGGGCCTTCTTTGTAGACCTTTTTATTGATTTTTTTAAAAGATTTTATTTATTTATTTCACAGAGAGAGACACAGTGAGAGAGGGAACATGAGCAGGGGGAGTGGGAGAGGGAGAAGCAGGCTTCCCGCCGAGCAGGGAGCCCGATGTGGGGCTCGATCCCAGGACCCTGGGATCATGACCTGAGCCGAAGGCAGTCGCTTAACGACTGAGCCAGCCGGGTGCCCCTTTATTAATTTTTATATTTAAATGTCTCCAAAGATTTCATTCCTGAGCTGAAACCTCTACCCATTACTTGTCATTCTTCCTGGACATTATCACAGTGCAGAGATTATTCTTGCACGCATTACCAACTTCAAAGTTTTGGACCCTGCTTTTTTCCTCCCTCCTTTTTCCTCTTCCTGACTTCAGCCTCATAGAGCAAATCTGTGAGAAGAATTGCTGATTGGACATGAGCCCAAATACCCTGAGTAGACAGTGGGAAAGACCTGAGGTGGCTGATGGAGGACACATGCTACTTCCTGTGTTACAATTCCTACTTCTCAGCAGTGTTCCCCAAAAGGAAACATTTATGATTTTGCATGCAGCATGTCCTGAATGTCCTTTGAGGAACACTGCTTTTTCCCCACTAACTAGATAAGTTTGGGCAGTGATCCCCAAAATGGCTCTTGAGAAACATTAGTCTTATTAAATGCTCTTCAAAGAAAGGAGTCACACAATTTCAGAAAGATACCTGCACTTCCATGTTCATTGCAGCACCATTCATAATGGCTAAGACATGGAAACATCAGTAGATAAATGGATAAAGAAAATGTAGTGTGTGTGGGTCACATTTATATATGTGTGTGCATGTATATGTATATATTACATTTATATATATTATATTTACATATATAAATATACACACAATGGAACATTAGTCACCCATAAAAAATAAATCTTGCTACTTGCAACAGTATGGATGGACCTGTAGGACATTCTGCTAAGTGAAATAAGTCAGACAGAGGAAGACAAATACTGTATGATCTCACTTATATGTGGAATCTGAAAAAGCCAATTTCACAGAAACAGAGTAGAATGGTGGTTGCCAGGGGTTGGAAGTAGGGTAAATGAGGAGATGTTGGTAAAGGATACAACCTTCCAGTTACAGGATGAATAAATTCTGAGGATCTAATGGACAGCATGGTAACTATAGTCAACAGTACTGTATTGTATACTTTAAAGTTGCTAAGATCTTTAATATTCTCAACACACACACACCCACAAAGGTCATTAGTGAGGTGATGGAAGTGTTAACTAACCTTATTGTGAAAATTATTTTGCAATATATACATGTATCAAGTTGTCTTGTTGCATACCTTAAACTTAAACAGTGTTATATGTCAATTATATCTCAGTAAAGCTGGATGAATAAATAAATAATAATGAGAGACTGGGAAAAAATAAGGAATTCAAATACTGTTGAGAAACACAATTTACCGGCATCCTTCACAATGTACTTCGGCATGACAAGGCTCTGGTAAGTCCTGCAGTAGAGAAATCTGTTTAGTATATTCTTCCCTCAACTTCCTAGTGTTAATATCTCATAATACTTATATATAACTGTAAGACCAGGAAAAACTAGGAACTGTCACAGATTTAAGGGGACAAAAGAGGCATAATAACTAAATGCAGTGTGGGATCCTGGATCAGATTCTGGAACAGAAAAAGGACATTAAAAGGAAAATTGTTGAAATTTGCATAAGGTCTGTAGTTGAGTTAAAAGTATTATGAGATATTAACACTAGGAATCTGGGGGAAGGTTATACATTAACTATATAATTTTCTGCAAATTTTCTGTCAATCTGAAATTAGTTCAAAATAAAAAGTTAAAAAATAAAGGTAGCAGTAAAACAAAGAAAAAGAAATGATGAGACTGAGAAATTCCAGCACTAACCTATAAAAATACAGTATGGGGGTGCCTGGGTGGCTCAGTTAGTAGAGCATGTGACTCTTGAACTCAGGGTTGTGAGTTCAAGCCCCACACTGGGCACGGAGTCTACTGGAAATTTTTTTTTTAATACAGTGTGAGCCATGAATATGACTCACAAATGTCATTTTAAATTTGCTAGTAGCCAAATTAAAGGAAGTAAAAGGAAATGGGTAAAATTGATTTTAATAATATCAAAAACATTATCATGTCAACATGCACTCAACATAGAAAATTGCTAATGAGATCTTTTACATTCTTTTTTGTCTCAAGTCTTCAAAATCCAGTATGAATTCAGACTAGTCCCTTCTCTAATTGTCAATAGCCAGATGTGGCTGGTGACTACCACATTCTCTGTGCATCTTTTATTTCTTCTTCTTTCTACAAGGGTTTTGTTCTTTCCCACTATAAAGTCCTCCTTCCTTCCTTCTCTCACTTATGAGCATTAATATGTTCCGGTCATTGTTCTATGCACAAAACTGACAAAAATTCTTAGCTTCTTGGAGCTCCCATTCTCAAGAGGAAGTGACTGACATAAAGAGTAGCTATAGTAAGTAAGTCAATTATATAGTAATAGGTAAGTGCTATGGGGTTGGGGGGACAGAGCTGGGTAAAGTGACTCAGATGTGCTGGAGGTAGGAGAGTTAACTGAGGCAGGATCTATATCTGAACCCAGCTCACCTTTGGCTGCATTCTGATTCTTTCCATTCTTTAGTTACAGCAGACTCTCTTGAATAGAGGGAACAATGAGCGAGTAAAAATGATGCCCTGCTTTTACTTATTTGGTACTTAATAAAGAGTCAAGTCCAGCTCAGCCATAGACGAGACACTCGACTATTGTTTTTCAACATCTGGTTCAGCAGAAAACAGAGGGTCTTAAAACTGTGCCTCCCACTGCAATTTCTTGATGTGAGTCTAGAAAGGTTTGATCAATAGAGTTTGATTCTTTCCTTGAAATTTGAATAATTGCCTACAGCGTGGTGAATTTAACATCTTAAAAATTATTACTTCTCTATAGAAGAACTCTATAGAAGAGTTGAGTTTTGTTGACTTTCTTTGTAATAGAGTTTGAGGTTCCTTGTTTGTTTTTTAAACCTCTGGGCAATAATGTCTACTCATTGAAATGCCTCCCATTCTCAGTTCCTTATGCTCTGAGATATTAGAGTAGAGTGGCAGTCAGAAATATGTGTAAGTAATCCCACATCTCTGCTTTTCAGAATCTGAGATAATCTTTAACAAGTTAAAGGGCAGGAGGCATGATAGAGAGAGAGAGAGAGAATATGTGTGTATTTGTCCTGCATCTGATTATGCAAGGTGCCTGTTGGAATGCATGGTATTGGGCCTAGCCCCAGATCTCCAAATTCCAAATCTTGGGGAGGGGGGGAGGGAGGGAGAAATCTGAGAATCTGGGTGGTTAGCAAGGTTCCTGAGTGATTCTTATGTCCTTTGGGTATTGAGAATCATGGACCCAGGCACCAGAAAGGCCCACATTTGAATCCTGATGCCTCTGCTAGGGCGCTCAGATGGTCTCTTTTAGGGAAGTGACACCAAACTGCCCTGTGCATGTTGGCGGGTTCTCTATCTATGAGGACTTGTCACAAAGAGAAAACAGGGGAATTAAGATCCAGCATATTCCATCCCACTGCGCCAAGTCCAGTAGGAGAATTCTTCGGAGTTCTTAATTGTGACGTGTTAACAAACCTTTGTTCCCATTTTTTAATGCAGTTGGAGTCACCGCTGCTTTTGTCTCTTTGTTTTGCTAGGGGAAATGCAGGCATTTGTTTCTGCTCTTTTTTCTTTTAACTTGGATTCCCATAATGCATATTTATAGTCTGAAGATGCAAGAAAGAAAACTAGGACAAACTTGTGCTTTCAAGGCCTGCCGTGCAGACCCAGACAGGGACGTGTCCGGTCTCTGGAGATGAGCCAGCAAGTTCTTTATCTCTCTGAGCATAGGCCTTTGATCATCTGCAGTCCCATCTAAATGGCTTTCTTAAAGGATAAAGTATATTATCAGGACCTAAGAAGCAACTTGTAATTACGAGCTCTCCAATGGACTCATGTACTATTTAAAAGCACCAAATGAAAGAGAAACATAGGAGGTTTCTGCCCCTTAAGCTGGACCTTGGAGCCCTGGATGAACTTACTTTTAATGTAACAGTCTCTTATTTTTTTCTTCACTTTTAAAATTACACAAGTAATATATACCTTTGTACAATATTCATACAATACAATTAAGTCAAAAATGAAAGCTACCTCATATCAGCCACTCCAGTTCTATTATCTGCAATTCTAGATGTTTCTAGACATATGTAAATACATATGAAACATACACACACCCACAAGTAATTAGGACTCTTTAAATTGTAATTGAGAGAAATGCAATTCAAAAATGTTTTAAACAGATGGGAGGAATCTCTTCACTTACATAATCTTACTGAAGTGAGGTGTATTGGTTTCAGGAATGGCCAGATCAAGGAACTCCAACAGGGTGATCTTAATTTCTCTCATTTATCTCTTGGCAGTGCTTCATTTTTCCCTCCTCAGTGGGCTTTCTCCATGTGTTAAAGAGGATAGCTATCTGCCGACCTGGATTTACTCCAGATTTGGGACAAAATAATGCCCACCCACCAATGTCATTGTCATCCCCTGAACCTACAAATATACTGCCTGACATGGTAAAGGAAAATTAAGATTGCAGATAGAATTAAAATTGTTCATCAACTGACTTTAAACCATGGATGTTATCCTGGATTTTCTGGGTAGGCCCGAAGGAATCACAAGGGTCCTTAAAAGGTGAAAGATGTAGGTAGCAGAATTAGAGTCAGAGAAGGAGATGTAATGATGGTAGCAAGATTAGAGAGATGTAATGTGAGAAAGATTTGAACTTCTGTTGCTGGATTTGAAGATGGAGGAATGGGACCATGAGCCAAGGAAATGGATGGCCTGTAGAAAGAGCTAGCTGGATGAGGCAAGGACATGGATTCTCCTAAAGAGGCTCCAGAAGGGAACACAACCTCCCTGACACCTTGAGACTTGTGTCATACTTCTCACCTACGGAATGATGAGATAATAACTTTGTGTTCTATTAGGCCACTAAGTTTGTGGTAGTTTGTTCTAGCAGTCATAGAAAACTCAATCAGAGCCTAACAGGCAAGAGACTTTTTCGCCTCAAAATCCAAATTTTAAAGATCTTTGGAAGACTTCTGACTAGCCATCTTGGTTTTCACCCCAATCTCCATCCCATCACTGTGGTTAGCAGATATTATGATTGTCTGGTATCTGTGTCTGATGGCACAGAAAGGGGATTGGGAGACTGATTGGCAGTCCCCTTTCTTGGAATCACATAACTGACATCAGAACAGAGAAATTCCTCGAGAAGGAGGATTGTGTGGATTTGTTGTTTATAGTTTTTTTTTTTTTTTAATGGGCTAATGACATGTATTTTGTTCTATAATCTGCTTAATTATCTTTGCAAAATATTTTGGAGCTATTTCCATTTCAATTCATGTAGGCCCTACTTTGTTCTTTTTAGTAGCTGCATGTTATTCCTTTGGGTAGATGAACCAAATTTATTTAGCCAAGCCTCCTGTTAATGGACACTTAGGATGTTTCCAATCTTTGCTTACAAAGAAGACTGAACACTGTATCCTTCCATATTCTCTCTGCGTGTTACAGGACTTTTGTTTTTGTTTTTGTTTTTGCTCGACATTGGTAATGTGGTGGAAAGAGAACAAGAACAAATGCAGTAGGTTGAATAGTACCCTCCCCCTCCCCACAATATGTTTACATCCCAGCCCCCTGTACCTGTGAACGTGCCGTTATTTGGAAATATGGGCTTTGGTGATGAAATGAAAGGTCTCGAGACGAGATCATTCTGGTTTTAGGGTGGGCCCTAAATCCAATGATGAGTGTCCTTATAAGATGCAGGAAGGAAGAACACACAGAGACATGGGGAAAGGCCATGTGAAGATAGAGGCAGAGATTGGCATGATGCCACTACAAGTCAAGGAATGCTAAGAATTTCTGGTAGCCACCAGAAGCTAGGGCAGAGGGTTGGAATAAATCCTCCCTCAGAGCCTCTAGAAGGAACCAATCCTGCTTATACCTTGATTTCTGATTTTTGGCCTCCAGAATTGTGACAGAATAAATTTCAAGTTGCTCTAAGCCACCCAGTTTATAGTAACTTGTTATGGCAGCCCTAGGAAACTAATACACAGGTTTTGAAGGCAACTGATTCTCCTGTATGCCTTCCTTTGGCTTGTGACCAACTCCCAATCACCTGGGAAGACAGAAACACGGCAAGTCAGATCATATGAAGCTGTATAGCATACAGAAGTTGTTTTAATTTCTATTTCTTGTGAATGTGCTTTGTGAATTTCATTTTCTAGTGTCATTTTGTCTAAACAAATGACAAAATTAGTTTACACTTCAGAGTCAGATCCCAATAGATATATGGAAGGGAGGCAGATCCAGTGGGATACAAGAGGCAAAGCAAAGTGAAGACTTAGGCAGAATATTTCTCCCCTTTGATCCACAGCATCAAAGACCTTTAATGGTTGTGCATAAGAAGAAAAAGTAAATAAAGCAAGGAGGGGAGGAAGGAAGAAGGGGGGGCAGGGAGAGAGTGAGGAAAGAAGGACAGATGAAATAGACTATGATTACTACAAATGAGGAACCTTTGAATGCCCCATAGGGCATCTTGCAAAAATGAATCCCTTTATATTTAATTCATAAACACGGGTGAAAATGCTCCTAAAGTTCTTGATGTCCACTACAGTGATGCAAGCTGGCCAGCCCACCACTACTGTTTCAAGTCAGATATCAGAAATGCAGTGAGCAATATTCCAAGCAGTGAGCTAGGAATCTCATACTTTTTGATCAGTATAGCACCAAAAAAGACCCCCCCAAAGCAAAAAAGGCAATAAGGCTATGTGTCTGCAGGTATGATCAAAGTACACAGGTCTGTGTTTACTGCCTTGCATTTTTTTCTCATCTGCCTTCTGACATATGTGAATTCGGGGCCAGGAAGCTTACACTCAGTAATTGGCAGCTGTATTTTAACTGCAGGTCTGCATGTTTCGGTAGGGAGGAAAAAAAAAATGTTGAGATGCCTGTCTACAGGATGGGCAGGTATCACTGCCCACTTTTAAACCTGTTGAAGGAGACAGAGTAAGTCATAGAAAGTCACGGAAAATGGAGCAACTCTAAAAAATTTCTACATCCTATGCCTACTGAAGTGTACCTAATTTGACTTTCGACTTCCCAGTGCATAAATGGCCTTGGCTCCTACCACTCCCACTTCTGGATCCCTCACCTCATTGAGGCTTATTGCAAATACCACCCCCCTTCTAACCTGGAAAGAACTTCAAGGGAACAGCTCACACATCTTCCTAAGTTGGAATAATTAATATATATTGTAGGAGGAGGCCATTTGGAGCCAGTAATCAAGTGAAGAAGTAAACCAGTGTTCACAAGAACTGGATCAATCAGGTTCCAAATAAGCTTTTTTTTTTTTTTCCCCCTAAGCATTTTCCCTCAGTTCCTGATGAATAACCTTCTGCTCTTAGGATGCCTGAGACTTGCCCTTTTGATAGCCTCAGATGTGCTTGTTTTCTCAGTGCATTTAAATTTGATCACAGGCGGGGGCTGGCTGTCTTCTATGGCTTCCCCCAAGAATGTGAATCTGTGATGTATGTTTAATGTTTTCCCTCTGTCACAGAGATAAATGTCATCGGTAATTCTGATTGGCAGGCCCGATGTTTAAGGCTTGTGGAATTATGTGAGTCCCAGGGCCACAGGAATTGTTCTTCATTCAGATACCTACAAAGCATAATTAAGTGGATTAATGATGTGGGATTCTAGAAGCAATATAGTTTTGTAAAAATTTGGAGCAGCTTTCCCTTCCTCCATTTCTACTAATTTTATCATTCTTTTTTCCCCCTTCGCTTTTTTGATTTGTGATTTTTGCTGTCAGCCCTCAAAACCTCTATAAGCTTATTATGATATTTCCTTGCACTGAATGTCTCATTTGGCCCCTCTCGTTGCTACCCCTTGGTTGATTTCCTCTCCTCAGTATCCAGAGGCCCCCTTGTGCTTCTCAGATTAAATCTTCCACTCTTGTCATTGTCTTCCTCACTTTGCTTAATTAGATAATTTCAGAGACAGCTTTGAAGGCCCTAGGTGTTACTCCAGTGCTAAATGGGATAGTTATAATTATTATCTGGAAGACTGGCATCAACATCATCAGCTTCTCTCTTCTTTTCCCTGTCCTAGTCATCTGGGTATGAATAATGAAAACAGTCTTTTCTTAAATGGAAAAATTATAATACAGTTAAGTTCTTTTCCCTAAGTTGCCTGTTAATGGAAATTGAGGCATATCTGTGTCCTTTTGGCCTGCATAAAGGAATAGGGATGGTTAAGACATGGTAATACGTATTGTGAATGATCAACGTCTTTGATTTTTTTTTAATGATTTCTGTTTTTATTACCAAACCAACAGAAACTTGTTGTAGAGAATTTGGATAATTCAGAAAAGCACACAGATAAAAAGACATATCATGTGTGTTTTCACCTTACAAATTTTGTATGTACGTATGTGTGTATGGGTTTATTATATTGATATTAACTTATTTTTACACACAAAAAGGGTCAACCTGAACATTTTTTCTAACTTACATATTAAGCTTAATGCATTGTAGACATTTAAATTAATTTTTTTTACATGAACATGACCATAGAGCCCCCCTTTATACAGATTTAACTAGTCCCCTATAAACAAGTATTTGGGTTCCAATCAGTAATTAGTCCAACAATTAATTGTACTAGTATAAACAATGCTGCAATCAACATCCTTTATGCAAAGCCATGATAGTTTTTTTTAAATAATTATTTCTTCAACAAAAATTTCTGAAGTTAGATTTGCTGTTTAAAGACATGAAATTTTAGTGAGCATTAGGTATACAGGAAAACACCCACCCAAAATTGAACTAACTCATGCTGTTGTCTTGGTTTGGGTTAGAAGAGAACACTCCATGTCAAAGAAGCTCTTTCCTGGTCTTTGCTTTCCTTGGACAACAAACACAGGACTAGTTTTTTTTCTGGTTACATATATTTTGGAAACGTCAGAGATCATGACCTTTCCTCCCTTCTAAAACTCCCTTCTAGCACTCAGTTTTGCGGTTTAATATGTCAGAGCAGAGTTCCAAAAACCATGATTAGTCTGCATCTAACTTAGTTCTATTTATCTTCTCTCAATTTTTTTCTTTCTTTTTTTAATATCAGTTTGGTATACATTTGCCTTTCCAAGTGTTGTTAGAAAGCAACTTTTCTCTTGTTTTACATGTGATTCATGTTTTCATTAGAATCCTTAATGTATTCAAATATTCTTCTCTTTTTACCTAACAATATAATATATATTGTCTATGGGATATCATTTAAACTCCCTTGCAAAATCTGTTTATAAAAGCAAGACCTATTTGTTCAGGGAAGTTAACATTCTGACTCAAAGGGAAAATACCTGAGGGTCTCAGAGTGATCTACCTATGTGTGTCTAGGCTGAATTCTGAAGTAGAATTCTGACATCTCTAGACCCAGATGTTCTATAAACCAAACAGTGGACTGGATGAGCTCATATCCATAAACAGAGAACTCTAACAAATATGAGGTCACTATGGCATAGGGGGTAAAAGCAAAAATGGACAGCTTTAGAACCAGTCTTACCTCAAAGTCCCATTTTCCTTTTCATTATAATGGAGAGACACTAATATTTATTTAGAGAATCACTATGATGGTTAAATGAGCTGATATGCTTTCAAGTGCTTTATAGGGTGCTTGGCAGTTAAATTATATCTCAGTGTATGATCATGGAGGAAAAGATATTTTAAGAAGCAGATAAAGTCTATATTAAGTGAATTTGTACTGGAAATGCATGAAAGGAGTATAAGAACAGATTCTCCTAATATAGACATCGAGGATATAATATCCCCTTTTTTTCTTTACTATAAAAAGTGCTATGAAGAATCTAGAACCTTCCTAAACTCAATTTTAACCAATTAGCAGCAGAACTTCTTTACTTCTTATAGAACCATGCCCCCCCATCTGAGAATCTAATAAAGCTTTGAATTCTCAATAGAAATATGCACATTCGTGTCACATTTTGCCACCCGCCTATACCAGGTGAAAACTGCCCCCAAACATAAAGATTGTAAGCCATACTTTGATTTATCTGAACAAAGAAAGGAGCGGTTATGGCCATCTTGGGGCTGCAGATGGATATACCTGACTTCTGAGCTAGAGATTCTAATCATTACCATATATGCTGGATACATACGGTATCTATGCCCTTGAGCACTCATAACATAGAAAGGAAGACAAAATCAAGAAATAAATAAGTACGGTGCAGTGTGGCAAATGTGACAATAAGTGCATGTACTGAAAGGAATGATTTCATGGGGGTGGGGTACAAACCTCACAAAAACAACTCCTACTTCCTCTGATTCACAAGTACAGCAGTGGTCCCAGGGTCTTTCAGAATCTTGGGAGATTCAATGGACCACGTGGCATTCATTGTGTCAAAATTGAAGTCCCAGATTAGAGGGAACTCACAGAATCATATTCTGTCCCTCTAAGTCCATCCCCCTTCTCTATAGGAGTTCCATGGAGCAAGGGAGTGTGGGTGAATGGAAGCTTAGCAGAAGACATGCCTTCACCCTTTGCTTGGCACGTGTGAGCTCATCTGTAATATACTAAAATGTCTGTGATTCCCCCACCAAACCTTGAAATCTCTGAATTCTTGATTCCCAAATATCCAGAGGAGGGAATGGACACACTTCACCTTGCACATACAGCCTTGTTTATGGAGGGCTCTAATAGTGTTCCAGCCCTGCTTATTCAACGAAGGGTTCTAACTTGTATGTCATCCTTGCTCAGGGGCCATGCTAATCCTCTCTGTATCCTTCCAATTTTAGTATATGTGCCGCTGAAGTGAGCACAAAGGGCTCTAGCTTGGACAAGCAAGAAAGAAAGGGTACTAAGAAAATGGTCTGATCATTCAGTTACACTCAAGTTATATGGGAGCAAAATTAGGGTGATTTCTCCTACTTCCAACAGCATTGCTAACTCCATTTGCGTAAGACCATTGCTGACTAGTAGTTTCCCTTACACACACCTAAATTCCAATCATTGCCTTAGCACCTGCCAGCCTTGGGCACATTACATAATAAGTTAACATGTACTGAATGCTGACTGTATCTGTGGTAGTGTCCTTAGTGTTTTACATATGTGGACTTGGCCCACCCTCCCAATGTTGTGAAGAAGAAATAATAATAATAATAATAATATCATTAGATGTTGCTCAGGATCACACAGCAAGTGGGTGGAGCTGGAAACAGAGTCCAGGTTATTAGCTCCAAAACTCATTCCCTCATGCACAAGGCCATGGTACCTCCAGAAGAGCAGGTCAGTTTCAACGTTTGTAAAAATGGGATGATGCTGACCATTCTTCAGGGCAATGGTAGGATTAAATAGATCGGTTTTGGCAATCAAACAGTATCAAATAATAGGGTCCCTGCCCATGAAGGGAATCTTTTTGGAAGAATCCACAGGTGTGGAAGTCAGGCTGGCCACCGATAGTGCACTGTCTCACACCCCTGATCATGGCAAGTGAATCCACAGTGCTTTTTATTTATTCTCTTTTTCTCATCTTTCTGCCTTCTGTTCTCTTCTATACTACTTGCAAGTATCTGTTTAAGTTAGTTAAGATGATGGCATTTCATTTTCTTGTGGTCTTCATTTCTGGCTATGTGGATCATTTTTAGTCAACAAATGAGTTGGCTTTCCCAAAACCGCCTGGGTTGACATTTTTCGTTTGAATTGCAATATGTTCTTCCAAAGGTGAATGATCAGAAACTATTGTCTACAAGTCAACAATACACTCAGAGGCAGAGAGCCAATACAGTTTTCTTTGTTGCTTTAATTACTGTGTGTGCTTAGGTTTTTCGGATTGTTATTATTCTTGTAGAAAGGAATTGAATGCACATAAGTAACTCTTCCATAAACATTGTTTGAGCCCTGCATAAGGCAAGGCTAGCCCTGAGCTAAAAGCAAGGGACTAACGGATAAATCAAAACTGGGCTTAGATCCTAGCATGGGGCAGGTAGTAGGGGAAAGACAACAGGCTGAGAAAGATACATAAGACAAAGAGCTACCATCCATTAGAAAGGTGAAGGTAATGGGCTGTGGTGGCTTAAAGAGGAGAGAGATTGCTTCCATCAGGAATGATCATGGAGGGCTTTCTAAAGTTGGTGGCAATTGAATGGGACCTTGAAGGACATAGAGAATGTGGACTATGGTTGGTAAACCAGAAAGGGTGAAGGACATCCCAGTTTTGCAGAACATATCTGGAGAGTAGCATATGATTATAGAGACTTTAAGAAGAAGGTTAATTTTTTTAAAGAAAAAAATGACCTCATTTGCTGAGGAAATAAATAGGGAATTAATCAGATTAACAGCTCTGAACTCATTTCTCACCATTCTTCTCTGGCTCACAATTCCTCCAACACACTACTGCCTCAGGGCCTTTGCACTTGCCATTCCCTCTGATCTGAACATTTTTCCTAGATTTTTGCTCAGCCAGTTCTGTTTTGTCTTTCACATCTCAGTTCAAACAACCCCTCTTAGCAAGAGCCTGACCTCTGTGATGTGGTTGCCCTCCCTCACCCCTGTTCATGCCACCCCCTCATCTACCCACACACATACACCTCCTCAGCAGTCACTTACTATGACAGCATCCTTGTTTGTTAAATAGCAGTTTCCATACTGTCTTGTTTAATACTCCATGCCTGGCACAGAGAATCTCGACTCCAGTATATTCCTAACCCATGTAGCTACATCACATCAAAATACTAGTTTTCAGGCAATCCTAGAGAGCTGAAACTCTTGATTTTTCCTTCCATAAAAATGGATGTGAAAATGCTTACTTCCCTTTAAGCAGTGGTTCTCAGCCTGGTGCACGTTAGAATCACTTTGGAGCTTTTGAAACCCCAGATAATTGAGCCTTAATCCAGAATAATTAAGCCCGAATCTCTGCAGGTGAGGCCCAGGCCATGTCAATATATTGCTCCCTAGCTGGTTCTTGTGGACAGTCCCAATTGAGAACCAATGCTTTGGAAGGAGAATGCAAGAGCAGGCACCTTCACTGCTGATAGTTCCCTTCCCTGCCTGCTCTGGCAGGGTGGGGGTAAGTAGCAGGATCAGGGGCACCAGATTAGCCAGGTCCCAAACAAAGATACACAATCTGGAAAGCAGAAGCAATATGCACTTACTTCATTCCTTCATTCCTTCATTCCACAGAGGGTTAAGGCATGTCTGCCTTGTGCCAGGCGCTCTCCCAAAAGGGTTCAGAGTTGAGTGAACTAGACAGAGTGGTCGGCATTCTACCCTTTAGGTCCCATAAAATGCTAACCTTCTCTTGGAGACAACACTGCTTGACTTCAGGGTTTGGTCGTGAACCAAGTAAGATGTTCTAATTAGAAGTCCAAAGGAATCTTTCCTCACATCTTCACTTAACCAATGATGTTACTTCCTAGAGTTCAGTAGCATGTTCTAGAAGTGCCATTCCTTTCAGAATATGATTCAGACTCATTGCCAGCATTTGTTTCTCCAGAGGCAATCAGGAAATCCTTCTCAAAAAAGGACAAGTTTGACAGGACCTTGAAAAAAATGGGTGATTTCAGTCGGCAGAAATGGGGGCCAAGGCATTCCAGACAGAGGGGACACTGGAGTAAAGCCAGGCAGAATAGTAGCCGCAAATAATTTGGGAAGATGAGATTACAGGGCACTATGAAAAAAAAATCTATGGGCTTTACTGGAAAACTTACGTAGCACTTCCTATTTGCCTGCTTTCATGTATTGTGTCCATGTCCTCACAGAGAGGAGCTTCAGGAAGGTATTTCTGTTTCCAAACAACCAATCTCAAATCCTTTTTCTTTCTATAACAAAAATATCTGGAAAACCCCATCCTGTCATTTCCATTGTAAGCACACAAACAGCAATCAACTGCTGCCCTAGATTTGCATTAAAAGGATGCCTGACCTTGATTAAAAACTCCAGTAGGCATCTGGGTGGCTCAGTCAGTTAAGCAACTGCCTTCAACTCAGGTCATGATCCCGGAATCCCAAGATCAAGCCCCACATTGGGCTCCCTGCTCAGCAGGGAGTCTGCTTCTCCCTCTGCCCCTCACCCTGCTCGTGTTCTCTCTCTCTCTCTCTCTCTCAAATAAATAAATAAGCAAACAAACAAACAAATAAATAAATAAAATCTTCAGAACAAAACAAAACTCAGAGAATGATGGCATTGCTTGCCAGAGTCCTGAGCAGCACTGTAGATAGAGACGTGCTCTCTATCAGCACCAAAAATCCAAATAAATCTACCCTCAGAACTATCAAAAGCCCAGCCAAAGCAAAAAGGCTCTTGATGCAGTCCTTCATCTCAAGAGCGAAAGTATCCTTGAAAAGAGATTTTCCCTGATAGCCAAGTGCATAAGCCTTTCTACTCCCTCTCCCCAGCAACCTCCTAATGGGTAATTAATGTCCTTTGCATGGCAATATCCTGCTACTTTGCAGTATTTTGCCCCCCATGTGTGAAGCTCACGACCTCAGTGTCCATTTTTAAAAGTAAATATGATTTAATGTGGCACTCTATCTTCCCAATGCACTTCAGAGTTAACATCCTACTTAATTTTGTCAAAGGTCTTTGTCTTGAGTTACAGCCTGGAAGAGAAGATTCTAGGGAGGGCTTTCTGATATTAAATAATGCATAGAGAAATGAACCACCCTTCCCAGTGGTTCAGAAGCTCTTGCTGTTCCCTAGCTCCCTTCCTACATGCTAATATCTGATTTTGATTTTGAGAAAACATCCACTTGGAAGCTAACAGCAGGAGAGAAATATCCTCTCCCTACCCTCCCTCTCTTTCTCTCTGAATTAAAAAAAAAAAATCCATGGAGTCTCCATCTTGATCTCCCTTTGTCATTAACATCCCATTTTAAACCAAAGTGTGTTTCACATAATGTTAATGGCTGTTACACAACCTCAATTTGGAGCCAAATAAACTTTTGGGAAAATGGAGTTAAACAGTTAAGTAGGTATATTTACTGAGGTCAGGTAATAAAGCCTTTAATGGTGACTCTGCACTATTAATATTCAAGAAGGCTGTGTAATTTGTAGCATTTCCCAAATTAAGTGTTTCCATGGAACCCTTTTTTGATGTAGTGTCTGGAGAGATATGAGTTCATCAACTAGTGTTGAAATAGCAAAAAGAGGCCTGTCTCTGTGACAGATGCTCAGATGTTCCCCAGAAATTGCAACTCCCAGGAGAGTTATGATTGTTGACTGAAAAACCACTAGGTAGGTCAAGTCACAGGAGTTGTGTTCAACTGGGAGGAGAGGTAGGAGATCTCCCCACAATTTCCAGTCCACCTTCTCTCTAATTTTCTCATGTATATAATGGGGAGTAATAATACCTGCCTCTCAGAATCGTTAATATAATTGTTCAGATGACTAATGCTCAGCAATATAGCAGAAGGAAGGGAAGCATGCATCCAATTAACAGTAGCTGGTATCCCAAGGTCCTCTAGGAGAGTGTTTCTC
This sequence comes from Eumetopias jubatus, assembly GCF_037043125.1. Lineage (NCBI taxonomy): Eukaryota > Metazoa > Chordata > Mammalia > Carnivora > Otariidae > Eumetopias > Eumetopias jubatus. Next base: position 187,078,560 of record NW_028274807.1, on the reverse strand, counting down.
AAATTTTACCGTGAGCATAATCTCACTGGAGTTTGTTACAATGAAGATTCTGATTCAAGAGGTCTGGGATGGGGCCTGAGATTCTTTGATCCAATGCTCCTAGTTTGAGGACCATAATTTGAGAAGCAAGCCTTTCAGAGATACAAAATGAACCAAAAAAGTCTCTACTTTTAAAGTAATAATATGAAGAGAAATTAGACATGCAGTGAGCTAGCTCAATGGCAAGCAGAGGCTGGTACAAAGAAACGACTTGGGAGGACAAGGTTATTCTCACTCACACTAAGTCACACTTGTTCTCAAGGGGAGTCAAAGCTGACTTTGAATGATGAGCAAGCCAGGATCCTGGGTCCTGGCTGTGCCAGAAAGAAAACACATTCATGGAGGTAGGAAAGCATATAGCTAACTTAGAACATGCACATAGTTCTAGGGAGCCCCGAGCCTAATGGTGAAGAGGAGACAGGTGTACAGGGGTCCATGAACCTGCGTGTCTGTGTCGCAGGTGTCAACAAAGCACAGGATATGAGAGTGATAAGCAAATGTATTAGTTTCCCAGAGCTGCTGTAACAAAATCCCACACACTGAGTGGATTCAAACAAAAGAAGTTTATTATCTTCTGTATAATCTGGAGTCTAGGTGTCTGAGATCCAGCAGGACCATGCTCCCTCTGAAAACTGAAGGGGAATCATTCCTTGCCTCTTCCTAGTTTCTGGTGGTTGCTGGCAGTCTTCGGCATTCCTTGGCTTTCAGCTGCCTCACTCCAGCCTCTACTGCCCTCACCCTGCGGTGTTCTCCCTGTGTGTCTCTGTTTTCATGTGGTCATCTTCTTATAAGGACACCAGGCCATGCTGGATTAGGGGCCCACCCTACTCCAGGATGACCTCATCTTAACTAGTTTCCAAATAAGGTCACATTCTGAGGTACTGGCAGTTAGGACTCCAACATATATATTTTTGGAGGACCCTATCCAACACATAATAGCAAATCCATATGCACTCTTTGGGCCCAAGCAATTTCCTGTGCCCTATCAGATAAACTTCAAAAGTAGCCTTTTCCCCAATAAGCATTGGGAACAAGTAAAGGGTCATAGGTCTGAAGACTCTCTGCCTTTTCCATGTTCACCATTTCCCATGTATGACAAAGGTCTTTAGGACATTCTGAGGGATCACAGAACTGAGCAGAAAATTCGGGACGCTGATGTTGGAAAAGTAGGGCAGCATTATAATTCCTAATGAAGCCTTCTTTCCTTTTTCTGCCTATTTCTAGAGGAGTGTTATGTCATTCCCAAGGAGCTTCTGGGAATGTGAGCCCCTCTAGGTTCCTCACTAGGATGTGCACACACATCAGGGTTCAATAAACCAAGGATTTCCAATGTCTTTCTCCCCAGGTCAATAAGAAGCAGTGACCTTCCATTCTTTCTCTTTTCTCTTGCCCAGTGGAAGACTAATGTAAACACTGTCCAGAATGTGAATTTTGTAGGCAGGCGGAGGGGTCATTGGGCAACTTATTTGATCAAATTGAACCACTCTCTTAAAAAAAAAAAAACACGAAACTTTTAAAAAATAAGTGGCTTTTCCTCTTTCAATTTTATTCTCTCTGGCTGGATAGATGAATTCATTGTCACCTAGGTACACAACACTTTGTGTTCCAAATAACGCTGCTCCCTCACATCTTAGAGGTTACCAGCATGAAAGGAACATTTCACGCAAAATCCCTACAAGTATGGCCACGAGCAGTAATAAGTTTTTCAAGCCTGTTCTGTCAGACTGATTGTCCGTCCTAGATTAATTCAGAACACCCTTTCTCTGCTAAAATGAAGAAGAAATTTGGCTTCACTATGTGGGCAGGAAAAAAGGAAGATGTGGACATAAAAGAATATGAAATGAGTATCTTTTTCAAGGCAGCTGAAAACAACTTGCAGGTTCTATCCTTGCTACTGTCTCCATTTAAAGAAAATAAGCCCAAGCAGCTCTAGGAGCTGGTAGTTAATTTTAAACCATATTTAAAGCTTGCTAAGAAACACGGTGGCCCCAATATAGGCCATGGTCAGTTGTCATTTAGTCCCACTGACTAAAAAGATGCAAACACCAGGCCCCAGACATGTTAGGCATAGACCAGCAAGATTTGACATCCATATTTACTCCGTCCTGTCCTAAGCAATTTAGTACATTGCCCAAGAAGACATAAACCTTGGAAATGGTAATATGCCATGCTAAGAGAAAATAAACTAACTTCTACAGGTCAGGCTTAATTTTGCAAACTCCATCTCATGGAGATAATTGGCCACTGGGCACTTACAGGAGGATTAGTTAGCTTGAAATTTCATCTCCTCCCCTGAAATCTTCCCCAATCCTTCCAGCCTGAATTAATCTTCCCTCCTTTGTGCTCCTCAAGCACTTGATCTGTACCTCAATTATAGCTCTTATCACACTCTCTATGGCATTACTGTTATTTCTGTGGGCTTTATCTCCCCTAGTAGACTCCAGGCTGTCTAGGGAACAAGACTCTGTCTTAGTCATTTTTGTATTTCTAGTATCTAGGACAGGGCATGGCAGGTCCTCAATAGATATTTATTGAATAACTGAAGGATGGAAGTGGAAGAAGGATTTTGTGATTTTCTCTATCATTATCAAATGTCACTTTCTCCTATCCTACAAGGTCTTAATAAATCCTTTGAAGGAGAGTTCTGGAACACTTTAAGAGATTCTGGGACTTAAAAGGAATAGGAGAATTTCAAGAGAATTTAAGGGTGAGCATTTGGGGGAGATTAAAGAGGTCAACAAATACATATGGAAAACTCACTTGTGGAGCCTACTTCTTTTGGAGGGTCTGGGAATGGGCAGGGCTGGAGACAGACTGTATCACTGAGAGTTCTTGAAATTGCAAGTAACAGAAACTGCCTTTGAGTAACAAAAATGCAGTCATTTATTGGAAGCACATAGAAAAGAAAGGGAACACTCAGGAACCGGACTTAAAAAATACAGGAAATGGGGCAGTTCAAGGCACATATGCAGTAAAAATGAAGGAATGGCTTTAATTCATAGTTCAGTCCATGTGTTGCTATAGGCATGATTCAATTCAGCCCTTCATTCCATCCTTACATCATGTCATTCAAGGTCCAAAATCCAGAAAAATAATCTAGTTGGTCTAAGTTGAGTCATATATATTACCTCTTGGCTTGGGAATGTCCCTTCTGTAGAAGAAGGACAATCCCCCAAAAGATGTGATTCCCCAAAAGAAATCAAGGTGTTATTAGCAGAAGAAGGAAAAACGAGTGCTTGACAACCAAAATGCAGCTGATGTCTACTATGGTCTTCCCTTAGAAAATATCCACATTAGGAAACTTCTTTAAGAAATAAAACTATGTTATAACTAGTGGGAAAGATGAGACACTAGAAAACTTTTATTTATCAGTAAATTAGAGCTGAAATTCAAGTACAGCACATTTGGATGTGTGCTGTCAAATATTTTATCCACCATGCTTATTGCCCACGTATTTTAGTTTTTTTACCCTGTTAAATTGCTTAGAAAGCCATCTTTTTAATAGAAAGATGAAATGAACAGCCTTGGAAGAAGTCAGCAAATAATGACTAAATCAGAAATTAACTGAATTTCTGCCAACCCATTTTTCTGCTTTTTCATGTGAGTATGGAACAAAGTTATAGCTAGGAGGAAAAATTAACAATTTTTTGGTGAACTATCTCTAGGAATTACTTATTGTCCTTTTCTAGTTTCTCACTTTAACACCGGAAAATTACATTTTGTCAACAGATACTTTTGAACATTTCCTACTAATACTAATGGCTAAGGCTTTTTTTAAAAGTAGTTTCTGAGAGAATATGACAAATCTCAATACTTTCCTTATTGTTCCGGTACAAGATGTTATACCTAATAATGGTTTATTAGTCTAAGCCTTTTAAATTCTTCTGTGTATCAGATGCTCTACTAAAATCTTTACATGTGTTTCTCATTTAATATTTATAAGAACTCAATGAGTGTATACTCTTGGTATTAGGAAACTAGGAGTCAAAGAAATTATGTAACTTCCCCAAGGGTGCACAGCCAGTAAATGGCAGACGTAAAGTAAAATACATAAAATATTGATGTGGAAGATGAATACACTATACATACATTCATATATACAGTTACAGACATGGTTATTAACCTTAGAAATTAATTTCTGAAGCGTTTAGATTACCTATCCTTACAAAGGGTAGGTCCTCAATAAATGCATATTAAAGGCAGGAATTTATAACGTGATTCTAAAAATATAACTTCCAGGAAATTTTTGTGGGTGAGGAAAAAGATCCATCAGTATAAAAGAACTTTTTAAATAGAATATGATGACCTGTTATTCCAACTCTGAAAATGATTTTCAGTTATTAAATTCAGATGGAAAAATAATTGATTAATTTTTTTTGACCCTTGGGTCTTTTTTTCCTCTTGAATAGCTTATTAAAGGCAGTGGTGGAATGTATTTCTCTGTCTATTTTTAAAAATCAGAAGAAAATGTGGTGGGTATTGGCATACAGGTAAACATATAGACCAATGAAATAGAATTGAGAATACAGAAATAAACCTTGACATATACGATCAGTTGGTTTTCAACAAGGGTGCCAGCCATAGTAATGAAGAAAAAAATAATCTTTTCAACAAATGGTGCAGAGACAACTGAATACCTGCATGCAAAAGAATGAAGTTGGACCCCTACCTCACACTGTATATAAAAGTTAACTCAAAACAGATCATAGACCATGTAAAATCTAAAACTGCAAAACTCTTAGAAGAAACCATAGGAATAAATCTTTATGTACTTTAATCAGGCAGTGGTTTCCTAGATATAACATTGACAGCATAAGCAATTCAAAATAGATAAATTGGATTCCATCAAAATTTTAGAAAACTTCTCTGTTTTAGAGGACACTATCAAAAAAGTGGGAAGAAATAAAATTTGAATAACTTAGATATGTATAGTATCTGACAAAAGTAGTAACTGATACCTCTTATTCTATTTAATGAATTATATAATGATCAGATTGAACAACATAGCCTTGAGTCAAAAACATCGTGATATAATAAAGAATTGAGTGATTTTTCTACTGTGATTCATAACTTGTTCAGGAAAGAAGTTCAAAATTAGAGTCTCATAATTATTTTTTGAGTACTGTATCATCTTTGGCATAAATGTATGACTCTTAAATATGATTATTTTGAAAAACAAAAACATTTATTTGAAGCTTAAAAATAAATGAAATGAAAGTGAAAAGACAACCCACAGAATGGGAGAAAAATCTTCTAACTCACCTATTCAAAAAAGGACCGTATCTAACATATATAAAGAACTCTAATGACATATAGAGAGAGAGAAATCTCTCTCTACAAAACTCTCTCTATATAAAGAACTCTAACCACAACAAGAAGACATCTTAGTTTTAAAATGAGCAAAGGACTTAAATAAACATTATTCCAAAGAAGTCATACAGATAACCAAAAAGCACATGGAAATATGCTCAAGATCACTAGTCATTAGGGAAATGCAAATCAAAATTACAATGAGCTATCACTTCAACTCCATTAGGATGGCTGAAATAAAAAAGACAAACAATAACAAATATTGACAAGGATGTGGAAAAATTGGATCTCTCATACATTTGCTGGTGGAATTGTTAATAGTGCATCCACTTTGGAAGACAGTTTAGCAATTTCTCCAAATGTTAAACATATGATTATGTTAATGTTAAGCCATATGATCCAGCAATTACACTCCTAGGTGTATATCTAAGAGAAATGAAAACATACATACACACAAAAACCTATACACAAATGTTCCTAGCAGCATTATTCATTATAGCTCAAAAGTGGAAACAACCCAAATGTCCACCAACCAATAAATGGATAAACAAAGAGGTATAGCCATATGATGGAATATTATTCAGCAATATAGAAGGAGTGACATGTTCAACAACATGGATGAACCTTGAAAACATTATGCTAAGTCAAACAAGCCAGTCACAAAATGCCACATATTGTATAATACCATAAATATCTATAATGCACAAATTCATAAAAACAAAGTAGATTAGTAGCTTCCAGGGGTTAAGGGATGGGGGGGAATGGAGTGTGACTGCTAATGGGTGTAAGACTTCTTTTTGGGGTGATAAAAATGTTCTGAAATTAGATAGTAGGTGTAGGTTGCTGTGTGAATATACTAACTTCTGTAAATACACTAAAAACCACTGAACTGTACCCTTCAAAAGGATGAACTTCAAGGTAGTATATTATGGTTAATTATATTTCAATAAAGCTGTTGCTTAACCATAAAAACTATGGTCAGCTATTATCTCTCTGAGATGGTAAGTTTGAGGAATGACTTTATAGTTCCCCCAAACTTGCTATTTTCATACATTTCTATAACTATCCATGCACTCCATCCTTTGTATTCAAACTTCTACCCTCACTCCAATCCCCACTCTAACCCCTTTCCTGCTGTGCAAATGTCTTAATCATCTTTCGTGAATTGGCTCACAATTCATCTCTACTATGAAATCTCCCTGAATCCCTTATTCCACCTTGAGCTGCATTTATCTGAAGATTCAGTGGAACTCTATATACATCTTCATTCTAGCACAGATCATACTCCATGGTAATTATCTGTTTGTGTCTGTCTACCCATTAGTGTGTAAGCTCCTTGAAGCATTTATCCTTGTGTTTTGAGGCATGGCACAGTGTCTGGCACATGGTGCATACTTAGAAATGTTTATTGAATGAATGAATAAATGTTTAAAGACAGAAAACTAAAGAATATCTCCTAGTTGAAACATCCTATGATGTCAGGACATTTTCTTATTGTAGATAATGTCTTAGATTTAAATCTTAAATTCTGTTGTGTGTTGAATTTAAACTGTGGAAATCAATGCTATAATGAATAAATATTTGCCTTCTAGATATGAGATGCTAACTCAGTCCATAGGATAAGCTGAGCTTCCTAAGAGAAACAAGTAATTCTTGCCATATGGAATACTCTTGCACAATTAACAAGCTATATTGGAGGATCCTAAGACATTTCAATGGAGCATGTAGCCTTGGTTGTCAATAAACCCAAGATATTTTAAGGATTGAATCAGGGACTATTGTGGAGGGAAATAGAGCCTCTGGTTAATAAATTTTATCCAGATTACTGTCTTTCCAAAACAGTATCTCCCTGCTCAACTACTTAAGCTTACTGTGGTTTGAAACATCTGAATAAGATTATCATATGGACAAAAGGATTAAGAATTTACAATGAGTTTTGATCTGTAGGACTTCTTTGATGCACAAATCCAAATACTTAAGCAGTCGATGTCATCCAAGAGATAAGAAACCACCATCAGTAAAAAAAATGGACCCCAAAAAATTGCCTTTCAGAGTTTACATTATAGAAGGTAAGGAGATATAAGGGAAAATATAAGGGGGTAGTAATTCCAAGCAGAATGAATAATTAGTGTAAAGAGAATATATTTGGTGAATTGAAAGAGGCTGGGGTGACATAATGGACATTAGACAGCAGTATGATAATATTCCCTGTTGTAGATAAATTTTTGGTCACAATTCTGCATTCCCTTACCCCAACAGTATTTTGAAAAGCCACCTTTGCCTTAATCTCACAGAAACAGCACGTATTTCCTTGCCTCACTGATGTTGAGTTTGGCAAATGACTTGCTTTGGTCAATGGAAGGTGTGCAGAAGTGATGGTACGTCATTCCCAAACAAGAGCTTAATGGGCATGGTATGTCCCTTCTTGCCTTCCTATGTCTCTGTCATCAGCAAGAGAAGGCCTCCTTCTTGTAGATGTGCCCCCCTTTCCATCCTAAGCCCTGGAATGATCATGAATGAAGCAGAGCTACTGTAGCCACTGTATAGACACAGTGTAAGAATAGATAGTAATGGTTTTAAGTCACTGAGTTTGGCGGTGGCTTATTACACAGCATTATCATAGCAAGAGTTAACTGATACAGTCTTCAGTCCTAATCTTACACATTATTAGTATACCTTGCTATTGTTCACCTTTTTAAACATTGTCTTGTTCACTCTATAGTTGCCAAATCATTTCTGGAAATGGCAGGGTACTTGTAAATCATAAAACAAACAAAGCCTAGCTATCTGTATTTGGAAAGAATAAACCATTTGTTAAGTTGAAAGAAAGCAAAGGCCTTTTCTCTCTCTCTCTTTTACACTTCTGCTTCCACTTCTGTACCAGGACATCTGTTTTTTCAGTAACATAGTGTAAAGTTTTTGCATTATTGAAAAAAACGTACAACTCTCTAGTTGGTAGTTTATATTTTGGCATCTTTGTGTGTTAGTACAGTCATTCAATAGATGGGTGATTCCTCAACAAAGTAAAATCCACCAAGTAAAGTGTGAAGTCACTTTTATAAATAAACCCAATTTATGGCTCATTTTCACAAGTTAAAATTCTGAGGCTAAATTTTCCAAAAGAAGTTCAAGCTTTTGTGTATGTGTATCCCAAACTTGAACCTAATAGCAATGTAAATAGCAAATTAGTCTCACCAACTGTAGTGAGAAATAATGATAGAGCTTCCTTCTCTTGAATTTAAATACTAAAATTTTTCTCAAAATATATCATTTATTTACCAAATAGTTACTGGGTGTCAGGACACAAAACATGCCAAACAATACAGAGCTACAAAAAAGGGGGTGTGATCTGCCTTAAGTAAATATATCCTGAGAAATGACTTTCTTTGGGACCTGTTCTTAATTTGGATTCCCCCAAGGCAGACCTTAAGACAAAGACTTGGTACAGGGCATTTATGTGTGAGGTGATCCCAGGAGGCACAAGCAAAGAAGTGGGCAAGTTAGAAGAGAGAAATGCCGGAAAGAGAGAGAGGGGAAAGAAGGAGGGCAAGGAGGGAGAGAGGGAGAGAAGGAAAGGAAAGGAGAGGGAAGGGAAGGGAAGGGAGGGAGGGAGGGAGGAAGGGAGGAAGAGAAAAAGAGAAAGAAAGGAAGAAAAGGAAGAAAAGGAAGGAAGGAAGGGAGGAAGGGAGGGAGGAAGGGAGGGAGGGAGGGAGGGAGGGAGGGAGGAAGGAAGGAAGGAAGGAAGGAAGGAAGGAAGGAAGGAAGGAAGGAAGGAAGGAAGGAAGGAAGGAAGGAAGGAAGGAAATAAATCCAGCCACTATGGACAAGTGAGGCTCAGTCCTGCTGGGGATCCTCTGAGAAACTGGGGAATACACCCAAGAATCCTAAGACCGGAGAGCAGGGAGGCTGCGCATTTACCCGCTGACATTCATCCTCCAGTGTTTGAAGGCTACATCCAAGTGGTTAACTCCCATACACCTCCATCTGTGCCTAATTGCCACAGAGAAGGCTTCCTTGGACCAAAGGCCCTCAGAGAGGAGGGGTAAGGTGGGAGGTTTATCAACATCTGCAACAGCTGCCTCAAGTCAGGTGGGCCAAGGAAACAAGGTGCAGGGCATCTCCTGTGTCTGTTACAGGAGCACAACTCTTTATTCCAACAGGCATAACCATAGTCAATATTCGCTAAGCACTTTGTGCCAGGCACAATGCTAAGCCTTTTATGGTTATCATATTATTTAATCTTTGCAACAACCCTGTGAGGGAGATACTGTAACTATCATCCTCTACAGACAAGGAAACTAAGAAGTTTGCCAAGATGGCAAAGCCCATAACTGGTGGAGATTTGAATGTGAGCAGTCTGATTAAAGGGCCCTGCTCTAAATAACACTTTACTCATGAAGGGCAAGGCACAGAAAACCAAGGCAACAGTAACTTAAAGATGGGGAAAGTACTGAGTCATGTAATCCTCGGGGAAGCCTTCATGGAAGAAATACACCTGAGTAATACTTTAAGACTAATTAAGTAGAAAAGTGCAGAAAAAGAAATGAGCCTGTGCATGATAAGGTGGGGAAAGAGGAAGGTGGAAGGGGGCTGTAACATAATGGACATGAATTCAGCAAAATACCGTATTAGAGTTTACACAGAGTTGGTCCTTGTTCTAAGGATAGGCATATATATTACCGCATGTAGCTCTATGTTTGTTCATTCAACATATATGTATTGAGCCTCTGTGTCATACTTGGGATGGGAGATACAAAGATTAGAAAAATACGAAACGCATGATCTTCTAGGGAAGAGACCTACACGGTAGATCCATGTTGTTTCTGTTTTCTAGTACTGGAATCCTTTCAATGAAGAATCCGTTCAGTGATGTTTGTGTGGAGCGCCATCTCCTCTTACACCCTACACGTTTCCATATGCACTCACACATGAGCATGCACATACTCACACACATGCACACACACCCTAAGCACCTGACGACCACCTGACCAATTACAGCACCCATCCCCTTGGCCTCAGTAATTGGTTTAGATACGGACTCAGTGTCCTTATTTGGATTTTGCTATTGAAGCTGGGAGTTGGCTTCTGAAGATCAGGGATATACTGAGCTGGTAAGGTATGGGTGTGAGGCTGTCATCTTGCTCAACCATGCAGAGCAAGATTAAAGCCAAGCAGAGGCAAGCAGATTTGAGGAATGGACAGTGTCCTGCCAATATATTTTTTTAATTCTTGGGGTCAGCCTGACAGTAAACAAGAGATATATCTTATCTCAAATTTTTCTAGAAGAAACCCCCTTGATTGCACATGGAAGAAGAAAAGGAGATTGGTTAACTGAATTCTTCTTAACATGGCTTCTTATAAAAACTTGACCAACCAAAGATGCAGGGTTGCGATCTATTCTCCTAGTCAATCTGCTGGACACCAGGATGCCATGAATCCTTCCTACTGACCTGATGCATCTACAGGCCATCGGATCCACTGAATCTTTACATAAGTGGGATTCTGAAATAGTTGTGTAAATTTCAGATGGAAATTTGAATAGGTTAGTTTTTCTTTGATTGAAAGAGCCAAACCTATTGAGTACTAAATCCGGCTAATTATAATCCTCCTTTTATTAAACTCTCCCTCTTCTCACTCATTCTCCTAATCTACTTTGGTTCATGTTTCTTGGCTCCAGATCCAGACTATGAATGTTGGCATAGGTTGGCCAAATTTAAAATTTCTTTCACAAGATTTAGGAGCCAAGAGAAGCTAAACATAGAAATGCAAAGTTAAAAATACTTTCAGAAAAGCATGCTTTTGAATCAAGCAGCATATCGAGTGTCCTGATATAAAATAACTACCTTCTCAAGGGGGTACTTGGAATGAAAATTAAAAACTAGAGAAATGGTATGAGGTAGCAGCAAAGAGGGAGGGTAAATAGAAGAGAGAAGAAGAAATTGATTTTATCAAACTTTGATATGCCAGTGGGCATATTCTGGAGCTGATGCCTGTTCAAGATAAAGGATGAAATGGGCCTCTGTTTCTATCTGAGATGCTCCAGTCACTTGTAAAGCAGCTAGATTAAAGTCAGTTGAATCAATAAATACTTTTGAGCACCCGCAATGTGCAGGGACTGTGCTAGGTGCTAGGAACACAATAAGGAACTAGACTCTCTTTGTCTCTTTCTCCACATGTTTTCTTCTGTATTGGCCTCCTTATCCTGGAGTAGGGTCCAGTATGCCTATGTTCAATTTTTAAGCTCAGGAAATGAAACATGACAATTCATTATGTCTAGATCTGAAGCACAAACCTGAAAATCAAGGAACTGTTCAGAAAAGGAAAAACAGGTGCCAAGGAAGCAAAAATATCAGATGTCCACTACATGGGGATACCCAGACAACACCTGCTCCCCCTCTTGCAAATGTCCCCACCTGTAGGCCTCAGTATGTGACTCCCTTTTAGGGATGAGATAAAGGATGGAGAAGTAGTGTTTATAGTGGATAATCATTGCAATAGACCATGTAAGTCTGACCACTCTTGTCCTGCCTCTAGTCTGAGAGACCTTGAGAAGTGAAATGTCAAAGACCAGGAAACATTCATAACCTGATAAAGGCTTCTCCTTTCTGGATCATGCATAGACAGTCAGCTAGTTAGAGAATATCTAGGTAGTGCCATCTGCAATTCAGACATGAGCCCTTATTCAGGTTTTGCTAAGGATGACTTGCATGCAATAGCTACCCAATAAATATCTGTTGACTGAAAGCACTGCCTATGTAAAATGGTGAATCAGGCCATGCATGACTGTGTTAAGCATGATTGAGGACTACAAAGAGCCTCTTATTTGTGTGGATTATATCTGAATATTTACCATATTGGAAATAAAAACAGAAATTTGTAAAATATAAGAATGTGCAAGTAGCCATTCCATTAGCCATCAGAACAAAGTCTACACCCCACAACAACATGTCGCTTCTGAAACACTCCACTGTACACTTCTGAAAGAATGAGTGTGACAAGGACAAATAGCATCTTAGTGTTTTGGTTTGAAAACAGTGTTTCTCTTGTGGGCCCCCCTGCAAGGGCTTCAGATGTCCTCAGGGGTCTCTGAACCACAGTTTGAGGAATTCTGATCTAGAGTTTTCAGAAACATTATTTCTAAGAAGCTAAACAAAAATACTGCATGTAAAATTACTTGTAAGACTTATTTGTAGCATATGTCCACATGGTTTAGACCTTGATTTTTAATTATCAGGAGAGGAAGCTAGATTGAGCTTCTGTTCTCTTCCCTTCAAATATTTCATGAATCAAGAGGAACTGTAATCGTAGAAGGGTTTTTATTTTTGTTTTGTAGATCTTCCAAATGATTGAATACCATTTTTCTGTTTTAAGACCTTTTTGGCCCTTCTATGAATAGATTGGTGTCTTTCCAATCAAATCCTTGCTAAACCTTGTATAGAACTGCCTTTCATTTAAGATTTGCTTGAACCAGGGTGATTTATCAGAGGCAGAAGTCCAGGAGACTGGCTTAGATAAGCAGGAAGGGGTTGAGCTGACACAGTGGAGGATTTACTGAGACCACAAACATGTGTATAGACTCCAACAGGTGAGGGAAGGAAGCCATCTCTTTCCTTTTCCTAGACAGCTTGAAGGATTAAGTCTCATTCTCAATGCTAGCTTCACTAGGGCAGACAAGGTGAAGATGGCATTGGCTTCAAAGTTACCAAGTCATTCCCAAAGAATTTTGTTCCAGGTGGCCCTGAGGGTCCCAAGGTTAATTCCCAACTAAAACCAAATTTGCAGGAAAACCATTTCCCTAGAGCCAATTTTCCAAATAACCATTTTGCTGAAAGATAGATTTTTTTCTTCGAAAATATTTTCACTGTATTAGCTGCACTGGGCCAAGCCCTCTACCACACTCCCAAAACACACACAAACACTCATACAACATACACACACTCATCTACATTTTTACCAGCCTTCAAATTAAGGAACATCTTCAACTTAAAACATGGTAGCAAAACAGCTCGAGTAAAACCTCCTCGACAGTTTCAGGTTAATTGATTATTTGGCCAATTGATTTTTCAGCCAATTAATTTTTTTAACAGAATTAACATTTTTAATAGCATTTCTTTTTTTTCTCTAAATTTTTTATTGTTATGTTAATCACCATACATCACATCATTAGTTTTTGATGTAGTGTTCCATGATTCATTGTTTATGTATAACACCCGGTGCTCCACACAGAATGTGCCCTCTTTAATACCCATCACCAGGCTAACCCATCCTCCCGCCCCCTCCCCTCTAGAACCCTCAGTTTGTTTTTCAGAGTCCATAGTCTCTCATGGTTCGTCTCCCCCTCCAATTTTCCCCCCTTCGTTCTTCCCCTCCTGCTATCTTCTTCTTTTTTTTTTCTTAACATATATTGCATTATTAGTTTCAGATGTACAGGTCTGTGATTCAACAGTCTTGCACAATTCACAGTGCTCACCATAGCACATACCCTCCCCAATGTCTATCACCCAGCCACCCCATCCCTCCCACCCCCCACCACTCCAGCAACCCTCAGTTTGTTTCCTGAGATTAAGAATTCCTCATATCAGTGAGGTCATATGATACATATCTTTCTCTGATTGACTTATTTCGCTCAGCGTAACACCCTCCAGTTCCATCCATGTCATTGCAAATGGCAAGATCTCATTCCTTTTGATGGCTGCATAATATTCCATTGTATATATATACCACATCTTTATCCATTCACCTGTCGATGGACATCTTGGCTCTTTCCACAGTTTGGATGTCCACAATAGTGGACATTGCTGCTATAAACATTGGGGTGCACATACCCCTTCGGATCCCTACACTTGTATCCTTGGGGTAAATACCCAGTAGTGCAATTGCTGGATCGTATGGAAGCTCTATTTTCAACTGTTTGAGGAACCTCCATACTGTTTTCCAGAGTGGCTGCACCAGCTTGCATTCCCACCAACAGTGTAGGAGGGTTCCCCTTTCTCCGCATCCCCACCAACATCTGTCATTTCCTGACTTGTTAATTTTAGCCATTCTGACTGGTGTGAGGTGGTATCTCATTGAGGTTTTGATTTGGATTTCCCTGATGCTGAGCGATGTTGAGCACTTTTTCATGTGTCTGTTGGCCATCTGGATGTCTTCTTTGGAAAAATGTCTGTTCATGTCTTCTGCCCATTTCTTGATTGGATTATTTATTCTTTGGGTGTTGAGTTTGATACGTTCTTTATAGATTTTGGATACTAGCCCTTTATCTGATATGTCATTTGCAAATATCTTCTCCCATTCTGTCGGTTGTCTTTCGGTTTTGTTGACTGTTTCTTTTGCTGTGCAAAAGCTTTTTATCTTGGGACGCCTGGGTGGCTCAGTCGTTAAGCGTCTGCCTTCAGCTCAGGTCATGATCGCAGGGTCCTGGGATCGAGCCCCACATCAGGCTCCCTGCTCCATGGGAAGCCTGCTTCTCCCTCTCCCACTCCCTCTGCTTGTGTTCCCCTCTCTCGCTATGTCTCTCTCTGTCAAATAAATAAGTAAAATCTTTTTTTTAAAAAAAAAGCCTTTTTATCTTGATGAAATCCCAATAGTTCATTTTTGCCCTTCCTTCCCTTGCCTTTGGCGATGTTTCTAGGAAGAAGTTGCTGTGGCTGAGGTCGAAGAGGTTGCTGCCTGTGTTCTCCTTTAGGTTTTTAAAGGACTCCTATCTCACGTTTAGGTCTTTCAACCATTTTGAGTCTATTTTTGTGTGTGGTGTAAGGAAATGGTCCAGTTTCATTCTTCTGCATGTGTTCAGCCAATTAATTTTTAACAAACTAGTTTTTCCTATCAACCACTCTGAAAAATTTGCATAGCTCTTTTCCTCTGTGGACATATATGGAACTAACATAGATGAGCCCCTGAGAAAGGCTGAGGAAACATCTAGTCTGCCAGAGATGCATAAAGCATTTGTTGGGAGGCAAAAGGAAGACTACACCACTGTGCAATGAGAATCCCTCTGGACAGACCAGTTGTAGTTGATTGACTTCCTATATGCTCAGCCTCTGTCTCATCAATAGGGTAGGAATAATAATGATTATACCTCTCACAGCTCTGGTAAAGAGTAAAGGAAAGACAGCATGTAAAGCACATAGTTCAATGGTTAGCACAGAGACAGGGATCAATACCTACTAGCTGTTATTGTTAACTGTTATCATTAATGACTGAAAATAGTTCCTCATAATGACACTTTCTCACCTCCAGGCCTAGAGCCCTCACTCTTCCAGCTCTCTAGCCACCATACCCTCTCCAGCCTCATTTAAATGTCATTTCCCCCAAAAAACCTTCTCTGGTCCCCTAGACTAGCTTAGGGCCCCTGTATATCCCTGGTCTTAACCCTCATTGCCACTTATAGAAACAGATTGTTCAGTTGTGTGCTTTTTATGAAAACAAACACCCTGAGAGCAGAAACCATCTCCATACTGGTTCCTCTGATATGCATCATCCCTAGCACAGTGCTTATGGAAGATGGATGAATGAATAAGGCATCAGCTAGAAGCATCATACTGAAGCCTGGTCCTGACAATGGGGCAAAGCCACCACACAGCTGCACAGGCATGCCTTAGACCACAGGGTCTATGAGAAAGACCTGAGAAGGTCTGGAGGGGAGGGCTCTGTTGAGCTTCTCCAGCAGGCCCCAGAAACCTGTGAGTTGGCTTCCATTTTTGACTTCTAGATCCTATGTCCCTTCCAACCTCCAGACATGACCTCTCTGGGCCACTGGAGAGTCTCTTTCCCATTGGAATTGCAGGATAGTAGAAGGTCTACTGATCTAGGAGCAGAAAGCTTAAGCTGTGATTCTTTCACTATGTGCTTTTGATTAAGTGCCTTCACCTCTCTGAGTCCTGCTTTCTCTAGTAGAACAGCTGAGTCATCTCTTTCTACAATTCTATGAGGTAGGAGCAGGATCAGCTTCCAGACAAATATCTGGTCTCAGACTTTAATGAGATCTGTCCTATCTCTATCCTTTTTTATCCCTCCCTCCCTTTCTTCTTTATGTAGCAAATACGTGCTATTTACCCTGAACCAGATACAACCTGGCATTCAGTTATAGAGAGGTAGACAGAATAAACAGGATCCTTGCCTTCCTGCTACTTATGTTCTAGCAGGAGAGGCACAAATAAGCAGGATAACTTCAGCCATTTAGATGATAAGAGTGATGGGTATTAAGGAGGGCACATACTGCATGGAGCACTGGGTGTTATACGCAAACAATGAATCATGGAACACTGCATCAAAAACTAATGATGTACTGTATGGTGACTAACATAACATAATAAAATAAATAAAAGCAGTAAAATGGGATAGTGTGATAGATAATAATCCTAAAATAATCCTAAAAATAAACGCAGTAAAATGGGATAGTGTGATTAGATAATAATCCTAATCTAAATAGGAACACCCTATTTAGATTAGGTGGTCAGGGGATGCCCCTCAGAGGTGGTTGCATTTGAGCTGAGACCTGAATGAAGAGATGAAGCTGACAGTGGGCAATTTGAGATTAGTTCAAAGGCCCAAGGACTTGGGTAGGGGAAGTGCTCTAGGAAGAAAAAGAAGCAAGATTGCATGGTGATAGCAAACAAGTGGGCGAGATCCAGGTGATGTCAGTCCTTATGGGCCCTGGTCAGGGGTTTGAATATAGCTTCCATTACAAGGGGTAGCACTGGAGGAGAATATTATGCAGGGGAGTGACATGCTCTGATTTATATTTTTAAAAGATTTCTGGTTGTGGTGCAGAAAATGAATTCCTACCTGTCATGTTCCAACTGCAACTTGAAAATAGTGTGATTAATCCCCTGGTTGCTGGCAAAGCACCAGAAACATGGATGACATTATATTTGCTGATAATAAAGGACACTTTTTCCATCCTGAGCTGACAAATATGTTAAATAAACTGTTTCTAGTTAACTAAAATGAACAGTGTTGACTTGTGTGTTAGACATTTTTTTCCAAAAAGGATTTGTGTATTTATGGTGATATTAATAACTGAAGAATTGGAAATGTACAGTTCCATAGCCACTTGACAGGGCAATAGCTTTTTGGTGGTTTAAAGGAGATTGCATTTTGTTCTATATGCATAAGCAATTACTGTTTATTTCATTATAATCTGGCAGATATATTGAATTTCCCACCCAGCAGTGGTTCTGCTAGGTTCCCTATCCTGAACATTCAACGAGGCCAGTTATTATGTACAGAATGAAATGACAGCATGCGACAACAGATGACCAAATAACGACTTGATAGGGTGGCTTCTTGACAAAGCAAAATAGTTATAGAGCATGACATGTTTCCTGGTCTTTGAAATCTACTTTTTGAAAGCATTTTGGATTTTTAAAGTCAACTTTAGTAATTAGACTTAGACCTTGAGTTATGAACTTTGGAAGCTCTTTGCACACCAAAGAATAGTGACTGTAGTTGCTAAATATGTGCAAACTCTACAATAAATGCAATGTATTCCATTATCTTAGTTGAGCCTTACAAAACCCCTATGAGGAATAGGTGATGAGAAAGCTGAGGCTCAAAAAGGGTGCAAGATTTGTCCAAGATCACATAGCTAATAGTTGGTGGAGCTACTTTAGCTTGCCTTCCAATCAGGGGAAAAATAAGTAAAAAGTGGTGCTGCACTGGGCCCCAAATGGAGACAAATAGAAGGTATGCTAGGGCTGTAGGTGTATTGGAAGTCACATCTCATTGAATGGACTAATATTCTAATATTCTTCTGCACGTTGCCCCCAGGTATAAGATTAGATGAGGTAAACAATGGATAGAGTGAAGGACCATCTGTGCCGGGCAAAATGTAGACCCATGAAATAGCCTAGAATAAAATCTTTAGAATTCAGATGTAATTTCCACTAGGTCACCAAAATCATCAAGTTTAGTAAATCTTAGCCTTTTTGAAGTTAGACCTACTAAGAATATGATAAAGTTATGAAACATGACCCAGATAGATGAGTTTTTATGATTATGAAGCTATCTGAGGTTTGTCCTGAACCCCTGAAGCTCATCCATAGACATCCATAGACACCCTTCAATCAGCCACTCATTTTAAATGAGAACACTGAGACCCAGAGAATGGTCTTACTTAAGGTCACACAGAAAATTGGTGCATATATAAGCTCAAAAATCTAAGTCCTCTCACTTTTAATAGTTCCCAGATTCTATTCTGCAGGCTCTACACTCTGGGAACTGTTCCATTTGAAATGACTGGCTCTCATCCTGAAAGTTTCCCCTTCTGCTTTCGGAGTACTCATATAGCTTTTACTTTATGAAATTTTGATAGTAATAAATGATAATTACTGTTCTCAATTTTAATTTTTGTTTTGAATGTCATCATCTAGCTATATAAAAAATTGATAGTTCCCTCTGGTACCGAATTTCTCCTGAAAGTTGTACATATCCCAAAACTCTAAAATGCTAGGAATCACTGCTTTTGTTCACATGCCTCTCTATCTCCTCATCTCCCACCTGGAACGGGTGCAAAGCATATAGGAACATCAGCCTTATCCTTGAATCTGATGTTTAACAGAAGTGAGGGGGCTGTACAGGCCCTGATTCCTTCTGCATATTCATATTGCACATATTGAAAGGGAAAAAAAGAGGAAGGAAGAGTCTGTAGGTTAAAAGAGACCAGATTGGGGTGCCTGGGTGGCTCAGTTGTTAAGCATCTGCCTTCGGCTCAGGTCATGATCCCAGGGTCCTGGGATCGAGCCCCGCATTGGGCTGCCTGCTCCGCAGGAAACCTGCTTCTCCCTCTGCCTCTGCCCCTGCTTGTGTTCCCAGTCTCACTGTCTCTCTCCCTCTCTCTGTCAAATAAATAAATAAATAAAAGAGACCGGAGGAACATATCAACCAAACACAATGTACTAACTTCTCTGGGCCCTGATTCAAGTATTTTTTTTTTTAAAGATCTTATTTAGAGAGCACAAGCAGGGGGAGCAGCAGGTAGAGGGAGAAGCAGGCTCCCGACTGAGCAGGGAGCCCAATGCAAATAATTCAAATAAACCAACTTAAAAACATGTGAAACAATTTGAACATTGGACAGATAATTGATGATATAAAGAATTAACTATTTTTAAGGTGTGAATTTAGTAGTGTTGTGGTTATGTTTTTAAGAATTCTGATCTTTTAAAAATGCATACTGAATATTTACAGAAGAAATTATATGATGTCGGGAATTCATTTCCAAATAACCTATTGGTGGTAGACGGGTGGTGGTCGGAGGCACCTGGTGGTAGTTGACATGAAGAAAGATTGGCCATGATTTGGTGACAGTTGATCATGGGGAACAGAAACATGGGAGGTGATGGTATGATAGTCTGTACTTCATGTAGGTTTGAAATTTTCTATAATAAAAGCTTTTTTAAAGGGAGAAACAGTAAGCAAAAGGGACAACCCTAGTACATTCTTCAAGGGAATGCAAATTCCTACAACATTTCAGCAGGGGCTTTGGGCAATACTTATCAAAGTCCTTAAAATAATACATACCCCTTGTGATGTTAATTTTTTTTAAGTATTAACAAATATTTATTGAGGTATAATTGTACGTATCTAAAGCGCACAATTTGGTAAGCTTTGACAAATATCTATACCTGTATAACCATCACCACAATCAAAATAATAAACATATCTACTGCCCACAAATTTTCTCCTACCCCTTGATGATTCCTCCTTCCTGCCTCTCTTCCCATCTCAAGGCAACATCCATCTGCTTAATATCACTAAAGAATAGTTGCATCTTTTTAGACTTTCTATGAATTGGATTTTGTAGTAATTATTTTTTTTAATCTGGCTTTTTTTTTTTACTCAGCATAATTATCTTGAGATTTACCTATGTTTTATGTATCAATATTCCATTCCTTTTTGTTGCTAAGTACTATTCTACTGTATGGATGTACCACATTTTATTGGTTGTTGTGATGGTTAACTTTATGTAATTACTTAGCTAGACTATGGTGGCAGGTTTTTTGACCAAACACTAGTCTAGATGTTGCTATAATGGTGTTTTTAAAGATGTGATTGACATTTACAATCAGTTGACTTTAAATAAAGCAGTATTTCCAGGATATGAGTGATCCCATCCAATTAGATGAAGGTCTGACAAGGAAAGACTGAGGTCTCCTGTAAAAGAAGGAATTCTATCTCCAGACAGCAATGCAGAAACTCTGGTTTTCTTGGCTTTGGACTCAGGACTGTAGCATCAGCTCTTGCCTGACTCCTTTGCCTACAAGCTTGCCCTATGCATTTTAGACTTGCCGGCACCTACAATCATATGAGCTAATCCTTTAAAATAAATTCCTTATATTCATTAAAATATGTATCTTATTTCTGTTTCTCTAGAGAACCCTGACTAATATACTCCTTTACCCAGCACTTCTGCTTATAGAAATTTATCCAAAGAAAGTTATTGTACAAATATCCAAAAACACATGTTCAAGGCATTGTTTTAACACTTAAAGATTGGAAACAATCAAAACGTCCACCTGTGGGGGACCATTTAAAAAATTATTGTAAAACTGCAATGTAAATATGTAGAGCATTCTGGCACTGTAATTTGTCTATCTTGTGCATATATTATATGACTGTTAAAAAGAATAAGGTAGACCTTTTTTTAAAAAAGGTATGTATTAGTCATACTATTAAGTAATAAACAGCAGGTTAAAAACCCTGTTTGATTTTCATTTTTGAAAGTTGTTAATACTGAGGATGGAATTATAAAGAAACTTACATTTTCTTCCTATAAATATGTCTATATTGGCTACATTTTTTAAATAGCATATTTTGACTGAATTAATGAATCAAATCAATTCGACCTAAATTTAAACAAAAAGCAAGATCAGACAGACTTCTGCTGCCCTCTCCCATGCTATGTTTATTAATAATTAGCTTTTAGTCAAATTGTTTACATTGCTTATTCATGAAACATTTCTATACTAATCAAATAATAAAATGGACAGATAGGCAGTTATCTAGATATTCAAGTTTTAAAAAGAAAACTCTTCTGACGATTTTTGTTTCATAATTCACTTGAGTCCCGTTCCACAGTTCAGGGAAGACAAACAAGATAGGAAAAAAAGGATTTTCTCTGCAATATACAGATAATGACCTCATTATCTATTTTAATTTGACAATGTAGAGGCAGTCTAAGTTCTCTATGACTCAAATTCTATTTGAAGAAACTAAAATTAATAAGTCATGGCTTCATGATAATGGCTGTGCCTCTTTGCAAGCTTACAGAGTTTTCCTTCTCTGGGCCCCACTCTAGGACATGCCGTGGCCTCTACAAGTCCATTTCTTTTTAATCACCTTGTAGTCTAACTTTTTATTTTGAAATGTTGGTATAAACACAAACTTGTGGGGGGAGGGGAATGAAATGTGAAAAGATCCTTATTAGCATAATACACTTCCAATAAATTGGGTAAGTTTCTTTATGGCCTGTGGAAATGAAAGCCACAGGGTGCACAGAGTGGGCAGTCACTTTCCAGCCATGTCCTTGTGTGTGCAAGCACAATAAAATTGTGTAGAAAAATGTATTGTTTGCAGTAACCTTGATTGCATCTTCCAGTGTCTAGTTCAGTTCCCTCTGCTCAGTATTTATTATTGCTCTCCTTCAAAAAATTATCTTCTCTAATGATAAAGTGGAGAGCACAGAAAGTAATGGAAAGTTCCTCCTATGGAGACAATAAGCTTTAATACATTTAATACATAATCACCTCAAGGAGAAATGCCCTTATTGTGTTTAAGAGCAGAAGTACAGCATTTTGTCTTTCACTTTGTTTTTATCTTTTAAGAAAACATTTTTAGTGAACATATGCTGTTGTTGCAAGAGATAAAGCTGCTCTTGATTCAACTAAGGTTAGGACAAAGATGTCTGGAAAATGATGCTGACTGCCTAAAAATGCCATTTACCTGAAGATAAGGAAGCTGGGGATCAGCTCTTAGGTCTTAGCAGACAGGATGCATGTCCACTGACCTTTCTAGGAACAAACAGCATCACTAGAATCCCTGAGACACTCTTAGGATGTTTGTGAACTGGATTGTTTTATATTTCTGCTGGTTTTGATGTTGGATAGTGTCTAGTAATGACCCTTTTAGTTAACAGAGGCATCCTGCATATACTGACACTTCTGGTCAGCGAGTCCTACATCTCGGACAAACTCTCCCCCTTCTCCTTTGCAAGCTGAAGACGTCAAACTTCTTTCCGACTTGAGCAACCTAAGTCCACATACTGGGACCTTCTCTCAGTTCTCACTGCAGTGGGCATATTTCCCAAGAGTGTTCCCAGTCCCCATCTTCTGCCCTTTCCACCCCAAATAGATCCTATACCTGCAGCCCTGTGATGTCATTTTCCCCAGATTTTGACCATGGTATAGAAATATGCCTCATGATGAGCTGGTGGCATAAAGGAAAACCTCGCTCTAATCAATATGCGAGTCTTTCGAACCAGTTTGAGATCATCCATGAGCCAGGGGAGGAGTGGGACAAAAGTTCCCAGACCCCATACATTCATCCCACCATTCTTCTGTTGAAAAACAACTGAAAGTGGCAAGAGAGAGAGCTGGCCGCAGGAAGGCCATCAGAAAAGCCAGCAATGGTGTAAGAAGTCAGGAGATATGTGGTGGATAAAATAAACATTAGTAGCACTATATTTTTTCATAGGAGAGCTTAAGAGGAAGAGCTTTAAGGTCAGATAGACTCTGTTCCAAGGCCCTTACTTCAACAAGTCACTTAACCTCTCTTCTCCCCACTCTCCTTACTCCTAAAATAAGAGAAATAGTATGTACTTCATCAAGTTTGAAGGTCCAAGTGAGATAAAACATGAAAGCATTTGGCATGGTGCCTGGCCTACTAATAACCGTCATTGGGGATTGCCATCCAGTAGTAGTAGAATTGTCCTCAGTCTCTTATATAGCATCACCACATGCCCTGTTTCAGGTACGGTAAGAAAACCAGGGACATGAGAGACCAAAGGGCTTGTCCTTTTCAACCTCCTAGAAAATTTCCATTCCCATTCCTCATGACTCATCGCTTAGCTTTTCCAGTGACTGGCCCATGGAGCTCAACACATCCCTCTTGAGTGACAGCAAGACTTGAGCATAATGGAGAATTCAGTAGTTTGGAAACCTAAGAGATGGTATTTGCATAAGTAAAAAAAAAAAAAAAGAAACAACTCAGAGATGTTTTCCAAGTTTGCCTCTCCTCTATGCCAAGTGGGTGATCTTTGATGATTCTTTCAAGATAACTGAGCTCCAACTTCCTCATCTATAGAATGGGGAAGTTTTCTGGGGAGAAAAAATGAGATGTAGTGTGTGAACGTGTTGCTAAACTCCCAGGATTTTATCATGATTTATGCTGTGAATCATATAGGCTGAGCAAGTAGAGGTGTGTGTGAGTGCATACATGCACACATAAACACATTTATTATACAGACACATATGGCTAGGAAAAGAAAAGTCAATCTAAAACCAGACAAATGCCAATACTTCATATGGGGAAGAGAGAAAAAAAAAGGAGCAAGAGGATTAAAGTCTCTATCAACTGATAAAAGGATTGAAACAGGGGCTGTAGAAAATGATCAAGTAGAGAGAAACATGCTTAGCACCACAATTTGCCAGTTGCCCTCTGATCTTCCCTTGGCCACTTTAATTCTGGCTATGAGAAATTCAGTGACAGCAGTTTGCTCCCCAACATCCTTAATGCTTCCTACATTTGCTCCTGGGAGATTGCCACCATTGGGACATGTCATTATTGTCTCTCCCTGAGCCACCCCCAGATGCTCTGTTAGGAACTTTAGTCCTGTTTTCTTCCACAGTAGATGAAAGATACTGTCAATAACTTCAAAAGTCTTATTACCAGATGCCCATAATGGTACAGTGTTACCTAAGCGTGAGTCTGTGCCTTCCTGTTCTAAATATCTCCCTTTGTATAAAGAACCACAGGCACTACAACGATCACAATTTCAGTACATGATGCATGCAGGTTCATTTGCCCTCTCCTTGCTTCTGAGGCAAATGTTAGAATAACCCAGGTCAAAAATTTGGAAAATGGGAAGCTTTTAATGGCTTCCTCTTGACTGGCCTGCAGGGATTCAGCTCTTATTGCTGGGTGCCTTGTACAATGCCAGATTCACACACTTCAAGGTAGAAACACAAGGAATGTTGGTTTGAAATCCTATTCAGGATAAGCCATCTGCACACCATTAGGTTAGATGGCTTGGTCATTTTTATTCAGACATTCAGCTGAAAATTTGATGCTGTAACTTCTGAAGCAGAGCGACAGAAATGTACAATAGTTACTAGTGTAGGCTCCACCTAATCTGCTTGCATTCAACACTCGTCCCTGCCCTCCACTAGCCACATGACCTCAGGCAAGCTCACTGCGCACTCCAAGCCTCAGTCTCCCCATCTGTATAATGGTCCTAGAAATAGCACCTACCTAAGAAAGGTGTTATGAGCATTAGGTAAGAAACCGGTCTGTGAAGAAACTAGCACAATGTCTGGAGATTGAAAAATGTCAATGCTTGTTATCATAAACATTTTTATTAATAAAGCAATGCCAACTTGCTTAATATCTTCCCAGGCCTCACAAACAGAACTTAAAAGTGCGGGTGCCCAGCAGTCCCTTTTAATGTCATTGAAGCAGCAGTAAAATGTTTAAAAGACTGTTTATGCATTAGCAATTTTTTTTTTTAAATCTACTCTAACCTGGAGGCTTTTCTTTGGTAGACACAATGCAGTAAGATCCAATGAAATTCAATTACCGCTTGATTGAGTCAGGCCAACCCAGAAGGGAATTATACATTTAAAATCAACAGAATTGCATTTGGTCCCTTTTGCAGGCTCAGCAATTGCTCCCTGAAGAGTTCCTCACAAGATCAGAGGTGGCCCCACTGCCTTCCAGATTCTGTCAACCAACATGCTCTATCTGTACAGAACAGTTTTTTCCTTGTCTAGGTTCTAAATGAATGATATTTGCTTCCAAAATTATTATAGCTGCTAAACGCATGCTGACTATAAAAAATCTCTCCCTCCAAAACAAACCATACATATTTATGCATGTATATGTATCTGATGCTTTAAAAGAACCTCTCCATTAAAATATGTGTTTAGTAATACATATTATCATACAGCCTTAAAAATGTTCAGTGATATGAATTATTATACTCAGACTATTTTGAGCTGACATGCTCTTTCTTTATAAATGATCCCTACTCCCTTCCACAGAATAGGCATTAGCTTGGAACTCACTTCCATTTCCCCCTCTTTCTCTTGATTTCATCCCAGTGTGACTGGTGGGCAAAATACCAAGCTGTAAATCACTGGCATTAATAAGCAGATTTGTTAGTGATTTTTGTGTATGTGTGCCTTGTACAGATAACCACAATTAACATTTACTGTAAATCAACATAATAAATTAGGGATAGGGGAAGTGTTGATAGTCAGCCGATTGCATAGAAAAAAAAAAAAAAAACGAAACCCACCCAATTCTTTTATTCTCCCACTCCCCGCTGCCCCCACCGTGCCCAAAGACTGCAGACCCAGTCTGTGCGTGTCAGCTGAGGGAACTGGGGTTTTGGAAGCACCACTGATCCTGGCATCTGGAGAGCAAGTCTGCATATCTCTAAATAGTTGCAGCAGGTGACATGGCCCTGCCTGCTATTTTTGTTTTATATGTTGTTTACGCTAAGAAAATCTTTCCAAACTTCATCTTAAGATAAAGACCCAAATTTGTAACCTGGCCGGCAATACCCCACAGTGAGGGCCCCTGAGGACTTCTTCATCTCATCTGAAACCATTCATTCTCTTTTCCTACCATGTTCCAATTTTCCCAGACATATTTCATCTCTTCTCATGTGCGGTGCTCCTGGCCTGTGCAGGATCTTGGTACATGCTCTTTCTTACCTATTTTTTAACAGCTTTATTGAGATATAATCCACATACTATACAATTCATTCACTTAAAATATACACTTTGATGGTTTTCAGTATATTCACAGAGTTGTGCGTCAGTCACCACAGTCAATTCTAGAGCATTTTCATTGCCCAAAAAAGAAATCCTGCATCACTTAGCCATCATCCCCAATTCTCCTATTCCTATCACCACCAGCCCCAGCCCTAGGCAAAGGCCAGCCTGTTGTTTGTCTCCATAGTTTGGCCTTTTCTGAACATTTCATACAAATGGAATCCTACAATGTGTGGTCCTTTGTGACTGACTTCTTCCACTTAGCAGAAGGTTCTCAAGGTTCGTCCGTGTTGTAGCGTGCATCAACACTTCATTCTTTCTCACGGATAGATAATATTCCATTGTGTGGATGCACCACATTTTATCTATCCATTTATCAGTTGATAAACATTTGAGTTTTCACTTTTTGGCTATTATGACTAGTGCTGTTATGAGCATTCCTATACAAGTTTTTGTGCAGACAAATGTTACCATTTTTCTTGAGTATGTATCTAGAAGTGGAATTGCTGGATCATATGCTAACTCTATGTTTAACCATTTGAAAAACTGCCAGACTGCTTTTCCAAAGTGGCTGCACCATTTTACATTTCCATCAGCAATATACAGAAGTCCCAATCTGTCTAATTAGAACTTGTATTCCAATTTTATCTTGTTGTTCTTACCCAATCTTACCAACACTTGTTATTCCAGTCTTATACTCTTTTTGATTATAGCCTAGTGGATATATAGTTATATTTCATTGTGTTTTCATTCTTAACTTTCGATTTGGATAATTTCTACCCATTTTTCAAGCTGCAGCTTAAGAGTCACTTCCACAGGGAATCTTACCTTGACCACCCCACCCCAGACTGGCCTCGGGCTCCTCTCAGAAAACCTAATCTTTTCCCTCTACACTTGAAGTTCCACATGGGCAGGGCCCATCCTAGACTCCTTACTCTACCCCAGCATCTCACCATTGTATGAACTACTAGCTGCTTGCTAAAAATTTGTGGAATAATGACATATTACAAAATACTGAGAAAAAGGTGTACATTATCTGAAAATCACCTGTATGAGAATAATTGGCATGATTACCTTTAAAGCTGTTTCATTTTTCAACATTCCTACAAACCAAACCATTGGGAAACATTTTAATATCTCTGGCAAGGGGAGGAAAGGAACTCTACAATGTACCCGTGACGAATGCTTCTATTTTCCTGAATTGTACCAAACCATACACCTTTCTGGTTGATAAGAAACAGGAGGAGCCTCGGTATATACAAGCAAAATCAAGTAGATTGTGTAAATAGCTCTCTCTTAAGTCAAGCAATAAATAAAAAAGACTGGGTTTCTGAGAAATAAGGAACTCAGGGGGACGGGACTTCCCTGCACTGGTTGTCAATGAAGCTACGTCCCTAGAGATTCTGGTTGAGTAGGTCTAGGACAAGGCCCTGGAATGTATGTTTTTAACAAGTCCTCTAGTGATTGCAATGCTAGTGGGCCCATGAGCTTCACTTGGAAAAACTCTTCATCCTACTTAATATTCTCATCACTTGACAGAAACAGGTTAATGTAGAAGTTAAAAACGCAAGCTCTGGAGTCAGATACCAATTTAAATCCCTGCCCAATTTACTAGCTATGTGGCTTAGGACAAATTACTTAATCTTTCTAAGACCATTTCTTATTCTGTAAAGGGGGAGGGGGGCAATAAAGTGCCTATGTCATAGAATTGCCATGGGCATTCAATTAAATAATGAGTATAAAACACAATATCTGGCACACAAGAAATGCTCCAATGTTGGGGTGCCTGAGTGGCTTAGTTGGTTGAGCATCTGACTCTTGGTTTTGGCTCAGGTCACGATCCCATGGGTTGTAAGATCAAGCCCCACATCGGACTCTGTGCTCAGTGCGAAGTCTGCTTGAAGAGTCTCTCCCTCTGCCTCTCCCTTGGCTCACTCTCTCTCTCTCAAATAAATAAATAAAATTTTCAGGAAAAAAGCTATTGTTATTACTATCTTATCATTATATTATTATATAAAGTATAAGATTATGTACACAACAAATCTGTTTTAAAGAGATCAGTTTTGCTTAGTAAGAAAAATACTTTCTAGTATTAATTGGGAAATTACAGGTTCATCAATGGCTTTATCATTATTGTTGCTTTCATAGATAATTTTCCAAGTGGTACTTTGCTGATATCACTGCTATTGCTGTTACGTGCCTTCCTAATACTCAAGGAATAATTTAGTCATTTCTTATGAAGCAGAACTTTGGCTCCTATATTAAATTATAGTTTACCACCTAGTTCACAACATGAGCTACTATGCTGGATATAACATATTTCCTTAGATGTCATTTATTGAGCAGAAAGTATTATCCCCAAAATCTTATTTTTCTCTGTTAGGTAATATATTAAGCCTGAATGCTTTCCTGATAGAACTTACTCTCTAAAATAGAAGTTCTAAAGTTCAACCAAATTAGTATCGATCTGTCACCTTACAGAATCAAGAATGTTCATTCGTTTATCCAAGTCCTGTGTACTAAGTGCCTAACAAGTGTCAGGCATTCAGGATACACAGAGAAGAAGAAAATCAAGATGCCATCATCATGGAAATCTTCGTGAAAAGATGGGGTCATCATGCCTTTTCCATGAAGTAATTAAGAACATCATGAAGATAGTGTGCTATTGATGAGTGCTATGAATGATGTTAACCAGGGCAGTGGGATAGGAAATGTCTATGGGAAAGGAGTTATTTTAGATTAATAGTCAGGAAAAGGCTCTCCCATGAGATGACTTTAGAATACCAACAAGGAGCCAGCCTATGGAAAATGCCAGAGGACAGACTGAGGAAAAGAGAACAGTCAATGAAATGACCATAAGCCAGGACTGAGCCATAAGGACCTGATGTAAGACCTGGTGGGTCATGTTAAGGAGTTAGGGGTTTGAGTCCAAGCACAGTGAGAAAGCACTGAGGAATTTGGGCAGGAGGATGTCAGATAGTTTAACTTACTGACATTTCAGTTTCTCTCTCCCTCCCCTCCTCCCTCTGTTCCAGTGACTAGCTACTGGGAAACCCAGTGGAATGTTTCCCTGCAATATTTACTTCCACGTTTCCAGCGGTAACCTCTGTAATTTCTTTAATGAACCTGTCACAGAAGCATGCCATAAAACTCCCCAGTCACCCCTGCTTTGCTTTAGAACATGTCTGTGCAGGGCCCCTCGCTTGGTTTCCTTTGCATTGTAAAGAGTCTCCTTCCCTCTGGCGCTTTAGGTTGCACCAGGTGACCTTTGAGGTGCCCACCTGCGAGGGGAAGGAGCGGCAGAAGCTGGCTCTGACTGGTGACTCCTCATCTTCCGCCGAGTTCTTCGTCACGGTCGCTGTCTTCGCCTTCCTCTACTCCCTGGCTGCCACCGTCGTTTACATTTTCTTCCAGAATAAGTATCGGGAGAACAACCGGGGCCCACTCATCGTAAGTGGCTCTCTTCTTGAAATAACTCTTTCTGTCCCCTCGGATTTCTTTCCCATGGCTTGAATGGTTTTGGAAGCCCTCGGGGCAGGTTTTTGGTTTGTTTTCCTTTTTTTTTAATCACATTCTTTTTTATCCACATCTCTTGGATCCGAAAGAGAAGCATGATGTCTGCCATTCTTTTGTGCCCCTGAATTGGGAAAGTATTAGGAGATTTGCTAGAAACCCTTCTGAAATAAATGGTTGGAAATCTCATGAGATCAAGGGAAGACAAGTGAGGCTTACTGCAGATTTATTTATGATTCCAGCATTATGGAGCCAGTCAACCATTTTTCTCACTGGTTATGTAGAGAGTGTGACTTACACATATTCGAAACGCATTCTTCAGTTAGTATATGATAGACTGGGCATAGAGGTTTCCATCTCTGAGCTCCCCCACCACCACCCCAACCAGTCTCTCTCAATCTCTCTCTCTTTCCACCACTGACCCTCCTCCCACTTTTTTTTTTTCCTTGTACACTGGTCCAAGGACTCACACGGATGAAACCAGTATAGCCCAGAATATCCCGATGGGGACACACACACACACCCACACACACACACACACACACACACACACACCCCTACAGGGGCACAACTATCAGAGGGGCACAGGGGTGTGGGTAAGTTTTTTTTTAAAGATTTTTATTTATTTATTTGACAGAGAGAAAGACAGCGAGAGAGGGAACACAAGCAGGGGGAGTGGGAGAGGGAGAAGCAGGCTTCCCATTGAGCAGGGAGCCCGATGCGGGGCTCGAACCCAGGACCCCAGGATCATGACTGAGCTGAAGGCAAATGCTTAAGGACTGAGCCACCCAGACGCCCCAAGGGGTGTGGGTAATTTTTAAGGAAATAAATTTTAAATTTCTCAACCTTCACATGTACACTTGCCTAAAATTTATCTGAGAATGCTCTGCATGTGAAAATACTGGGCTGTCTTCTTTCTTAATTACCTACTCCCATTTTATAAAAGAAAATCATCCTTCTTTTCCATCCCAAATATCACCACACAGTACATTGCTAGGAGGCAAAACCTTTCAGGTGCTAATTAAAAAGGGACCATTTGAAATATTGGTGTTGGTGTTGACAAAAGTGAGTGATTCTAATGCCTGGGTAATGTATTCTTTTGCATATAAGGAGATTCCCAATTTTTTTATTTCAATAAAATTGAAAGTCTTAATCTACTCATCAGCTGATAGACCATTAAAAAATACTTTTTGATGACAGATCACTATGTGATCAGAACATATAACTCAGAAGAAATTCAAAGAAATTCATGACATTGCTATAATAAAACATCTGTTCTCATATACTCATTTATACGAGCAGGGTTTCTCAACACGTCAATAAGATGAAAAATGGAAAGAGAATTTATGCTGAATCATGGCCCATTCTAGAAATAAATAATATTTGTTTCCCCCAAAAAGTATGCAAACTAATTGTAGAAAAAATAGCCCCAGATATTTCTAATAAAATTTTTATTTTTTTAATTTAATAATTATCAAAATATATAATACGTTTATGTTGTTTGGGACAATTGTGCATTAATAATATTTATTAAAAATATCACCCAACCCCAAATAAATTTTTGGCACTTAAAGCATTAGAGTCGTGGGCAAAAAGTTATTTAAACTTATGTACATATTTGTGTTGCAAAGAAATATAATAGTGTGACCAATAAAATGCTTTCCAGTATAAAAAATATTATATTACTATAATTCTGTGAGGGAAGTACAATGGAAATACAAATTCGTAGAGAACAAAAGGAACATGTAAAATTTCCAACTGCTAAAGAGGAACCTTTTCATTATTTTTTTTTAATGGAAGATAGAGAGTATCAAATAACGACTCCACGGGATTCATTTAAAAATGGATACAGAGGATATGTTTTAAAAATATCAATATGTATGCCAGAAACAATGTTCTTTGAACTATTTAGATTTTTAATAAAAACAAAATTAGATGTCAACTTTATGCAAATAAGAACATAATTTTTCAAAATTCTTTTAGGGAGTAAAATAAATTTTATAGAAATATAACCTAGTCAATATATTATGGAGACCTGAACTTTAAAATAAACACATTTTGAAGGGTAACCGGAAGAAATCCCTGTTTGCAAAGCTTTGTGATTAAGTATGAAAGGACCCCAAAAATCAAATTTGTAGCACTTTAATATGTTTTCTTCGAAAAAGAAGAGTAATGAACTTGCATCTTTGGACAGGTGTCTTTTTTTTTCCTCCCAAATTGGAGCTAATAGTCTTAATGGTTTTAAAATACATTTAAGAGAGTCACCTAACTTGGGCTTAACCCTCTCATGATGTGCAGATAGATACACAAGAGATTGCTATATATGTACCACAGAACCAACATCCATTCCTGGGTACGTGTAGACACAGTTACAGAATTCTAAAGTCTGAGGAAATCTCCTGACTTCCTGAGAGAAGAAGTTGACTCAGCTAGTTTGCTCACAAAGTGGAAAAAGATCTATTTTGTTATATAAAACTACATTCTCCTCATATGAAATAATCTTGTGAAGGCATGCTACTTCATCTCTGTGTAAATAGTCTCTCCCATCAAGCAGGATATAATGAAATCCTGAATTGTGTACTACACTGGGTAGGTTCTGTTTTATTACACTGTGGGAGAAGGGGAGGGGCAGAGGAGATAATTCTAGTAATGAAAAAGGAAAGGCTCCT
This sequence comes from Eumetopias jubatus, assembly GCF_037043125.1. NCBI lineage: Eukaryota > Metazoa > Chordata > Mammalia > Carnivora > Otariidae > Eumetopias > Eumetopias jubatus. The sequence goes on along the minus strand of NW_028274807.1, from coordinate 187,046,036 downwards.
AGATGAAACTTCTGTGATATTAAAAAACTGATGTGCTCATTATTTAGCAGATGAAAGTTAATTTAAAAATGAGCCTGAGTCCTAAGAGTCACAGAGTCAGAATGGCTGTGCAGGATCCACAGGATGCCATTACAACCGCAAGTGGCAAACCATATCAATTCTGACCCCACCATGATGAGGGCACAATTGGGGGATGAAGAGTGGGCTATTATACACACCCTCAGTGATTAGTTAGCATACAGAAAATCCACACTGTGAGCAAGATCTCAAGAAGATGATTGAAACCTAGAAAAACTCCCAAATGCTATCTAAACAATAATGGTACCTATTTTAAGTCAAACCTATTTATTCAGAAAGATGGCTACTGATTATTACTTGGTCACCTCAGTTCTTGTTACCATCTATTCTTTTTTGTTGTTGCTTTGTTTTTAACAAAACACACATTTTTTTCCTTCATTCTGTAATTTTCCATGTAGGATTTTTAGTTTGAAACAACAAAGTTACCATATTATGCTGATATGAACTAATTCAAGCAATTTAAAGAAGTCAGGTATCCTTTTAAGCTGGTTCACATCTAGAAATTAACAATTTCCCATCTTGTTCTATAATCCTCTAGGACATGACATGCATAGATAAGATTAACCTGTAGGAAAGGGATGAGGTTGGTAACGATGTTGGTAATAAGAACAACAGTAATATCTACTGGTATTGATTATCTACTGTGCGTAAAGCTAACAGTCATAACAACCCTAGCTTGTGTTATTATTCACATGTGAAGATGAGGAAAGGTAGGCTCAGAGAGGTTATCTGACCCTCCCAGGTCACATCACTATTAGTCAGAGGGTAGAGAATTTGAAACCACGTCTCCAACTCCAGGGCCCAAATTCATAACCACCATGCAAGAGGGTCGTAATTCCTGGTAGGTCATGTGCTACGAAATTAGAAAGGTAGGGGTGGGTAAGACCAGTTGGTCTATACACCTGGACGGCTCCTATATTGTCTTACTCTGGATATAGAGAAACCAAACCTTATAACCCCTAGACTTTTCTGCTCATTTGATGCCATCGACGTTTTTTATTTGCCTTCAGAATCTATTTGGAGTCCTGGAATGACTGCCATAAATCTATGATGCTAGAAGAACTCAGGGTTCTGCTTGTGCGGCTGTTTATTTCTGTTGCACATGGAAGACGTCAATTATAGAAAACAAGCTTTAAAAATGCCCAGGATCAATGGGTATTATAAATCAGAGATTACCAGGACTGATTCCTATACTTTTACAAGCAGTCGTGAACAATTTCAGACAGACTGGGGCCATGCTTATCAATGGCGATTTTTTAAAATGATCTTTTTCTATTGAATATGCTTGACAAGATGGTACACCTTTAAATAAAAATGAAAATATGAATGTCTTTAGAAGTAACATAATTGTCAATGATGCTGAATAACACAGTAGCAAGAAAATTGGGCTGGAAGAATCAGCCAGCTACTGTAGGTCACTACAGTTCATGCCCTCTTGTATAGATGAATATATAACAGTTCTCAGAAAGCAGGAATGGCCACCTGAATCCTGGCATGATTGTGAATTGAAATGTCATATCTGGTTAGATCATTTTGTCATACTCCTTAGTAAAGCCCATCTCCTGCCTAGATTTCTGTGTCGGGATATTCTGAGCCATTTTCAGATCTCATGTCAAATAGTGACACTGTGAAGCTTTAGGTTTTTTCCGTATTAATGTAAAATCAGTTTTAAAAAAATATCTTACAGGGCTGACAGAGTGCTCAAAGAATGAGCGTACAGTAAACACAATCCCACATTTTGGTAAATCCTTGTTACAAGAGGTTTGGTTTAAAGTAACTACTCTAGAAATTCAGGAGAATCAATATCCACCTTAAGATTTTGTGGAAAACAAAAGAGCTGCATTATTCAAGCTCTGATTTTCCCATAAAGGTTGACCAAAGGCAGTTTATGAGACTAGCGGTGTTCACCCACCACAGGCACACAGTGGTGTCGTAGCTCATATTTGTTTTATGTTCTGTGCATTCCAATTATTTTCCCATCTAGCCTCAGAGCAACCCTGAGAGAGAAGTAGAGCAATTAGAATCAGCCCCATTCTACGGATTCAATTTACCACCTCTTTACTGAGCACCAGGTGTTGGAAAATATGCCCCTGGGAGATTAGAAACCTTGCCTGTTGTCAGAGAAGTGAATGGCAGAAGAAAGACTTAGACTTTTAGTCCAATGATCTTGAGGGTGATGGCTAAGCTCTAGAGTCCTGGACTTTAATCCCCCATATAACCTATTATTTAACAGTTGCAAGCCTATTACTTCATCTGCAGAATGATGCTAGTAATAATTCACATGTCTCAGAGCTGCTGAAAGGAAAGGAGGAGTTAATGCCTACAAGACACTTTGCACAGGGAAATGCACACAGTAAGTGATAAATTAACGGCATCTAACTGCCGCACTATTATTGCTATAATTTTAATCTTTCTCTTGCCCATTACTGGGTAGGACCTTAGCCCCATAAAGGGAAATTGCAGGCAGCTTCCTTTAATTGCCAGCAGCCTTCTCAGTGCTACTTGTCTCCCCAAACGTTCTCTCCTCCCCAATTCCCCCAGGGATAGAGCTGGACTCTGGACTGCTTCTAAGACCACAATTGCTAGGTTGGGCCACCCAGTTAACCTTTCAGTTCCTGCGACCCCACTCCATTAGATGACTGGAAGGTGGATTTTTAACCCCCCAAAACAAAGTAAGGCTCCCATTTTCAAGTGCAGGCTAAAGCCATCGCTAAGATTGGACAGCAGGAGACAGGCAGAGAGCTGGATGTTCTGAGACTCACATGCTTGTTCCTCCCAACCACATCTCTCTTAGCTGTAATCAGAGATGGAAATCAGAACTGCAGCCTCGAGCTTTTGGGGAATTGCTGAGAAACCTCTCCCCCTCTCCACCCATTCCCTCCTTCCTCATCTCGCCTCTTAAGTGGGTTCCACATCATATCTGTGTACTTCCTCTTCCTGGGCACTAATTGTCTTCAACAGGCCAAGCAGTGTATATAGGGCTGAATTGAGAGCATCCAGCCTGGTGGGGAAAATTATTTAATAATTATGACTCTCCTAGAAATGATCCACTAGAGTTACATAGATGGGCTTTGGTAACCTAGAGGACAGGTGTCCCTCCACCCAGAGGCCAGGCCACGCCCTCCCCTGGGTTGGGGGGTGGGCTAGTATTAAAAAGACAACTCCAGAGCATCTGGTGCTTGGTGAGAGGATAAGTGGAGATTGTGTTTGAAGTTCTGCCCCAGGAACAATGTATGTGATGCTAAAAAGAATAACATTATTTGAAGCCCACAAAGTGTGTATCTTGTTCTAGGGGCACACACCTGTCAGAATCTGACAGCCTGGCTTGTGATGTGGAGTGTGTGTGTGTGTGTGTTTCTGCCTCCCCACTCTTTGAGACAAGAAGTGATAACATTACTAAAGGGTATGGACCTAACCTTATACGAACTTTTATCCAAACTACTACACATTTTGCATCAACAAATATATTTTTCCAGAATTGTACCGCAGATAAAGGGAAATAAATTAACCCATTTAAAATGTTCCCAGCACACCATCTACACATTTTATCAGATTTTGTATCCTCAGTTCATTTCCGGCTTCTTATGATGAGCAAATTCTTCATTTAAATGAAGGTTAATTCCCACTCTATTTGGTGCCATGTTTCTCCAATTAACTAGTTAAACAAAGACCTGAGCCGTAGTCCAATAGCCTTCATAAGGACAGTGAGCTACTGATAGAATTAGCATGATTTTTCCAGAGCCCAGAGCTCTTCTCGTCCTGTGTTGGAGCCAGTGTATTCAGAGGGCTAGTTTAGCTTGTCTGTCTGAATCCCAATCATTTTTGTCAGATTTTCTTTCATTCCCGGGAACTCATTCAGTTAGAAAAATTAGGACCTAGAGGGGAATGTTCAAAGCCCCAAATGTGTCTTTCCTGTGTGTTTCTTTCTTTCATTTAAAACAAACTGAAATGTGAAAGGTGTCTACTCCATGGCCCAGCACACCCAAGAGAAACCACGCTCCCTTTCTCGGATGGAATAATGGTTCTCCACCAGTGGGTGGGGGGCATTAGGCAATATCAGGAGACATTTCTGATTGTCACTGCTGGGGGAAATATAGTGGGTAGAGGCCAGGGGTGCTGTTGAACATTCTGTGGTGCACAGGACAACACACCACAACAAAGAAGTACCGGGCTCAAAAAATCAACAGTGCTGAGGTTAGAAACCCCGATTTATAGCAACCATCAGCAGCCATTGAGTAGCTACCATGTGCCAAGTCCTGGATGAGCACTTTTCACATCTTCTTTTCAAATCTTCAAGCTCACCTTTCGAGTTTCATATTTTAATTCCCAATCATGAGATGCAGAAACTGAGGTTGAGGAAGTTTAAGAGGCTTGCCCTAGGTTCCTGGCCCCAGAGGCAATTCAGGTCTACCTGACCCCAGTTCAGAAGTCGCTTCATTTTTAGCTGAATCTGCTTCTCACCGTGTTCATTTCTCTGGGTCTATGGACCTTACTGCTGGCTGTTGGCCACCCCCAATCCCTCTGTCTTCTTGTGTTTCCTCTTGTAGCTACCACCAACACACGCAGACACACGCACACACTCACGCAGTCTAAATGTCTCAGCTTTATAGCTTTTATCTCCAAAGCTCTGCCTTCTGATCTATCTAGTGGACAAACTAGAGAAGAAAATGGTGCCAGTTCTAATTCTTTAACCAATTTTAGATGTTAACTTGGGAAAAAACTCTTGCATTTTCCCAGAAGACTCCAAGAGCTTTTATACTGCTCTGGACTCCATCTCTAATTATGAAATTTAAGCCAACTTAAATGTTGCCAACCAGTTTGGGGCACTAGTTTAATTTCAGGACTACAAGTAGTTTCAGTGAAACTCCCAAAATAGTATAAAATCAGGAAGGAAGTTGGCCAAGATATTTCCTTATTCAAATAATACCTATCCGCAATTTCTTAAAAAACAATTTGTCTTATATTGGTTTTTCCTTACAGTACCCTCAGACACTGTTGACTTTTAGTTTTTGTGTTTCAATCAAACTAAAGTTCATGTGGTGTTTCCTCTTTGATTCCAAGACAAAGCTCTTATTCAAGAGTAATGATCTTGGCTGCTTCAGCCCTCGTGGGTCCTAGGCCCTATGCTAGGCACCAAAGACATATAACAAAATAATACCTAGCTCCTGGCCTCAAGCTATTTGCTTTATTCCTATTACCCTTGATCTTTCATGGGGAAACAGTCGGGGCCAGTGGTTAAGAATTGAGGCTCTGTACCCAGACTGCCTGGGCCCAAATCTCAGTACCACCAGTCAGTACCATCTCTGTGACTTTGGACAAGTTATAGATCTAACCTCTCCATGTTTTCAGAGTCTATAGTCTCTCATGGTTGAAACAAACAGCATTTTAGAGGGGAGGAGAGAGGGGGGATTGGTTAGCCCGGTGATGGGTATTAAGGAGGGCACGTACTGCATGGAGCACTGGGTGTTATACGAAAACAATGGACCGTGGATCACCACATCAAAAACTAATGATGTATTGTATGGTGACTAACATAACATAATAAAATTAAAAAAAAAAAAGAACCTCTCCATGTTTCTGTTGCTTCTTCTAACATACAGATAACAGTGGTTCCTAACCTACTAAGTCATTGGTCACGTTAAATGAGTTATGACACATAAAGCACTTATAACAACAGCAGGTGCTCATTAATGTGAGCCATTGTTTTCATCAGCCTTATATTATTATCTACCCTTGTGTCCATATTGTGCTTTATATGTAGCTGGTGTTGATTAAATCTCAATGGGCTGATGAGCTGAATAATAAGTGCAATAATAATAAGTGCAATAAGTGGATAAGTGCAAACTCCACTGACTTTCTCATCTTGACAAATGCTTTGGAAGGCTTCCTGTTGCACTGTTAACATCAAACCCCCTTTTACATTGTGTTTTATTCCTGAGCCTCCAAATTCAGCTTAAGCTGCTATCATTACAGAAAAATGCAATCAACCCTAAGATGGGGTTTCACACTGTCTAGCCTTTCCATCACTCAGTTCCCCTCTCTTGGCTCTCTCACCCCCAACCTGGCACGCAGATCTCATACGTTAGGGAAAAGAGGGGAAAGAACACAACCCCATTAAACTAACCAGACTCCAGAGAACTAGAGCTTGAATCCCTTATCAGCTGGCAAGTCTGAAAATAGCAGGAGAGTGTGAAGAGCACAATTGTGTAACAGGAAAAAACTTGAGGAAATTTGATTGCTTGGGGGCATCCAGCTGAGAAGTGAGGTTCAGACTTTCACCCTCCTCCTATCATTTTTTGAAAGTGGTGAAATCTTCCCCTCCCCACTTCACCCCCACAATGGCAAAAATATCCTTACTATTTGCTAAGTTTATTTGTATAATTCCAGAACAAGCAGACACTCACAAACACACAGCTTTGGAGTCACTGGGGCTCTCAGCAGTTTAAGAATGCCTTGCACAAATACCCATGGTTCATTAAACTTTCAAATAATTGGCACAAAGTCCAGAGCTTGGATTTTTTTTGTAACCCTCTTAACTCTTTCTCCCAGCTGGGCATCTTCATTTCCATTGCTTATTAGTAGGACCCTAATCAAAGCCACAGAGCCACACAAGGAAAAAATTTTCCCTGGGAACACAAAGGAAGTGGGACTCCAGATAAAAACTGCCTTGGATCCCTTATGAAGGACATGGTTATTGAAAATACCTGAGAGGTTGGCCAAGATGTGATTTCACCTTGACTTGACTACCTACCTATCTGAGACCTGTAACTTTGAAAATGTCTCCATGTGGTTCCGAAATGTCTAAGAAACATTTAATCAATTCACATGCTGCCTCAAAAAATAAACAACTAAGGGGGACCTGGGTACCTCAGTCAGTTAAGCATCTGACTCTTAATTTCGGCTCAGGTCGTGATCTCAGGGTTGTGAGATTGAGCCCCGTGTTGGGCTCCACACTCAGCTAGGAGTCTGCTTGAGATTCTCTCTCTCTCTCTCCAACTCCCTCTGCTTCCCCCTCCCCAGATCTGATTCTCTAAATTAATTACTTAATTAAATCTAATTAATTAAATCTAATTTTAAAAAGAAATAAACAACTAAGCCTGAATTGTAATGAGTTTGTAATGATCCATTTGTGGCCAAGTGGATCCACTAGCCACACCTATGGGCAGAAAAATATGTCAATATTGGCTAGCTGGAAATTACAAGACCAAAAACAATGAGATTTTTACAGTAGAAAAATAACTTAGGAAAATTGCAGTTGAGGCTAGAGAAAAGCAGACTAAAATGTCTGGCATTTTACCACGGTGCTCACTGCCACCCCAATTTCACTTCGAAATAGGAAAATGAAAATCCAAGAATGTCTATCAACTTCTTAAGCACCCACTCCGTGCAAGACATACGGGAACTGTGATAGCATGAAATAGACAATTCCTCACCATGCTGGAGCTGATAGTCATCTCCATTGGACAAGATAAAGACACATTAGGATAAAAGCACAAAAGAAGTATGTTTTATTATTCCCATTAAGAGATATCACATAGGAATCAACAAGAAAGAGCATGTGCTATTGGCTTGGGTGGTCAAAGAAGGCTTATGAAGTCCACAAGACTTAGAAAAGAATAGAAACTAGCTAGAAGGAAGGGAGGGTGCTTTGACTGGGTCAATGTCTTGAGCAAGAACAATGTGGGGGAGTGTGGAGAATAACAGCAGACACATTTTTTTGCCTTACCAGCTTCCTTCTTTGGGGGAACTAGCCCTCTCCCACTCACGCAGTCCTGCTGGACTGCCAGGTGGTGCCTCACCCAGTAACATAAGATGGTCAGATGACTCAAGCCAGGCAACTTATGGTGTGAGATTTATGAAGTGAGGTTCTTCCTCTGGAATTGCTAGGCTAGGAAGAGGTGAGTCTACTTGATGATGGCCACATTACTGGTGATGTGGAAGGAGTCTGTCTAAAGAATAAAGCTGAGCAGAAATAAGCAGATTTTAGATATGGAGAGAAAGAAAGATAGGGAAAGACATAAAGAGACTTGACCCCCCCTCCAAAAAAATGAGCAACTGGAGTTGGCCATACCTGAAACCAGGCACACTCTAAACTTTCCAGATATATGGGCTGCTAAATTTCTCTTTGTACTTGCTGGTTTGATTTGGCTTTCTGATACTTGCTAAATGAAATGATTTTGATGTATACATAATGTCTAACTTTTCTGTAAAACAAGCTATGAGAACTAATACATCGAAAGTTAATTATGAAGTTTAAATAACGAATAGCTAAGCACACAATAGATGCTTAATGACATTTATTTATTTATTCACAGGACCAAGAAAGAATAGGTGGAATAACTCTGGTAGTACTTTTATATCCATTATTATAAACAACTCTAGTTTTTTCCATTTGTATGGCTATATAATATTTCATTATATAGAGATAACATGAATTATTTAACCCATCTCTTATTGTTAGACTTTGAATTTTTCTCTCTCACAAGCCATGCTATGATAATCAGCCTTGTACTGTAATCTTAATGCATATTTTAAATCATTCATTTAGGATAAAAACCCCAAAGTTTTCTTCCTGGTTTTTAAAGCAGAAATTTCTTTAAATCCATATAAAGCATATCCCTAACAAATTACCTCTGATATGAGTGAAAATTTGGATTCCAACTTTTGACTCTACCCTAGACTCTGCAATCTTACTACTATTGGAGGAAAGATCTCCCAAAAGGATCAACAAAGAGAATTTATTCTTCCCAGAGAGGAAAACAATAACACAACTTGTTGTATGGATGCTGCCACTGACACATTTGCTTTGAAACTTGAGATACTAAGGGGACATCAAAATTCAATTCAAGCCATATTTAAGTAGGCAGAAGTGCAAGCTTTAATTACCAAGGAGAAATTCCCAAGATAGGCATTAATCTGCATGGCAGTGTATCACTGAGCTCTGCATACTGGTCCTCTGGCAGTATCCTTTCTCACTGAGGCTCAGTAAGTGAAGTTCAAGATCATTAATTACTCCTCTGGCCATAAACAAAAGAAGAAAACAAATAGAGAAAGTCCATGTGATGAGTTTTTAAAATAATGGAATGGCTATTTATAAGTTTCATCCTGGGGCCAATGGCTGAAGTTCTGTATGTGGCAAGCCAGTGGCTGTTTGGGGAGCAGCAAGATCAGGAAGAGTTTTTGTCCAGCCCTGTCTGCTGCAGTCACCTCCTGAGAGTCTCTGCATTAATCTGGTGGCTCTTTTCAAACCCCCAGTTAGGCGATTTTCCACAACTTGCCTTGGCTTATTTTTCCCCGTGTGTTCTGTAAATTGTTGCTTTAGGATTGAAAAAACCAAGACCAAACTACCTGGGATTAATATCCCTGTTTAGAAGATCCACCTGTGTGTGACCCCATTCAGGGCTTTATGAAATCCTCATGCCTCAAAGACTGGCACAGTTATGGGGAATGGGCTAGGCACAGGGCTGTGGAAAGGAGAGAATGAATTCATATTAGGTTATATGTATGGGACTTTTGTTCAAGAATTATTTATTTATTTTAGAAGGAGAGTGTGTGCACAAGTTGGGGAGGGGCAGTGGGAGAGAATCTTCAACCAAACTCTCTGCTGAGTACAGAGCCCGATGGGAGGCTCAATCCCATGACCCATGAGATCGTGACCTGAGCCAAAAACCAAGAGTCCAATGCTTAAACCTACTGAGCCACCCAAGTGCCCCTGTATGGAGACTCTTAACGAAGGGGTCCTGTCTTTCATTCTTCCAGCCGTCACTTCAAATGTCTCTGGTTTATGGAAATAAAGACTCCCTCCTCACTCCAGCATTCAAGGCCATCCAAAGCCATGACCCTTCACCTACTCTTCAGAGCCATCTCCTTCCATTTCCTACATGCCTTGTTTTAGCCAAAGTAGAGTCCTTACCATTCCCTAAACTTGCTGTGTATATAACTATTTCTGCATGACTACTGCATCTCTACCTGCCACTAGGAATGTTATCCTCACCTCGCCCATCTCAGCCTATCACAATTAGACTCATCACCAAAGACCCATCTCCAATGCTGTCTGTTCCATGAAATACTCCTTTACCTTCCATATCTACCTTCACCTTCCACATCTTCCATATTCCTCAAACTATATGACATATAAATTCTTTCTCCTCAAACCTCCATAGTTCTGTGTGAAAAAAAATTTTTGTATGGAAACCATTACTATCTTGTACTTTAGGTAGACGTGGTTTTATCTGATTCCCCCACTAAATACTAAATATCTGAAGGGCAAAGACTATTTCTAACACAGCCACAGTTCCCTAAAGTCAGTATTAAAAGTGAAATTAATGACCTAAGTTGGTCATCGAGAATAGGGCCTGTTATAATTCAGCACACATTTGTTGAGTTCCTCCTCTGTGTCAGGAACTGCGGTCAGCACTAACTGCACATAGCCAATGTCTGTTCCAAGAACAATATGGGAAAACTCCCATAAGCTCCAGTTGGTGTGTGCTGGCTCTTTAACTAGAACTGCAATCTCCCCACGCACTTGACTTTCAGTTTAGGCCCATCATACATCTATCTGCGAGTTCTTCCTGCAACCATAGGTCCTGGGATAGCAATGCAAGTGGCACTTTTAGCTGTAGTTCAACTTAAAATCCTTTCTTTCTACCTACTGAAACAAATTGCTCTAACAGACCTTCATTTTCATCAAAATTCCACTTCTAACTATGGGGTTTTTTTGGTCTGTGCTCTTAACTACTTCTTTTGCTACAAGATTATTCAGAGTCTCCTCTCCTATCTTAAGCATTGTTCTTGCAACAAAGACTGATGTCTGCTGACTTTGAGTAAAGCATTATGCCAGGCACATCACCTAAGCCTGAGTGTCTCCATCCTCTTTGGCCCTCTCATTTTATAGTTTATCTCTCCAAAACAGAAATACTTTCTTTCCCCAAAGCTCTCGAATTAGGGAAAGAGGTCAGAAATTAAATACTATATCATCACTCTTGTTTAGAAATACAGAATCCTTATTGGTGTGTGAAAGTGGGAAATAGGAACCCATTTTTCCCATCTAAAATTGAACAACAGCTAAGTAGAAGTGAAGGGATAGATTTAAATTAGAAAGGCTATATTAAATCGACTCAAATCAAAGCCGATTTCACTCCAGGAAGTGTATACATGAAAAGGTGTAATTATAAAAACTTGATATTCTGCTGCCTTTATGCATATTCACTTTATGAACTTAGACCTCCAGAAGCCTCCTAGGACTGCTTTCCCATTTTTAATAAGTATTGAGAATGAGGCATTTCCTGAAGGAATTCAAGGAGAGAAGCAGAGTTGTTTTTTTTTTTTTCTTTTTTTAAGCTTAGCAGCAACATTAAAACAAAGAAATGGCTATTCTGCTGGGTTTTGTGTGTGATTTAAGAGTACTCCAAATAAAATGAACCTTTGGGGAGTCAGTAAAGAAATTATGGTGTGGCAATTAGGAGGACAACTGATCCATCAGGGGAAAAAAGCTCACTATTAATTGCAACTTCTAAATAACATCTGTGGGTCTCTGCGAAGTTGCTGGGAATACTTATCTTGGGAAAAGGAGGGGTTTTCAGAGAGTTCCCAGAAGATTTGGTAACTCAAAGCCCAGGGCTACCAGCTGGATCATGTTCCAGTCATTAGGACACCATAATGGTCATCATAAAAACCATCCCAGAGAGGGGCAAACTGGGAATTAGCTCAGACTGGCCCATTCATTCTATGTGGCTGCTAACCTCAGAACGATATTCTGTGGAGTGTCACCATACTTTAGGGAGCCTCTTAAGGAAGGGCATCAGCGGGGCGCCTGGGTGGCTCAGTCGGTTAAGCATCTGCCTTCAGCTCAGGTCATGGCCCTCATCAGGCCCCCTGCTTCCCCCTCTCCTTGCTTCTCCTTCTCCCCGCTCCCCCGATCATGCTCTCTCACTATCTCTCTCTCAAATAAGTAAATAAAAGCTTTAAAAAAAATAGGAACAATGTCAGGACTATTGAGAAGTTGATTTTTGTGTGCCATTTCCTCCATCCCCAAAATAATAATCACTGCTATGAACCCCTCATATGAACCCATGAATCTTTAAAGATGTAAAATTACAGATGTAACCATTAATGCTGTGAGCAGCTTTGAAATCATGACTTCTTTGTCCTCCATCTTACCAATGGAGGCCCAGAAAAGTTGTCACTTGCCCAAAGTCACACAGCCTGTTCTAGAAAGCTCCATCATCACCCGGTTCGTCCGAGTCCACCAAGAAAGGCTGACATGTGAATCAGGCTCATCCTGCCACCTGCCTTCCCATGATTCCACATCAGTCTGGTTTAGGGCAGAGGCTGTGGGAAAGGCATATGTGGGTTGTGCTGTGAATTTTTTTTGTCCTCATTTACATCACAACAATAGGTGACTTGGGGACAGGATGCCTTCACAGAAGTTGAGATAGATTTGACTATGTTTTGCAAAGAACATTTACTTCTGAGATGGGCCAGATTTCAGGCTCCCGGGTGGGTGCATCAGTTTGTGAAGTCATTAGTTGAATGTCAGGGCTTTTTTTTTCTTTTCCCTTCTAGAATCTGGGCTCTGCTTTCCCTGCTGTGGATGATGAATCTAAAATATTTATGTGGCTTTATAATGACTATTTAGCATTTAAGGCACCTGATATTTGCCAAAGTGCTTGACAATCCGTGTTTATTAACAGGAAAATAACGGCTAGAAAAATCTGTGCTGTGATATTTAGGGAGCAGGTTCCTTTGTGGCTACACATGGTATTTCTGGGAACGATGTGAGGGCCAGTGATTCAGAGTGAAATTCAGTGGCTGAACTCTGCCTAAGACCTCATACTTAAATTTCCCCCTAGTTTACTAGAGACTTTGTTCCAATGATCCTGAAGAATAGCATGATATTATGCGTTTTATTCACTAATCAAGCACTTATTAAGTGTCGACTCGGTGTTAAGGATGAAGAGTTAATAAGATTCTGCCCAAATCTGGGTTAGGTGCTCCTCCCATGATGCCTTTTGGTCTAGACTTAATCGAAGCTTCTCAACACTGGGATGGGAGCCTGGGTAAGGGTGAAATCTGGCAATGTCTGGACACATTTCTGGTTATTATTACTGAGGGGTTGCTACTGGCAGGTAGTGGTAGGACCAAGGATGAAACTCAACATCCTGGAGCGCACAGGACCCCCCAGCACAATGAAAGAATTATCTGGTCCAAAATGTCAATAGTGCCAAGGTGAGGGAACCCTGGTACAAGCCTGTCCTCTCGGCTGTATAATTGTCTGGGGACATATCAGCCTCCCCCCTTGAGATCTCTGAGTGCAGAGGCCATTTCTTACTTCTCATCGCATCCCAGCACCTAACACATAGAATACAAAACTTAGTACATGGTGTTGAATGAATTCATGAAGATGGTATCCTATCCCTCTGGGAGCCCAAGCCCATGATCTCTGGAGTGGGGATAGGTAAACAGGCAGTTTAGGGATAAAATATGTCTGGTCTTCAAAGTACAATCAGATAAGAGCTATTCTGTGTGACCTTATAATTTATCATCCAAACAGATATACTTTTGAAACTGAGTGTGAGCACTTTCAAGTAATGAAGGCAGGAACACAGATGAAACCGTGCCACTGGCCAATCCTATATAAACCAGGCACATTTCTAGCCCCCATGCTCCTGAGCAGTCACCATGAAGCAGGTGTCAATGCTTCCTGGAATCCATGACCACACACAGGAGCTAGGTATGAGGTATATAAAGGATTTCATGGGGAGTTGGAAACTGTATGTTGCATGTTACAGTATACAAAGTTAATAGAAATAAATAAGTAAAACCCTGCTAGAGGCTTGTTCTTCATTCCCGCCCCCATCTCATGCCCACCCTCTGCCAAGTGCTCTGAGGCCAACAGCTTCTTCCTCTGCTTCTCGAACCTTCCCCCACCAGCCTCTCCAGCTTTCCAGATGGTCCTTCCTCCGTGATCCCCCTGCTGCCTTTTATTATCACAAAGGTATAGCACTGTCCCCAGCTTGCATCCCTGCACCTGTTAGCCTTGCCCAGTCACCAAGCAGTCCTCCCTGCACAGGAACCAGTTAGAGGTGGTCAATAAAATAACCTTTCCCAGATAGGGTTCTCATGGCTCTGAGCTCCAGGTGGGGTCTCTGTCATGCTGTGGCTACAGACAGAAGGGCTAGGCTAACTCACCCTCCCTGGGATTATGGGAAAAAGCTTTACAGAAGAAATATGATTCAGACTATTGTCAGTTTATTCAAAGGAAATTTAATCATTAAGCCTCTGAAAATATGAGAAAAAGTCTGGACTTCCTGTTTCCTGGATGAGTAGAATGGTCTCCAGCTGCTGGCGTACTTTATTGGGGGGAGGGAGAAGTCAGAAAGATCTTCTGTAGAAACTTGCTAGAGTGAAGTAAATAATGGGTGTGGTTTGTGACTTCTCCAAGCCTAGACTTCAGAAGAAAGACACTGAGGATGCAAGTTAACTTCTTATTTGTGCTAAACTCTGTTTCAGAGTTTATCATCTTTAGTGCAGTTATTGTGAAAACAAACATCTACTTCATTTTAATTCAAAGTGTCATGGTTTGGTTATGAGTAAATATTAAGGACAATAAAGTGACTATCTTTAACTCTAGGTACAATGACTTCCTTTATTCTGTAGTTCCATCTGATACACAACCACAATAGAGAAATAGCCAACTGAGACTATAATATGCCGTGTCTGCCTAAACTAGATTAAGAAGATTCTCCTCGCCACAAGGTCCACAGCATCCATCACCCTTATATAGATTTAGAGATTTCACTACTTGGTCTGGGAGTTTGATATCAAATGGACCTTTCAGAATAAAATGTTACTGGTATTTGATATTCTCCATTCCAGCTGGCTTTCTTCGAGTACATGAAACAAACACCAGATGGTAATTTGTAAAAGGATAAGGGAACTGGTGCTAATTTTAGAAAGTTCTTGGCCATTTCCCTCACCCAAAGTTAGGAAGGGAATTCTCAGTTGGAATGACTTTCCAAGTTTCAAGAAGCAGCTGTCTGATTTTCTTAAAATGGTGCCATCATTCTGCTTAACAGTATGCCAGGCCAGACCACAGTATTCCATGCAGAGAAAATCTGCGCTCTAAATCTTCCCCACCATTGGTAAACACATCAACCAGGACAAAGGTGGGCCTCCGAAACCCAGGGCCACTGGCCCATTGACTCCATTTCTTCATTCACCCACTCTACCTCTAACCACTCCCAGGGTAGGTAGTCCAACTGGTTGAACCTGTTTTTCATCTCTGGTCTCAACTGTTATGTGGCAGTCTCACCAAAAAGGCTCACTGGTGAGAGCTAAATGAAAGGTGTACTGATGCAGAGACTGGGCAAAGCCAGGCCTGCTGGCAATTTGTGAGACAGATGGCTCTGCAAGTATGATTCTCACACTTGGTTGTAAGGTAAACTGTGAACCAGGGAGCAACAGGTGCCTGGTAAAGGCAACGCTTGATGCTGTCTGCATGTTTACATTTAGCTCTTAGAGGCGGAAATCTTCCTAATCGAATTCAACACACAGTTCCTGGGAAGTCATTGTGTGCAACACACTATGCTAAGCTCTGAGGTCCAGGGAAAGCTGAATTTCAGAGAAGCCTAGCTTTATAGCTCTTAGTTTCACTGTGCCAAGAGGGAAGAACAAATGGTTATATAGGAAGAAAGGAAGAACAAAGGATTGATCCAACCACAGAAACAGGATATTTTTTCTGAGGAGCCGAAGGTCTAATGTGAAAACAAAGGTTGAGTTTCTTTTTTTTTCTTTTTTTTTAAGATTTTATTTATTTGAGAGAGAGAGAACATGAGTGGGGGTGAGGGGCAGAGGGACAGGGAGAAGCAGACTCCCTGCTGAGCAGGGAGCCCACCACAGGGCTCAATCCCGGGACACTGGGATCATGACCTGAGCTGAAGGCAGACACTTAACCGAATGAGCCACCCAGGTGTCCCAAAGGTTGAGTTTTTATGGGCAAATACGGTAGGAAGCTTCTTCCATGAGGAGGGAAGCAGAGTGAGGAACAGAACCACAGAAGAGGGCAGAGGGAGTGTATTTGTGTGAGTGGGGGTGTGTGAGTGTGGGTTGTGTGTGAGAGTGAGTGTGGATGCGTGTGAATGAAGGTGTGTGAGTGAGGATATGTGTGGTGAGGTGCAGGAGTATGAGTGTGCATGTGTGAGAGTGTGTGAATGTGTGTGAGGGTGAGTGTATTTAATGCTGGAGGATTTCGTAGATAAGGCTCTTAAAGGTGGGATAACCCTAATTGTGGAGCATAGATTTATATTCTATAAAAGATCTCTGACTTTTCCTCCTTCAAAAAAAAATGTTCCCAAGGCAGGATGAATTCCAAGACATTTATCTACACAATTGGAAGTTCTCTGTTGGAGAAGGCTATTAGCAGGGGGTCCCTGGGTGGCTCAGTCGGTTAGGCATCTAACTCTTAATTTCAGCTCAGGTCATGATCTCAAGGTTGTGAGATCAAGCCCCGCATCGAGCTCCATGCTGGGTATAGAGCCTGCTTAAGATTGTCCCTCTCTCCCTCTGTCTTTCCCTCTCTCCCTCCTCCCTCTCTGAAAAAAAAGAAGAAGAAGGATATTAGCAAACCTGTGTCTTAAAAAGCAATCGGAGGGGGAGACGAACCATGAGAGACTATGGACTCTGAGAAACAAACTGAGGGTTCTAGAGGGGAGAGGGGTGGGGGGATGGGTTAGCCTGGTGATGGGTATTAAGGAGGGCATGTACTGAATGGAGCACTGAGTATTATATGCAAACAGTGAATCATGGAACACTACATCAAAAACTAATGATGTAATGTATGGTGATTAACATAACATAATAAAATTTTTAAAAAAGCTTGTGTTAACAATTAAATAATATGCTGGTAATAGAGGTGGGGGGCTGATTAGCAGACAATTGCCATAGTCTACAGAAGAAGCAATAAGAGTCTAATCATAACCTCAGCTCTTTCTTGAGCACTTACTACATGCCAGGCATGAAACCAAGGGCTTTACATGCATTTTTTCATTTTAAAGTTCACAGAAAGCCTAGGAGCTAAGTGTTTTCACTCCCACTTCAAGTGAGGCCCAAGGTAAGTAACATGGCTGAGGAATGGCTGAGCCAGAAGTGCATCCAGATCTGTGTGGTCCAAGGCTTGGGCTGGCAGACACCCTATCCCAAAGAAAGGCAAGAAGGAAAGGGGAGGGAGGAAGAGCTTAAGGAGGCTCCCAGTATAACATGAGACTTTTGTCTTCAGCCAAGCTGATACCTGGAGAAGGAAGAGGCCGTTTAAGAGAGAGAGACATGGAGTTCTTTTTCAAACAAATTAAATTGAGGAGTGTAGGGCATCCATGTGTGGATAGTAGCAAAGAGATGGGGTGTGGATCTGAAATTCAGAGGAGATCATGAGAATGTGGCGAGAGACAGGAGTGCAAGGAGAAGCTATGACCTTCGTAACTCCCATATTTTAGGGATAAATAAGGAAAGGGCTCTCAAAGAAAACCTCAACTTAAGGTAACAGTGCTGACCATGAGAAGATCTCCCATCTAAAGGATTTTGAAATGAAAAAAAAAAAAGAGAGAGATTTTTCTTTAACCACCCCTAGGCAAAGAGAAGATTTAGAAATACAGTGTTACTTCTTACTGTGAGTATAATTTTAACGGGGTACACAGAACCCACACCTGCATCTTGATGAAATAACCATGCAAGGGTCTGACCCACGTGCACCCCGGAACTTCCTGAGTTCAAGGGGGCAGGTTCACTGAGCCAACATACTGAGCTTATAGAGTTTGCTACTGCTGGGTATCCCAGAATTAGAGAGTTGGGTCCCCAATAAATGGAAATACTGTCCTCCTGGCCAGAAACCCGAGTGTTTTCTATGACACCCTCTCTCCACTTCTAAATCAAATCCCGCACTAAGGGCCATCATTATCTCTTATTATCTCTTACTTGAATCTGCTGCCACTTCCCTAATCCAGACTGTTGTCATCTCTTATTGAAAGCATGACCACAATCTCCTACTCCTCCCCACATCCTTCCCCCAAATCCTATTTCCCTGGAACCGTATATGGTATACATTTGTTATCCCATCCTACAAAGAGTCTCTGATCTACAAAGGTAAAGAACCAGGTTGGAGTCACTTCAAGCAAATTAATTAAAGCCTTCATTTCTCTAGATTGATAAACCCACCAGGCTCTCTCCCATCTCAGAGCCCTCGTGTCTGCTCTTCCCTCTGCCTGGAAGGTTCTCTCCACATATCCACGTGGCTGGTTGCCTTATTTTCTTCAGGTCCTTCCTCAAAACCTACCTTCTTAATAAGGTCTTCCTGGCCACCCTACCTAGAATTTCAGTACCCACTTCCCCATCATATCAGTTCCTACCCTTCTTTCCTGCATTATTTTTCCACCATAACACTTAACCACTACCCAAACTACTATATACATCAGTTATTTACCTTGTTCATTGTCTGCCTTCTCCACGGGAAAGTACATTCTGCAAGGATTTTTGTCTGCTTTTGTCCACTACTATATCCCTAGTGTCTAAAAGGACACTTGATACATGGTAGATAATGATCAATGATGTTTACTGATTTTTGTTTGTTTGTTTCTTTCAGTGTTTTTTATTGTCCTGGATCATCTGGTGAATTTTCCTAGTTCTCACCTGAAGTGCATAAGTAATTTCAAATTCTTTTTGAGGTTGATTCCTCATATCTAGCTACAAAAACAAACAAACAATAAAATTGTTATCTCTCGTTTTAAGGAAGAACATTGGTATTTCTCCTTACTTTTGAATGCCAAGCATGGCAGGGGTGTGGGGTGGGGGTGGAGGACTGTTCCATTTAAAAGTTATTAAAAATGAATTATGAATTTTCATTTGAAAGGTCTTCCCATTCGTGCGTATTAATAGCTATTAGATGACTCAGTTGAGGTAGGAGCTCTCTAATGGCTAAGGTGAAATTAGTCCTCACATCCATTTTGTTTTTAGAAACAAAGAAGTTGGTGAATATTAGAAGAAGAAGCCTTTCTATTTCATTACTTTTTTATGAGCAAAGTTCATCAAAACTTCTTTAGAATAAAATTCACAGTTTTGAGCAAGCCCCACTTGTCTTGCAGAAAATATATAATATATGTATATTGATGATATGCAGGTGATTTAGCAAACACAGTAGTATCTGTGGGAAAGACTGTATTTCTTTCCCAAATTCATGGAATTAAGTGCCCTAGGGCAACTACAAATATGACTCAGAAAAATACTTTATTAAATGTTCCTTGCTGGTAGCAATACAGACCCTAAGTAAGGCACAGCCTGTGGGGAGAGAAATGGCAGTGTGTAGATCTTGGAATAAGGTGGAAAGAAATAGCCACAAAAACCAGGCACATGGTGCAATACAAGGGCCTCAAAGGGAGAAACTCAGCTGGGCAGCTGCGGCTTAGCCTTCAAAATGCTGAAGCATGTACCTAATGCAAATGCCAGCCTTTTAATCAACATTGAGTCAAAACTAGTTAGATTTAGTTACCACTCCACAGTCTCTGGCCCTAAAAATCCATGGGTTGTGTTCATTCTCGTCAAGTGGGTTGGCATCCAGCACACACAGTCTCACTTCCAGAAAGGCTCCATTTCTGCCATCAGTGATCTGCTTTGGGAATTCATTCTTGACAAATAGGTCTCCTTGTGTCTAGTATATCTGGAAATAATAATTTCAACAATTAATATTTATTATTTGCCATATGCCAGGCACACAATGAGTATTTCATATGTTATATCTCATTTAATCCTCACAACAGTTTTGTGAGATAAGGATTATCCCCCCTTTTAGAGACAAGGGAACCAAGTTCGAGAGGGTTTAGGGTCCTGGCTAATGTCACACAATGAGTGAGCATTGAAGAATCCAGAACTGACTTCAGAACTGTAGCTATTAACCCCTGTGCTCTACTGCCCTTCTAAAGAATGAAAAATGGAGAGATCGGGAAATGGTAGAGAAGTGATCTCCAAGGGGTGTGTTTCTGAGCAGGGTCAGAAAGCTATGTACTAAACCAGAAAAAAAGACTCAGCCAGTCTCTATTCCAAACTGACTCCTCATAAATTGCTTCAAAGGAGCCCTAGTTTGAGAACCATTCTTTTGAACCTTTTAGGTAAGATGGGGGTAGGGGGATTGTCACTGAAACAAAACCAAGCAAAATAGCCTCATGGCCATTCCAAGCCAGCAACATAGCAGAGTGAAGTGTACATGCATGTAACTTGTGATCGTTTAATATATGTATTTATCAAAAAAAAAAAAAGGCAAAAACCAGCAACACATGCATACAGGTATTAGAAAGATGTAGTGAAAAAGAAAAATACATTTCCAACCTGCCGGCGATCTGTTGCCATCCCAACAAAAAGCATTAGCAAAACAGAATGTTCTATCTCCGTTCCCTCATGGTTCTCTCAGTGAGAGCATCTCCCTGAACTGAAGTAATTCCAGTGTTGAAAACATCCGCGTTTTTCATACATGGCTCCTAAACACAAGCCCACAACCTCATGCTCGTACAAAAGTAAGGACACCGCCCACTATGGGAGATTGAAAGGTTTATCAAAGATTGTTTTAATTCTTGGAGATTTTCTCATTACAGAAAGATTTTAGACCCCATCTCCACCTGTGTGTGATTCGACTCTCATATTTCCAACACATTTTAAAAAGTAATTGTGATTGCAAGTGTGGATTTCTCTTTAACTTAAAGCTCCACACAATTACCTTCACAGGTCCCATAATTTGGCTTTCACATTCTCTCAAAATCATCAAAACAAAGTACTTGCAAAATGTTTATTTCCCAGGTGTTTTCCAGTGGGCTAGATACCGTTTGCCGCAGTGCATAAACAGAATGGGGGTGTTTCCCAAAATACGGAATCAGGATGTTGCATACTTACCTCCAGAACAGGGTGCAGCTGTCTTTGTGCTCTTAAAAAATGCTCTCTATTTGGCTTCATTTTTGTAATAGTGAAAACGATTTCTAAAAAAGGGGCAATCATATTATGAACAGCACTTAACAGGGGCAGCTCTGCAAACTGGTACAAGATTATTACATCTTCAGCTAATTTCTGCAAATTTGTGTGGAATCAGGGTCCTCTTTGTGACTAAGAACATCTTATATAAAACCCTCACTTTTATAACTAGTTTTTTTCCTCTCATCAACAGGATACAATATGGCATATAATGAGATCTCATTACAACAGATTTTAATATACCACAGGTCAAATGGTGCCCACATAAGCTAACTTCTCAAGACCAGATTCTAATAATATGCAGTTTAACTAAGTGCATACTATTGGACTTTCATCTGATAATGTTAGTCCTAATCCCCTGAAACTCAGTTCCACAGGTTTCATTAAGCAGCCAGTTTAAAAAAAAAAAGAAAGAAAAGAAAAAACAGCATATATATATATATAGGCATTTTTATCTGCCTCTATCTATTAGAAATAACACTGGACTAGGTGCTGCAGCAATTATAAAAATATATTTGGGGGCGCCTGGGTGGCTCAGTTGGTTAAGCGACTGCCTTCGGCTCAGGCCATGATCCTGGAGTCCTGGGATCGAGTCCCACATCGGGCTCCCTGCTCAGCAGGGAGTCTGCTTCTCCCTCTGACCCTCTTCCCTCTCGGGCTCTCTATCTCTCATTCTCTCTCTCTCTCTCAAATAAATAAATAAAATCTTTAAAAAAAATTATAAAAATATATTTGACACTGTTCCAGTGAGGCACAATCTTAGCGAAGCATTAATGATTGGGGGCCCAGGCTCTGGAGTCAAACCGTGTTTGTGGTTTTACCACTTGCTAGCTGGGTGACCTTGGGCAATCTATTTAACCTCTCTGTGCCTCTGTATCCTCACTTGTTAATTGATGGTAATAATAGTGCTAACCTTATCACTGAAAATTAAATGAAGTTAACACTTAGCACAGTGCCTGGTATATAGAAATAACTGAATAAATACTAGAAGAGAGAAAGTTAAGAAGAAAGTTATCTTAAAATTATATTGGGAAAATGAGACCTACCTCTATGAAACTGAGGCCAAATGGCAATGTATGCAAAATGGTGTAAGAACGCTCGTTGAGAGTGGGTCCATGGAGGGCAGTGGACGCCAGAGCACACTGGGAGGTTTTTATGGAGGAAGTTTCCTTGTGGGACCTTGTTCGTGGACCAGCAGCCCTGGCATCACTTGGAAGCATGTTAGAAATGCAGACTCTCAGGGAACCTGGGTGGCTCAGTCGGTTAAACTCTTGGTTTCAGCTCAGGTCATGATCTCAGGGTCCTGGGATCGAGCCCCACTTCAGGCTCCACACTCAACATGGAGTCTGCTTGGGATTCTCTCTTTCCCTCTCCCTCTGCCCTTCCCCCTAAAATAAGTAAATAAATCTTTAAAAAAGAAAGAAAGAAAGAAAGAAAGAAAGAAAAAGAAAGAAAGAAAGAAAGAAAGAAAGAAAGAAAGAAAGAAAGAAAGAGAAAGAAAGAAAAAGAAAGAAATGCAGACTCTCAGTTCCAGTCCAGACCTACTGAGGCAGAAAACTGTGCAAGATCCCAGGAGATTCGTGGGACAGGAAGTTGAGAAGCACTGCCCTAGAACACATCTCACCCCTCAAAGCTTTTAGGCCTGTCATTATCTCTTATCACACACATCAGTGCTCATAAAAGAAGAACACTGGGGAGAGGGAGAGTCTACTCCCAAACACTCCCACTGTAAAAAAAAAAAAAAAAAAAAACTGTGAATGTTAAATTCTAACAGTTACATGTTGGAACTATGATAGAACTGACAAAAATAAGTGGAATCCGCCAAATAAAGCATGAAACATAAGTTATGATTCAATTAATATTTATGCCTAGACAGGGTAAAAATCACAAATATTTATTTCATCCAGACTGAAAATGAAAACCAAGAAAACATATGATGATTCTCTTTGGGAGGATTTGGGCAGAAGTCCCTGGTACCTTCAGGCTTATAAAAAACATGTATTCCCCTAGAATGCAGACAGTTCACTTCCATGGTCTCCCCGCCCATCCTCCTTACACACACACCAAACAATCACGCAGCATTTCAATGACTTACACTGTGTACACAGCATACATTGCAGACACACAGACATACACCCAGACTCATCTACACCTGGACACTTTTTCATAGCTGCCTTCTTTCTGTCCTTAGGCACCTGCTCGAATCTTGCCTGCCAGAGACAAAGAATCTTTAATCTAAAATAAATCTCTGGTAAAGGGGATAAGAGCAGAAGGGGAGAGTCAGTGGTGAAAATAGTAGTATCTATCAATTATCCGGTGCCTTGTTGTGCAAGATATTGTCCCACAGATTATCCTCTTGTTTTTTCATTCCTGAAATAACTCTCTAAAACAGGCTATTAATTCTCTACTGTTTCAATTGAGGGAATAAAGGCCTATAAGGTCAAATAAACTATCAAAAGCTATGCAGCTAAGAGACACCTGGGTGGCTCAGTCGGTTAATCATTCAACTCTTGATTTGGGTTCAGGTCATGATCTCAGGGTCATAAGATCGAGCCTTGTGACGGGCTCTGCACTGGGCATGGAGCCTGCTTATAAGTCTGTCTCTTCCTCTACCTCTGCCTCTTCCCGCCCCTCTCTTAAAAAAAAAAAAAAATGCAGCTAAGGAGCAGCATAAATGAGACTTGAACCCAGTTTTGTCTTCTCTCCAACTGACGGAGTAAAGCCAAGGTCTATGAATCCAATAGCCATCTTTTTGAGGAATGGCTTCTATTTTGTAATTCAAATGTAATATTTTCCCTCACTTTCACTTGGTATGATGAGTGGCAAAGTGGCAAAGGAATTTTCCAAAGTCAGAGTAAATTTAAGCTGTGGATGGTGAAGTGCAGGATAATTTCCTTCTTGGTATTTTAGAAGTTCTTCATTTTAACCATCTGTTGCGGGCTGACAGATGGGTTGATATATGACAGAATAATGGGTCCTCAATTCTAGAAAGACATAAGGAATGCTTGAAAAAATAGCAGCTCTTTTCATGAACCTAGCTGTGCTAATGCTTGCTCACTTGCAACCAAAAAAAAAAAAAAAAATGTGGGCGGGAAGTGTGAAATATAATCATAATCATTCCCCTAAACAGAAAGTTTCTCACAATTGCCAAAGGTCAAATCCAGTAGAATATGCCTATTCTAAAATTATGCTAACATTTCCAATTCCAGTCATTTAAAAAGACATGGGGGGGGTGGCGTGAGGGATAATACATAAGTAAAAATAATAAAAACGAAACTCCAAATAACCTTCTTCCCTCCCTGTCTTCCAGCCATTTAATTTTCTTTTTTACAGGTAGCCAGTGTCATGAGTTTCTTATATCTTTGAGATACTTTAGGAAACATGCAGATTTTTGAAATCCAGATGATTTTCCAAGTGACAATGCCAGATGTAAGCTCTCTGTCCTTTCTTCTGCCATGCAGTGGATATATCTAAGAAGTCATGCGTACAACAGACATTTGGCTAGGCACTAAGGACACAGGTGGTTAAGACTATCCCATCCCCAAGGAACTTACAATCCAGTGAATGAAACCATGGGAAAAGAATTTAAATAGCACATACTGTGTACTTTCTGAGAATGTAAGGATGATCAGGGCATTCACTGATCCTAGCAGTGGCTCATTCTCCAGGCAGAAGTTCTTCAAGTGGACTTCCAGGTCCTCACACAATTATTCTAGTTCTTTTCCAGTCATGTACTGCAACCAGCTGAAATATTCACACATGCATACCTGGTTGTTGCCAAACCTCCTCGGTGGTGCCAAATAGGTTTGAAGCTCTACCCACAAAGAACCAATGGCTCAAACGTTAGACTGCATTAGCAATATTTTTGCCCTATGCATTGAACCTCAGCAGAGTGAATCTATTTGCAAAAGAACATCAGTATACAGATTAAAAAAAAGAAGTCATTACAGCTGAATTCATGATCCAGTGTCATTGACCAGGACAACAACAGCCGATGTCACTTGAAGATTATATCATCTTCACCACCATCATCATCCCAACCATTTATGCAATAATTAAAATAATCCAGTCTCCATGCTTCACATTTTAATTTAATTTTAAACCTCACAACAATCCTGTCAGGTAGGCTTACATGTTACAGATGTGAACACTGAATCACAGAGAATTTTTAAATCCATGATCCAACAAGTTTGCTTTATTGTACTATTTCCAGCCATGCATAGCAACTCTTCTCTGTCTTAGCTGGGAGATATCAGTAGTGTAGAATAGTAAGTTAATAATAGGATTATGTTTTCAAAGGAGTATTTGACAGCCTGGATTTATCTCGACAGTTCCTTCCCACTCTAATATTATGTAATTGTAAAGGAGGAAGATGTGCTTTCTTTCCACTTGCAGGGAAGATGATGGCAAGAGAACACAGAGCAGAGACCAGAGAGGGGCTGATTTGGTTCAGAAGGTGGCACCTGAAAGGTCTTCCAGCATTTTCTGAGTCAAAATTTCTAGGAGTAGCTCACTTGACATGATTTCCTATAAAATGCATCCATTTTTAAATATAGGTTGGAGAGAAACCTAAAAATATTTAGACAAATGAAGAAATTACTTTGGAATATCTGATATTTTTACTATCCATGCCTCTACTACTTGCCACTGTATGGAGAGGAAAAGGTAGTTTGTGTCATCTGTTTTTTAAAAAAGTGTGATGTGTGTGTGTGTGTGTGTGTGTGTGATATCATATATATACACATATATATGTATATATAAGTAATCTCCTCACCGAATGTGGGGCTCAAACTCACAACCCCAAGATCAAAAGTCACATGCTCTTCCGACTGAGCCAGCCAGGCGTGTGAAGTAGTTTTGATCACGCAGGGAGAGAACATTCTAGCCCAGGGTACATGGGAGAGATGGAGTTCAATTCTGGCTGCTTTTGACTTGCAGCCTCCCCCCATGTCTCCTGTATGCCACACTTCCTCCAGATGTTTTATGTGTACGCTGCCTGACATCTGGCATTTTCCAGATATGTTTACAATGCCCAGATGCTTTATGTCAAGTACACAAAGCTGATGGTTAATTGACTAAATCTTAGCATTTTTATCTAGATGATTCAATGGCAGCCCCAAAAATACTTAGGAAGTGCTAAAAAATACATAAAAATAAAAAATATTGATAAGATGATTAATAAATGTCTCCAAATTTCCAGATTCATCTTTGAATCACAACACAAATGTGTTTTTTTTTTCCCCTGAGTTATTTTTAAGATGTCCAAACTGTTTCAACGGTTGACTCCCTTCTGGTCTAGGACTTGAGCATCTTACTTGTTTCTGTACATACTGGTAGATGTGTCAAAACCAATTACCAGCCACTTGGAAAGAGTACTGTTTTCCATATAAGCTAGAAACTCACCTGGAAACAGTTAACAGCCCTGGTTGTTTCCCTAAGCTTATGAACTTCAAAGACCATGCTGGTCCAGAAAGGCAGGAATCCTCTTCTGCCCCCATTTAGATAGCTAAAAAGATCCCTGTAGACCTCTTCACCTCTTTGATGATTGTTTGGCTTTCCGAGAGAGAGGACTACAGGTGAGCAAGTGCAGAGAACCAATAGCCTCAGCAGATACCTGAGCCACAAAAATTCTCACTGAACAAGCATTCTTTCCCTCCTTTTAAACCTCTCTCTGCTAGCAGAATAGCCCAACGAATCTTCCTGGTCCTGACCGACGTCAACGTGCGTTCTTCTTGGGCATGGTATAAGCAGGTAGTGGAGAGAAGCCCAAAATTCCCTCTAGACACCAATTCATCGACCTTTCAGATAAGTCATTTTGTGATGTACTTATTATTCCACATGTGTTGAGAACCATCCAAGGGACAAACCTAAAAAGATTCTGGATGCAACCAGATCTGTGCAGCTTTCCCTGTCCCCCTAGACTGGCTAGTGCCACGCATTGTTTTGTTTGCTTTCAAAACACCAGGTCCTTTTCCTGCAAAGCCGTTATCATCATCTGCAATTACATATTCTTCTGTGATTATTTGAGTAAGGTCTTTCCTCCAGCAGAGGGAATATTGGGATCATGTCTGTTTTTATTAATTACTATATTCCAAAGACCTGGCACCTAGTCGGTTCTTACCAGAGATTTGTTGAATAAATGAATGAACCCACCTGATTTATTTGACCATCAAAACCCACTGAATAATACCAATACACTTTTCTATGCTATTATATATCCAATTATATAGAGAATTTTCCTCTCTCTCTTTCTGTGTGTATGAAAATTCATTGGGGGCTTACTATGTATCAGGCACTGAGCTAAGTATTTTATTGAATTAACTCATGCATCCTTCGCAAAAACCCTGTGAAAACGTATGTCATTATTGCCCCTTTTTACAGGTAGGAAAACTGAGGCTTCATTGAGTCCCAGAGCTAGTTAGTAACAGTTGAGATTTGAACCCAAGGCTGACTGATTCCAAAGACAATAGACTTAACCACTATGTGATGCTTTCTTTTCTAAAAACCTATATGTAGTGAGACCTACCTCACAAATTCTTAATGACGATTAAATAGAATAAATCACATGAAGGCCCTAGCACAGTGCATGGCTCAAAGTAAGCGCTGACTCAGTAGCAATTACTATAAGCAATACTGCTACTATTACTATTAATTTATTTTGTACTGTTACTAATCTTCCAATATTACTATGAACTTGTTTTGAAAAGTTTGTGCTATTTGTAGTGAAAAGGTTAGGCAGGGTCAATTAGAAATCAAATCAGTTTTTAAGGGGGTGTTTTTAATATTGATTTACAACAACATTGCAGCGAGCTAGTGAAGACTGCATCCATTCTGAGGTTGTCAAACAGCCAAGAATACCTCCCTCTTGCACAGACTACGAAATCAATTGTCTATGACTAAGCTAAAAGGAGAGAGGCAGAGGATCTTTTAAAAAGTCTTCTTTTCATAAGAAAAGTGAAAAACAAGAAACAGGAGGCCCCAGTACCACAGCTGAGCAACCACAGATCAATTGATAAAGTTCTCTGAAGAACAAACTAAAAAGGAAAAAGTGTCGTGTGTCAATCACAATCAAATTTAACTTAAGAGGAAAAGAAATGAAGTGATACACTGATTCTCAAGCATAAGCCAGACTTCCCACATGAAACAAGATGACTGATTACTACTCAGCCCTTATAACAGAAGGTCAGCATCCACTACCTTTTTCCTTTTGCAAAAGTTCAATTCATTAATGGTGTGACAGTAGTGCATTTTACAGTAATAACATAAAATGATCCAGATTGTGCAGAGAAAGGAAAGATGCAAACCACTTGAGGATTGGTACCTTCCTGTCCCTACTCCATTTTTTGAACAGTACCTAGCCTGTAGTGGGAAGATCATAAATATTGGGCAAGTAATTAGGAAAAGGAACTGATAGAACAATGGACAAACGAAGAAATGAATGGGATTTGGAGTCCAGTAGATCTAAGTTTGGTATTCAGTTCCTCTACTTATTTCTCTAAGCACTTCCTTCATCCGTTAAAGAAACAAAACAAAACAAAAAACTAACAGCTACTTCATAGGGCTGTGGAAAGGCTGAACTGCGGTGAAATATGGAAAGCATTTTAACATCATACCTGACACATGTTGGGCCCCCCATTAAAGCTACTTTGGAATATAATGAGATTCACCCTCCAGCAAGGGACACAGACTTTGGAGCTCAGCAAACCTTGTTTGCAAACAAAGCTCAGCAACTTAATGACTCTGAGAACTCCAGCAACTCACTTCATCTTTCTGAACCTTGATTATCTCATCTGGAAAGTGGGGTCAGTAATAGTCGTCTCAAAGTGCTATTGGGAGAATTAAAGGAATAATGTATGGGACACACAGTGTCTGATACATAGTAACTGCTCCATAAATGCTAGCCAGAAGTATTAATATTGCAACTTAATTTTTATTGTGAGCCTCTAAAAGTCCTCTAAAAGCAATGGAGCCCTTTAATAATAGATTAAAAACCCAGATTCTAGAGCCAAACTCCCCGGCTCCAAATCCTGACTCTGATCTTTCAAGCTGGAGTTAAGTAATTTATTCCATCTGGAAAATGGAACTGCATATTTCATCCCATTTCACCAGCCACCGTCCTGCACATGTCCTGAGAAGAGATAAGTCAAGTCAGATTTTCCCCTACATCTAGCCTCAAATGCAGTCCCCACTGTCCCTGTAGGCCATCTCCTCCTGTGGGCTGCCAATATGGAAGGCCCAAGCCTCTTTGGTCACACTGGTCTGCCTTCAGACCTCTACCAGACCACTGGGGCCATGCATTGGGTTGCTATTATCAACCCACATACAAGGTCCTACAGGCCAGGAGGGACATGAGAGGCATGCTGGCCTTGTAAAAGCTAAGCTGACAGATGGCAACTAGGGTCATCTCAGACTCAAGTACCAAGAGAAAATGTGACATCAGTGACCCAAAATAGGAGAAGGAGCATCACTCTCACTGTGGATGGAAATGTACTTCCATTTGTTAACTATGGTTTACAGCTGTGCAGTCTAATACAGCAGTATTAGCAACGTGGCTACTGGACAGTTGAAATGTGGGTGATATAAATTAGGATGGGCTATAGATATAAAATTCGCACCTGATTCCAAAGACTTCGTACAAAAAAAGTAAAATGTCTTATTAATAATCTTATATATTTGGTTTTATTTTATAAACACATATACTGTCTTCATATAACTAATTGCACCAGTTTCTTTTTGCTTTTTTTTTTAATGGGACTACTAAGAAACTTAAAATCACATATATGAATCACATTTCTGGCTCACCTTCTATTGGACAGCACTGTCTCAGGATTCCCTCCCCACTGGGGCCTTATAGGCCTTTCCCAACTTCAGCCATCCTCTGCTCTGCTTCTGTCACCTGAGCCATAAATTTAAACTTAAATACAATGTAATTTTGAAGAAAACCCTGTACCACTACTGGATACAGAAATCCAGCGTTATTTGTCATAATTAGGAGATAAACATAGAAACGAATCAATGGAGAGTGAGGAGTACTGTATTGCAGCCAGATACCATTGCTTGTGTAAAGCCTCTGAGCCTGGGGCCAATTTCCTTTGATAAATAGGTGTTAAATATTTTTAAATAGATGTTAGCGACAGATTAGCACCCAGCTGAGACTTTCTTCTTTACTTCTCAGACTGAAAGACAATTGTGAAGAAAAATGCCTTTCTCAGCGTTAGGAAGCCCAATGTTATTTATTTCTATGTCTGTGTTCCCACAATAATGTGTAACTCAAACTTCAGAAAGTGTGGGCATAATGGAAAAGTCATTCACTAAACATGGAGCCCTTTGCCCTGCATTCAAATCTCAATACTTGCGACGACGGGGACACATCACTTAACTTCCCTGAATCTGTAAAATGAGTATAATTATCTTCACCCTCTTGCAGTTATTGTGAACATCAGGTGATCTTCTGTGACATCATGTTAACAACTGAAGACATTCTCCAGAAGTCAGAGGTCACTAGTATTCATCCTTCAAATGAAATAATGAAATAGATCTGTGAGCGGACAAGAAGTTATTCCATCCAGACACTGCTGAGGAGCTCTCCTCTCTTCCAACACAGGTCCCAAGCTCCGTCCCGAGCTGAGCTTCTGTCTCGCTGTTTGATGCTGTGTTTCCTGATTCCCAGCTTCATTCCGGGATTCCTGAAAGCTGACTTAGCAAAGCAAATCCAGTTACACTGAGGGTGAGGGTAACTCATTGGGCTGCCCTGTTTCTGGTATAGGCTGTCGGCATAGGTGTCAGCCACAGAATAAATAGCAAAGCCATCGAGGAGGCAAAACAGATAATAATGTCATAGGAGTTGAAATACTGAGAATATTTGCTAATAGAAATAAGAGAATTGACTATTTTACCAATATCCAGGGTGCCACTATCGGGGGAGATAGGTTTACCTGCTTCTAAAAGATTAAGTTTTCCATCACCAAAGATGATTCCCTCTCATAACCCAGAGTGATCCAGGACAGGCATCTTTAATATATTAAATTACATTCTAATGTGAAAATGAGCTTGCTAACGGCAAATTAGGAGAAGTGGGGGCAACAAAACACATCCAGCAAAGAAACTGGAAACAAAGCACCCAGCCAGCCTTAAGCTCCGCTGCTCCCTCGGCCGAGGAGGCTGTACTTTTGGATCACTGAGCGCATACTTGGAACATACTGCAGACGCAGGGCCAGGCAGCGCGACAGTGTCCTCTCTATACAGGGTGT
Source organism: Eumetopias jubatus (assembly GCF_037043125.1). Lineage (NCBI taxonomy): Eukaryota > Metazoa > Chordata > Mammalia > Carnivora > Otariidae > Eumetopias > Eumetopias jubatus. The sequence continues at coordinate 187,014,708 of NW_028274807.1, read as the reverse complement.
CAGTGTTCTTTAGGTACAGAGTGAGACCACTAGCCCAGAGCATACTTTATGAGCCACTTAATGAACCATAAGCAAATCCACTTATCCTCGGCTACAGTTTGTTTTTTTTTTAATCTGTAATATGGAGCTAATAACCTCCTCTGACTACTTTTTGGGGTTTTACGGGGACCACAGAGATCCCACGTGTGAGCGTTTTTTGGAAGCATGAAGGCACTCTAATGGCAGCCTGCGCACTCTATGAGAATAAAGAACACAAGCAAAGCCAGCAGAAGATACCTTCAAAGGGTTAATTATGGACATGATAACCTAGCTGTAAATGTTACAGATTCACCTCTTGAGTTTGTTCCCTGCCCACTATTTCTTTTAGATAAACATGGGGAAGCAGCATTTGTAAACACCAGGTCCTTGTCTGCACCATCAGAAGAAAATCCCCTCTCAAGTGGGAGGAGTTTACCCCTCCTGACACAGCAGATGGTATAGCTGGGCCCTTAACATAGCATTAAGTAACATGACTGAGGAACTTATTCCACATTCTAGTTAACTTCAGGTCTTCTGGTTAGGTCATGCTAGTATTTCTTTAATATCCCTCTAACACTTGCTAATCTCCCTTTTAACAAAGATCCTAGATTCTAAAGCCTTGTGCAAACATCCCCAGCTAGAATTTAAGGTATTCTCTTTTTCACTGTGGAGCACTTATATTTGCAATTCCCACCTATCCATGGCAAGTTGTGTTGGTTTGATATTAGAGTACACATATAATTTCCTTCTGAGATGACCTCACTTATGTAAAAAGGGCAATTTGCTTTAAATGAAAGATGAAACAACATGAGAGGATGTGGATAAAATCCAAATTCTTTGGTGATACCAAAATGACTAAAATTTAGAGAACACCAGCTAAGGTAATTATCTACATAAACACACCAAAGAGCATCTTTTCCCCCAGCTTTTCAGAAAGCGCATGATACATAATCAAGCCAGGTATTAATTATAAGGAAAGTATTCGCCCTGTCTCTGCTTCAGTTTTCTCGTAAGAAAAGCAGGGGTCAAGTACCTATGTCGTAAGGTTAATGATGTCTGTAAGTGCTGAGCAGAGTGCCTGGTGAACACAGGTCACGGCAGCTGTGGTTGAGGCTCCGGAGAAAACTTCTAGTTCGGGATAGCTTCTGATGGACGCCCTGCCCTTCCCCATCTTGCTCTGTGCCAGCACCTGACTGCATGGATCACGGCAGTGGGCAGCCTGCCTGCTCGGTTCCAGCTGGGTTTGGCTAATGGGAGCCTCAACAGGAGATTGGAAGGGAGGAATGTAGGGTCAAGGATTTGCTCCCACACCGCACTCCCTGCAAGTGGCCTCTAACTCAGGCTAAGTGCCGAAGCCAAAAATTAAAAAAGTTCAGGCTAATATATTCTTTATCTAGAACTTTTTACATAATCTCCTCATCTTCACACTTTGCTTAGTTGTGGAAGCATGGCACTTGAGACTACTTTCTGAAACCCTGTGCTGCAAAACTCAATTCTAATGACATTTATTATTTGGTTTAATTATAAATCCTGGTGCTATTTTAAGGACAAACAGAGCCATCTGAAGTTCTGTCAGTCAATATCTTGATTACATTGTCACATTATTTTTATTTGGTCTAATTTAAAATAAGGTATGTTTAAAAATACATAAGCTTAGGGGCCCTTGGATGGCGCAGTCAGTTAAGCATCCAACTCCTGGTTTTGGTTGGGGTCCTGATCTCAGGGTCATGAGATGGAGCCCCGCATCGGGCTCAGGGTGGGGGGGAGGGGTCTGCTTGGAATACTCTCTCCCTCTCCCTCTGTCCCTCCTGCTCATGCTCTCTCTCTCTAAAATAAATAAATCTTTTTTAAAAAATACATAAGCTTAAATAAAACAAAATAAAAGTCATCTTTAATCCTACGACCACCACTTGGTAAACTCTTACACATGTTATATATATAAATGTAAATATCTTATCAAAATTGGGACCATTTTGTGTATTTCTCCCTTCCTTCATTCTTTGACTAACTGTTGATGGCAACTCTTGTGCCAAGACTCAGCAATGAGCAAAGTGGACAGTTCCTGCCCTCATGGAGCTGACATCTTACTGGGAGAAACAGGCAAACAAACAAAAAAATGTATTTTCACTTCTCACAACCATCTTATGAGACAGATACTGTTACTGTTTCATTTTACAGTGAACTAAACTGGAACATCAAGTTGTCTAGCAAATTGCCCAAGAACACAGTTAGTGAATTGCAGGGTCAGGATTCAGCCTCAGGTCTATCTGACGACAGACTCTGAGCTGTTAACTAGTACAGAAGATACTTTAATATGATATATTGCTGTCTCTTTGCAAAATGGTACTGGGGTAAATGTTTAGATGTTCTCCCAAATATGATGCGTTTACTTACCCTCAAGGACACAGATCCTTGACTTCAATCATGAAGTTTGTTTATGGAAAATGACTCGTTACTATTTGTCATATCTAAATTAAGCAGGACTTCAAGTCCAACTTTGGAGCTTTTTAGTGTCCTTGTTTTATTTTTTTATTTGTTTTAAATAAGAAGATCAATATTCCTTTAAGTGGACATGAGGGAAAGTATAGACTAGTCAAGCTCAAAGGTACTGGAAGCAGCTGACCAGGCTGACGTTCCTGACTCCACCACTGGCTAACTCCTTACTCTGAGCAGTTTTACTGAACCCCTTTAGTACCTCAGTTTCCCCAACTGTTAAATGGGGACTGGATTAGCATCTGTTTCACAGTGCTGTTGTCAGGATTAAATGAGTTAATTCATGTAAACTTGGGAAAATACTTCACATATAAAAAGTGCTCCATAGGTGGTGCCTGGGTGGCTCAGTTGTTAAGCGTCTGCCTTCAGCTCAGGTTGTGATCCCAGGGTCCTGGGATCGAGCCCCACATCAGGCTCCCTGCTCAGCGGGAAGCCTGCTTCTTCCTCTCCCACTCCCCCTGCTTGTGTTTCCTCTCTCGCTGTGTCCCTCTCTGTCAAATAAATAAACAGAATCTTAAAAAAAAAAAAGTGTTCCATAAATGTTAGGCATTCTTTTTTTTTTAATTTTATTATGTTATGTTAATCACCATACATTACATCATTAGTTTTTGATGTAGTGTTCCATGATTCATTGTTTGTGTGTAATACCCAGTGCCCCACTCAATAGGTTTAATACTATTTAATACTCACCAGGCTAACCCATCCTCCCACCCCCCTCCCCTCTAGAACCCTCAGTTTCTTTCTCAGAGTCCATAGTCTCTCATGGTTCGTCTCCCCCTCCGATTTCCCCCCTTCATTTTTCCCTTCCTATTATCTTCTTTTTTTTAACATGTAATGCATTATTTGTTTCAGAGGTACAAGTCTGTGATTCAACAGTCTTACACAATTCACAGCACTCACCATAGCACATACCCTCCCCAATGTCTATCACCCAGCCACCCCATCCCTCCCACCCCCCACCACTCCAGCAACCCTCAGTTTGTTTCCTGAGATTAAGAATTCCTCATATCAGTGAGATCATATAGGCATTCTTACTATTATTAAAAGTCTAAAAGTTTTGATAGTATTTTCTCCAATTTCCAATGCAGAGGTCTTCACATGACTCTGTTCTTGTTTCCCCACCCTAACACCATTTTCTCAAGTCTACTTTTAATTATGATGAGCATAAATAATGACAGCTACTGTCTCATAATTGGAACGATAGGGTGTCTATAGCCCCTAACAAATATGCAACAGCAAGAAAGCAGAGTCCATATTTTGCATTTTCTTAGTTCCCTCATAGGACTGTGCTCAGTACCTGGCACATTACTCAAAAATGACTGTTTGAATGAAAGCATGCATGAATGAGCAAGGTACCAGATTGAACATGAACCTAAATTTGTATTTGACAGAGTCAACCTTATTTATTTGTAAATAAATAAGTCTTATTTATTTGTAACCATTCCTCCAGTTTGTAATTCAGACTCAAAACACTTGACTCTCGATTCCAAATGTTCTTATTTGATTGCTGTAGATATTGTATTTGTTTATCTGTTTATACCACCATTCATTCCAGAAACAACTTAAGATAGCTTACAAGGATATATGAAACACAAGTCACACCTAACAAATACTATCCACAACAGCATCCTTACAGTGTAAGAGTTCCCTCAGTGTCGATCCTGGGATTTGATGAAAAATAATTCAGTCATGTCATGAGGGAAGGCTCACCAGAACAAGTCACATGTGCCATGCCTTTGGGTGGGAAAGAGACACCAGGCAAGTTTTCTACATGACAGGCTTATCATTTAGAATAAAAAAAAGAAATCTTTCTGTTGGTTATAGCAAATGTACTCTTTTCCTTTCCAGGTCAGTGTTTTTTGTATACTAGATAAGCAGGATGCAACATTTTTTTGTAGTCAGGCATAAATAAGTAAATCTGAAAAACTGTCCTATGTTGGAACATGGTCTGCTTCCAACCTGGACAGTGACTCCCAACCCCCACCCCCTCTGAGTCATGAGGGAGGATATGAGAAGTAGCCCAGATGCTCAGAATGTCTCTTTAAAATATTCACCCTCTCACATTCTAGAGATGTTGTTTCATGTGAAAAAAGAACCTTCTTTCCCCTGTAATCTTAGCAGATCCTTTTCTAAGTCAGACAGATCTGGATTTGAATTCTGGCTCTGCCCCTTTCTATATGTTACCTTATATCTCTGGGCCTTGATTTCCTCATCTTTAAAATGGGTATTAAAAATATTGTCTAACATGATATTTGTAAGGGTAATATTATATAAAATCTCTTGCCCATAAAAAAGCACTCAAAACATTATGGCTGTTAGTACCTCCCACTTAACACCGTCCCAAGCATACACTAGATGACACCTAAGAATAATGTGTCGAATGAATGAATGAATGAATATTGCTATCTAGGAGTCTTTAGCACTCACAAATCTCTCTGTTTGCAGTCATCAGCACAGGGTGGCTAAGACCGTGGGCTTAGGGGTTGGCGTGTCAGGTTTGAGTGCTGACGCCATCACTGATGATCTGTGGGCATCTAGACAAGTCGCTCGATCATCCCCTGTCCCAGTTTTGTCAACTGGGACTGGGACAATAATAGGAACTTCCTCACAGGGGTGTTGTAGGAACAATTAGAGGAGGGTTATAAGTAGTTAGTATCACTCCCGGAACACAGCAAGCATTCAGTAAGTAGTACCATTGTATATTTCATACGAATATAAACATAATGTCGCAGAACTTTCTTTTATTTATCTTTCAACTTCTCCCTGGTTCCAGGGCTCTGGGATCTAGGAATTTTCCAAAAGGCAAGCTGCATAGTTGCATAAAGTAACCAATTCATCTCTAGACTTCACACTTCTTTTACTGTTTTATCTTTCTGCTTCTGTAGGACTTCGTCGTCACCGTAGTCTTTTCGTTCTTGTGGTTGGTGGGTTCATCAGCCTGGGCGAAAGGACTGTCTGATGTCAAGGTCGCGACGGATCCCAAGGAAGTCTTGTTACTGATGTCAGCTTGCAAACAGCCGTCCAACAAATGCATGGCGGTCCACAGCCCTGTAATGTCCAGCTTAAACACTTCCGTGGTATGTTTTCATCTATGCTTTACCTCCCAAATCTTTGTTTGCCACTCAAGTGAATAGGAAAAGCATCTCAGAAGTCATCTTGGAGATTTCTGCCTCCGAAACTAGGTCAATGTAAGAGGTGATATTTCACTCCCTGTGCAAGATGATCCTCTGGTCTTCAGGTTTTCTATTGTCAGAACCCATGGGCTTTAATGCCGCCAATTAAGGAGTCTTAGTAAGAACCCAGCAGGTATTGGCAACCGCTGCTTGGATGACAGTCAAGTCAAAATTCTAAGCCAGAAGCAGATATAAAATCTGAACTTTAAGGCTGAAGCCTGCCAGAAGTTAAAAGGAATATTTGATGGCAGAGAGGTTTCCTGGGAAGAAAACATTGTTCAAGCCACACATAGCTAGAATACATCCAGTTGATTGTCTGGAGAAAGAACACACAGACCTGGTAGGACGTGGGAAGAATAGCACAGTATAAAAAATACTTATAATAGTTACAGTGATTTTTTTTTTTTATCTCCTCCATGTTCCCGGTTTAATTGCCTGGTAACTTTGGAAAAGCTGAACTATATTAGTTGAACAAAGTCAAATATTATCAAATGTATATCTCTCACAGGAAGACAGAAAATCTGACAGATAGCAGGGCAGCTAAATTGGATGCTTGTGTTATTTTAAAGAAACTGCATCTAAGAAAGACAGAAGCTATAATGGCAGCAAAAAGCAGTCGTTACGGAAGAAGACCTGACAGTGTTTGCAGAAGGAAAAACATTCTTTAGCAATCCCTAAAAATAATTATCTTGGCTTCAAGGTTAGCTTATGTTTTACAGCTTTCTGAAATTTAATCTGAGAAGGCATTTAAGATGGGGGAAAGGGTTGCTAATCATTTCCTGTTGATTTGATGGTGGATCCTGCCTTGGTGAGAGAGGAAACATGGAATGAAACTGTGTCCGAGGATCTCACCATCATCTTTGCTCATTGCTGGCCCCACCTACTGCGGAATGCATGGGAATATATTCTCCTGCTTCTGCAGTTTCTTTCTAGGCAGTGCTGAATGAAGGTTATTGTAATCTGGATCTCAAAATCTAAGAGAACAAAGAGAAAAATCACCCAATGTGTTTGTCCAATTACTAATCAATCTTCTAATACATTATGACATCCTGCATGGTCTATTTAATTCTACCTCTGATGTCTCTAACAAGTTTTAGACTAGGCAATGGGAATTTTGAATGAGAAACAATGTGCAGTGTCTCCTAAAATCAAAAAGAGGTATTTGCCTTTCTCTGCCTGACTGATTTCACTTAGCATAATACCCTCTAGGTCCATCCATGTTGTGTGTCAATTATACTCAAATAAAAAAAGAAAAGAAAAAATATCCACTAAATTCTACACATACATACATGTATATTTTTAAATAAAATATGTAATTAAAAAAAATTTTTTTTAAATCAAAAAGAGAGGGGCGCCTTGGTGGCTCAGTTGGTTAGGTGTCTGCCTCTGGCTCAGGTCATGATCCCGGGGTCCTGTGATCGAGTCCTGCATCGGGCTCCCTGCTCAGCAGGGGAGTCTGCTTCTCCCTCTCCCTCCCTTCCCACTCGTTCTCTCTCTCTCTCTCTCACTCTCTCTCTCAAATAAATAAATAAAATCTTAACAAAATAAATTTTTAAAAAATCAAAAAGAGAAATAATGGAAACCAAATAGCATGTTCTGTGAGAGAGGACAGATCTGGATCTACAACAGTTAAGGGTCCTAGTGACAGAAAATTCAATTCAAGCTAGCTAAAGCAAAACAATCCGCCTATCCCTAACGTCTGTTCTCTGCACCTCCTTCTGCACCAATGCCTGTATGTGCTGGAACATTTGGGTTGCAAGTAACAGAAACTGACTCTGACTAACCTCATCAGGAAAAAAATATATCTTTGGAAAGGTAAGAAGTAGCTCAGAAAATTGATGAAATCTGATGAAACAGGCTCTACAAAAAGCAACATCTAGAGCAGGACCAAGGTTCCAGATGTCAGATACCAGGGCATACCTGACCTTGCATACTCCGCTCCTGATTTAAAGTTCCAGCACAGAGCTCATGCCATTTGACTGCAACTGGGCTTTTCGAGGTAAACAAAATTTCTGTTACCAAAAGCAGAGGGAAAGAATATTTATCTGCCAAAATGCAGTGATTTTTTTTCATTACAAACTCATTTGTCTTCAAATCCTATTGAGCTAGCTTTTCACAAAAAGTAAAAGTAATTAGGAAGACACTAGAAATGTGTCTTCTAAGGGCCAGACTTGGGGCCAGAACTGGAAGACTGGCAGGAAACTGGACAGTTCGCATCCTTCATCCTTCATCTCTCTCTTTCTGACTATTATATAATTGTCTCTTTTCAGATGCATTTTTTTCTTTTTCCTGTTTACACAAGGGAAGATAGCCACCCCATGGTTTCTGAGTTTGTATTTCTTTTTTTCTTTTTAAAAAGATTTATTTATTAATCTGAGAGAGAGAGAGAGAGAGCAGGGGAGGGGCAGAGGGAGAGGGAGAGAAAGAATCTCAAGCAGACTCTGGCTGAGCACCTAGCCCTACACGGGACTCAATCTCACAACCTGAGATCATTGACCCAAGCCAAAACCAAGAGTCGGACACTTAACCAACTGAGCCTCCCAGGCGCCCCTGTTTCTTTTTAAAGGAACGTCTTGAATTGAACTAAAAATCACTCAGGTCTAATCCCACATTTCTGGCAGAGAGAATCTCATTAGCTCATCTTGGGCCAGGTGTCCACCTTGGCTGGGGACTGGGGGCTGGGGGAATTGTGCAGAGACAATATGGCTCACAGAACCAAACCAACTTGCCTACTAGGCAAGTGTAGGCTTTGGAGGAGTTGCCGGACACACCACAAGGGGTGACCTCTACAAGTAACTGGTTCAGCAATAGCAATGGTATTTCTACCTGCGTAACAAATTTACTTTCTCCAAAGCATTTTGGCATCTGTGATGTCACACTCACACACATAGGCAGGGAGCTCTCCAGATATTTTAAATGCAGGTAGCTGCGGGGAAGGGATTTGCATAAGACATCCCAAATGGTGACAGCAATGCCAGACTAGAGCCAAAGTGCCCGAATACTGTTGCCACTCGAAACAGTTACGGGCATAGCTTTGGAGTTAGTCTTCCAGGGTTTGAATCCTGGCCCCACTGCTCAATAATTCACTGCCCTTGGACAAATTCATTAAGGTCCCTAATCCTTAGTTTCATTATTTGAAGGGCTATTATCGACCAGACCTCACGAGACTGTTGATTCAATGAGATAATAGATGATAAGTACTTAGCCCAGTGCTCAGCATAGGGCAGATGTTCAGTAAGAGTCAACCAAAAGCTGCCCCTACAATACCTTCATTTTCCTAAATGTCATATCGCGTTAGAGCCCAAAAAACAGGGTAGGGGAAAAGAATGTTGTTGTTGTTGTTTTCCTATCTCAACTTTTCTTGCAAAGGTTCCCTGAGCATAACTGTTCTCTCCATAATTTCTACTTCTGCTTCTCCAGCTTCATCATAGGCAATCTTGACCCATCTTCTCGGCTAATCTAGATCTCATCTCCTCATTCTTTCTCACACTATGCACACTTTCTTTTGGTCTCTCCTTCCGTTGTCCCCACATCTGAGCTTGAATCAAAATCCGTACTCCGACTTCAGATGCAACAAAATGGCAAGAAAAGATGAAAGAGCCCATGAGCCCCTACAATGGGCCAGCCAGGAGTCTGTGTGTGATATCAGTGTGATGACAATGGAATAAGACACCGCTGCTCCTGACGCATGCCCATGGGGACACCTTGTGTATGTTCTCACTTTTAAGTTGCATTTCCCTGATTTCTGTGTTCTTCTTGAGCATACCTTTCCTAGAAACCAAGTAGCAGCAAGCAAAAAGGAGAAATCAAGGAATAAGAAACAAAATGACAGCTCTGGGCAGAGCCCTCTCTTCATGTCTGAAAATATTCCTTGATAATTTTTTTCTACTCATATATTGACATATACTTACAAAGATACAATTTAACCAAGATCTCCTTTTGATGGAAAATATCCTAGTTACTGTACACACAAATGAAAGATCCTGCATGTATATTACAATGTTATCAGTGATTAATTCATTTTGATCACACAACTGTTATCCTGTGAGTATCTTATTTATGCTTTTTATCTCCCTCAGCAAGGAGCCTGGAGCGTGGCATAAAACAATGTTAAACAAACGTCAGTTAACATTAAAGGGAAAAAAGAGGGTAGAATGGGAGAGAAGGAAGAAGGGATAAACCAGTCTTTTAGATCAGGTGAGGGCCTAAATACTGCTTGGGCTGCCGACATCCCCTATCGTCAAAGTCCCACGTCAGCTTATGCTGCAGCCAAAGAGCCAACTGAATACAATTCATGGAAATACTGGGGAAGTATTCAGAGTATAGCCTACCAGTCAGTAAGCATTTTCTAATGTGTCCAACACCGTCTAGCTGCTTTACACATATTCTCTTTAATCCTTACAACTGTCACCCAAGGAAGGAATAATTGTCTTCATTCCATAGAAGGGGGGGCGGGGCAAAAAGAGCTGAGTTCCAGAGGCTAACTGCCTTGTCCAAGGTCATAGAGCAAGAAGGTGCAGAGTTTAGGCCACCCTGATTTCAAAGCCCATGGGATGACTCGCAAGTTGACGTTCAAGTAGTGTGCCCTGATCCACCTGCTGCTAAAATACTCAAATACTTTGGTGAAAAGCCCCTGCTCCAAGGCCCCAAGGCGCCTCATATTGACTACACTAGCCCCCCACTCCCACCCACAGGGCACTCGGGACCACCTTACCATCCAGCAACAAAAGGATAAATTCTGGCCCAGCAGAGGACTTCCAGCACCCAAATTCCAGAGCTATGGTGGTGGCCCAAGTCCATTTTGATTGGTGATTGTCACGCTGGAGTGGCTACTAAATATACTTTAATGTCGTCATGGCTTTATATCATACTGTTGTCTGTCTCCAGTAGGGGGCTGTTAAAATCCACTGCCTGTGGTTAGTTTCCAGGTCAACCAATGCCCCCGGGGAAAGGTGTGGAACAGCCGTTCTGTTTGGGGCCTCTTGCACCAGTAAACAGTTCTGCTTCCAAAAAAACCCTCAGGGCCTGGGGAAGCAATGCCTGATCCTCTGATTCACCAACACCCTTTTGGAGTGTTAAGAGGAATTTCTATAGGAAAGCCTCATATCCAGTTCTTAGGAAAACATCGCCTACTTCTCTGACACCTGCATTTCACTCATCTGGTTTCAACATTCATTTCTGAATGGGATAGGCACAGAAAGTTCAACTATTCAAAGTCACAGCCTCTGTGTGCACTAACATTCGTGTGCTTACCTGCATACCACCTGTACGAATGCTTACTCCATACTTCTATCTTTAAGTTGATTCATTTTTTATAGCGTTACAAGACCTGGAAGAGTAGGATCTCTAGCCATAATGGGAAGGTAACCTTATAAATGAATGCACTATTGTTAAAATGAGAGTTCTCAACTCTGTATCCCCCAGAGACCTCTTACACAATAAGAAATCCCTCACTTGGGGAGACAGTAACACTTCAGTAAGGACTCAGATGATGGAGTCAGACAGAACAGGGCTTGACCCTTATGGACTACTTAGCAAGTCATGTGACCTTGAACAAGATTCTTGTCTCGAACCTCAGTTTTCACATCTTTAACATGGGTATAATAATAGCACCTTCTTCTCAGGCTGAATGAATCCATACACACTAAGCCCTTTATACAGTGCCCAACGTGTAGGAAGCATTCAATAAAAGTCAGATATTCTAAAGGAAATAGCAGATCCAAATGAAAAATTGGAAGAGATCTCAATCTTGAATGGAAAGTAGCCTTACGTTGTATCGTTAAGGATTTTTCTGAAGTTGAGATTTTTCTTGCATTTCTTTCTCTCCACTCACTTGCTCTGATTCTCCTTTAGGTCTTTGGGTTCTTGAACTTTATCCTCTGGGCTGGAAACATCTGGTTTGTTTTCAAGGAGACTGGCTGGCATTCCTCGGGACAGAGGTATCTTTCAGACCCGATGGAGAAGCACTCGAGCAACTATAACCACGGCGGCTACAACCAAGACAGCTATGGGTCAAGCAGTGGGTATGGGCAGCAGGCGAGCTTGGGGCCATCCTCCGATGAGTTTGGCCAACAGTCCAGTGGCCCGGCTTCTTTTACCAATCAAATTTAACACATAGTATTTGCATTCTTCTGGAGAGGGCCTCACCACCTTCCATTCTAGTAGCAGAAGAATTTTATAAGAGTTTCAATCAATTATTAATGCAGAGGGTGTTGAATGTAAATCAGAGATCTGGAGTCCTCATTAAGGCAGAAAAGCCTGGGTCGTGATAAATGGTACTTAGATAGGAGACGACATGAGGAGATACATTATTCATCATAGATGCCTAATTGGAGAGTACCTTGTTATATACACAGATACTTTTATGGTCGTTTTGTAGGTGTGTTGAGATAGTAAAAGCATTTTGTAGCTTAAAGTCTCTAGTATGTATTATGCATAAAGTAAATTATATAGCAATGAGTTTCCCGATGCGTTTTGATGCGAAAGACGTTTTAATGATTTCTATAAGATAATTTGGTGTATCACACATGCATGTGTTGTGTTTGGTTGTAGACCCTGTAGGACTGTGAGTCTCTTAAGTATTTGTTTCAGACAGTTATGCTGGTTTTTTTTTTTACTTGAGAATCAATCAGTGTTCATATGATTTAGTGCATGAATAAGCATTTTCTCACAAAATGAACATTTGAACTGTATTTATGAAAATTTTCCAGTTTGCATCATGAATTTGTTAAATGGACATTTAAAGAAATATATTCATTACTTTGTATACTTGCAAATTTGTCACTTTGGCTTTACCCAATTCGGAATGCACTGTAACTAAGGTTTGGGATTTTTTTCCCCCTATTAGTCGATATTTCATTGTTATATATGGTAACTGCCCAATATTTATTCTATTTACTTAGTTAAATATTTACATTCTTGTAACTTTCTATGGTGTTTTGTGGCTCTTATCCTACGGACCATGAACAATAGGCCCAATAACTGTTCGTGTTTATGGAATGTTGTTTTCTTAGAATAATAGAGATGCAGGTATCAGACACCATAGTCAGAAGCTATTGTGCCGACATACTAATTTATAAAGGATGTTCTGTAGAATCTACACTACCAGCTAAACTTTTAAATCCTATTTATTTGTAAAGTTAATATGTTCCTTGATCCAATTATTAAAAATTCTCCAGTCATGGCTTACCTTACTAATTACTAATTCTGATTTGAGTGTTACCCATAAATTAGAAATGACTTCCGTGAGCAACTCTGATCCCAAAGAGGGTTCTCATGAAATATTCCTCAGAATTTTTTCATTATCAAGAAAATGCCAATCTTCTCCTCTTTGTTTTTAACTCAAGTGAAACATCAAGGCCCAATAGTGAGGGCAAACCGTGCATCTGTATTTCCAGATAAAAGTTATCGATGTACAAACTCTGTGTGATCTGTGATGCTGGAAGCATTTTAGCACAAAACAGCCGTGTTTCTTAGATGATATCTGTAACCAGTTTCTGGATCCCATTGGATAAATCTGTATTGTGATATCTATTTGACCTTAATAAAGTTGTTGCTTACAGCCCTGGCTGAATAGTGCAGAATTGCAATAGAACCTGGTTAGTTTTAGCAATGGATTTAACAATACCTTTTATACAATGTATAAATGAGCAATGTTTCCAATCTCTCCCCGCCCTTGTTTTTTTTTTTTTTTAAGATTTTATTTATTCATTTGCCAGAGAGACAGAGAACAAGCAGGGGGAGAGGCAGAGGGAGAGGGAGAAGCAGACTCCCTGCTGAGCAAGGAGCCCGATGCGGGACTCGATCCCAGGACCCTGGGATCATGACCTGAGCCGAAGGCAGACGCTTAACCATCTGAGCCACCCAGGCGCCCTCCCCTGCCCTTGTTTCCAAGCCCAGGGTTGTTCGTTCCTTGCTTCTCCCATTTCAAGACCCCCTCTGTACCCATGCCATGTAAAGCACTGGGGATGTAAGAGTAAAAAAACAGAAACATGCCTCTCCTTGGAAAGGTTCCACTCAATTGGGAGAGGCAGACATTAAAATAATCACACCCCACTTAACGCTGTGTGCAGCATGGAGAGACAGAGGAGTCCACGAGAACATTTTTCCACGGGACTTGAGTTAGTTAGGGGGAGGGTAGCTTCAGACTAGAGGCCTGCCCCCGGTTTCAGACGGACAGAGTAGCAGGGAAGGAGAGAATCCCAGGCAGCCTTGCAAAGCTCTCAGACGGTGGGAGGCGGGATGGCTGGGTCTGCTTGCCTGAGTACAGTGAGCGAGGGGGGCTTTGTCAGAGGCAGGCTGCTGGTGGACCTGTGGCAGGAGGGTTGTGGGGGGGGGGGGGTTGCTGCTAGGCAACCACAAGTGGGAATCCTGTCTCTATCCAGAAAAGCTAAGGGAACTCCGTAGTGGATTTTAAGCGGAGGAGGGACACAGTGAGATCAGCATTTTTGAAAGATCTCAGTGGCTTCAGGGTGGATAGAGTGTAGACTGCAGAAGGATGAGAATAAAGGACCCCTGGGGCAGAGCAGGAGGCCTTGATGGCTGACACCTTTGAGGCAGCAGGCTGGCTGTGGGAGGGAGGGCCCCTCATTTCCTGGGACAGTGGCCGATGTGACCGCTTCCTTCAGTGCTCTCCAGGAGAGAGTGGCCTCTACTTCCTATACTGTCATGGACTCTCCAAAGTGGAGAAACCCCCCGAGTCAGCAGTTCTCTTTACCAGCCTCAGTCTGAAGTCCCATGGGGCTCTGATCCACAGAAAGCACTGCCCGCCCTGGTCCAGATAGAAGCTTCCACAGTCTGTGGCGGATTCACAATAAAACGCTCCCGCAATCCAACAGGGAGTTCACTAACCTGGCTTTATTCCTTCTGATTTCAAGAAGAAAAAAAAAAAAAAAAGCAGTAGACCTGGCCTTTTCAGAAGGGGAGAATCAGTGTAGCAGGTGAGCCTAGGTCTCTGTGCCCACTAGACCTACCTGGGAATTGCCGCTTCCCTGCTCCTAAATGTAGCTCAGGGTGTGACTTCCCCTTCCTGACCTTTCCTTGGAGGGAGGTAATGCACCCAGGTGGAACAGGTGGGTCCTGAGATCCCACTTGCCTGGGTTAGAATCCCCTGTGCTGCCATTTACTTGACCCTCTTAGGTCTTCCCTGATCCCCTCTCAAAGGCCCCGGGATTCTGAACCCACAGCCTAAAGACAAGTGCAGCCTGGAAATGAAGGGGAGCTGACAGCCCAAGGGACTATCCCCAAGCCCTGGGGGATGTGGACAAGTCAATGGATGCCTCTGGCAAGACACTTAACTTCTCATTCATTCAGCTGCCCCCTCTCTGCCGTGGGGATAATGGTATATCTGCCTCCTAGGATGATACCAGGATGAAATAGATAAGGCATGTAAAGGCATGAGAACACCCAGGAGGCACTGAGTTTGGGTTCCCCTTGAGGCAGGGGAAGGTGATTCCAGGATGCAAGAGTGAGGGAGTGAGGGGAGCAGAGAGAGAAGGGGGAAACACCGGCAGGATTCTTGAATAGTATTCAGAATGGCTCCAACAATTTCTCATCAAGGGACAGGAGCTGGAGTATTTATCTACCAGCCCCCATTGGCTGAGAGCTGCCCCCCCGGGGGGGGGGCGGTAATTTTCCCTCATTTCCAGGTTGCACTTGCCTACAGACTGGGCAGGCGCCTGTGATTTCAGAGAAATATGCCCGGAGACCTAATAATTTGTTAGGTAATGAGCTGGGGTGGGAGGAGGGGAAGCTGCATGAGGGCTACCGCCACCCCCCTCCCCCCACTCCCAGGGACAGTGGCCTTGAGGAGGGATAAAGGGGAGCCTGGAAAGGGGTGTGCACGAAGAAGATCATGGTCAGCATGGGCAGGAACTGTCTTGAACAGCTGTGGCTAAAATTCAAGGCTGGCCAAGGGAAGCAACATTAGGGCATTAAAATCACCTTGTGCAGTGATCAATGAACGTTACTATTGTCAGTCTGTAAAATGGGGATGCAGATAATCCTACTTTATAGGGCAGTGACCTGCTCATGTGTGGAAAGGGTTGATGGACTGCACAGCACTCTACAGATGTTAGTCGGCTACTGAGTGTTGAGGTAGCAACCTACTCCACACTTACGTAAGCCTGAGTTTTTATAAGTCAAACTTCTAATGGTACTGAGATGAGCAAAATACAGCTCCTGGCACCTTGGAGCTTACACTCAAGATGGAAAGACTCCAATAATAGACATGTAAGCAAACCAAATATAGAAGAAGAAGTCTTGATTAGTGCTCTGAAGGGAAGAAATGAAGCACAAGGGTGAGCAGAAGCAGAATAGGAGAGCGAAAGCCTCTCTGAGAAGGTGACATTTAAGCTGAGACTTGCAGAATGGGAAGGCGCGGCTGTGGGGAGAACATGTGAGACAGAGAGGAGAACACATCCAAGGACCTCAGGGAGGAGACCACCCAGCACCTCTGAGGAAATGACAAGAGCAAAGCCATGGGAGACGGGGGCGGGACGCGTACGGAGACGGTGAGGAGGTGGGACGGCAGAGTGTGGAAGAGCCAGACCACAAAGGGCCTTGTAAGACACAGGAAACAGAATTCATTCTAAGTGAAGTTGGAAGCCACAAGACAGGTAAACAGAGTAATGACATGATTCAGTTTTCGGTCCCGCTCTCAATGTCCTGCCTTCGATGTTGTGCTATAGTGATATAAGATGTCAACATTGGGGGAAGCTGAGTAGAAGGTTCTTGGGACTCTATGTATTATTTTTGCAACTTCCTGTCAGTGGGAATGCTGAGAATGGATCAATTAATTCATCAATCGATTCAACAGCTATTGACTGAGTACCTACCACGTGCCAAGCTCTGCTGTAAGTTGCTGAGGATTCAGATTTGAAAGAGACATTATATCTGTGTTTGTGGATTTTATAATCTGGTGTTAGGCGGAGAGCTCGTATGCCAATAAAGAAATAAGAGAAATTCATACCGTGGTAAATGCTGAGGAGAAAATAAAACAGGATGAGCGAGGGAAAGCAACAGGCTTGGAGGAGGATGGACGCAGTATGAGTTGCCAGAAGCCCTGGAGTGAGAACGTGGTAGCCTGAATGAGGATGGAGGCTCCACCAGTGTTCGGCAACAGCTTAGGCTGGTTCTTTGGTCTACACAATCGGTAGGAAATCGTCAGTCCTGGCAGAAGAGTAAGAAGTCTTCACTTACCTAGAGCACTTGTAGTTTGGTGTTCAAAGGTCATAACAACTATAATTTCATTTGACCCAGTAAAAAGCTGGATGCCTTGTCTCCGCGTCCCCCAGAGAAGAAGACTCTGAGGCAAGAATTCAGCTACAAGTAGGGGGTTGGGGAAGTGAAGCAGAGAAGGGAGGTGAGCGAATGCATCTTGCGTCATGGAGAGAAGTTCTACAGCTGTGGGCACCTGGGGCTCCATCCCCCAGAGAGCCTGAGATGCAGAGCAGCACGTTTCTCCCCAGCATTTTCAGACACCCCCCCCCCCGCCCCCGTGCAGGGGTGGAGTGGCTAGAGCAGACAGAGAAAGCTGTGGGCAGCGCGGCAGGTGGGAGTCACTGGTTCAGCGTGCATGCGTCGCTGGGTTCCAAGAGGGTATGCATGGGCCATCGACAGTGTCTGCCACACTGAGGTTGGGCTACCGTAAGCAGATTCACCAACTGAATGCCAGGAAAAGACTAGAACAAGTCCATCTCCTTTTAACCCTGAGAGACTTTTTTCCCATTAACTCCCCAGTCTATCCAACATATACGACTTAAACCTCAATATGCCCTGTGGTATTATCTTGCTGCCCAAAGACAACAATTTTTAATAACAACTGTAAAATGACAGCTAATACTCATTGTGCACTTACAACACACCAGCCACTAAGCAAAGCACTTTGCATTTAACCAGCCCACAACAGCACTGGGAGGCACTAGTATTACTCCCAATAAGGTTAGAAAACCAAAGTTCAGAGAATTGAGAGGATGACAAAATCCTTGTTGTCACCATCAATAATAAAAATAGTTCTTAATTGCTAATATCTCCTGTGTATCCAAACTGCCCAGAGAACTATGCTATATATGTTATACCCATTTTCCTATTTAATTCTCATGGTAAATGCAAGATAAAATGCTATTTTCACACCCACTGAGCAGATGAGAAAATTGAGATTCATGAAGGTTAGGTAACCGATAGCTCAAGATTATTGAGCTGGAAGTGGGCAGACCCCAAATTCAAATCCAGATCTCTCTGCATCCAAAACTCCTTCCTCTAAACCATCTTGCTAGACCCCAACAGTTCTACCCCACTGTTCTGCTATGTTTTAAGCAGGAAGTGCTTTGTCTCTCCCACTGGGGCACATTCAACAAAGACGCAGACCATCAAGTGCTTCACTTGACCTTCCACAGGGATACTGAGTTCCTAATAGTCAGAAGGATAGCTTTGGTCAGAATCATTTGCCAACGTGAATAATATCAGACTCAATACACTGAACAAGTTAATTAAGTCATTAAGACCACTAAAGATCCATTTAAACTAAGAATGATTTCTTAACATGCTTCACTTGGAGTCTGAGGCTTTACAGGCTTTTAGGGCTCTGCTGAATGCTTCTCAGAACAGCTACTGGCAACAAGTACTTCCAAGAATGGCCCTCTATGCACAATGTACAGTGGATGTTAAAAGGCCAAGATGAGAAATGGAAGAAGACTTTCTGAAAGTAGAAATTTTAAGTCTAGTTGAGTATTTTCACTAAAGGTGCAGGTGCCCTGGTTTATTGAACAAGACACTTGAAGGAAGGTGTAATAAGCCTAATAGGTTCCTGGTGGCTGAGAAAGGGTTTGTCTTTGAACCACAGCTCTTTTATTCATATTTTGAGTGTCTGCCCTCTTGCAGCCTAAGAGGGTCTAATTGGCTTGTGCTGTGAACTGGACACACGGGCTCATAGGACCTTAAAGTCATCTCCCTACTCACCAGAAACAACCTCATGTGACACATTACTTGCTGTCATGGCACTTTGGTGAACACACACAAAAAAAGTAAAATGCAAACGCAGCAGTTTTTCCTAATTAAAATATTTTCCCTTCTTTTCTGTGAACTGACATTTCTCCAGAATATTTTCTCCTCTGGTGTGTTCAGACGGTTGAGTCTATTCTGATTGATCTCCAAGGTCACATTACTGCTAGAATTTGATACATTCTATAGCTTACACATCGCCCCAAGCATTGCTGCCCTTTTTACAAGTCCTTTGTTTGTTTGTTTGTTTGTTTTTAAAGATTTTATTTATTTGAGAGAGAGAATGAGATACAGAGAGAGAGAGAGCATAAGAGGGGGGAGGGTCAGAGGGAGAAGCAGACTCCCTGCTGAGCAGGGAGCCCGATGCGGGACTCGATCCCAGAACTCCAGGATCATGACCTGAGCCGAAGGCAGTCGCTTAACCAACTGAGCCACCCAGGCGCCCTACAAGTCCCTTGTTAATCTTGCTCTCTCGGACGGAGCTCCTAGACCTCAAAATCTCACATTTATTAATGATATGTGTTTGCACCGAACTTAGCATGGAGCCACCTGCCCTCATATGAGGAATGCATTTTTCAACATGAACAACTGACTCCGAGGAGACCTGAGGTCCAGATCTAGGTCTTGGGAGCTGAGAGCTAGGTTGCATGTTTAGGCATTGGTAGATGTGTCCTTGGCTTTATCAGTGCTAATTGATCATCGTAGCAGCAGAGTGTAAGCATGGTCTTAGAGGAGACCTGGATGCAGATCTGGATTCTATCATTGGGACCAGGCTCTGTGAGCCTGTAAAAGTGCCTCAATATCTCTGAGCCTCAGACGCCTCATCCACACAATGTGAGATCATGGTATCTACCTCTGTTAGTTTTCTCTGACTGCCGAAATTAATTACCACGACTTGGTGGCTTAAACAACACAAGGGTATTATCTTAAAGTTTTGTAGGCTAGAAATCCAACATAGGTCTCAACTGGGCTAAAACCGAGGAGATGGCAGGGCTAGTGCCCTTCCGGAGGCTCTGGGGGAGAATCCATCTCCTTGCCATTTCCAGCTTTTAGAAGCCACCTCTGTCCATGGCTCCTGACCCTCTAGCTCCATCTTCAAAGCCAGCAACAGCAGGTCAAGTTCTCTTCACATTGTATCACACTGACCTCCTCTTTGCTTCTCTCTTGTACTCTTAAGGATCTTTGTTTTTACTTTGAGCCAATCTGGATAAGCCAGAATCATCTCCTGACTTTAAGGTCAACTGCTTAGCAACCTTATTTCCATCAGCAACCTTAGTGCCCCTTTGCCATGTAACCTAAGGTATCCATAGGTTCCTGGGATTAGGGTATGAACAGGTTCTGGGCATTTGGGGGCAGGGGAGCAATATTCTGCCTACCAAACTCTCCCCCCCACATAGGTAAGTAAATTTCATAGCAGGTTTGCCTAATCAGAGTGCTCAGTGCCCGATAATGATGATTAAAACTGATAGTTGGTCCGATCGACAGCACTAACTTTTCTGTGAGAAAATGACCCCCCCCATCACTGTGTGGCAATGGATGGCTTTTCAATGTTCATATTTGGAGACACCAACTTTGACAATGCTCCCAGTGAGGTAGCCCATGGTCATGACAGTCTCTGCTGAGGTGCTCCAGTAAATTAAAATGCAGTGTTTACTGATGGGCTCCTGGAGGTACCAAACATTCATTCAGTCCAACACACAGCTGGAGAAACAGCTGGAGAAACACAGTTCTTCCCTCAATGTACTTAGAGTCCAATGGGAGAGATTACAGATAGACCTGAAATTGCCTGATGTATTCATTTATTTACTTGTCCCTCATCTCTCTCCCACTCAAATATAAATTCCATGAAGGGCTGGGACTTTACTAAAATGTACACACCTGTATTCTCGGCACCTGGAAGAGTGCCTGGAGTATACCAGGTACTTAATAAATATTTGTTGAACAAATACAGTGCAATACATTATACAAGCCATTATGTTAGAGCTTTTTCATAAAATATGCAAACTAGGTGAGAGAACATATTGACTAGCCAGAGAGGAAAAAGAATCTTATCTCTCCTGTAGAAAGTTTCCAGCATATTTACAAATAGCTCCTACTGTACCCACACAGAATGGGCTCCCTGTGGGGCCTGCAGACCGTGGCCCTCACTGGCTCATTTCAGTGTACGCTTTCTTCCTACCTTTATTACCCTGTTTGCAAACTGCACCACCCCCAGATCATGATACAGGGGTCTCCTGAAGCCCATACCTGTGCCTCATGCTAAGGACTATCCATCATACCCACCATCCCCCTCTGCACCCCCCAGGCCCCCAGTAAGTAATAAATAAGCTAATTCCATTTTAGGGGCAGTGAAAGATCTGGTGAAATTGTGATCAAAGTGCAAAAGCTTTGCCCGATCTTATAGAAAAGAAGAGAAAAAACTACTCAGTCTCCCATACTGGACTTCCGTATCAGGGGGCCCAGTTGCTCATTAAACTCAGTATGTGCCACACTAACCATGATCTTTCCCCCAAAGTCTGTTCCTCCTATGTTTCCAGTCTCATTTAATGTACTCATCATCAAATATCCCAAGAATTCAAGCAAGGAAATTAGAAGATGCAACGCCTAGGAGATGGAGAAAGAACATTGTTACCTAATTCATTTGCATTCTAAGCTTTGGATAACGGGCCTGAACAGGTGACTGTGTGCTTGGGGCAGAGCTTTAGCATCACTGGTGTCTGTGCCGCAATCTGGTTTCCTGGTTCTCTTCTCACCTGTTCCTGGGCATCCATAACCCGTCTCCACAGGATCCCACAATGCTTGGAAGTTAAGGCCCAGTCCCCAGCCTGCACTAGGGAGCACAATGCACCACATCTCCTCTGACAACACAGACATCCCCCATTGCTTCGGTGTGGAAGGAGATCCAGGACCAAGCCCCGAGGAAACCCAGTGTGATAGACATGGCTGCCGTGAAAGTTCGCAGCAGATCAGGGAAAGCCCCCCCGGGCCAGGCTCTACACACACCACAGCACACAACAGGAAGCAGAGACCAGGTCTTCCCAAAGAGGAGGTTCCAGGATCAGAGTGAGGGTCCTTGTCTGGGAAAGGGGAGAGGTTCTTAGCCAGGCACCACGGTTGAAAAATTCAAACCAGGCACCAAATGGAGACAGCCCTCTCATTCCCCCTGGCCTTATATTCGTGTAAGCCAACACAACAGCTTCTAGCACATGCCTGAGTGAAGACAACTCCAAAAGATTCGTTGTACAAGGCAGACCTCGGTAAGGCGATCAGTGAAGAAGGATCCCAGAGACACGAGAGTCTTAAAGAGAGCAGAGCAGAGCCTCTTGGGGCTCGACTCAGAAAATGACCTTTTCTGAAGAGCAGGAACTAGCCAGGGAAAGGAAAGATCAGGACAGAGCAGTCAGTCAAGGGCTGCAGACTTTTCCTTTAAGCTGCCTTTGGGGCCAAGCTCTTTCCTGACCATCTGACCCGCTGCCCTTGCTGCCCTGCAGCCATCACCCCACCACAGGTCTTTACTCTTCTCCATTCTCTTCCTACAAAGAGGGAAATCCATTCCTGTGAATTTTGGGGCTGCCAAGATTTGATTCTAATACTCAGAATCGAGGACTTTCAGACTTTAAGGGACACAAATGCTTGAAAGTAGAGTTACAAAATGGAATGGAAATGACAATTTCCCTTGGCCTAAAAATATGGTTTAATAACCACCACTGTCTGGTAATTGGACTTACTTTATTGAGCTCTGCTCAAACAGAAAACAAACAACAAAAACCTAAGTGTAGCTATTGGTATGCTCTGGAGGATTTTAGCAAGTGTGATGGGATAGAGGATGCCTGGAGGGGGTAGCATTTATACAGAAGCTGCAGGCAATCACACAAGGCCCGGCCACAGCTCTGGGCTCATCTCTTCATGGAACAGGTGCTCCGAACAGTATATACATTTTGAACGTGCCCCAGTGTACCCAAGTCACTAACTCAGAGTTTCACAAAACAAGTCTTACCTTTTCCACACGAGACACACTCTGTTTTTTACTAGATTCAGCTCTGTTCCATTCCATTGTACTGCATGTGTTTTATAATGCTGGTCTCCACACTCCACTGAGTCTCGAGTACTAAGGGGTCACTAATGATTTGATACAGGTCATCGTGGGGCCCATGTCTGCATGACACAAAGTTTTGACATCAGAAGTGTGGTTTAGTGAATGAGAGCAAAGCTTAGAATCTAGAAGATTCTTACGCTGTTGTAACCAGTTCTGTCTGCCATCCTTCCTTCCCTTCCCCCAAAATGTCCTGTTGGGCCCAGGGAAGCCTTCGTTTGTTGGGAAACAAAGAATGAATGGGAATTGTATTTCATTGTAATGACTTTAAAGGGGATTTCTGGGTTCCAGGAGAGAAGAAGTTAAAGAAATCACTAAAAATCTATTTCTTTCTTCCAATTTGGAGTTGTTTGTGAGGAACAAAGAATCCCGAAAGCCTCTTGTGTGGAAAAGGGAAGGAGAGGCTGCCTACTGACCCACTGAAGCCAGGCAAACAAACCCTCCCCGCAGATGTAAGAAATGGCAGCCCCCCTCCAAGCAAGGACTTCCCAGGGACTCAGAGGCCTCATTAATGCTCCTGAACCACAGCCAGCCGGGGACAAATGAGGAGAGTGCAGCAGGCGCTCCTTCATGGGGTCTCTTGCTCTCCTTCACTATATGGTTATTTGATTTGGCAACTCAGGGGCCTGTCTTTATTTTTCTCTTTTTTTTTTTTTTGTAGAAAGTAATATAATCAGAGGTCTCCCACTTCTGACCCTCCCAGACTATACCCCTAGAAGCAACCATTGTTCTCACTTTCATACAGATCTTTGCAGAGATGGTGCATAAAGATATAAGTACACCCATAATCCACTCATTCTCAACAGGGCAGTATTGTCTCCAAAAGGGTGAAAACTGGTTCACGGGAGGAGGAGGGCAGAAAAATCCTGCTCCTTGTGTATGAAGCACAGATAATACACTGCCTAAGCAGACAGGCTATGTCTGTAATATTAAAGTTTCATTGGAAGTCCATTAGGAAAAAATGTCGGGGGACTCCTGGGTGGCTCAGTTGGTTAAGCATCCGACTCTTGATTTTGGCTCGGGTCATGATCTCAGGGTCATGAGATCAAGCCCCGTGTAGAGCTCCATGCTGGGCGTGGACCCTGCTTTAGATTCTCTCTCTCTCTCTCCCTCTCCCTCTGCCCCTCCCCCTCTGCTCACAAGCACGAAACACACACTCTCACTTTCTCAAGAAAAAAAAAGTCTAAAAAGTTTCCTTAGAGCTGTTAATGAAAAATAAGTTGGTAAGTACTGATGTAATCCCATTTGTTTGTACACATAAAAGGTAGCACTCTGTCCTGGTATACCCTGTTCTAGAAGGCAGCCTATGAGATAGGATGAGTGCTTGGTCTTGGGTTTCAAATTGTGGCTTGAATCCTGGCTCCAACACTTACTGGTTGTGGGAAGTTGACCAAGTTTCTTAAAGTGTGACACTTCAATTTTTTCATCTAGAACGGAGATAATAGTGGTAGCAGCTACCGCCTAGGGTACCTGTGAAAATTAATGAGTTAACACATCCTGTAAAGCACTTACAATATTGCCTAGCACGTGGTAGATGCTCTGTAAGTGCTTGCTACATTGTGATTTTCCCACTGAATCCTGGGTCTTAGAGATTGGTCTATACTCTTTTCAATGGCTGAATGGTGTTCCCATGTGTGGACATACCATAATTTATTTAGGTCAGGAGCAAGCAAATGAGAGCCCACAAGCCAAATTCAGTAAGCCACCTGTTTTTGTGGTATTGGCACATAGCCATGGCCATTCATCTGCATATTGCCTAGGGCAGCTTTCACGCTGCGACAGAGACCATGCGGCCCACAAAGCCTAAAATATTTGCTATCTGCTCCTTTATACAAAAAGTCTGCTGAGCCCTAGTTAAGTCAATCCTTTTCTAAAGGACACATGCACAGTCAGATCCACATTCTATTACAACAAATATCAGAGCAATGAATATTCTTAAACGCATCTTTAAGCATACTAGCAAGCGTATCTAAAAGATAAATTCCTGGAAGTGGGTTTCTTGGGTCAAAAGACATAATTTTCAGAGATATTGCCAGTTCCTTCCTTACAGGTTATATTACACCCACCAGCAGGGTTTAGGAGGACCCCTTACTGCCTACCCTTGCCACATTAGGATATTATCTAACTTGGGGGTTTTATCACTCTGATAAGGTAAAAGAAAAACATTATAGCTTTGTTGTTTAAATATCTTTATTTTATGATGAGACTGAGTTTTTAAAAACTCTCTTAAGAAATGCCTTTCTTTATTTTTTTTTAACATTTTATTTATTTATTTGACAGAGAGAGACACAGCGAGAGAAGGAACACAAGCAGGGGGAGTGGGAGAGGGAGAAGCAGGCTTCCCGCGGAGCAGGGAGCCCGATGTGGGGCTCGATCCCAGGACCCTGAGATCATGACCTGAGCCGAAGGCAGACGCTTAACGACTGAGCCACCCAGGCGCCCCAAGAATGCCTTTCTTTAAAAGTGAACAAATCCAATAGTAGCTGGCAGATAACATGTCACGAGCTTTATCCTTGCAGAACTCCTGTGAGTTAGGTAGCATTATCCCTATTTTACAGATGAGAAAACCAAGGCACAGCGAAGTTAAATAAACTGGCAATGATCAGAAGCATGGGAGAGTTCTGTGGTTAAGAAAATTGGCCTTAGGGGTGCCTGGGTGGCTCAGTCAGTTAAGCATCTGCCTTTGGCTCAGGTCATGATCCTGGGGTCCTGAGATCGAGCCCCGCATCGGGCTCCCTGCTCAGCTCAGCAAACAGTCTGTTTCTCCCTCTCCCTCTGCCCCACCCCCCCAACTTCTGTGCTTATTCTCTCTCTCTCTCAAATAAATAAATAAAATCTTAAAAAAAAAAAGAAAAAAGAGAAAGAAAATTGGCCTTAGTGTCAGAGTACCTGAATTCAATCTACAACTTCACCACAATTATTAGCTGTGTGACTTTGGGAATGTAATTTAACTCCTCTATGCCTTGGTTTCCCCCTTTTTTAAAAATGAGAATAACAAAAGTACTCATCTCACAGTGTAATGTTGAAAAATAAATGAGGGCTTTGATGCTAATGGTATGAAGTGGTGAAGCCACCATCTGAATCCAGGTGTTTCTGAGCTGGAATAGAAGTTCTTAAACATATAAGCTGTTTCCCTTGGTGACAGTGTATGATTACTAAGCATTTTATATTTGCTGGATAAAGAGCTATCGATGTCTTTCCTCATTGTCAGAGACTTTAAAAAAAAGCACCAACTCCAACCATTGCTGCAAACATACAAGTACAGTACCATGACCCCCAAGTCTGAGCATGTCTCAACTTGCTCAGCTACAATTGTTTGGAGATTCTGAAACATGAAACCATTCAGGATAAGAACTGCCAAAGAAACACGAAGACTATTTAATCCTTCAAGTGTTTCAGATCATCCCTATCTGAAATAACACAGTACCAAATTAGCTTTTAGCAAGACACGTATAAGAGAGATTTTTAAAAATGTTTTGGGTGTACATGAAATATACTCCTTCAGTTCATTTCTCTGAATGGGATTGGCTTCCTCACAGAACAACAGCTCAGTCAATTTATCACCTAAAACCTAGAGCACCACTGTCCAATAAAAACATCTACAATGATAAAGACATTCAATATCTAGTATGACCAATATGGTAACCACTAGCCACCTGTGGCTGTCAAGTTCTTGAAATGACTAAGGAACTGAATTTTTACTTTTTGTTAATTTTACTTGACTTCAATTGAAATTTAAATAGACACATGTAGCTAGTAGCCACTATATTGGGCAAAGTGGCTCTAATCACCCCAGATTTTGTGCAGATTTTCAAAAGGTGGGAAAGAACACTAATGACAACATAGTAAGTTTTACTTTAACACCTGGGAAATGAATTGCTGGACTCTGATGCCTCTAGAAGGGCTAGCTTGTAACCCAGTACCTTCGTTCCTTGAATTTAATCAGGCTGTACCTATTCTGCACCACCCATCCGAGGAGCCACAAAAGGGAATCAGAGCAACTCCTTTGTCAGAGTGCATAGGTTGCTAGTCATCAGCCCATAGTCTCACCTAGCCCACAAGTGTTTCATTTGGCCCATACAGTGCTTTAGAGTTTGAATTAATGGCCAACATTTAAAATTCCAGTGGTTTTTGCATTTCAGACTTCATTAGTAAATTCAGAAGTCCTGACAACATTTCCCCCCTGTAGTAGTTGGCTGGAGCTGTGAAGATTCTGCTCCCTTTAGAGGGCACTTATACTCTCCAGGTTGACGAAGTCCCCACCATTCCCTATTATCTTCCTTCCATCTCCCTTCATTCATTTACCCAGTGCCTGACTGTCCCCAGGGGCCATGTGAGCTTCTGATGGCTACTCTTGGGCTTTGACCCAACTCCAGCCATTTCCCTGAGACTTTCCCTGATGCATGTATACACACACACACACACACACACACACACACACACACACAGTTTATCCACAAGCCTGACACACCTTGTACTTCTGTACCTCTGTGCCTTTGCAAATTCTATTCCTCTTATTTGGAATGCCTTTCTCTGTCTGGTTAACCCTAACTCCCTTTTGAAATCCAGCCGAAAGAATACCTCCTCCACAAAGTCACCTGGACTTCCCCAGGCAGAGCGAGCTGCTGGTCCTTTTCAAAGCACTTTGTATGTTCTGCACACTGCTGTCATCATTTATTGCCCCCAGTCCACTGCTCCAGACAAGCATTTCCTGGAGGGAAACACTAGTGTCTTACCTTAGTGTCCCTGAGCGCTAGAACAGGTGAATGAATTCTGAAACCTGAGTCTCTAGCCCAGGCTGCCTACATGGATCACGAGAAACTGCCAAGAGTTTTGCAGTCCACTGCCTCCTGGACTTTCATGATGAAAGCCCGCGAGGCCTTCCAGCCTCCACTTCCCTACTCTCCTCCCCTCACGTCCCCATCCCTCACCAAGCCTGTTACACCTGCTGTTTTCCCCACCTCTAGAAATAGCAGAGAACCTGTAACCATCCCACAGCTATTTATTCAAGTTAATGACCTGTGAGTCCCTTTAGGCCCTTCTGCAGGAAAGACATCCCCACATCCCGTGGGGGCTCCCTGGACATCAAATTTGTCCCTCTGTCCTCCCCCACTCACCCACCATCCCTGGTACAAATGCCTTATTTCTGCTCTTGACCATAGGTCAACTATCTCAACAGTCTCCAAACTAACTCCCTACCTGTTTTCAGGCCACCCTGATCCATTCTTCACCGTGATCCACTCCCCACATTCTAACTCATCTGAAACATCTCCACAACTCCCCATTGGCCTCAGAATAAGCCCCTTGCACCATGCATGGCAGTTTCTTGATCATTGCACTCCAGCCCTAACAGCCTCCTTTTGGCATCTCAAAAGCTGGCACATAATGTTCCCTCTGCCTGGAAAACATTTCCCCCAGCACTTCCCATGGCTGACTCTTTCATGATTTAGGACTCAGCTCAAGTATCATCAGAGAAGCCATCCCTCTTCCCCTAACTTAAAGTTGCCTCCACCTAAATTGTCACCCCATGCTACTCCATAATGATGTATCAGATTCCTTTCTCCAAATGAATAATTTTCATGCTTGTTTATTGTGTCTCTTCCACTGAAGTGTAAGCCTCATGGAGGGTGGAGACTTTATCTGCACCCCCAAGCCTTGGTACAGCGTCCTTGTGTAGCCCCAAGCCCTGCACAGCTGTCTGGTACACAGTTGGCCCCCAACCTGTGTTGGTTATTGAATGTCAAATGATGAATGACTCTGTGAATGAATGATGGGCAGATGAATGGATGGATAGATGGACGGACGGACAGATATAACGTAAAAAGCAAGCATCTATTCTAACTCATGCAACTATGAAGAAATAGTTCCAAAATGTGTTCCAGTGCATTCTTTCCAAAAAATAACACTTGTTCTAAATTAGGTATTTGGAAAGAAGAAATCTCAGAGTGTATAAAGAGATAAGAATTTTTGCTGATCGATCATGTCAATGCCTAGTCAGGTAGAGGTAACTAAGTTATCTGCTAACTTTCATTTGGGTGTTATTTCAGGTACTCTGTGCTCCCCGAAACTTCCAAAGGGCTTCACAATTTAAAATTGGTGATGGGATATGCTCGAGCAGACTTGCCATGTAACAATTTATCATCATGACAGGTGCTGAGGAGTTCAAGGCAACATGCTGATGCCTGCTTTCCTAAGTCACAGCTCAGGAGAAAATATATTTTGTTAGGGAAATTAGAATCCTCCCAATAGATTCATCAGTGTATTAATATCTCTGCTGCACTCAACATTAGAGATTTCTGTTTACAACTTTGTTATCTTTATTTATATCTGTCCAGTCTCAAACATGCCCCTAGGAAGACATATTACCAGATGTTTTAAATTTTAAAAGAACAATTTTATCAACATGGTACCTTTTCAAACACGTATGCACCTTATGGTGAGAATGTGATCCAAAATAGAGTAAAACAAAAGTGCTAAAAATACAAAGATCTTGCTCGTATTCGGGGCATCCAAGTATTCCAGGTTAAATCACATTCTCCTCAAGACAGAAGCACCAGTGGAGACTTGTATCATATTGTATTTTACTTCTTCAGTGCAGATTAGTCTCAAACTCTGACACCAGCACAGAAAATGTTTCCACTGCGTTTAAAAAGCTGTGTGCTGGAGACATAAACTGAGCAAAATAAAGATCTGAGTGAAGGCTGAGCACTCCAGTTCCCTGGGGAAAGGAAGGAGTAGATAAGAGTAGCCAGAACACAGCAGCAGGGCAAGGACAAATCATCGGGTTGGAGCAGGAGACAGCCCAGAACTCCACCAAGACAATAGTGAAGGCTCACCACACTCCCAATTATCGAGCTAAGCAACACCAGGACTTCTCTGACTTTCAGAAGCACCGAAAGTGGCTCATTAGAGCTCAGGCAGCAGGCACACCCTCGGAAAGATGCACAGTACGGAGAGGGAGGGAAACCATCAGTCTAGCTTGTGTCCACTGGATGCCTGGTGGTATAGTTATGGAATTATGTCTCCATTTATTCTGTGCTTGGTGCCCTAAAGGACTTAACACAATTCCAATTCTCTGTGAAAACCATGCATAGGATTTTCGTGAGAAACAAATTCAGGTTTTGTAACTAATTCAGACTAAGGTGGTTATAACTGGGGGAAGAAGGAACTGGGCAGATAGGGCACAGGAATGGGAAGGAGGGGTTTTACGCTATGCCTTTTAGATGTTTGGTTGAAAGTATGGAAATGTGTTATTTATTCAAAAATAAATTAAAAGTTTGAAGGTACATAGTTAAACACTTTCAGATGACTTTGAAAGCAAGCCTTTTCCCACATAAGCTACCATTTTGGGAAAATGCAAGCAAGCACTTCCTTGCCAGGATGAACGATTCCTTCAGTCTTTCCGCCAGATCTCTGTAAGCATATTTTGTGGAACTGAGCATTCTCGCCTGATTTCTTCATCCTGTGGGTATTAAAATCCTAAATTAAGAAGCCATGGATTAACCAAAGACTTCCAGACCCTCTTAGTGGGTAGTGGATTACTAGCAATAACAAAGCCTAAAATCTTGTTTAATTTTCCATGTTAATTGACAGGATAATAAGCATTGATTTTGCATGTATGCGTGTGTTGGCTGCGTCACTGCAATTATATGGCATGTTTTATTTATGAGAGAGGCCCCAGATTGCTCCAGTGATCATCAGAACCAGTTCTTCCCTCTCAAATGAGCATCAGAGAAGTCCGCATAATGACAGTCACCAGTGGAAAATTGAAGGTTCTCGCTTTTTCCCCCATTACACTGTAGGATAATTTAAGCCCAGACCAATCAAATGTCCACCATTCTTATTCAGAAATTTAATTTCTACTACATCAGACAGGCAGTAAAATGCTTTAGGCCATCTGCTGGCAGCTCCACTGGGTGGGCCCATGACAGAGCCTCAGTCTTTCCAAGTGGTTTAGCTGATGCCCAGCCAAAGAAAAAAACCCTGACAAAGGGACTCTCTGCGTTGTCAACAGGTTTGGGCCCTGTGCCTGCTGGCTTGTGGAAAACAAATCTCGAAGAATTGTTTCATTACAAAACAAATCAACAAGTACAGATGTTGCATGAAACATGTAACACAAAAGGGTCATCATAAAGACAAGACATCCAATGCAGACCATTATGAGATCACAACAACGTGGGCCTACAGAAAGAGAGCAGCAAAATGTGGATATAAAACTTATTAGAGAGGGGAGAGAGAGAGAAGGAAATAAACAAACAAGCCACTAGCCGACTCCACAGTCTCTGGAGGCAATGAGTAGGATTGGGAACGCTGTGGAGTTCCACGAATGTGGGTAGTGTGCGTGGCAAACAAGAATGGTGAGGTCACATCAGCTGTGTGCTATCAGATCAGAAAACAGGCTCTCCAGGAAGTCACTAAGCTCTCTGGGAGTGTTCATGAATACACAACCAGTATTTAAATAAGCTGATGTTTCTAACACTGCAGAGGATCTTTGCTTCCAGAAAGGCAGAGTAGATATATTTTCCCTAATCCTCCTGCTAAGTAGGGCTGGAAAGCCTGGGCATGACACGTAAGACAAACACAAGTCTAAAGGTGGAGAAAAGAAGGCAGATCTTCAAGGGACCTCGGAACGTAAACAACAGGGCAGTGAGTTCCCTGGGGTTTTGTTTTGTCTCATGTATACCAGACCGGGTAAGCGGGAAACCACCCAGCCACCCCAAAACACCAAAGGACACAAACAGAAGTCCCAACAAAAGCCTGCTCTCTCTAGCCTAAAGGATAGGAAAGAGACAGCCTAGCAAGACAGAAAACTTTGAGAAAATAATTGCTCTACTCCAGCTAAACACAATTACAGAGATATTATTGGTGGGGCGCACACGAGCCGGGGGAGAGGGGCAGAAGCAGAAGGAGAAGCAGGCTCCCCGCTGAGCAGGGAGCCCGATGCGGGGCTCGATCCCAGGACCCCGGGATCATGACCTGAGCCGAAGGCAGATGCCTAACCGACTGAGCCACCCAGGCGCCCCTAAAATTTATATTTTATAACAACCCTGTGTTCTTGCCTATAATCATGGCTAACAAAAGAGGATTTCGCTGTATATGTAGGTCTCACCGCCGTTTACACCAGCTTCCCACTTTGGCAAGATCAACCAGGAAAAAGGGAAAAGTCAGGGAAGGCCCAGTGCCAGTGGCAGCGACAACACTGGCATCTAAAAGCTGGGTTGTTATTGCCTGGCTACATAAGATACTGTCTCAGCAAGAAAGAAAGTATCTGCTCTCCTTTTACTGCGGAAAAAGAACAGAGCTGGCTACAGGATAACAGAATTAGATCAGGCCTTGAAAAAAATGAATACAAGTTATCCCAATGCCCAGAGCCCATCTTCCTAGTTTATTCAACAGAGTTTGTGGAAACAAAATTGAAGAAGAACTCGGTAAACTAAATTATTCCTATAAAGTTCCCATTGGAAAGGAAAGGATCATCTTTACGAATAGAATTACAGACATATTTAGTTGGAGAAGGAACTTCCTAAGGCACATCCTTGCCTAGTGGAAGGAAGAACAGAGCTCAAAGACGAGATCAGAGCATTGGTAGATCAATGAGCTGAGTGCCATTCTGCCCTCAGCTGTGGGACCGCAGGGGTGCCTGGTGTCAGAAGACAGGCAATGCCTTCCCTGATTGTGGCCTCAAACTGAGGTGATCCAAGCTTCTTTCACTTCACTCTTCAAGTGAATTCATTTGACAGAGATTTTAATAAACTTTATGAAGTAAAACATTTTTTTAAAAAACTTTTTATTTATTTATTCATGAGAGACAGAGAGAGAGAGAGAGGCAGAGGGAGAAGGAGGCTCCCGCGGAGCAGGGGGCCTGATGCGGGGCTCGATCCCAGGACCCCGGGATCATGACATGAGCCGAAGGCAGACGCTTAACCATCTGAGCCACCCAGGTGCCCTGAAGTAAAACATTTTTATGTATGTATACACCCATGGGACCACCTCCCAAGTCAAAATACAAAACATTTTCATTATCCTCAAAAGTCCCCTCGTGCTGCTTCATAATCACTCTCTTTTCCAAAATGTAACCACTATTCTAACTTCTGTCACCTGAGATTAGTTTTCCTTGCTCTTGAACTTCATATAAATGGAATCATACAGTCTATGTACTCCTTTTTTGTGTCTGGCTTCTTTATTCAACATGTGGTTTGGAAGTTTACTCATGTCTTTGTGTGTATTTGTAGTTCGTTCTTTTTTATTGATGAGTACTATTTCAAAGAGTGTAACTGAACAGCCAGTATGCATGAAAAGGTACTCAAAATCATTACTCATCAAGGGGGTGCAAACTGAAACCACCCTGTGATACCAGAATGAATAGAGCTTTAAAAACCCTGGCAATGCCAAGTGTTGGTGAGGATATAGCAAAACTGGAACTCATATGTTATTGGTGGAAGTGTAAAATGGAGCGATCTTTTTTGGAAAAGTATTTGGCAGTTTCTAAGAAAATTAAACATAATTTATTCTATGACCCAGGAACTGTATTCCCAGATATATATCCAAGAGATATGAGTGTGTACGTACGCAAAAATACTCGTAGAAAAATGTTCATAGCAGCTTTATTCATAATGGTCCCAGAATGGAAACAACCCAGATATCCAGATTCATAAACTGTACTATATGGAAATGAAGAGTTTTTGAGGTTCTACTGTAGGCAAAACATACCCTTCCTCCCTGTCATCTCTTCCCTTTCTGGCCATGACACCCTCTTCTTAGGGATCCCATTTCCTCCTCAGTTTCCCCTGAGAGCAGGGAGGGAGCGTTGGACACTACGTATCTCCCAGGACCACATATATGCCTGACGTTCCCTCGCGTATGTCACATCCTAGATTCTGGGTCACACGGTAGTCAACAAATGTCCAATTTCATAAACATGTCCTGAGCAGGATGCTAGACCCTGAGAGGAAGATACAAAGATAATGAAGATGTAGTCCCTGCGGAGGAGATATTGGTTGAGAGTGTGATTCCTGGCGTCAGAGAGACCTGGGCTTGAATCCCAAGTTGTATTCGTGATGTGTAAGGCACCTGCACAATGCAAATGATAATAATAGTGCCACCAAGGGAACTTTCTAAGAACTGCCTGTGAAGTGCGCAGCGCAGTGTCCCCCCCCCCCCCCACGCTTAGGAAGTTTTAAATCAATGCTATTGACGATGATGATGTTCACCCTCTAGTGAAGAGAAAGGATAAACCATAACTAATTACATCATTCAAAGCAGATGATCGCAAGTGTTAAAATAGAGGTAAAATGTGATAAATAGAAAGGAGAGGCTAATTTGGGCTAGAACATTCTAGTAAGGTTTCTCATAGGATTTATAGAGAGCTGGTGGTCAGCTGAGGAAACAAGGACCACAGCTAATGATCAAATAGTGCAGTGAGAGGCAACAGGCTGTAATAAAAAGAGCATTAAGCTTGAGACCGTACAGCCTTAGGTTTGAATCTAGCCTCCCTCATTTATAAGCCATAGGATTTTGAACAAGTCATTTAACACCTCCAGGCTTCCATTCTGTCATCTGCAAATGATGGCAATTCCTATGCCCAGTGGTTGTTGAGGAGAAAAGGAAATATTTATCAAATACGTAGCACACCACCAGTTACTCCAAGCACACAGTTTTCACAATCACATTAATGGAGGGAGAAGCTCCAAGTCCACACACACAGTTCCTCTTGGGGTGAGGCTGGTGGTTCTTTTCAAAAAGGCAGCATCATGAGCAACCTGGTGGCATTTGCCGACAGCAATGCCTCTCATGGTGGTTATAAGACACTTAGAAAATCTGGCAGTCCTTTCAGCCAGGAAAATGCACACATACATAAACATTTTTCATAATTTGAGAGATTCTGAGACTCCCCAAAATGTAATTCATGGAGCCCCCAAACTTCCAGAGCCCCCAGTGACTTAGCACAAGAGAAAAGCATAAGCCAATGGTCAAAGGCAAGTCTCTTAGAACCTCACTCCTATGATCTGCTGTTTACGACTGGCAGAATAAGCAGCAGGTGGGAGAGCAAATCTGTGAACAAAAACCTCTCATCTGATGACATTTTTTTCTCACTCAAATAGTTTATCAAAGCTCAGCACCATTAGCAGCATGCTGAGCATGCGCTCCCTGAACCTGCTGAGCTGACATGCAAGAGCCCCTTGGGAGGGGGTCTTGTGTGAGGATCGCTAAGTCCGCGTGGCATCATTTGTCAAACCCGTGCTGGTAAGCCACACCTTTCCTTTCCCCAAACCGGTACCTACCTCAGCACACTCCTCGGCCGCCCTCATGTCGCCAAAGCACGAGACTGATGGAGAGATTTTTTTAAATGTTTTTTTCCAGATGGTTTGGCCCTGTGTGTAAACAGCCTAAATGTTCCATGATGTTATGAGATTCTGATTTAGGGAAACATAATGTATTCTCACCTGAACTGTCGCCAGATGCTGCTACGTCTTTTTGAGAATGCCGTTGGTGGTCTTCTTCTTCCCCTCCCCCTCTTCTTTCCCTCCCCATCCTCCTTCCCCTCCTTCTCCCTCCTCCTCGGGTTTCTCCCTCTCTTCCTCCATCTTCTCTCCTCCTCCTCCTCATTTTTCTTCTTCTTCCCCTTCAGCATCATCCTGCTATTTCTTGCCCATTTGTTGGCCCTCTCTCCTGTTCCATCCTCAGCCCTCCTCTATGCCCAAGGAGCCTAATTCCTACAGGCTTTGCCTCCGAGGCTCCCCTGCCGCATCGGCTGGATATCAGCATGTGGGGTACTTCCTCCCCACTCTCTTCCTGCTTTGCCTGATCTCTAGCCATGGCTGCCTCCCTTCAACCACAGCCCTGTGAAGTGGCCCTTGCTATAGGACTTCAGGTGTCACTGGGCTCCATAATACAATTTCTTCTCCTTGCGCCTTCAGGACTAAGGATGCTAACAGTCTCTTATTGTTGCTACACTTGGGGTGCCTCAACATCCATGCTTGTTTCCGAACCCTACCCACTGAGTAATCCTTTCATGGGTGTCTCTGCGGCCATCTGAGTTAAATTCTGCATCCCGCCAGGACTCTGATGACAAGGTCATCTCTAACATCATCTTCTCTAGGACTATTATTTGTTGGCTGCTCCTCATGTATCACTGTGTTGACTTCTTCACCAAAATTAACTCACTCAGCCTTCACAGTAATTCCATGAGGAAAAGTATTATTTTGCAGTAGACCTAACAGCTTTAAAGATCTTATTCCAAACACAACCAGTAAGTGGTAGAGTCAGAATTCCAACTTAGACCTTTCTACTGTAGAGCCTCTTTTTGACCACTACCAACAATTCTCCAAAACAGTCCATGTCAGAATCATCTGGAATTTGTGTTACAGATCCAGATTTTGGGAAACCTACCCAGAGCCCTCTGTGAGGAAGTCAGCTCTAGGTTTGAACTTGGGCAGTGAGATTAGCTCAGGGTTATCATCTGATCCATAGGAGATAATTGCACAGACTGACTGACAATCTATGGGGTGGGCTGGCATTAAAACTCTGACCAGTATGGAAACAGTAATTAGAGAGGATAATCAAATTCTCTCTCTCCCCAGTTTAAATGAAAACTGCTAAGGGAATTTAGTCAGGGGGTAGAGAGAGGAGAGAAAAGAAAATCCATAAGGAGAAGCAAGCAATGAGTGACATGGCCATATGGTACACTGTGACCAGGGAGGCAATTACAAGATGGCAGTGTCCTGGAACCAACTTAAAGCCTGGATAATGGCTATTCTTAACTTCTGTTGAGATCTATCTCCTCTCAACCATCAACTCACCAGTGATTAAGTAATTGTTGGTCATGTCTTCCCTGAACCAGACTGATCTAAGTTGATACATTCCCTGGTTTTTACAGAAAGAGTTCTAAGCTAACACAAGAGAAGTAGTCTTCCCACCAGTCTTCCTGCATTTATACTGTCCACCTCTGTAAACTGTTGTTTGCATTGAAGCCAGAGTGATTTTTCCAAAATGTTAATCTAACTTTATTACCCTCCTCGCTTAAAATCCACAAATGCTTTCCCATTCTTTTGACATAGAGTGAAAATCCCCTACTGCGGCCTACAAGTTTCTGCATGGTCTTTTACACCATGTCTCCTCTTCCTCCTCAGGTGGAGCTTCGCTCCCCGTCAGCCTCTCTGGTCCAGACACATTGGCCTTTACCTTCGGTACCTCCTGATCACCACCCTCCTGATCACCTCCTGCCCCCAAGATTAGTACAAGCTATTCCTTCTGCCCACCATATGGATCCTTTGACCCTTCATCTACTTAACTCTTACTCATCATCAAACATCACTTCCCCAGGGATGCCTCCCTGATCTCCCTGACTGACACCAATCTCATAGCATCCCCTTGCATGGTACCATTCATGGGTGTGATTTTTTTCATATGATCACTTGATTAATATCTGTCTTTCCCACTAAGCTGTCTGTGATCAGGGCCCATGTCTGATTTTGCTCACTCTTGTGTCTCCAGCACTTTGTAGAGTGCCTGGCCTCAAATATTTGTTGAATGCATGAATAATTTAATGTCCACATACAGAAACACTAGCAAAATGTTCTTCTAAGAGTCCCTTACATAGTTGTCATGGAGTGAACGACTATAGTAGCAGTGGGCAAGTGACCGTTGCTTAGGAGGGACCAACACACAACAGACGACCAGAGTATGTGTGGCTGTATGCACAGTAGCCGGGACCAGACACTCCACTTGGAAGGGGACCCCAGTCTTTCTGCAGCCCCACCATCTACTTTAGCACCTAGGAAAATGCGCAAAAGGTCAGTGGCACATGGGTGGCTCTCCTTTACTGAGTTTCATTTAAGCTTGCAGGTGCATTTCCAAAGAGTTCGTGTCAACTTGGTGGTCAAGATATTGCAAGTTTGGTGCTTGGTACCCACCCCAATCCAGCCTTAAGTTAAATTGGAGAAACAAAGGGAACAAATGGGCAGCTTTGACTGTAAACTGAGAAGATGATACAATTAACACAAACATCTTTGATTGCCTCTTGAGAAACATTTGTAAATCAAAATTTGCAAGGATTTTACCTGTACAACAAATTCTTTCAGACTATCCATGGCAGAGGAAAACTGTTTCATATCATTCAAATGTGTCAAATTATAGCTAAAAAATTAAAAATATTCTTTCTCATGTAATTTTATTTAGGAGATGTACTGTGGCTCAAAAAACTTTTTTTTTAAGATTTTATTTATTTATTTATTTGACAGAGAGAGAGACAGCGAGAGAGGGAACACAAGCAGGGGGAGTGGGAGAGGGAGAAGCAGGCTTCCCGCTGAGCAGGGAGCCCGATGCGGGGCTCGATCCCAGGACCCTGGGATCATGACCTGAGCGGAAGGCAGATGCTTATTGACTTAGCCACCCAGGCGCCCCCAAAAAACCTTCTTGAACACTTAACAAGTGCTAGGTGGTACTCTGCTAGGTGAGGGGTAGGAGGTTTTGAGATAAATTGCATAGCTCTTGCTCTCCAAGGCCTCACAGACTAATGGAGATTATGGCGATAGAATATAATAGCCAAAAAAGAAGAAGAAGAAGAAAAGAAAGTAACACAAGCCCTGTTGCAGGTACCTTGTATATGCCAAGTGAAAAGATAGTACATTGTATAAGGAAGGTAATAATGGTGCAGAGTTTCTAGAAAATCAAGGGAAACTCACCAAGAAGACCATAAAAGATCTAAAATATCATAGAGTCCTTGGGGCACCTGGGTGGCGTCCAGTGTTTAGTTGTGGCTCAGGTCGTGATCTCAAGATCATGAGACCGAGGGCTGCGTGGAGCCCCACACTCCGTGTGGACTCTGCTTCAGACTCTCTCTCCCTCTCCCTCTGCCCCATCCCCTGCTCTCTCTTTCTCTCAAATAACAATAAATAAATCTTTAAAAAAAATACCATAGAGTTCAGCTCCCTAATTTCACAAATAAGAAAAATGAGCGCCCCCTCCAGGTGATGAGGTCTTGATTAGTTAATGCCAAATCCAGTTCTTAAACCCAAAAGTTTCCTTTAAGGAATTTTCAAATATACAGCCAAGTATTATTGTTCTTATTGGCTTTCTCAAAAACCATTCCAGCCCTTGTGGGTTGAAATATCAAGCAAATTTTGATCTGCCGTTTGTAAGGGAGCAAGATGCATCTTCTGGCCCCCCCATCTGGCCCCTTATACAATCTCTTTCTGATATATCAGGTGAAAAAGCTTCTGCAAAAACAAATCTGACCATGCCATTGCTCTTTACTGAATTGCCTCTTTAAAATCTGTTTTCTGCATTAGACCTTAAGCCCCAAGAGTGCAGGAACATGTCTCCATTAGCCACTGATGCATCCCCACTCCCGGCTCAGTACCTAGATTCTTAGGTAGGCTAAACTACTGGAATAAATAAATAAACTTCAAATCCTTAGTGTTTTATGACACAAGTAGTGATTTTTTTTTCTTTTTTGTGTGACAGTATGGAGCCAGGGTTCCAGATCTGTGGCAGATTTACTCCAGTAGCCATGTAGGGACCCAGGATGATTGATGCTTGTGGTTTTAACATGTGGCTTCCAAAGTGTCCTGGCTAATTTTTATGTTAGGTGGAAATGGGAAAGAACAGAGAAGAGCTTACGTGGAAGGTGACCACACTTTTCTACTCGTTTTCCATTGGAGGGACTTTAGTCCTGTAGTGACATAAATGCAAGAAAGACTAGGATGTGTGGGCTTGACACACTCGAGCACCTCTTTACTATGTGGCAAGGAGAAAAAGGGGGTTGAAAGATGATGCTCCACTAGAAGTTTCGTTGAAGGTTTACTGAAAATAAATTAATTTTTAAATCATTGTATTGCTTTACTTTTTTTAAAAGATTTTTTAATGAACTGATTGATTAATTAATATCATGTGCGAGCAGGGAGAGGGGCAGAGGGAGAGGGAGACAGAGAATCCCAAGTTGACTCCGCACTGAGCACAGAGCCCGACATGGGGCTCGACCTCATGACCCTGAGAACATGACCTAAGCCAAAATCAAAAACCCCCCATTAACAGACTGAGCCAGCCAGGTGTCCCTGTATTGCTTTACTTCAGATGCAGAAATGAATACCCAAGCTCCAAAATCATTATGTTTCTCTCATTTTGTTGGCAGCATTTCAATATCGAAACAACTGGCTTCAATAAAAGGTAAGACATGGGGTGACTGCGATGTACATATTTCTCCTCTGCCGTGATAGCACACAAAGAATTAAAAACAACAGGACATCAAAGAATGCCAGAGATGTGAGAGAACTTGTGGATACATCATCAAATATTCATCATGTTCTTTTTAAAGATTTGAGAACTGAGGTCCAATGATAGGAATTAGTTTGCCCAAACTTAGTCCATGCGAGGCCAAGCTCAGAGCGTGGATCCTCTGACTCCTAATTCAGGGTGCTTCCCACATGCCCGGCTGCCTCTCTATGGGCAGCATCTTCAGTATGTCCAGAACAAGACCATCAATATCCAATATCAATGGTCACTGGATTCAGGATGCAATCAACCCCTGACGGCCTCTGTTGATGGAATGAAAACACAGGGTGGCCAACTCTCAAAATGTAAATATTTGCCCTCAACATTCACTTTTATAGGTAAAATATTTTCAGAGCTAACAACATTGCCATGGAAAGAACAATATAAGAATAAAAGCCACTCATATACTTGGATCATTATCTAATTCCAAAATCTGTGGCTTTAAAATGTTTACCGGGTAAGAAGCACAAATGGATATTTACTATATTGCAATTGTTTTTCCTCCTAGATGGCTGGCCAAAGGATACTCTGTATTTTTACTTAAAAATAATAATTTTTACTTAAATAAATCTCCATCATGATGAAACTATTATTTTTATACTATCACAATAAGAAACCTATGATTTCTGTTTTACAATTTACACGATTCCGGACACTTTTGATAAATATCCAACCACATGGCTAATACAACTTATCCCTTCTAGGAGGTTGAGGGGGGTTGTAACTCTCTCCATCACCCTCACTGCCCCTGAAAACACACACACACACACACACACACACACACACACACACACACACACACACCATTCCTAGCACCAGACTCCTTACATTGGACCGTTGGGCCACATTTATTCCCATGCCTTGAAAAAACATAGGATAAACATGATTCATCTACCCAGAATGTGTTTTATTCAATGGCAAGTAGTTTTAAATGTTATCCATTGAAATAAGACAAGGACAGAGCTTGGAATAGAGGTCAGTATGAATCCCCATTTTCTCTGCTGGCTGCTTGGATCTGTGCCCTTGATTTCTTGAGGGTGGGAGTAGGGGATGATTATGCATTTGCCTCTAGCATCCAAAGCAGTTTTGTAGCAGGGAAGTTTGAGAGATACTAGCGTGTTGGGAAAACTTCTGGCCTAGGGAGAAAAGGACAGAGACCTGGTTTTTAGTCTTGCCACATACTGCCTCCGTGACCTTGGGCAAACCACTTCTCTCGGGCAGGTCTTCATTTCTCCATTTGCAAAAATAACAAATACTAGGAGAACTTCTAAAACAAGGTGATTCTGACACCTTGCCACACTGAGAGTTGGTTTCTATTACACGAAAGTGTCAGGAACTCACTAGATCTAACGTTTGGAGCTGAGTGCCATGTTCCAGGGCAGGTGAGGGGAAAGAGGCAGAGGATGGCTCTGACGCTCCAGTCGGCTCGGTGCAACACATACACACTGAGGCCACAACACGCCAGGGCCTGGGGACGAGCGTAGAGATAAATACAATGTAGTGACTGCACTTGGGAACATCCAGTATAGCAGCCACCAGCCACATGGAGGTCTTGAGCATTGAAGGGTGCTGTCAGTGTAATCGATAAGTCAGATTTAAGAGACTTAGTAGAAGAGAGTGTAACATACCTCAATAATTTGTTTAGATTGATCACATGTTGAAATGATAATATTTCTGATACATTGGGTTAAATAAAATGTGTTATGAAAATGATTTTGTATGTTTCTTTTCACCCTTTTAATGTGGCTACCAGAAAGATTAGATTGTCATTAGGGCTCACATGACATTTCTTTTGGACAGCTCTGATCTAGAAGGAAATTTAGACAGATCAACCGTGTTTTAGTGTGAGGGTTATAATAAGTTTATGTTCGGGGAAATGGAGAAACGCAAGG
Source organism: Eumetopias jubatus (assembly GCF_037043125.1). Taxonomy (NCBI): domain Eukaryota; kingdom Metazoa; phylum Chordata; class Mammalia; order Carnivora; family Otariidae; genus Eumetopias; species Eumetopias jubatus. The sequence goes on along the minus strand of NW_028274807.1, from coordinate 186,972,769 downwards.
AAGGGACCCGTTGCCCAATCTGGGAGTTTGGGAAAGAGTCCTACAGAATAGACTGCCTGAAAAACACTACAGAAAGGCCGTGTGCATCATGGTGAGGGACCAGACGGGCTGTGTGACCTTGAGCAAGCTACTTACCTTTGTGAGCCTCAGTTTCCTTCACTTATAAAGTGGCGATGATGCGCGAACCCACCTCTGAAGGCTGGTGTAACAGTTAAGTGAGTCAAATCCTGTGCATTCTATGGAGGAATGGGTAGCATGTAGAATTCTAGCTCTGTAATTGTTCATTACAATTGTCTTCCAGAACGCAAGCACCAAATTAAGAATTACTTTCTTGATATTGCTCACTGTTCCATCCCCAGAGCTAGGACAGAGCCTGTCAATAAGTATTTGCCAAAAAATGCTTGTCGGGAGAACAGAGTGAGTAAGGGACTCCACACAGCTTGGTATTATTAAACCATGAAAAGTGAGGTAGGAAATAACAGGAGAGGTCGACATGAAGTGCCCGATTTAACACCGCCTCCAACACGCCCCTTCCAGAGGCAAGAAAGCTGATAAAAGGCTCCAAAAGAGAGACATTGACCCCTTGGGTTTTTAATAGGACTTAGCCCTTTACAATATGCTTTCACATATTTGCTCACAACTCTGTGAGGCAGACAGGGCAGGAATTAAAAGGCAACATGCTGTGTTTATTAAGGGAAGAACCCAACCATAAAAACAGGAAATCAAAACATCTTGCAAAGTATCATGAGTGTTGGTAGGACAACCAGAGCACCTTGTTACCTTTTATTTGTAATATTTTCTAGCTCAGTTTTTACCATGAACATATGCTATTTCATAGTCAGGGGAAAAAATGCCTGCTGGGTTTAAAAGAATGGTGGAGAAGGAAGAGGAGTTGGCTTGTCCAGATGGAGTCCGCATCTAGATTGCAGGTGGACCTGAACTTCCTGGGGGGGCTGGACAGTGTCTGGATTTCACAGCCTCCATGGAGATGGCCTTACAAAGAGATACTCCAAAATGGCAGGTCTACCTAAGGTCTTTGAAGTCAGACAGACTTTCAAATCCTTCGTCTGTCACTTCTGAGCAATGTGACCTTAAAACTCTTAACTCTCCATGTGTCAATTTCCAATATGTAAAATTGAGACACAAATAGTACCTACCTCTATGGGTTTTACTAAGCATTAAATAAGATAATGTTTGAAAAGCATCTGGCACAGAGTAAACAAGGAAGGTGTCTGTCATTATTTGCAAACTCACTCATGGCTTGCAAATATACCCCTTCCTCACCAGAAAGGCTCTGCCTTTCTCTCCAGGCTCTGGAGAGCAAGAGGCTACTGTCCCCGCCATGACCCAGTAGAGCAGCTCATACTAAAGCCTTCCCAAATTACTCTTGGTTATTAATTAATAAATCAACTGGCCAAAATTACAGAAGGAATATTTACCTCTTAAAGAATTAAGGTATTTCCTCTAAGCAATTTGCTCCTTAAAGACAGAATACATAGAGTTTATTCTTTAGCCACTTAAATGCAAGGTTACCCCCTTATAGCATCCCACCACCTCAAACACACACACCCCAGGAAAGGCGGGTAGACACAAGCTAGAAGACTATGCTCATTTCCTGGGATTTTGATGAGCAGAAAATTGTTGGGTAATTGAGGAGAATCTCAATTCTCTCTGTGGGTTTCATGGATATGGCAGAAACAAAAGGGAGAGGAGGTTAAGGATCGGGGGCAGGGGTGGAGAAAGAGCCAAAAATCAAATCCAAAGAAACAGAGAATGTTCTGAGGCTGGAGCTCTAGGCTAGATGGAGGGCCAGCCACTGGACAAGCAGACAGAAGTGGGAAAGGGAAAGGAAAAGTAACAAGCCATCAGCAGTAAGACTGAGGATCAGAAGCTAGGGAGGAAATCAGGGAGTAAGGAGCTGAGGACACAGGTTTGGCAGACATTCATTCAACAAATATATGTGAAGCACCTACCATGTGCCAGGCATTATTCTAAATATTGCAGGTTCCACAGAACACAAGACAGGGGGAAAAGAAAGAGAGAAATCTCTATTTTCATGAGGCTTATGTTTTCCCATGGATTCAAATTCAAGCTCTGCCACTTACAAGTAGTGTGTCCTCAGCAAGGTCACATCCTCTCTTCATCTATAAAGTGGTACGATGATGGAGATACATACTGTTCCTGAACTGGAAGAGTCGACATAGCAAAGATACCAATTCTCCTCAAATTTCTCGTAAGGCTTACTGCAAGTCCCATATATACACAGAAAGGAAAAGGGCCTAGAATAGCCAAAATTATTTTGAAAAAGGAGAAAGTGGGGGATTTGCTGTCCCCCATGTTATGGTTTACTATATGGCTACAGGAATCAAAACAGTGTGTTGTTGACAGAGGGTCAGATACGCAGATCAATAGAACACAATAGGGAACCCAGAGATTGACCCATACAAAATGCCCAACTGATGTTTGACAAAGATGCAGAAGGATTCAGCAAAGGAAGGATAGTATTTTCAACAACAGATGCAGAAGCAATTGGTCATCCACGTTAAGAAAAATGAACCTCCACCTAAGTCTCATACCTGCTACAAAAATGAACTCAAAATGGATCGTGGATTTAAATGCAGGCCATAAAATTATAAAACTTGTAATTTTATGCAGGAGAAATTTTCACAAGAGGAGAAATTGATAAATCAGACTTTATAAAAGCAGGAAGGGAAAAATGAAGGGGGGGAAACCGGAGGGGGAGACGAACCATGAGAGACGATGGACTCTGAGAAACAAACTGAGGGTTCTAGAGGGGAGAGGGGTGGGGGGATGGGTTAGCCCGGTGATGGGTATTAAAGAGGGCACGTACCGCATGGAGCACTGGGTGTTACACGCAAACAATGAATCATGGAACACTACATCAAAAACTAATGATGTAATGTATGGTGATTAACATAACACAATAAAAAAATTAGAAACTATTCCTCCACAAAAGATCTCAGTTGAAAGGATTAAAAAACCCAACGATTGACAGCCTGGGAGAAAATATTTGCGAAGGAAAGTCTGATTCCTTTCCAGCGGCTGTAAGCTCTGCATAGGCCAGTCTCGTCTCCTTTCCTAATCAAACACCCTTCTGGGTTCCCACCACAGCTGTCTCCTCCCAGCTCTCACAACGTGCCAGACTCCTTCTGATCTGAGCCTTCACGTCTTCTGCTCCCTGAGCCTGGGATATCTGACACAGCCCTACCCCCAGCCTGACTCTCCCCGCCAAAAGCTTTTACAGGGCAGGATCCTTCTCATCCATTAGCTCTCAGCGTAAATGTTCGTCTATTCTCAGAGACCTCCAAGACCAGCTATCTAAGTAGTTTTCCTCGCAGATGTATTTCTTTTATTTTTTTCTCTCTGTGCCTTCTCTGCCTCATATATCACAAGTTGTAAATATGTATCATATATATGCATATGGACAAATAATTATTGAATATATACATAAACAAATATATATGAATTCTCTTCTTGATTATTGCTTATTATCTCTCTAGATTGTAAAGTCTATTGTAAGAGGGCAAAGGCCACATCTGGTTGTGTCACTTCTGGGTGCTGAGTCCCGTAGGAAAATGTCAGAAGTATAGTAAGTGCTCAATACAAAAGTTGGGTTATTCTGTCTGATCATCATTCTTTGTATCAACAATTGTTGCACATTCCCCGGGGCTAAAAGCTATAAGATTTTGTTTCTCTTTTCTTTTCTTCTTCATTCATTAAACGGCATGTATAAGCACCTTCTACCTAGCAGGACTTTGTGCCACTGGGACAACAGTGAGAAAGAAAGGTAGGATCCCTGGCCTCATGGAGCTTGCATTTTAGTTGAGAAGAAAGACCATTAAAAATGCAGTAACTGTAATATGTGAAAAGTTCTATAATAAACGACGTGCTAGGGCCTAAGAGGATAGATAACAAACGAATTTTCTCCACTGTACCTTGTGCAGTTCTCAGAGTTCACTGGGTGCTACCCACTGGAAAGGAATGAGTTAGCACCACCCTTTCAAGGAGTTTAAACTAGAGAGACCAGCTGGGAAATCCCTATGTCTGAGGCTAAGTCAAAGGGGGTCCCTTTATCCAACATGACCAAAGAGCTTGCTTTGGATGCTGTCCTCCTTTATCATACTGACATGAGGTGATGCTTTGATTGACATGGAACATAAATTCCACAAGAGCAGGACTTTGTCTTGTTCAGTGTGGTACCCTCAATGCCACGGACTGAGCCTAGCACATAGTAGGTACCACTTAAATATTTTACAGATCCGAAAACCAACGCTGAGAGAGGCGAGGTGTTTTCCCAAGGTCACATGACAAACAGGTGGGCAATCTCATCCTAACTCTACCAATTCTTATAGCTCCTGAAGAAATTCTGTTTCCATTATTCAAAGATCTGGGTCCAGATGCCCCTACATCCCCCTCCCAGATAGAGGACAAAGAATCCAAGGACACGGCCACCCTGACATACATCTTCCAAACCCGCACCCCCTGGTTCCCTTGGAAAACATAACCCTACGTGTGGGGAAGAGTCTTTCCTAACCTAGACTGCATCATTTCTTCCCTCACAGCTCTCAAGAAGGGCTCAGATCTGGAAAAAGCCATTGCCAGTATCGCTCTGATTTTCAGAAATTCTTCTGACCCTGATGGTAAACTTGGAAAAGCTATTGCCAAAGATCTGCTGCAGACCCAATTTAGGAATTTCACAGAGGTAAGTGAGTTAACAGGTATGAAGAAACAGGGGCCACGCCCTAACGGTGGGCCCAAAGAGCCAACAGCCATGTTTCATTCAACAAATTGTTAATGAATACCTACTGTAAGCCAGGAAGTGAGCTGAGCACTGGAGTTAAGACAATGGACAAGCTAACAATCCAGCAGAGCAGAGAAACATGCTGAAAAAGTAATTAGAAATATTCAAATAATTGTGAAATGGTAGAGCATGCACTGAAAGAGTAAAACAGTGGGGCCATCTTGGGGCAGTCGGTCCAAGAAGCACTCCTGGAAAATAAAGGTATAGCTGAGATCTGAAGAATGAGCAAGTGTTAGTAATGCAAGGGAGGTGGGTGAGGGCTGAGAATGATAGTATTCCGAGCCAAAAGGAATGGTAAGCCTGTAAGGCAGGTCAAAGACCTGAGGGTGCTGGGAAGTAGTTGGTGAGAAGGGAGAGGAAAGGAGAAAGCTCTAAGACATAAGGCTGGGGAGGTAGATAAAAGTCAAATGACAGAGGTACAGCCTGAGGGCAGGAGGAAGCCAGATGTGGTCTCTCAGTCCAGGACTAAGAAGTTACACCACCTACAGTTGGGATCGCGGTGGGGGTGAGGGAGGGACAAAGAGAGAGTGTGAGGGGGCATCCAAACCAAGGACAATAGGTGATGAAGAGGAGGGGTGTCTGGAAGGTGGAATGAACAGGATCTGATAACTGATTGGCTGTAGGGCTGAAGGACAGGAGAAGCAAATGATGATACCCCACTTTCTGACCTTGGGAAGAAGTGGGTGGTGGCCTTGTTCCCAGAGAAGACAAAGATGGGAGAATAAGCAGATTTGAGATGAGGTGGGGTGGGGGGAGAGGTGATGAGTTCCATTAGAATGTGTCAATTTTAAGATGTCCATGAAACATGCCAGAGGAGAAACAGAGCAACAGGACTTATGACTTGGGAGGTCAGAGTAGAGATTTGTGTTGACAATATAGAAGTCAGAGGTAGCAGTAGACAAAGGGTCACGAACCTAAGTTACGTACAGGCATATTCCCCAACCTTCAGTCACTTGAATACCACCTTCAGTATTTTTCCCCTATCTGCCTATAGCCTGTATGATAATTCACTTAGAACTTTTTTCTTTGACTCTCTACTTAAATAAATTTATAGGAATACTTTAGCACTATTGTAAATGTTAATTCGGTGGGTAAAAGTGGAAGGTAATAAAAGAATAGATGACTATTAATTTATATTTAATATTTAGTCCTGCATCACCTAAAACTGTATTACATTCTGCAAGCATACTTTGGGAAGTACTGGCCTAGGGGAAATGTGTAAGAAGAAAAGAGGGGCTCATGCAGAGTCTAGACTACCAATATTCATTTGTAGGTAGAGGAAGAAAAAAAAACTTTAAAAGAAAGCAGTCTGTGAGGTGCTCTGTGTGTTCTGAGATATTAAAAAGATAACTCTTATAATTCCATTAAAATATAAATGTATGGGCTTTCCCAGAGGACAGTTATATCAGGTGTCATCCACTGGGGGGGAAGCTGGAAGGGGACAACTTCCTGTGAATCTCTGATTATTTTAAAAGACTGTGTGAGAAACCCACCTTGGTTTTGGATCCACAAATAAGGGATTTTTTAAAAACCCAATTTCACTGAAACAGAGACTAGAACGGTGGTTGCCAGGGGCTGGGGGGAGGGGAAGTGTAGTGATGTAGGTCAAAGGGCACACATTTTCAATTACAAGAAAGATAAGTATCATTTGTATTATTCTTTGATTTTTTTTTTATTTGAAACAGAGAGAGAGAGAGAGAGAGAGAGCACAAGAGGGGGTAGGGTGAGAGGGAGAAGCAGACTCCCTGCCAAGCAGGGAGCCCAATGCGAGACTCGATCCCGGGACTCGATCCCAGGACCCCGGGATCATGACCCGAGCTGAAGGCAGTCGCTTAACCAACTGAGCCACCCAGGTGCCCATGATTTTTTTTTTTTAAAGAAAGATTTTTTTCAGCCAAAAGTATCAGGCAGGATTTGACAAGTGGTGAAAAGTTCTAGGGAGTCTTTAAGGAAGGCGTGGGTGAGTAAATCCTATTAACATTTGCCTACATCAGAGGCCTACAGAAATAACAAATTCCAGAGAGAAAAAGGGCTCCTAGCTGGCAGCTGGGCAAATCCTCAGAGAGCTTTTAAGAAGCATGAAAATGAGCACCTAGCAGAGGGTCATCCTGATGTACAGTCATCTCCCCTTATGTGCGTGGATAGCTCCCAGGCCCCCGTGGATGCCTGACCCCAGGGACAGAATCCAACCCTCTACAGACTGCTTTTCCCTAGGCACACGGCCCTATGATAAAGTTTCATTTATAACTTAGGCACAGTAAGAGATTCCCAATATAATAATACAATAGAACAATTATCACAATATACTCTAGTAGAAGTTATATGAATGTGGCCTTTCTAAATACCCTACCGGAGGGTACTCACCCTTCGTGTGACCACGGGAGATGATAAAATGCCACCTGACTGAGACCAAGGGAGGTGAGTGACGTAGGCCCTGTGACCTCAAGCGAGGCTTCTGTTGACCTTCCGACAGTTGGTCAGAGGCAGAGTGGTTGCTTGGGGATCACAGTTGACCCCGGACACTGAAACTCCTGAGATCTCGGATGAGGGGAGGAGCACTGCTATAATTCATCGCCCCTTCTGAGAACAGCCAAGGGAAGAACATTAAAGCCAAATCATTTGGAAAGACCCTCAGGCTCGGGTCCCTTAGTGTAGGCTACACTCGAGAAAGACAGCCATTCCTGGATCTCCGGGCCTCGTAGGCAGTCCTGTCTTCTGCTCCACATGAGAGGCACCCAAAAGAAGCCACATTTCAGGGGACTCCTGGGGACTCGGGAACATTCTCAGTATTAACAGCGATGAGCTTCACTTGGCGCAGGGCAAACGCGCACAGTAATGTCAGAATGCTGCCTTGGACCGAGCACCCAGCTCTGTGAGATACCTTAAGGCAGGCAGGGGCACTCGAGTCCACGCCTAAAGATGGCAGCCCCTCGGTTCCTAACTGGGCTTTCTCCTGCATCCCCATGTGGAGTTCTCTGGTAAATGGAGATGGATCTCTTGGCTGAGGCCTGGGTTCTGAGGGGAACATCTCCTTTCTCATAAGCCTAAATAATTTGGGGGGATTTGACCCTCTGTAGTGAGTCGCATATAATAAAACTGAGCCTTTAAATGCACTGTTAAGAAGATAGAAAAAACAAGGGGCTCCTGGGTGACTCAGTTGGGTAAGCTTGGGACTCTTGGATTTAGCTCAGGTCCTGATCTCATGGCTTGTGAGTTTGAGCCCCACCACGGGCTCCCTGCTAAGCAGGAGTCTGCTTGGATAGTCTCTCCCTCTGCCCTCTCCCCAACTCGTGCGAGTGCATGCTTTCTCTCTCTCAAATAAATAAATAAATCTTTAAAAAAAAAAAAAAGGGGGGGAAGAAGAAGAAGAAGAAGAAACAAAACAAGATGGACAGCCAGGCCCCAAGAGGGCCTGGACCTGGGTCAGCTCCTGTGCTCTTCCAATGTGCAGAAAAAAAGAGAGATCTGGCACACCTGGGTGGCCCAATCAGTTAAGCCTCCAACTGTGATTCAGGCTGTGATCTCAGGGTCCTAGGATTGAGCCCCATGGTGGGTCCATGCTCATCAGGGTGTCTGCCTGAGGATTCGCTCCCTCTCCCCCTGCTCATGCTTGCTCGCTCTCCCTCAAATAAATACATAAAATTTAAAAAAGAAAAAAAGAGACATCTACAGCCACCCCTGACCTTTCAGCCATGTGCCATTCCAATAGTAAGTAATCCTCTCTCTACCTTGGACCTGACCCTTTCAAAATAGCACTGAGCTGTCTTGAAGTGAGGCAGGGGAACTCCTTTAGACCTCACTGTTAAGTGTGACCTCCTGAGAGAAACAAGAGCCTAGAGAAACAAGAATGGTCTAGACTGTAAGAGGAATGTATCATCATTCCTAAAGGGCCTTAGTCATTGCTGTGATGGTTTTTTACAGCTAGCTCAGGGGTGAGCATCTGCGATTGAACTAAATGCAAACATAGCTCAGAAGAACAATCAAATGACCTTAATGTTTTTAATGCCACTTGGGAAGATATTTCACAAGCTGTGGTTGGAAACTAAAAAGCCTCTCCATGTATGTACTACTCATATGTTTTCCTTCAATCTGTCGACGAGGACTATGGACTTGGGAGTGATTGATGATCAAACTAAATGCTGAACAATTTTCCAAAGCACAGATTTTCTATTAGTGTTTTTTTTTCTTTCATATTTCTGGACAATTTCATTGTCAGTGCAACACAGAATGAATACTTCCCATAACAGAGATTATATTTAAAAAAACAAAGAGATTATATTTTGAAATTCTGAAGATGTAACGTATCTGTGTTTCTAGAGAGGCAGATAGCTTAGCAGTTAAGAGTGTGCGCTCCAGGACCAGAAAGACAAGACTATGAATTCTGGCTGCATACCAATAGCTGCCTAGGTTGGGGCAAGTTACTTAATTCTCACTGAATCTCTGGTGCTCATCTGTAAAGTGGGGATAATAATAGTATATTCAATAAGGTCACCATGGAAATTCAGTGCAATAACCCATGAAAAGAGTTAACACGGTGCTCAGCTAGTAGCAACTTGACATGATATTATTAATAACATGTTATAACATGTTACAAAACCATGTTAATAACATGTTTCTTATCACTTGTTACCTGTAAAACTGATGTGGCAAAATGAATTTGGTTTTCACTTATTCTTTTTCTCACAGGGACAAGAAACGAAACCCAAATACAAAGACCTCCTTTCTGAACTCGACGAGCACACTGAAAATAAGCTTGATTTTGAGGATTTCATGATTTTGCTCTTAAGCATCACTGTAATTTCAGATTTGCTACAAAATATATGGAGTGTAAAAATCATGAATTAAATAGCTTTAAAGAATGCTGTTAGACAAAATAATGGCAGTAGACAGTGTTAAATGTTTAAAGATTTTTCCATTTTATTTTTAATTAATTGAGCATACTGATCATGAATCTGGAACTGCCTGGGATGGTTCTGATTGCTAATATCTAGATCCACTGTAACTCCGAAAGTATACGCATACGCTTCAGGATGTTTGAATAGTATAGTGTCTGGGTGCTTTACAATAGGATAGATTTGATATCAATGGATATCAAATTGCATATACAGTATAATTATAACTATGATAAGGAAATCAGGAAAGTAAAAGAGTTTATCCCCTGATGTGGGCTCAAAGGTCAGAGAAACTTTATCGACATTCTGCAAAAGGCAAAACTACCCAGAGGGGAGAGAGATCAGTGGTTACCAGAACTGTGGCTGGGCTGGGAAGTGTAGTTGTTCACAAATGGGCATGAAGGAACTTTTTTTAGGGGGGATGGCAATGTTTTATATCTTGATTGTGGTGGTGGTCACATGACTGCACACATGTGTCAAACTCTTAGAACTGTACGCTACATAAAAAGGATGAATTTTGCTGTATGTGAATTGTACCTAAATAAACATGATTTAAAACCAAAACACCCCAATATCCTTGCAATGTCTGTCAACTTTTTGTTGCCAACCAACAAGCTTTTGAGAATATCTCCTAAAAGCGGATATTTTTCAAGAACCCACATCCCCTATGTCCATGCCTGTGTTCCTGAGTTTAAATTACACACACACACACACACACACACACACACACACACACACACATCAATACCTGAGACTTTAGACAGACTTTCACAAAGACTTTTACTCATTGTAAAATTACTGTAACTTCCAAAATCCCTCCTCATTATCTTGCCTTTTCTTCCTAGCTCAACACCATAAGCCTCACATACATATGTGAAGAAACCCTTTCCTGGAGGGAGTCCTTCATCCCTGGTCTCACCCTGTAGTGTTTCCAATCCACCAAGACCCGATTCCTTGGCCCTTTCCACTTTCCAAACCTCAGACATTCTAAGTATAAGAGTTTATATACCGTGTAAGAAAAAGCTCCAGACTTTACCCTCTATCACCATTTTAACAGGAAGTACAAGTATTCAACGGGACTCCTACTAAGTGCCAGGTACCCTTTTAGGGGCTTTACAAATACTAACTCATTTAACCCCTGTAACAACCCTCTGAGGTAGATTTTAGTATTATCATCTTACAGATGAAGAAACTGAAAGACAGAGGTTTTGATTTTTCCAAAGTCACATAATTGGCAGGTTTGAGAGCTTTCTGCCCTCTCTGTGGGCATTGCTAATTTTGTTTTAATATTAGATTTCATCGTGAGCAATAATATTATAATTCAACAGAAATAACTGTGCACATTTCAAGCACGGTGCAAGAGAGAGGCACCAGCTGGGTCCTGGGGAACCGTTTGGCAGCCCTCAAATAGAACTCTGTGGGCTGCTCTCCCTCAAAGCCCTTTGTATCCTAGTCACAAGTAGCTGAATATGGCAGCCTTGGTGACCAATGAAAAGGTCAAATTCACACCTTTCAGAGAAGGGAAAAAGAGGTGCTGGCCAATGGTGGGATGAGGAATCTTGGAGCCATTCCAACCCTCTGGGATCCGAGTAAGAATTTTGAAAATCCATCCCAGATGGAAAGTCACGCTCCTCTGAAGAGGATATCAATTACAAAATCTATTTTAGCTTGATTCAAAGAATGAAAAGAGAGACAAAGCACATGAAGCACTAGAGACAGATAAATCAATGAGCATGATGCTAAGACACTAGATCACAAAGTCTTCCCTCACTTCTTGGTGCTAGTCCCAGAACCAGGAGCTCTACTCTTAAGACAGAGGTGCCATCTTGAAATGTTACTGGTCATCAGAGGTGAGATTATGGATGCAAATCTGTCTTGGGATTTCTTGGTTGTAAGGATCAAAACCCATTCAATCACACACACACACAAAGGAAAAAGGGAAGGGTTGTATTTATCACAGGGGCATATAACGAAATGGAAGCTCAGAGAATGCAATTAATGGGCACAAAATACTGGAAGCAGTAATGAAAGCAAGGCCAAGATCTTGTGCTTAGTTTCTCTTAAATGAATCGGTTTCTTGTCTCTGCCTCTGTCTACATCTGGTCATTATTCTGCATTCTCTCCCTCTCTCCCCCCAACCCGTGCTCCCTCATTCTCATTTCTAGCCCTATCTCTATCTCTCAACCAGTTCTTTCTGCTTCTTGGCACAAGAGCAAACACAATGTCCCCAATTGCTAACTTCACTTCTCTTTTTTTTCTTGAAGATTTTATTTATTTATTTATTTATTTATTTATATGACAGAGAGAGACACAGCGAGAGAGGGAACACAAGCAGGGAAAGTGGGAGAGGGAGAAGCAGGCTTCCCGCTGAGCAGGGAGCCCGATGTGGGGCTCGATCCCAGGACCCTGGGATCATGACCCGAGCCGAAGACAGACGCTTAACGACTGAGCCACCCAGGCGCCCCTTCACTTCTCTCTTTAAATGCTCAACAGACACTCAATAGCAGTTTAGAAACCCAATCCCAATCCCCAAGAGAGAGAATCTGATTGTCTGCCTTTGAGTAGGGACTTTAGATCTAGTTGTCTGCACTTAGAGAAGCAAATCACACACCCACGCAGCAGGGACTGTGGGAACTGAGTCTTTGCAAAGTATATGGGCAGGTTCTCAAAGAACGAAGGGAGGAGCTGGGGAAGAAATGATCGACAGGGGAAATTAACAACAATCTCTAATACAAAATCTGTAACTTGGACTAGAAGGTAGTGTTATTTGCTTCTCAGGTATAGGCTCAGTAAAAGCATCTTGATGGAATAATCTCATTTGTTATTCTAAGTGAAACCTTTCTTGCATTGTCAATGTATAAAAGGAGCTAACCTGAGCCTCCCTGGGAAGTTTTCCTGTGATTAAATATAGTTAAAATATTCCTATCCAAGAGCTGCAAGTACCCTTGCAATTTGGTGTGACAGAAACATACCCAGTCCTAGAACCCCTAATTTTCTTTATTCTAGTGTCTAAAAATGGGTCCAAGTATGAGATCAGGAATTGTGCTTTAAATAGTCCTTTGTAAGAAAGGGGAAAAGGGCTGGAAGGAAACCAACAGGAGTCCTGCTCATCAGCTGACCTTCAGCATCAGTAGAGCTAATGAGTGCTCTTGGGGAGACCAGTCTGCTGGACCAGAAAGGGTGGCCCAGCCCATGGACAGGGGGAGACCGTGACCCAGAGAATTCAGGCCTGAAATATTTATCGTACCACTCTCCTTTCCTCTAATCCAATCTAGGCCACATGGATTCACACCTCCCTTTGATCCTCTGGGGGTACAATTGTGCATAATCAAATTCTGGAAGTGCCGTGGCATAAAGTGGGTCTGGACATTTCTTCCCCTCCAGCACACTTGAGGAATACCAGGCAGTCTTGTTCCAAGGTTTCAATACTTTATCCACAATTCTGAATGTAAAGAACAGTGAAGATACTGATGTTTTTTCATAGTCATTTGCTGACAACATATGAACTATACCTAAAGAGAGGCTTCTTGTGGTCCTGATTTCCCCCACTGTGTGTGAGTGTTCAGACTGAGTCGTTGCGAGAGCTATGCCCCTTGAGAAATCATCGACTCAGAGAAGTGGACCAGACAGACAGAGGACCCAGACTCTGCTCCAAGCTCTTCCACCACCAGCTGTGTGGCTCTGAGAAAGTCCTCCACCTTTTTTGAGTGAGCCTCGTGTTTTCTCAAATAGCAGTTTGGGACCAGAATGAGAGTTTTCCTAAAGACATGCCTGTGAGACTTAGACAAGTGCATGAGTCCTTCAGCGATACGAAGGCAGCCTGCATGTGTCTTTCTTTCTACTTGCTCTGATTCTAGACAAATTGTTATCATCATTGTTATTAACAGCTGCCCCCGATAGGGCATCTACTACACCCAAGTACTGCCATATGGTCTTTTACCTAATCCCCTAAGCACCTGTAAGATACTTGTACTACCATCTCCATCTCATACAAGAGAATGAAATAGAAGAGGTCGAGCAAGTTACTTCGGGTCCCCTAGCTATAGGGGCAGATAAAACCCAGGATTCCACCCCATGCCTGTACTGTGCCATGGTCTGACTCCTTTCTATGATCACATGAGTGGGATGTAAAACCACTCCCAAAGAGCTTCTCTGTGATTTGAGGATCATACCTGATTACAACAAACTCTCCTCCAAAGTAAGAGAGAAGAGGAAGCGGCCACAGCTGCCGTGCATAGCTCCAGAACCCAAAGGGACTCAGTAAGAGTGAAAGCAGAGAAGCAGTAAAAATAAAAACATGTTTTTCCTTGCCTGTCCATGTCCTTTAGGTTTAATTTTCCAGGGAATTCTTCCTTTGGAGGAAGGCAATGGAACTTTTGCATCCGTGCAGACTGCAGCCCATGGTCTTCCCTGAACAAAGTGCAAATGACAAGCAGGAGGCCAGGGGAGGAGGGGAGGGTATCTTCCCAACAGTGGCATATGCCAGGGACGGTGGTAGAAATGCTGATGTGGGGGTCACAGTCATGAGTGTCCCTCCTAGTCCTGCTGCTGCACCCCCTCCTCTCTGGGTCTCAGATTCTCCCTTACTTAGTAAAAGAGGGCACTGTGACCAGAGGTTCCCTAAAGTTCCTTCCCATTCTGATAGTCTTTTGTGCAAACCAAGAGTTTTTAAAAAGAAAATTATAACAAGGTGCCAGTGAGCATAGGGACAAATTTTAATTATTTAACAATCTGCCTCTTTTGGCTCTTCTCTGCTACCTTTTGACCTTGGCCATCTGTGGCAAAGCCCAATACATGGAGGACTATAAGATCAGTGAGCCAAAGATGTCCTAGAGGAAAAAAGAGAGAGAGAGAGGAACAAAAAGGCAGATGTTTTCTCCATGCTTTTAAGGTTGAAAACAGGCACATATACTTTATACGTTTTGTAAGTGCCACATAAACCCACAATTCATGTGGCCATTTACTGGCCTGTCAGATCCTTAAAAGCAGGAGCCCGGCCTGTCTTGTATAGTATCCCAAACACCCAGAACAGCACGTAGAGTATAGTAGCTACTTGGTGAATCTTGAAGGAACAAATACATGAATTAACGAGTCCTTCTCAAATAGAAGAGGTGCAAAGGGGAACATTAAGATATTTGCTTAGATGCAGGTCGATGTCATACTGGAAAAAAAAAAAAATCAAACCACAGTGTACTCTAATGTTAGATGGGTGAGCTGGGTCTTATTACAACAAAAACTGTGCTCATTTTAAAAATTGGTGAGAATGAAGATTTAGACTTAGTTTAAGATGGAGCTCACTCTGGTTTAGCTCAGAACCAGCAAATAAGCAGTGCAGAGAATACTCTTGAGATCAAAGACACAGACCCTGAAATGTCCCCATTGTGTAGCGGCCAGTGAAGCCCACACAGACTGGACAATCCATTAGGACAGAGGAGCCCAGAGCCTGGAACCACCCACCAGCTGTGATTATCTGGAAGTAGAACCATGCTATCATCCCTTCTATGTCTTACTGATTTTTGGACCTCGGCCAGCCCAGCCGTTTTTTTCAAGGCACGTGTTTATTCATAAGATAAAGCCATTTCAAAATTCAATGATTTATCTTTATATTCAAAGTAACTTCCCCAGCTTCATTTGCTTCTCATTCCAGTATTTTGTCCTTCTTTACCTTAAGGGTATACTTTGACCTCAAACAGATGTGAACCCCACAGTGGGACGGCTGAATCCGGGGACATTCATGGGCCTTTTTACCAGGAGAGACAGAGGCCTCGGAGTCAGGACAAGAGCGTATGTGGCTGTCAGGATGCCTTATGTCTACCAGCCTGTAAACTGGCTGCTTTCTCAAAATCTCTCTTTTTGAAGGAAAGAAAGCTGTAGGTACTGGGGGCCTCTGAAGGGCTTAATGAAAATCAATAATGAAATTAAAAGTGGGGAAAGGAGAACCACAAGGAGGTTTCTAAAGGATCTTCAATTTCTCTGACATGCTGGTCTTCAAGGAAAGAGCTTTGATTCCCTGTGAAAAGCATGCATGGAATAGTGAAGACATTAAATTGCATGGTAATGTGGCTCATGAGCTGCTCCTGCTAGATTTCCCACCACCAACCCCCTTCTCTGAAATCAGGATGGGAGGAGAGGTGAAGAATGAAAATCATTTCTAATCTCTGAGGTGACCATGTGGGAGTGAACTGGGGTTTCTTGACTCTTGGAATCCTTTTTAAATTAAGGTAGAGAGGGGTAATTGGGCTGGGAGAGGAAGGAGGCTTTCGTCTGTGCCCTGAGGCCACAAAACCAACCCTGATCTTCATTTCAACTGTTCTGAGCGATCTGGGGCTGAGGCTAAAAGCTCTGGAAGAACATATCATCATAAAAATCCCATCAGATTTTCCTGGAGCAGCTCAGCCTAAAAACTGAGATTCTTACTCGTGTGTGCAACCTTAGGACAGCTGATGGTTTGCACTCACTTGTATGTTCACAGCCAGCATCTGTTCTGAATAGTCTGTGCTTGTGCTGTACCAGTTAAAAAATTTTTTAAGATTTATTCATTTATTTGAGAGAGAGAGAGAGCAGGGGAAGGGGCAGAAGGAGAGAGAGAGATCCTGAAGCAGACTCCCCGCTGAGCACAGAGCCCTGCGCAGGGCTCCATCCCAGGACCCTGAGATCATGACCTGAGCTGAAACCAAGAGTCAGCCACTTAACCGACCGAGTCACTCAGGTGCCCCCAAGTTAAATATTTTGAATGTCGCCCTGAAGCAGGTAATGCTGATACTCAGCCCATATCTTCTCAGCACACCTGAGTTCACCTGTAACCTCTGGAGACTATTTCCAGCCCACTGACCACCTCCTACTTCAGGTACATGTGTCTCTCTTTCCTGGAGCCCTGGGAGCTTGCTCTGCAGCAGACGTGAAACCAGGGTGTGTATCAGAGTTCAAACCCCAGGGGCTACTCTCAATCAATGGTAGGGGGAAGTCTGAATCCTCCAGCCTTCCCACCCTATGATTATGAGACAAGTCCCGCAGAAGGACCCCAGTGAAATTGAGCCCCAATTGCCTACAGTGGTCATCTACCCATTAACACACCTTTATTGTCCTTTCTCCTTGCCTCAATTCACTTTCCCAATTTCCTCACTTCTGCTTCCTGGCATTGCCTGTCTATAGCTTCCTGCCCCTGAGTCCTCGTCTCAGGGTCTGCTTTAGGGAAGAATCCAAACTGAGAAAACCCTTCCCCTGATTCCTAGCACCAAGAACACTATTTTGCATATCATAAGACTTGAAGAAGTACTTGTGGATGTCTTAGGAAATCTGCCTAGTGGTAATTCTAGGCATTCCATGGAATCCTTTAGGAGATGATTCACAATTGGAGATCATGAAGTAGAGAAGATAAAATAGGCCCTTTCTTCCAAGAAGAGGAGCAGCACATATGGGAAAGCAGGGACATGTGTGGTAAATGCAGGGAAAGGCTATCGTTCTGTGTGCCTGGGACTCAAGACGAATGGTGGCCAATGAGACAAGAAAGAGGTCTCTATCAATTCTCCCTGCCATTGACTCATATTCTTTGAGTTACAGCAGTAAAAGAAAGATTTCAATATAAAATTGAGCTCAACTTCAAGTTAAACAGGAAAGGGAGACTTTATTCCAGACTATTGGAATAATCCTAAAGGACCATTAATGTCTACATAACACTGTTCGAGGGTTTCTTGTCTAGGTCAAAGCTCAGCAAACTTTGTCTATAAAGGGCCGGGTAATAAATATTATTGGTTTCGCATGCCATCCGGTTTCTGTCACAACAGTTCAGCTCTGTTGTACCGTGAAAGCCACCATAGCCAATACGTGAATGAATGGCAATGGCCATGTTCCAATAAAACTTTATTTGCAAATTCAGGGATTGGGCCAGATTTGGCCTGTGAGCTATAATTTGCTGATCCCTGGTCTAGATGATCATTCCTCCAGTTCCATCCAGTTCTGCAATTCTAAGATATGTTTGTGGTTGCCCTACACAGTAGAGACGTCTGACTGACTCCTCTTAGCAAACCCTTTGCTCCCCACTCCCTGTGTGGATCCATAGTAAATGTGTTTCAGATCAAGGTGCCCAGAATCCCTGGACCCCATCCCAACCAGCCATTTGCAGCAGCCTCTTCATCCAATTTTGCCCACAGTCTCTCTGCTAAAGAAGAGCAACTGAGCCTAAATTTAATTATTCTGCTGGGGAAATAAAAATAGTATTACCCTGAGGCTGCCTGATGCCAAGAATTTTCTATGTCATGGGAAGAGAAAAATAAATAGCGACTTGAAATAAACAAGTCCTACCCACACCTCACCAGGGGCCTAGAGAAGTGTGAAGACTGGGGGAAGCAGCAATCAGGGTCAGATGGCAAGACCCCACACCACCTTCTTTATTTTTGCACCTGAAGACATAAAGACAACAGTTCCTTCTCATACACCCATTAGCCTGCATTCACTGACCACCTCATGAAGGCCAGGCATCATTCCTTCATTTACCAAACACGTATCAAATGCCCACTTTGTGCTAGGCAGGACCAGCTATATAATTTGTGGGGCCTAGCGCAAAATGGAAACATGGGTCTCCCCTGTTCAATTCAGTAAGAATTTCAAAATGCTGACAGTAGAGCATTACACCGAGCAGGGGGCCCTTCTGAGAGCCATGCAGCTGCATAAGTCACACACCCACGGAGCCAGCCTTGGGGCTTGATGTTGATGTTACAAAGATACATAAGGTATTACAGAGATGACTCCAGTCCTCACCCTAGAAAAGCTGACTATCTAAGAAGGGAAAGGAGATGTGAGTAATAACAGATCGATAAGTGCTGCCCCCCACTCTTGTAATTCCTTCACCATTTTTGTCCACGTCAGACCCCAGTGAATGTCCATGTTCACCAGCCAGCATCTATATCCCTCTGTCAGCATCTGACAACAGGCTGCCAGAGCCACTTTGCCTGTGAGCTCAGAGAACTAGAAGTCCCTCACCAGTGATTGGCTGGTATGCGAGTCCACCTAGGCTGCTACCCATCCCTGATGGAGTCAACTCTAAGGGCAGATGTGCACCAAGCCCAGACCTCCCCCGCGGCACTGAGTCATACCCTAGCTTGGCGAGGTTTCCTTTCTTCTTCCCATCTCTCTCCCAGTTCTTCCTGAGAACATTTCCTGAGGTCACCTTGATACAAATTCTCATTTCAGGGTCTGCATTCAGAGAGCCCAACCTAAGACACATGCATATAAGTCATGGGGGAGTAAGGTGTAAAATGAGCAGTGCCATGGTAGAGGTCCTGAGAAGGTACTGGGCACGTTCAGGGATGAAGAAAAGTGTTCCAGTTGGAGGGCAGTAAATGGCTCAGGAGGGAGGAATCTTGGATGAGTTGGCGCTCATGTTGGATCTTGATTCATGGATCTAATTTTGAAAAGGCTGAGATGAGTGGTAGAAGTAGGGGAAGGTATTGTGCTTATTCTCTGTTTATTCTCAGCACTTTTTTCTACCCTGCTCATGT
Organism: Eumetopias jubatus; assembly: GCF_037043125.1. NCBI lineage: Eukaryota > Metazoa > Chordata > Mammalia > Carnivora > Otariidae > Eumetopias > Eumetopias jubatus. The sequence goes on along the minus strand of NW_028274807.1, from coordinate 186,953,558 downwards.
CCAAGAAGGCTGACCTGAATGGGTTGCGTTTATACCACCTTTGCCTCTGGCTTCTGGTTGGCTGAGGTCCGTGATTGGTGATAGGAGGGTCTCCTATCACAGAGCTGCTTTATCTAAAGCTGGTCACCTTTCCGTCTCTTGCTCCTTCTGGCTAGAGATGGCAATGAAAGGTTGTGAGTACTGTACCATATCACACTGGTTTCCCTAAATGCTGCACACATCTATGTAAATAGTTTATTTTTTAATACTTCTCAGCTATCGAGTTTGAGTGTACTGTGTGGACGGTACTGGGACCCTGGCTGACACAGTTATGTAGGGGATGGGGACAATACAGGCGACAGGAAGAGCTCAACCAAAGGCAGAGAAGCCAGGCCTGAAGACGCTAAGAGAAGAATGTGCAGAGTGCATGGAGCACGTAGTAGGACCTCAACCACAAAGGTAGACTACAGACAAAATATGGGTAGCCACAGTATGTCTGAACAGAGCTGTGATGTGATGGGAGATATATTTGAGGGTGGGAGGCCTGATGCAAGTGAGCAGGATGGACTACAAACAGGCTGAAGGATTTGGAGCCTACTTCGGGAATCTAGCCAGGGACAGATTAAAATGCAGGCCAGCTGGACAAGGCACTATTAGAAATGTGATAGGATCTAGAAAGCCAGCTCCACATCTTGAAGTCTTTGTAAATTCTGTTCCTATTGCCCAGTGCACCCCTCCACCTTCACCTAGCTAATTCCTTCTCAACTCCAGACAGAGCTTCAACATTGTTTCTCCTGGGAAGCATTTGCTGGCCCTCCCTTCTGGGTTGCCTACAGTCCCCATATTAATGTGCTCATGTAACACTTTGTTCCTACCTATTTATACCTGATACTGCACAGTGACCATTTAATGTTCTCCCTGCCCCTTTGTGCCAGAAACTCTGGGAGGGCAGAGACCTGTCTGTCCTGCTCATCACTGTATATCTGGAGCCCAGCTTAGTTCCTCAGCACCCAGTGGATAGATAATGGATGGACGGACAAAAGGAAAAACACCTGGAAGGAAGCGGCAGCCTCTGAATGTTACTCTTAGAGAAGTAGCTTCACCTTGAATTTCTAGTATCTGTTTGGGTCAAATCATTCATCCATCTTCCTCTGATATTTCTCAGGTTCTTATTTAGTTCTACAGCTGAATTTGAAAGTCCCATTTGAAAGAGTAATTAATAGAGTCACGTTTCTTCTGAGGAGGTTGGAATCTCTGAGCTGTTTGTACTCTTGGCACAAAGAAGGATGCTGACAGGAGGATGCAGTTGCAAAAAAAAAAAAAAGGAAATTATGAGACACATTTTGCAAAGTAAACATGATTAAGAGGAGGGAATGATGAAGCTAAAATAAATGTTTCCTGTTGAGGCCTACCTTGTATTACAAATCATGAAGGAGCTTGTTTGGACGGTCTTTTGGTGACAAATAGCCTACAATTCATTTCTTTCTCCGCTGACTGTTGGCCACCATGCTGCATGATTCATGTAAGCACTTTTTAACTACCCCTTTCTCCATGCTGGGAGAAGATGAGGCAGGGGTCTCCCCAGAGAAACAATTGGTTTTTTGGAACAAATTCTACTGTATGTTATCCCCAAATGTATATGCTGTTGTACCAATCAAGGCCTCCACACAACACAGCTAACGCACCCCAAGAAGGTAATTGCAGAGACATTGACAAAAGGATCATTTACAAAAGCAGGGACCCAGCAAGAGAGACCAGCGAGGGTCGCTACAGCACCTGAATTTAGCGAGAGTGGGAGCTGTTGTACCCCTTCTAGAGCAGACATAAATAGCTGCAATTTACAGATGAGAAAACGGGAGTTGACCCCCCTCACCAGGTGGTCTAAATGAGGCTCAAAGAAGAAGACATAAGTGACAACACTTGGAAAAGTGAAATTCTCTGAAAATATCACTGTACCTTTCCATTCCCATCTCCTTGCTTCTCCCCTCTATCTGTTAATCTTCAAACAAAGCACACTTTCATGCCTCTGTGGTGTTAAACAGGGGCCCCTTCATTCTAGAAGCTTTCATTGGCCACCTTTCCATCATTCCAGGAGCATACATGTGTTGTCTTTGCTTACCTAGTGTCCATTCTCCCTTCTCATGACCATCCCTCAGTTTCCCTTTGGAAAATGGACTGTATGGTCTATCAGTATCAGGTGGGATTACCATACTCTCTGTGCAGAAGGGGGTCCACAATCACTGTAAATGGTTCAGGGATGGGCATGCATCCAATTCAGGCCAAAGAGTCAGTGCTGAAAATGTTGCCATTACTCTTCAGCCAAAGGACTTCTCTTCCAAGAAGGATTTTTAAGCCAGTGGAATGTAACCTGGCAAGAGATGCCTGAGAATGAAAGCAACACACAGGGAGCCATAACTGAGAGATGCAGAGAGATGGATTCATGGCGACCTGGCAAGAGCACCTGACTCCAGCCTTTCTGGAGGGCTGCAAGCCGTGAAGCCAGGCTCCCCCTGTGCCTCTCAGTGGTGTCAACAAGTAAGCCACTCTTCTGGCCCGAGCCGGTTGCAGCGAGCTTTCGCCATGTGCTCGTCTCCTCTTCCAGGTTCTCGCTGCCCTGAGTCCATCCCTCCTGTGTGACTATTCATTCTGTATGGTCTGCCTTTTTCATGGGTCTCCCCCGCTGGACTTTGAGTTTCTCCTGTTCCCCTTTGCCCAGGCCCTGGCACAAAACTGTAAGTGATTAACAATGTGGAGAGAAAGCAATGCAAAGTGTCAAGTTTCCAGAATAAGTTAGCTAGGTATTCCCAGCTTTTTAATAGCGGTAATGACCATCCTCACTAACAATGATGGTGGTGATGGCTACCATTTACAAAGCGCTGCTTGATGGCTTTATCAGCATTATCTCATTACATCATCAGAACCACCACAGCAAGTACTTAGGTTAAACCATGTTGCTTATAAGGAAGCAGAGGCTCAGAGATTTCAAATAACTTGTCCAAAGTGGCGCAGCTAGAAGTGGTAGATACAAAATGTCTGCTGACCTCAGCCTCCAAAGTCCACCTTCTTTTCCACCATGTGAACAACCCCCAAGCTTTCCTTTTACTTCTCTGTTTACCTGAAGGAAACTTCTATCCTGACTTGCCACGCTTGACTTGGCCTCACTTGAACTCCGTCAGACCAAAGAAACAGGACTAGCCTTATTTCCCCGTCCTGCCCTCCCATGCCAGGCCTGGCCCTTGATGGACCCTGTGGCTCACACCAGGCTGGGCCCAGAAGCATCTTCTCCGGTTCAGAAGCACCTCTGGGGCTAAGCAATACAGTGGCACTTGGATCGTGGAGCTCAGATTCCAAAGTTCAGGGAGGGTCAAAAGCCTGACTCCAAACTGCTATAGGTCCATTCCCCAAAATATCCAGGTCTTCTATGGGGCCTAGAAACAATCTAAACAACATTTGTGCTTATAGGCTTTGCAACCAAACCCACCTGAAATGTGAATTCTGGCTCTATCACAACCTGGTTCGCCTCAGGCAAATCACACTGACTCTCTCAGCCTCAATTTTCTCATCAGGAAAATGGGAACACCTGCCTCAGAGAGATGTTGAGAGAGAATTAACATGAACATCATAAACTAATGATATCTGGCACTGGCAAATGTTCCAGTGATAGAGCTATAATTATTATCAAAATCTCACCCTTTTCAGGTGACTGAGAGATAAAAAGCTTCCAGAGGCCTTGTTGGGGTGGGGGAAGGGAAGTTCCTCAGAACTCCATACTTACTACTTACCCATCATTCCAGATACACATATTGATTTGTCTACATCTTTTCACAGATGTCTCCTTCTCCAGGAAACCCTTCAATCCTCCTTCCCACAGCAGTGTTAAGTTGCCAGATTTAGCAGATAAAAACATAGGACAACCTCCCAGGAAAGAAAAGCCCCAAACTCAATGGCTTCGCTTGTGAATTCTACCAAACATCCAAAGAAAAATTAATGCCCCTTCTCAAAACTAAAGAGGGAACCTTCCAAACTCATTTAATGAGGCTAGCAGCACTCTGATATGAAAGCCAGACAAAGATACCATAAGAGAAGAAAACTGCAGGCCAATTTCCCTGATGAATACAGGGATAAAAGCTCTAGCAAAGCACTAGCAAACCAAATTCAGTAGCCCATTAAGAGGATCCGACACTCTGACCAAGTGGGACTTATCCCTAGGATACAAGGATGGTTCAACGTACGAAAATCAATTCATGTGACATGACACATTAACAGAATGAAGACTAAAAATCACATGATCATCTCAATAGATGCGGAGAAAGCATTTGATAAAATTCAACACTCTCTCATGATTAAAAACTCCCAACAAACCAGATGTTTGAGATACATTTGTTAATCCACATGTAAGCAATTAATGTAACTATATTATTGTTGGCGAATTCTTAACTCTTAAACTCAAAATCATAAAGGCCATATATTACGAGTCCACAGCTAACATCATTCTCAATGGCAAAAGCTGAAAGCTCTTCCTCTGAGATCAGAAACATGACAAGGTTGCCACTCTCACCACTTCTCTTCAGTGAGTACTGCAAGTCCTACGGCTTTGACCAAAAGGGACTGTAATTAGGCTTTGTGCTTTGTCCTCTGGGAGGGCGACCAACCCTACAGTAGCTGCAAAGCTGCCTTTTTCTGTGAAAGGTCATGTCTGTCTGCAGCCTACACCAAAAAGGCCTCCCACATCCCACTTGAGGTGCAAGGAAGGAAAAGCACCTCCTGTTTCATTTAACTTTTTGACCCTATGTTTTCACTTTTGCAGTGTGTTAGCTCCCCACCTCCCTTCAAAGTTCCTGTCTGTGGCTCCCAAGATTAAAGGTCTGATGTGAACCAAAATAGCTGCCTCTCCCTGTCTTCAGAAGTGCTGTCAGGAGGGAAAAAAACCAGAAGAAGGTGGAGGGTACCATTTGGATGCTTCACTGAGGCAGCACTCTGGTTGACGGTGGTTATGGGTTCTTTCCTAATATTTTTATGGCTTTTGTGGAAAATATGTGTGTGTGTGTGTGTGTGTGTGTGTTCATTACTTTCAAAATTCAAGCAAAACAGAAAAGCACAAGAAGTACATTACCAACCATCCCAAAGTTCACCATTCAGAAGTATGCCTTGCTAGGATTTAGAGATTAGGAGTCTAGGGAAACTGAAATGAACCAGGGCTCCCAGGAGAAATGGCTGATTTCAGGGTGGGGCTGGGGAAGGTACGAGATGAACCTGGTATGCCTTCTTGTGCCAGAAAGAAAGGAAGTGCTCATCATAATAATGGAGGCATTTCATGAGGACATAGGAACAAGCTGTGGCCAAATCAAAGACAATTTAGGCATCAAAATAATTAAGGCCAATAATGAGTTATAAACAATTGGCAATAGGAATGCATGAGTCTGTAATGAAAATAAGCAGATACAAAGTAATCAATGGGAGGTCTCGTGCTTGGAGTAGGATGCCCAGCACTAACAGACAAATGTCAAGGGCATGTTGGAATTGGGAAATCTTCACAGATGGCTGATGAATTGAAAGGGATAAAAATGCTAACTATACAGTGAAGAAACTGAACAACATCTTAACCTAGTGATCAAAATTAATGTCACCAGTGAAGGGCAGGTGGACACCGTGTGCGTCAGGGATGATGCTTGAAAGGATACAATATCACTTCCATAGTTTTGAGTCAGAAAGGCACAACCTCAATCCAGTCATGAGGAAACACAAGGCTGACCCAAAAGGATGAATATCCTATTTTAAAGGAGCTGCATCATATTCTTCAAAAATTTCAATGTCATAAAAGGCTGTGAAAATGTTCCAAATCAAAGGAGAAGAAACAGAATGGTGAAATCTAATGCCCGATCTTAGACTGGATTCTGTACTGGTGTTACAGAACCTGGACTGGATCGCCCGACGGAAGAACCAAGCAGCACCCGGAGATCTTGGAGGATAGGAAGTTTAACACCGTTGGGCTCAGAGAAGAATGGTCTCCAAAGGTCTGAGCCCCAAGCACAAACAAAGGGGCAATTTATACACTTCTACTTCCGCATACTGGGCACTCTCGGCGTGTGCGCAAGGCGGGGCGGGGAGAGGAACCCTGATGGGTGCACGAGGGAAGTAGAGCAGGGAGAAGGACCTGGAAGAGCCCCAGGGCAAGGACTGGGACTCTCCCGCTGGCTCGGTCAGCCATCTTGGGACACAGCTTTTCCTTATCACTGGGGGAAAGTAATATAAAGGGTATGAATGGGTCAATTGGCAAAAATGGAATTTGAATGACAGATGAAACAAAAGTCTGCCAATGTCAAATTTCTTGAAAGTTTAACTTTACTGTGGTTTTTGGAAGAGAATATTCTTTTTAGGAAATGTACAGTGAAGTATTCAGGGATAAAGGGGCATAAAATATGCTATTTATTCTCTAATGGTTCTGGAAAAAATCATCATGCAAATACCAAAGCAATTGCAGTAAAATGTTAACAGCTGGCAAATCTGGGGGCAGGAGGCATAAGAGTTCTTTGTGCTGTTCTTGAAACCATTTCTGTAAGAGGAAAATTGTCTCCAAATACAAAGTTGAACACATGTTAAAGAGTCTAGGAGGAACATAGCAGAGACCTAAACTGTGGTTGGAGAAGTGACCTTCCATTGATTAACACACTCCCTCGTCCATCCATCCATTCCATGAGCACTCAGTGACTATGTCTGAATATGTCCTAGTACCTAGCACTCATGCTCCAGATGTGAATAAGAGACAGTCCTGTCTTCAAGGAGCTTATTTTAGTGACAAGGAAGGAGAGTCCTCCAAAATTGATTAGATTTGACCATGTCTAGAGACATTTTTGGTTATTACAACTCAGGGGAACAGAAGCTACTAGCATTTCATGGGTGGAGGCCAGGGATGCTGCTAAATATCCTACAATGCTCAGGACAGGCCCCTCATCAAAGAACTACCTAGCTCAAAATGGCACTAGTGCAGAGACTGACAGACCCTGGCCGAGTCCAAAAACTTGGAGCAGTTCCGTTAGAGAGGAAGAATGGGAAAGAGAAGGGCAGGAGGAAGGGCAGATCAGTGAGGAGGTTCAAGTGCAAGAGAGAAAACCCAAAGTAAAGGTGACTGAAGATCGCTGTTTATTTTTCTAGAGAAGCCCCCCTGCTGAGAAGTCCTGGTCTGGCATAATAGCTCTACCGTCACCAGGGAGCCAGACTCTTCTTGTTGACCTACCATCTGCCCCACGTGCTTTCATCATCCAGGTTGGTAACTTGAGCCCCCACCATCCTACCCTCATTCTCCACGGCAGGAAGGAGGAAGACATGCCCCTCCCGGAAGCCACGCTCAATATATTTGCTTGCATCTATCGGACAGAACTGACCACATGGCCACACTGAATTGCAAAAGAGGTTGGAAATGCAATCTTTATTCCAGGACATGATGAGCCCAGTTAAAAAATCAGGGCGTTCTATTACTGAAGCACAAGGGATGAATGGCTGCCGGGTGACAGCTCACACAAGTCTGCCGCAGATGCACAAACTAGGTGTTTGCTCTGAGTTTTTGTCTTTTTATTCACCTAGCTATTTTTCAAAGATCCTTCTATTGCACTTGATGTTTGTAACTGTTGAAGCAACAAGTGCCATTTTATAAAACGGCAAATTACATCCTAAACAAGGGGCAAACCTCTTTAGGGAAAGGTGACAGGGAGGACTTGCATTGTTCCCAAGCAGGAAATCTCAAAACTCAGTAGGAGTGTGAAGATTGCACAGAAATCTGAGCATAGGAAAACCAAGACCACAAAATTCCTGGAGGACGCACACAACTCCCCAGATAAGACAATGAACCACGGATGCCAATTTAAAACCAAAAACTAAGCACTGAGTGTTATACACAACTAATGAATCGTTGAACACTACATCAAAAACTAATGATGTACTATATGTTGGCTAATTGAACATAATAATAAAAAAATAAAGCCAAAAACTAAAACATCGGGCTGGGAGATTTATTCTTATATATTATATTTATTTATATATACATATATTTTAAATGTATGTGTATATATACACACACACACATATATATGTACATTATACTCCCTTCAATGTTTTCTCTCCATATATATATATTCTCAATCAAATGTTTTAGCTAATAGCAGTTTTTAACAAAATCTATCCCAATTCGTTTAGGGTTGTTTTATATATATCTTGTCACACTAATATGCAGTGAATTTTAGACGGTTCTCATATTATTCGTTCTTAACAATGCCTTTCCTACTTTTTCAGATGCTCTGTTAGGCTATCAACAGACTGGTGAAGAGTCTGTTGTTCAAAGGATGCATTTCTCAAAGGTAACTTTTAACCCCAGGACACTGTGCTTCACAGTTGCTGGAACAGTCGCTCTAGAAGAACTTCTTGAGAAGTGCTGCCTGCTTCGTTAGTCTCTCACATACTGTTTAATGCTTTCTGATGAAATGCTTCTGGGCAGCTTAACTGTCCAGGCCGAAACATGCTAAGTGCAGGGCTGGGCTGACATGCAGACTGGCCATCCAGGATGTCAAGCAAATTCAAGATGTTTAAGTGTCAATATCCTCACGGTGAACTGTAAACAACCCTGACTTCTTTTGCGTGGGTAGGTCAGGCTAAATCTAACCTGGGGCTCTGGAATAGAGCTCACCCACCCTTTCTGCTTAGCAGTTAGCGCCACCTTTTTTTCCGTGGAGACTGGTGACTGGTTATGGAAATCAGATGTGTGCCTCTTCTAAATATGCAGACACATACTCCGAACCTTTCGTTTGTGATTTTGGAACAAAGAAAAAAAAAAGCTGAGAAGAGGAAAGACAACATTCTCATTTCTGAACTTAATTTGAAGCTGGCTTACCTCATTCTGAACCAGGTGTAAGAGTAAAAGCAATTCCTCCTCTTTAGCTACAAATCAGAATAAACCTCTCTTATCAGGCTGTGGTGCAGGTTAGGGGGATCTAGTTCTTTAGACAGGCTGGGTTATTAAGAATCGATCTTTGGGGTGGCAAGTGGGGGCCGCTAATCTCCTGAAATTTTGGACAAGGTGTTTTCTAGCCCTACATAAAATACCAATACCTAACATTTACTAAAAGTGCATTATATGCCAGGCACAGCCCTAAATCCTTCATTTAATCCTTTATTAGCTCTCTGATTTAGAAATGGTACCATTTCCATTTTTACAGATTAAGAAGTAGAGGCTCAGAGAAGTTAAGCACCTTGCCCAGGTCACAGAGCTGATAAAGGGCTAGATTTTGATTCAAGCTCTGGTGAGGCCACTTCACTTCTATTTTCTTAATTTTTTTTTTTAGAATTAAAAAAAATCTATGATCTCGGATTTATTTTGAAACATGATGTGAAATGAGACATCAAAACTTTGTTTTCTCCAAATGTAACCTATGGGCCCATCACACCTTAAAATGTTATTTACTTTTTAAATAATTAAATGACAATGGGAAATGTTTATGATATGTGTTAAATGGTGAGAATGGAGGAGCCCTGATCTATACACACAGTGTAATATATAAGATACATATGATCTAGCTATAGGAATACATATGATACATACAGAGCCATCCACTGAAGAGCTACATAGAAACAGAATCCTGGATAGTGCTGAAGAGTCTGAGAATTGGCATCAGACTGCTTGGGTGGGTCTAAATCCCACATCTACCTATAACTCCCTCTGGGCAACCTCTTGCAAACTACTTAACTTCTCTGTGTTCTGTCTCTCATCTATAAAATAGGGGTAATAATATTACTTATTACCTGAAGTGGCTAAAAGGATTAAAAAAGTGATCCATGCAAAACACTTAGCATAGTCCTTGGCACTTTAAAAACACTGCACGTGTAAATATGTCAAATATATTTACAGTTGTGATAGCTGTATGGGGTAATTATATGTACTTTAATTTTTTCAGGTTGTCTATAGTTACTCATTTTGTTTGTTTTGCTTATTAGACTCAGGAAAAAAAGATAAAAATTTTTTTTTTTAAGTCTGGGTCTTAAATGTTCTGCTAATGCTGAAAGACTCAGAAACAAACAAACAAACAAAAAAACCCTTACCGAGTCCCTTTTGAGATGTGTCTTTGCTGGGAGAATGCTCTTGTCTCCCTGACAGAAAACAGGCTGCTCATTTCCACAAGCTGGTAACACAGGGAGCACTAGAGCAAGGAGTCCGTAAAAAATAGAATCCTTAAATAACAAATTGGAAGTTTTTGGCATTATGAAAAAAAGAAGCAATAAATGTAAATAACTCCCAGGCAAATCATCTCGTCCAGTCCCCGAGGTGTTGTGAGAATCGGGAATATGTTCTACCGCATTATAATTTATAATTGGATCTTGAAGTCTGTTCAGTAATAGGTCTGGTAACAGGAGTGAGAATTAATCAATTCACGCCTCGTTACATCGCTGGAAATATCACTGAACTGGACTCCACGTGAGATGGACTCCATGTATGTAAATAAGGAAGCCAGACAGGCCCCTGGGACTCTAATCCAGGTACTCTTACACGCAGGGAAATGCTGAGGTAGGAAAAGCTGATTATTCAAAATAATGCAGTTCTCTTGCTAAACTTCCCCAGGCTTCAGATAAAGCTAATGAAGCAGAGATTTATCTGTGTTTCTTCTGAGATGATTGATGAAAAAAATCAGCTGCAAACATTTGTGGAAACAACTGGGAGAAAAGCTTACTATGTTTCCTCCAGCCATGAGTCCATCATGGCCATGTAATTGCTGGTGTTCAGAGATTCAGCATGTGGAAGAAAAGCTAGGATACTAGTCCTGGCAACTCGTTACTCTTCTGAGAAATGGTGGGTAAACATTTCCTTCCAGGCACCCCTGCTCCCACTGCAGACTTAGAAGGCTGAGAAATGGAAATAGAAGCTGCATGACTTGGAGCTTGTTTCTTGACCTCTCTGAACTTCATTTTCACCATCTGTCCAGTAAGAATACCTACCTTGCAGTTGTTCTGTAAGGACTCCAGACAAATCATTTAAAGTGCTTACCTTAAATAACAACCAATACCACAGAAATATAGTTATAAGAGAGTATTATGGAAAACTATATGCTAAATAATTGGACAACATAGAAGAAATGGATAAATTTCTAGAAACATATAAATTACCAAAATAGGAAGGGCGCCTGGGTGGCTCAGTTGGTTAAGCGACTGCCTTCGGCTCAGGTCATGATCCTGGAGTCCCGGGATCGAGTCCCGCATCAGGCTCCCTGCTCAGGAGGGGGTCTGCTTCTCCCTCTGACCCTCCCCCGTCTCATGCTCTCTCTCCCTATCTCATTCTCTCTCTCAAATAAATAAATAAAATCTTTAAAAATAAATAAATAAATAAATTACCAAAATAGGAAGAAATAGGAAACTTGAACAGCCCAATAACCAGCAAAGAAATTGAACCAGTAATCAAAAAACTCCCAATAAACAAAAGTCCAAGACCAGATGGCTTCACAGGGGAATTCTACCAAACATTTAAAGAAGAGTTAATATCTATTCTTCTCAAACTATTCCAAAAAATAGAAAAGGAAGTAAAACTTCCAAATTCATTCTATGAAGCCAGCATTACCCCGATACCAAAACCAGATAAAGACACCACAGAAAAAGAGAACTACAGGCCAATATCCCTGATGAACATAGATGCAAAAATCCTCAACAAAATACTAGCAAACCAAATCCAACAATACATTACAAAAATGATTCACCACAATCAAGTAGGATTTATTCCTGGGTTGTAAAGACGGTTCAATATTCACAAATCAATCAAGGTGATACACCACATTAATAAAAGAAAGCATAAAAACAATATGATCATTTCAATAGATGCAGAAAAAGCATCTGACAAAGTACAACATCCATTCGTGATTAAAAAAGCCCTCGACAAAACAGGTTTAGAGGGAACATACATCAACATAATAAGGCCACATATGAAAATCCCACAGCTAATATCGTCCTTAATGCACAAAAGTGGAGAGCTTTTCCGCTATGGTCAGGAACAAGACAAGGGTGTCCGCCGTCACCACTGCTGTTCAGCATAGTACTAAAGTCCTAGCCACAGCAATCAGAAAACAGAAGGAAATAAAAGGCATCCAAATCAGCAAGGAAGAAGTCAAACTTCCTTTCTTTGCAGACAACATGATATTCTACACAGAAAACCTGAAAGACTCCACCAAAAAAACTGCTGGAACTGAGAAACAAATTCAGTAAAGTCGTAGGATACAAAATCAATGTTCAGAAATCCGTTGCATTTCTATACACTAATAACGAAGTAGCAGAAAGAGAAACTAAGGAATCAATCTCATTTACATCCACACCAAAAACAATAAGATACATAGAAATAAACCTAACCAAAGAGGTGAAGGACCTGTCCTCTGAAAACTATAAAAGAGTGATGAAAGAAAGAAAAGATGACACAAAGAAATGGAAAGACAGGGGAGCCTGGGTGGCTCAGTTGTTAAGCGTCTGCCTTCGGCTAAGTTCATGGTCCCAGGGTCCTGGGATCGAGCCCCGCATCGGGCTCCCTGCTCCGCGGGAAGCCTGCTTCTCCCTCTCCCACTCCCCCTGCTTGTGTTCCCTCTCTCGCTATATCTTTCTCTGTCAAATAAATAAATAAAATCTTAAAAAAAAAAAAAAGAAATGGAAAGACATTCCATGCACATGTATTGGAAGAATAAATATTGTTAAAATGTTTATATTACCCAAAGCAATCTACACATTCAATGCAATTTGTATTAAAATACCAACAGTATTTTTCCCAGGGCCAGAACAAACAATCCTAAAATTTGTATGGGACCACAAAAGACCCTGAATAGCCAAAGCAATCTTGAAAAAGAAAAGCAAAGCTGGAGGCATCACAATTCCAGACTTCACATTATATTACAAAGCTATGGTAATCAAAACAGTATGATACTGGCACAAAACCAGACACATAGATCAATAGAACAGAATAGAAAACCCATAAATGAACCCACAATTATATGGTCAATTAATCTTTGACAAAGCAGGAAAAAATATCCAATGGGAAAAAGACAGTGTCTTCAACAAATGGTGTTGGGAAAACTGAACAGCAATATGCAAGAGAATGAAACTGGACTACTTTCTTATACCATACACAAAAATAAATTCAAGATGGATTAGAGACCTGAAACCATAAAAATCGTAGAGGAGAACACAGGCACTAACTTCTTTGACATTGGCTGTAGCAATTTCTTTCTAGATATGTCTTCTGAGGCAAGAGAAACAAAAGCAAAAATAAACTATTAGGACTACATCAAAACAAAAAGCTTCTGTATAGCAAAGGAAGCAACCAACAAAACTAAAAGACAACCTACTGAATGAGAGAAGATATTTGCAAGTAATATATCCAATAAAAGGTTAGTATCCAAAATATATAGAGAACTAAACAGCTCAACACCCCAAAAAATGAATAATCCCGTTAAAAAATGGGCAGAAGACATGAACAGATATTTTCCAGAGAAGACATACAAATGGCCAACAGACACATAAAAAGATGCTCTACATCACTCATCATCATGGAAATGCAAATCAAAACTACAATGGGATATCACCTCACACCTGTCAGATGGCTAAAATCAACAACACAAGAAAAAACAGGTGTTGGCAAGGATGTGGAGAAAGGGGAACCCTCTTGCACTTGGTGGAAATGTGAAGTGGTACAGCAGCTCTGGAAAACAGTATGGAGGTCCCTCAAGAAGTTAAAAGAAGCACTACTAGGTATTTACCCAAAGAATACAAAAAATATTAATTCAAAGGGATACACACACCCCCAGGTGTATCGCAACATTATCTACAATAGCCAAAATATGGAAACAGTCCAAGTGTCCACTGATTAATGTATGGATAAAGAAGATGCAGTGTGTATATGTGTGTGTGTGTATATATATATATATATATAAGGGATTATCACTCAACCATAAAAATGCGTGAAATCTTGCCATTTGCAAGGACGTGGATGGAGCTAGAGAGTATTATGCTAAGTGAAATAAGTCAGTCAGAGGACAGACACCGTATGATTTCACTGATATATGTAATTTAAGAAACAAAACAAAGGAGCAAAGGGGAAAAAAAGAGAGAAAGAGGCAAACCAAGAAACAGACTCTTAACGGTTACCAGAGAGGAGGTGGGTGGGGGATGGGTCAAGTAGATGATGGGGATTAAGGAGGGCACTTGGCCTGATGAGCACCAGCTGGTATATGGGAGTGATGAGTCTCATATTGTACACCTGACACTAATATTACACTATATGTTTACTAACTGGAATTCAAATAAAAATTTTAGGGGCACCTGGGTGGCTCACTTGGTTAAGCGTCTGCCTTCCACTCAGGTCATGATCCCAGGGTCCTGGGATCAAATCCGAAGTTGGGCTCCCTGCTCAGTGGAGAGCCTGCTTCTCTCTCTCCCTCTGCCACTCCCCCTGGCTCGTGCTCTCGCTCACTCGCTCACTCTTGCTCTATCTCAGATAAATAAATAAATAATAAATAAATAAATAATAAAAAATAAAGTGCTTATCTTAGAACCTGATACCTAATGAATGCACTGTAGCTATTATAATTACTGAGGTTTTGATTTCAAGAGCCTTGGAAGGGTGTCTGTGTCACCTGCTACCCCAACTAATTTGCTGATGTTCGAATCCCTTTAAGCAAAGAATTGTCTTACTCCACTATTATAGATTAGGTTTAGCTACAAAATGTCTAGAAAGGATAGTGACTTACTTTTTTTTTTTAAAGATTTCATTTATTTATTCATGAAAGAGAGAGAGAGAGAGAGAGGCAGAGGGAGAAGCAGACTCCCAAGGAGCAGGGAGCCCAATGCGGGACTCGATCCCAGGACCCTGGGATCATGACCTGAGCCGAAGGCAGACGCTTAACCATCTGAGCCACCCAGGCGCCTAAGGATAATGACTTACTTAAATTGAGGCTGAGTTAGAAATGATCCATATTAGATCATAGCAGATTCTGAAGTGCTCTCTCCCTTGAGAAAGAAAACATTTGCCTAAGCCCTTGCATTAAACATTAAGCATTTATTGAGCACTAGTCTCGGGGCTGGAGGGGAGACAAGCCCGTGGATGTTGAAAATGCTCCTCTCTCACCAGGCTCCTGCTTCTCACACTCCAGGCCCCCTGGGCTTAGGGGCACTCCTTAGGTTACAAAGGTCCTCAGATTCTGCAGCACCCCATCACTGCAACTCCCGCACAGGATCCTCCACAGAACACGTCATCATGCGTCTCAGCCCCTATACTCAGGTGTGCAAGAAACTGCTATCTCTTTGCTTTCATTAAACTCAGTTGAAATCAGTTTCCAAACATAACCCCCTCCAAGCGAGATAGAAATTCCATCTTAGTCACTGTTGAGCATTTACCTCTCTGGGAGCCATGTTAGAATCCAGGAGTATTTTGTGGTAGCCGGAAGATAAAGAAAGGGCCCCTAGCTTCCTATCCACCATGGTGGTCACTAACCCCTCGCTGTGTAGGCTGGCAGTGGTTTTCCCCACTCTCAGAAGCTCTCAGTCCTCTGTGGGTGCACAGATCTTGGCAAAGCAGAGAACCCTGGTGTCTTCAGCCCAGCCACCCTTTGATGTCTTGCCCGTCTGTGGGGTACCGTCACTATGTGTGAGCGTCCCTCCATCTCTCCCCTTCCAACCCTGTGATCCCTTTCTGAAATCAGAAGAACCCTTCCATCGCAGGGTTTGGCAAACATTTTCTGTCAAGGGCCAGATAGCAAATATTTTAGGCTTTGTAGGCCCTACGACCCCTCATTGTTGTCAGAGCACTAAAGAAGCCACCGACAACACATAAATGAACAAAATGTCATTTTCATAAAAGTTTCATATGTCACAAGCTTTTATTCTTCGTTTGATTTTTTTAAAACCATTCGTAGTGTTTAGGTTACCAAAAAAAAAAAAAAAAAAAAAAGCAGATGGCAGACCAGATTTGTCCCATAGCCAATAGCTGGCCAACCCCTGCTCTACCCTCTTGTGGGCCTCAAAGAAATCTAGCATCCTCTCTTCAGTGAGGGCAGACCTTTGGGAAACAAAAGTCATTCATTCATTCATTTGTTTAACAAAGTCGTGTAGGGTGACCAGCAGTCCCAGATTGCCTGGAATTGGGGACTTTCTCAGGATGTGGGGTTTTCAGTACTGCAATTTGGAACATCCCCAGCAAACTAGGATGATTAATTGCCCGACCTATTAGATGTCAGGTAATGAAGGTGCAGGAGTGAAGAAGACAATGTCTTCATCTTTGTGAGGCTGATGCGCTCTTCAGGAAGGCAAACGTCTTTACCCACAACTCTTGCTCTTGGCTTGGGATTCACACCTCTTCCCTCCTGCCTCCACCCCCACTCCAGGGTGGGGATCGAGGGAAAAATGCTTAGAGGAGAAAACCCACATTATCATCTCAACAGACTATCCTGCGACACAGTGAAGTAGATAGTGTTTTTTAAAAAAAATCCAGCTGAGTAAATTTTAAAGATCTCATTGGCTATACCCAGGGATTCATAAATTGGGCAGCATCCAATCTAGCAGATGGAAAGAAGTTCAGAGGAGCTATTCAAGGTAGGAGATTTCGCAGACAGAAGGAGCAGGAACAAAGAAGTTTTACTGGGCCACAAAGCAAATTGGTTGTTGCAAGGTGAGTTTCCTTATAGAGAATGGGAGGTGTCTGTCAGGCAGACTACCTAACTAGGACTGATCAGGTGATTCCGTTTCTGGGAGAACTAACATTAATTTACCCCAAGTTAAGTCTCATTTTGGTGACATGGGGCTTAGCATAAGCAACTCCATTTGGGTCCTGTTGTCTTATCCTTAGCAGTAGTATTGGTTCTAAGGGTCAAAGGAAGAGCAGCAAGAATAAACAGGGCAAAGTTCCCTCCAATGCCAGATGAGTGAACCGGCCCCTAACCACATACCTATCCAGTCTTCCGGAGTGGTCCAAGCACCTTTCATACCTAGAGTCCTGTTGCACTAGTATATGAAAGCATCCCCAAATCACATTATAAAAATTGTGGACCATCTTACTTGTGAAATCCTATCTGTCCAATTCTGTGATTCATTTTGAAGCTTAATTGGATTTCATGAGAAAAGTATAAATTTAAGGCTCTTTGCATGTATCATATGATCTCACTGATATGAGGAATTCTTAAGCTCAGGAAACAAACCGAGGGTTGCTGGAGTGGTGGGGGATGGGAGGGGTGGGTGCCTGGGTGATGGACATTGGGGAGGGTATGTGCTATGGTGAGCGCTGTGAATTGTGTAAGACTGATGAATCACAGACCTGTACTTCTGAAACAAATAATACATTATATGTTAAAGAAAAGAAGATAGTAGGAAGGGGAAAGTGAAGGGGAGGAAATCGGAGAGGGAGACAAACCATGAGAGTCTATGGACTCTCAGAAACAATCTGAGGGTTCTAGAGGGGAGGGGGATGGGGGATGTGTTAGCCTGGTGATGGGTATTAAAGAGGGCACATACTGAATGGAGCACTGGGTGTTATACGCAAACAATGAATCATGGAACACTACATCAAAAACTAATGATATAATGTATGGTCATTAACATAACATAATAAAATTTAAAAAAGTAAGTAAAAAAAATTTTTTTGACGCTCTTTGGAAATGTAAGGTCCAGGTCAGAAAACTCTCCTCCCTCACCTTGTCCCCACCCCACCCTGTCTTTATTGTCCCCCATGGTAGAGTTTAGTAAAGTAATACAGCCCCATCTGAGCCCTATGAGCCTATTTAGAGCTTTTTTTTTTAAGATTTTATTCATTTATTTGAGAGAGAAGGAGCACACGCAGGGAGAGCTGCAGAGGAATAGGGAGAAACAGGCTCCCAGCTG
The DNA here is from genome assembly GCF_037043125.1 of Eumetopias jubatus. Lineage (NCBI taxonomy): Eukaryota > Metazoa > Chordata > Mammalia > Carnivora > Otariidae > Eumetopias > Eumetopias jubatus. The sequence goes on along the minus strand of NW_028274807.1, from coordinate 186,935,702 downwards.
AGCAAGGAGCCCAACTCGATTCGGGGCTCAATTCCAGGACTCGATCCCAGGACCCTAGGATCATGACCTGAGCTAAAGGCAGATACTTAACGACTGAGCCACCGGGTGCCTCCTATTTAGAACTTTTATTTAATTAGGAAAGCTTCCCACTCTGGGACCACATGCCAGAGTGGTGAGTGATGCAGACTGGATCTCAGCCCCTATTGGGTTCCTCTGTCAGGTGGCTTTGTGCAGTGTACAACCTGCACCACCCTACAAACCCACCCTGAGACAACTGTCTGGCCCTTCAGGAAAGAAATCAGACCCTTTGTGTGAAGTTGAAGAAATAAAAGGGAGGGTGAATCTAATTGCATCAGACAGCTTAGGCCCCATCGTATCATATGTTCAGGGTAACTGGGATCCAAACTACTTGTTTCTGACCCCAGCGCAGTAACCTGCTTCAAAAGGAAGTGATTTCTGTCTCCCAATCACTTGTGTTTTTGACAACTGGCTGTTTCTTGCCTATTGTGTCTTCCTGTGGTTCTACTTCCAGAATGTGCCTGCAAGGGATGGGCTGGGGAAGCTTTTGAAAGCCAGCCAGGCGGAAACTTGAAGACAAAAGGTCTTCAGACAGATATTATTTGCAGCTCTGGGTTAAGCAGCTGCTGGGGCTGGAGGGGGATAATAAAGAGCGCACCCTAACTCAAGTTTCAAAGAGGGACTTGTTTGGTTTGGTTGAGGGGGGAGTGGAAGCCTCCCCCAGAATAAGTGCTTTCATACATCCACCATCCCCCTCCCCCAGCTGAGGATTGTTAATCAGGTCCCCTTGGTGAAGTCCCCTAAATGACCAGCCCCGAAAACTTGCCTGACAGCTGGTAGTCAGGTTGCCATGTCAACAGGAAGAGACCCTATGGGATTTTGTTTACACATCACCATGTTCTCCGTCTGAATAGCTCTTAGCAGTGAGAGAAGCTTAGAAACCTGATCTGTGACCCCCCCGGACTACTTCTCCAGGCGATGAAATTATTTTGACCCCTGTGGGGAAGACTGGGAGCCTGCAAAGGGGAGAGTGAAGAGGGATGGAGGCTTCACATGAAGCATTCTGTTTCCCTGACAGGGGAATTAACATTTATGGTTATCTATCTATCATGTTTCTGAAATTCTGCTAGAAGCTACAGGGATTCTGTTTTGTCTTATTCTCACAACTATCTTATAGCATTGCTATGAGTATGCCCATTTTACAGACGAGCAAAGAGAGGCAAAAGGGCCAAACAGTAGAGCCATGGTTAACTGAGTGAGGATATGTTCATAAGATGGATTATTATGCAACCATTTAAAAATCATATTTTGAAAGATAATTCACAACATATGTGCCAAACTGCATAATACAAATGATAAAATAATAGATGATGTCCATAGGAAAAAAGTAAAACCCTAGGAAGTTGGTATCATGAGCTCCGTTTTAAATACCAGGAAGCTGGGGTCACATGCCCAAAGTCACACTATGATTCAAGCCTATTGAGTGTCACAGCCCAGACTCCGACCCAGTGGTGGAGAAACTGAGTCCAAAGTCCAAGAGACAACACTCGTATTCCAGCCCAGGCCCTCAGAAGCAGGGGGACGTTGGGCAGGTTACTTACCTGCCTGAGTGTCGATTTCTTCACCTCTAATGGGAATAAGGACACCTAGCCTTCGGTTTCAAAGAGGGGTTCAGACAAAAGAGACACGTGGATGAAACACGATGAGAGTGGAACTAGGGTTTCATCTTGGTTTGTGTGCCCCAGAAACAGACCCCGTGACAAAGATTTGAGTGCAAGTAGTTTATTTGGGAAGTAGTTCCACAAATGCGGGTAGGGGAGTGGGGAAGTGAGCCGGAATGGAAGGCAGCCAATAAAGGGTGTGTCCTTAAACAGATATTGCGCTGGGTAACTGGGGCTCCATCGAGCTGGGGAACTATAGGAGAACACGAAGTGTGCCTCAGTTACCCCAGCTGAGGGTGAGGAAACCGCAGTGTTCACCCACCAGCTCCCTGTCCCAGGCTGAGAACTGCTTCTGAGAGCACAAGAGTGCTGGTGCTGTTGGCTAGCTCTGGGCCAAGCAAGCTCCTAGAAACAGCTCTCACGCAGAGATCTGCAGACACTCACAGTAAGGATGTTTCTGGGTGGAGAGCCGGGTGCTGGTAAGTCACTGACGGGGCATCAGCAGCATCTGCTAGAATGTTGAGGAAAGGACAGGATTCCGATACACAGAAGGAAGCAAAGAAAAGCTTGCATTTCATTTTATTTTTTAACTTTAATTCTGAGTCCAGAACATCTAGATCAACCTTAAGTCTACTTCATTTTTGAACCAACAGATTTCCTTGTCGACCATTTCCAGTCATGAGTTTTTTCCCTGGACGCCAGAGCAGAATGATCTGGTGAAGAAAACTGTCCATTAGTCCCTGCCGCCGGGTCACCCTCGAAGGTTTTGTGCCTGAAGTAGAATCGGACAATCTGTGTTCAAATCCCCAGTGCACCCCAGACTAACCCTGGCCGAGTCACCCATCCCGCAAACCTCAGTCTCCTTCCCTGTGAAGTGGGAATGATGCCTTCACACCATCTCCCTCTTTCTGAGCATCACGCTCACTTTCCTGAGCCTCTACCATGAGCCACACCCTGTGGTACAACTAGGAATTGAAAGCTAACTGAGAGGAGGCCCTTGCTATAAAAGATCTTGCTATCTAACATAGAAGACAAAGAAGCAAGCTAACAATGACCAGACAGTGAAAATAGTGTTATCACAAAGGCAATCCCATAAGGCTGTGAGCCACAAAAAGAAATGGTTGGGAGAGAAAAAGCCAGTGTGAAGGAGGTGACACAACCCTGAGCTTTGGGTGGTCATGAGGATGCACTTTGCAGACCTCCAACTGCAGGGGGTGTAGCTGACTGAGGGCCCCAGATGCTGAGGCTCTGGGCTGCATCCCGGCATGTAAGCCTCGGCCGCCCCCGCCCCCACCCCCGGGCTGCTCCCTTCCAGAAACTGAGTGTGGCAAGCGGACTTAGGACAGGCCCAGTCCTGGGAGCCAACTTTGGCTCAAAGACTCCCTGATGATGTTGCTGAGCCTTTCTTAGACTGCAGAGCAATCTGGATGCTTCCATTCAAACTTGTCTGTCCCTGCATGGCTGTCGATGTTTCTCCCAGCGTTTTTCTGGGTCCCTCCCAACGTCTTTACACACAGGCTATTCTCTGAAAAGAGATCCTTGAATGTTTAATCCTGTGTTGGCATTTGCTTCGTGAAGAACCCAGACTAACTGTCTTGAAGGACAAGTAGCAGTTAGGTAGGCAAAGAAAGCCAAAACCTGCACGCCAAGCGGGGGAGATGGCGTGAGCACAGGCAGGGAGGCAGGAAGAAGCTAGTCTTGCTCAGTGAAAGTGAGCACGACCAACAGATGATGTCTGGTACTCGGTAGGGTGGGGAGGAAGTGTGTGGAGTGGGAATTCGTTCCTGAGCTAAACGGTGCATTAGATAGGGATCTGACTCTGACCATCCAGGACTCGTTAGGGGGGTTAGACTTTATCCAGACGACAACAGGGAGACTTTGGAGAGTTTTAGGAAAAAGTAAAATCAGGTTTGCATTGCTTCGGCTGCAAGGGGAGATGGATTCGTGGAGAGCAGGGCTGGGGACTTGGAGGTCTGACAGAAGACGCTGCAGCAATTCAGGTGAGTGATCACAAGGGCCTGAACTGAGGAGGGTAAATGTAATGGAGGAGACACAAAAGGTAGGCTACCTAGGTTACAAGAAGTTTCTGCTGGGAGCAGCCTATTATACAGAAGCAGACCAGAGCCCTGGAAACAATCACAGAATAAAAGAAGAGGAGAGGAGAGGAGAAAAAAGAAAAGAAAGGAAAAGAAAAGAAAAAACAATTGCAGAGAAGCCCACCACCACTGTTAGGTTCCATGACATTTACAACTTGCAACTCACATGAAATTTAGAAACACAAATAAGTTATCATTTTCCAAAAGAACATGCCCAAATCCTCCAAAGTCATTGAAATCATCTCATGAAACACACATTGCTAGAAATGTGGTTTGTCAGATCAGCAATCTGGCCAACCAGTCATGTAATGGAGAGAGTACCTGTGCTGTTGGAGGTCCCCAGGGAGCATCGAGGTGGGGAGCCCACGGGGAGCTACGCCTCAATCATGCGAGAGAGCGGGGCTGGACGCGGTTAAGGTAGAACTGTAAGCCATGAGGCCTTAACAGGGTGTGCTCACTCAGAAAGAACAGAAGGCCAGTGTATTAGTTCCCTAGAGCCGTTGTAACAAATTATCACAGTCATGGTGGCTTAAAACAACACAAGTTTATTCTTGTAACTTACAGTTCTTGAGGTCAGAAGTCCATAAAGGGCCTTTGGGACCTAGAATCAAGGTGTGCAGAGCTGCGTCTTCGGGGCTCTGTGGCTCTAGGGGAATGCTGTCCTTTGCCTTTTCTCTTCTAGAGGCTGCCGGCCTCCCTTAGTTCGAGGCTACCTCCCAGCAGTGCCTTTCCCCAATCGCTTTTTTATCACCCTGGTTTGTTCTGCTATTCTGACCTTTTTACCTCTCTCTTACAATTGTAAGGACCCCTGTGATGACATCAAGCACACTCAGATAAGGAAAATCTCCCCAACTTAACATCCCTATCTCAAGCACAATGGCAAAGACACTTCAGCCATGTAGGCTCACATTCACAGGTTCCGGGGCCCTGGGGGTGCATGCCTCTGGGGGACCAGTATTCTGCCTCCTGCAGCCGGGGACTCACTCCTGGAACAAGCCCTGGAACAGAAGAGATCGGGGTGGGATGACGGCCTGGGAGTTAACAGGTGGTATTTTCAGTTCCAGGAGTATCTGAGCTCTAGTTACGTTGCTGTGTTGAGAAGGGGAGTTTGGCTTTTTTCCCCTCTCTTCCTGCCTGTGATCTACTTCACCAGCTCAAGAGTGAGAAGCTATTTTGGGACGAAGAAAAGCCCTTTCGGCAGTATAGGGATATGCACAGAAAGCATTGCAGGGCCCAGAATCATGTTGTCCTTATCATGCTGAAGTTCCAGAAGGAAATAGTCCTCTTCCGAAGGGCTCAGGGACTCATCTCCCACTCTGAACGGGCTGTGGCCTCCTGTTCCTGACTGTGGGATAAATCTGGGATCTGTATGCACTCATGGAAGCCCCCGCAGCTCCTAGCTCAGCCCCTTCTGGCTGTTGAAAAGTCACACCTCCGTGTCTGATGACTTCATGGCTCTTTGGCAAAGCCAAGAAAGCTGGGAGGTCACACTCCCCTCCAGACTCAGGGTCAAATCAAGCAGCCTCTCCCTGACACGTTGCTTAGAAGATGGCTGGCTTCAGCAGTTTGGGATGGACGGGATAATTTGTTGAGATGTGAAGGTCCACCGTGAATTTTTTCCTCCCCTCCTTCAAGCAGGCAGTCTGGCCCTTGGAATTTCCTCACCTCAAGAATTTTTTGTCACTGGTGACAGCATAAACTCAACTATGAGGTGATGCCAGAGGTCACCGACGATGTCCTAGGTCAAGTTCCCCACAAGAAAACCCTGAGATGAGAATTCATTTGCAAGTGATTTATTAAGGACGTGCTTCCAGGAGAAGCTGCCGAGGAAGGAGGGAAAGCAAGAGAGGGAAGGAGGAAAGGCTAAATGGGGTGTAATATCATGCAAAGTTTCCATCTCGGCCTGATCCCTTAGGGAAAACGGGGGGGGGGGGGCATTACTCCTCAGAGTTTGTCCCGCTGAAAGCAAGTGAGCTGGGCTTTCATAACCCTGAGCTAGTCAGTCGTTGGTTTTGCGCACCATTTCCGGCTCTCTACAACTACACTGAGCATAAACAGTGCCCAGCACAGAGGAGGTGCTCAGAAAGTATTTGTTGAATACATTGATAAATATCATGATTCTTGTCCTTGGCTTTTCATTGTTGTTGCTGTTGTCACAACATTAAATAAGATATACAGTATGTGAATTAGCTATTACAGTCTGAAAGGGCGTGCGCCCTCCCTCCATGTGTGGCCACGAACACAGGCACTGCATGTGTGCCCAAGGCAGAAGCTCAAGTACACACTCTGTCCTTATATAAGACACAGGTGCTGCCACTCCATAACCATCACCACTATTTGTACTGTCGTTGCGCTGCAGCTAAATACAGGCGGGACAATGCAAGGGAATGATACAAAAGTGGGCATCTTATGCTGGAATTTGCCCATAAAACAAGAGGATGACAAAAAGATAGGGAAGGTCAGGTGCCTGGGTGGCTCAGTCGATTATGCATCGGCTTTCAGCTCAGGTCATGATCCCAGGGCCAGGGAATCTGCTTCTCCCTGTCCCTCCGTGTGCTCTCTCGCGTGAGCTCTCTCTTTCTCAAATAAATAAATAAGTAAGTAAGTAAATAAATCTTAAAAGAGAGAGAGAGAAAGAGAGGGAAGGTCAAGGAGACCTGGAGGATAAATGTGGCCTATTTACACCTGAGACTCAATCATCCCTCGACAATCTCCTTGGACATGGAGCCCAGCCCTGCAGTCAGACAAACCTGAGCTAAGATGTCTCCAGCCTTTATCAGGTCAGTGACCTTGGTGGCGTAGGTCTCAGTTTCCTCTTTTGTAAAAAGGGGGATGATGTGATTAGTCCCCTCCTCCCGTGGTTATTCCGAGGACTGAATGAGTTAGTGAGTGAGGAAATGCTTCTACTGTGCCGTACAAAGAGTACTGCGTCATTGCTATGGTTTTCCTTATTTGGCTTTTAGTTCCTTCACAACCTTCCCTCTGTCCAAATTATTTATTCATTCACTCATCTAATATGTATTGAATGCTGACTCAATGCCAGGTACCAGAGGAGGTCTGGGAAACACAGTGGAATTAAGACAGGTATTTACGGACGGACCGTTAACACAAATAATCATAAAGCATTTATTATCTCCTATAGATCAGCTTCGATCCCAAGTGCTTTATATACGCTATCTCATTTAATATCCTCACAGCCTCTCGAGGAGGTTGGTCCTTTTGCCCTCCTCATTAGACAGCCAGGATCTGAGGGGCTAACTTACTCGCACCAGGTCATACCACTGATCCTAGAGCTGGGGATTGAACCCCAGGCAGGCTGGGTCTAGAGCTCTTCTGTTTCATCACAAAAGGATATGATATAAGCCCCCCAGGGCTTTGCCAGGGTGTTAGGTTGATCTCCACTATGTGATGTGGAGTTGCCAACCAGCCTCTAAGCCTAAAGTTCGGGAATGCTCAGCATTCAACAAACCCAATGCAATTTGAGGGCTTTCAGGGGATAACAAATTCTTCTCCTACTACACCAAAGTTGCCTTTATTTCTGGAAGCTGCACGATTGAATCCTGGAAGCTGCACGATTGCTTGTGATTTGCTCAGGATGAACGACTCCGCTTGTCTTCATTTCAAAAAGCATTGCTTCCTGCCTGTGGCACATGGCCCTAGAGAATACATATTCTCCCCCCAGAAAATCAGCAAAAACTAATTTCCAAAATATTTCCAACAATCCTCCAACCCACAAGCCCAGCCAAATGAAATTAAATTCCACCTTTCTTGAAGGTGAGTCTTTTTTAAAGAGTGAGCAATAGACTCGTGTTTCATTTCAAATCCCCAACATGGAGGCTATTGATCTCGGGAAGTGTAAAGATTAATATTTCTGAAGAAGATACATGAAGGGAAATACCGAGGCAATTATAAGTGACATCCAACAAAGAAACATAAATACTTAATAGGTCAAAGGAACCACTAATACAGGAGAAAATAAGAAGAGGTGGAAGATCAAAATGTGTGTATGCATGTATGTATGCGTGCGTGCATGTGTGTATGTATACATTCGTGTGTGTGCGTGCGCATGTATACATCTGTGTGTACACACATATAGACAACCGTAGACACATATATACACCCATGTGTGTATATGGAGAGAGAGAGAGAGAGAGAAATTTTACTTGGAAAAAATACCTCTCTCAATTTATAGTTTATTAGGCTGAAGGACCAGTCCCAGCCCAATTCCAAAGTGTGCATTTCCCTTCCAGCCACTTTTAAAGCCTAAAAAATCAGGCAGATCATAAGAAATAAAGGCAGAACCCTGAACCTACAGAGACACATGGCCCTGGGAGCTGGCAGTTTGTTATCACGAGGGAAGAACTCCTTTCTGAAACATCTACGGGACAAGACACGGTGAGACAAAATCAGGTTAGACTTGATGCCTATAGGACCTGAAATGCCCAGCATGGAACATAACTGCAGGCAGACCTTCAAGAAAGTTAAAATTCTCTTTCTCTTTGAGAGAAAAATCTTTGCCTCCAGAGCTTCTGACTGAATTCTGGCATAGATCAGCCCTGTGGGGAACAGAAGGCGTCCACTATATCATAGCGAGGTTATAAGAACCAAATGAGTTACTATGTATAAGATGCTTAAAGGAGCGCCTGGCACCTGGTAGGCACTAAGGATAATGGAAGATTTCCATTTTAGTAAGTCTGCTTGGGCAGTGGGGTGGATGGAGGGTGGACTGGAAGATTGAACATGAGGGCAGGAAGATCCGCTAGGAAATTGTGACAGGAACCCCGAAGAAAGACGGTGTTGGCCTGGACTCATTGGTTCAAGACGGAGAGGAGGAGAGCCCCTCGGGTGAATTTAGGAGGTGAAACTGACAGGTCATGGCAAGAGTTGACTTTGAGCAGAGAAGAGATTGGAGACATCACGGGTGACACCTAACTTGTTTGGGCAAATGAGAGGATCGTAGTGCCATTTACTAAGATGGGAAACATGGAAGTGATGGATTGGTTGGACAATTCAGGCTTGATGACCCACAGCCTCCAACGATTTTTCAGGTCTCGTGATTTCCAAGTGGTTCCAGAACCAAGTTTCTGAGTGTTGAAATCTTGAGGGTCTGCCTTCCAATCCTGACTCTGCTATTTGTTGGCTCTCTGCCCTTGGATATATTAGTAAGCATCTCTGGGCCTCAGTTCCTTCATCTATAAAATGAGATGATAACAAAAATCTCCCTCATAGAGGGCGCTTGGGTGGCTCAGTTGTTAAGCGTCTGCCTTCAGCTCAGGTCATGATCCCAGGGTCCTGGGATCGAGCCCCACATCGGGCTCCCTGCTCCGCGGGAAGCCTGCTTCTCCCTCTCCTACTCCCCCTGCTTGTGTTCCCTCTCTCGCTGTGTCTCTCTCTGTCAAATAATAAAATCTTAAAAAAAAAAAAAATCTCCCTCATAGAGTTATAGGACCTCAACCCTATATGTAGGGTACTTGGCATGGAGTCTGGTACGTGGAAAGTTCACTATACATTTAAGTCCCTGGTATCTTCTCTTTTTTTTTTTAACATTTTATTTATTTATTTGACAGAGAGAGAGAGACACAGCGAGAGCAGGAACACAAGCAGGGGGAGTGGGAGAGGGAGAAGCAGGCTTCCCGCTGAGCAGGGAGCCTGATGTGGGACTCAAACCCAGGACCCTGGGATCATGACTTGAGCCGAAGGCAGACGCTTAACGACTGAGCCACCCAGGCACCCCAAGTCCCTGGTATCTTCGTGTTATTATTGACTACAAAATCAATATGTACACTGAGCATCTGAGTTACTCTCCTCTGAATGGACTCAAGTAGTCTAAGCCCCTCTTAAATTATCACGCCCCTGTGCTATGGGGCAGGCAGCTATTTCAGGCTTTGGTGGCCTTCTCTGTCCCTTCTCACTGACATTCTCCTTCCTCACTCACCCTCCATGCCACAGTTTTAACCTTAATTCCTCCGGGCAGCTCGCCCTAGAATCCCCAGCCCCACAGTAAGTGAGGAATCTTTGCTCTGATACTCTGGCCTTTTTCTTTGTATCATCATTACAAACAAATTTATATGTATGTATATGCATATATAAATTATATATGTATTCTATATATTAGCATATATAACATATATTATATTATACATAATTATTATATACGTGTGTATATATAGAGAGAAGCATAATAAATCATTTAATGTCCATCTCCCCAAACTAGACTCTAAGCCCCATGAAACTAGAGCTTGATAAATAATTGTGTAATGAAGACTAGTATGATGGCATTTAAAGTATTGTTTACAAACTTATTCTGAAGGTTCCTCTCTCCACCAAATACACAAAACCCTCTAAACTCTGTTGTTATTTCCTGGCTGTTTTCTTCATTGAGGAAATGAGCCCTCGGGCCACCAGGGCTCACACGTGTCTCATTTTCAGGCTCTCAGATGCTTCTGCCACACAGTTATTCAGATCTTGGATTAAACTTTCAACTCTGCCTCTTACCAGCTGTGTGACCTTGGCCAAGCAACTTCACCTCTCTGAGTTTTAATTTCTCTACTTTGTGGAGACGTGAAAATGAAGTGAGAACAGGTGTGTAAAGTTCTTTGCACAAAGCCTGGACTAGCTAAGGGTTCCAGATGAGTTAACTACTACTAATGTTATCATGAGGATCTTTGTATTCAATTCCAGTTATAATCTCAGTGAAAAGAACTCATCGCTCCCCCTCCTCACAGATCCACTGTATTTACAGGAAAACCTTCCCTGCTTCTCACTCTCATTTCCTCCAGCTCTTTTAAATACCAAGTGCGGACAATTCTCTAAAAATGTATTAATAAGAAAAGAAATGTTTCCCTGAGTCTCACACGATCCTTCAGTTCAGGGGAAATGCTAAAGTGGGAACAGAGGATGATTGCCACAGGGCACATTATATATTTACTGATGCAATTACACCATCTTCCCCAACTTTGTTCCAAAATTTCTATTAATGGAATCTTGAGGCTTTGGGGGGTTTTTTTTAATCACAGGAAAAGGGTGAAGGTGGCTCTCTGACAAATAAGGATGAGATTGGCTCCCTTAACCCCGAAGAATAAACAATGTTTTCATTTCCAGATCATTAGTAATAGATGTTATTGACCCCCTACCCAGATCTCCCTGTACCTGGCCTGCATCATCCCCCGGCTTCTGCGGGGACTGGCTATTGATGCTCAGGCTTGTGCCTATCTCCAGAGACCTGCCCTTGGCTGATGACCTGCTTATTCTAAAGATGCCTGGGAGTTACAACCCCCCACTCCCAATGACAGCCTGTGTTCAGCGACTGACTGATATCGGAAGAGAAAAGCGCAGGCCCCTGGTCTGTAGGCAGGAGCCCCTCTGAGGTATAACTCACACTCCAGAGCTGCCCGCTGGGTCAGGCTGAACTTCACCTGATAAACCCATCTCCACTCACCTATGTTCTTTGCTTATCATCCCCTCCCTCCCTTACAAGACTCGCTGAGATACCCCCTTAATGAATATTTGCACAAGAATCCCCACTTAGGCTCTGTTTTTAAGGAACTCAACCTAAGATATTGGCCCCTGACCAGTCAAACTAGCTGTTAATAGAGTTAATGAGGCCATTGTAAAAGGGACTTTGATCACAATGCATGAGGATAATGGACCAAAGTACAGAAAAAGGGAAATTTTGAACAATTGATCAGCATCATGATTATCCCTTAGTTTTCCTTTGCTGTATAGTTTGCAAAAATATTTCACATATATTTCAGACACTGCCCTTCCCTTTTTGCCATGGGCAAACTAGAATCAGCGTATTCAGATACATAGTAAATATTTGGTAGCTATTCTCAAACAAGTTGTTTAAACACCTTGCCGGATACAGTTGGTTGACTCACTGGATAACCAACCCGGCTATCTTCTCTTCCTCTGCTCTAGAGCCTAGAAAGTACAATGCATACTTTCCCAGACTCCTTCGCACCTAGTGGCATCCATGTGACACATTTTCCGGACAGTGAAATAAAAACTCGTGAGGAGGGCTTTTCTCAAAAGGTAAAGTCTCAAAATGAAATGCTTATCTTCTTCCTGCCTGCCTGGAATAGGGCCATGAGGCCAGAGGTGCAGCAGGAACTCAGAAATAGGAGAAGGAGGTGTGGGAAATGAGGGGGCAGGCAAGGCAAAGAGTCTGGAAGACTATCAACATCACGGAGCCGTGGACGCCCACTTCCTGCTAAAGGCAGCCAAACGTAAATACTAACTCACTCGGGTCCTGATGCCAGCTTAGAAAAATGTGGCAATGTTGCCCACGGTTAGAAGAGAAGCTCAAGTGTTATTTAAAAGTTTAGAGAGGGAAGCGTATGAAAAACGTCAGTCTTCCAGGGGCCCCTCCATTCCTTGGCTTGCAGCACCTTTCTCCATCTTTAGAGCCAACATCAGGCTGGGTCTTCCTCACATTGCCATCTTTCTGGTGTTCTCTATCTCTTTTGCCTTTCTCCTCCACTCATAAGAATGTGTGATTACAAGGGGCCCCTCTAGATAATTCAGGATAATATCGCCATCTTAAGGTCAGTTGATTAGTACCTCTGATTCCATCCGTAAATTCCCCTTTGCCATGCCACCTGACACATCCACAGGTTCCAAGGATGAGGACATGAATATCTTTGAGGGCCGTTTTCCTGTCTCCCACAGACAACATTCAAGGCCCGCCGTGGTCTGACCCTTCTTCCCCTTGAATCATCTTTACATTCCTTGTACTCTAGCCAAGCAAAAATGCCCACCCTCCCCTATAAATGCCATTCATCCCAATAAATATGATTAAAGTTCTTCTATGCTCTTCAATCCCAGGGAAATAAAGCTGATTTAGAGCAGGCCCCTACCTAGAGGACTTCTTCTCCATGCCTTTGCTTTCAAATGTTCCTTCTTCCAGACATGGCATTTCAAATCCCACCTGCGGTCCAATTTAAGCACACCTACCTTCTACTTATTCTAAAAATTCTGTTCAAATACTGCATGAGACAATGCCTGAGATCACTTCAGATATCAGCTGGTGACAATAGGTCAGCGATGGAGCATTTGGCCCTAGCGCCAAAGATATTTCCAGCCACAACTAGGAGTCCTCACTGGTGACTCCATGAGGCAGGGTGTGTTCATGCTATGGAGTACAGATCAGGGTATAGACTCTGAAGTCAGGGGCCAGGGGTTGAATCCCACAAGAAGTGGATTTACCTTCTAAGAACAAGACATCTTTCTCCTTCCCTCTATTCTGTGTATATGTGAGGGGAAAAGGGCGGAAGCTAGGGTCAATGAGAATAGTAAGATATTTATTTTGCTTCATTTCACCTTGTTTATTTCCTTCTTTTTGTCCTTCCAGCTGAAATGAACCTAACCCACATTCCTCATCCTTATGTTTCACCCATGGCCTTTTCAGGATCTTTCTTAGGTGGTGGGTAGAGCATCCAGCCAGGGCCTATGAACACAGGGTAGTGTCACAACAATGTCAAGGACATTATGATAGTGATAAATGAACTTAAACTCAAAGGAAATCAGGGACCCTCCAAGGAGGACAGATGAAAAATAAAACCACACTTTCCAGTGTTATTTATCTAAACCCATTTATGATAAGACATTGCAGGGCAAACAGACCACATCAGAGGGGCCTATCTCCCAGGGAAATTCAACACTGACAAGGGCAAGATGGTTTTGGTACAGCAAGGCGCCTAAATGCAAGCCAACTACTTCTTCTCGTACTAAACTAAGAACGAGGGAACTCACACACTAGAGGGGAAAACGACTTTCTGGCTTTTTAGACTTTCTGAGAGGCTGCAGAATATATACAAAGTCATGTTTTTTTGCACTTTTTTGATGATTTAAAGGATTTTCCAGGGTAATTTTGACTCTACACAATTTTTGCCTTATGTGCTGACTTTAAACACTAACTCCCATGTAAGAAATGACTCTGCTCTTAAGTCCTTTAACACCTGAGGCCTCAAGAATCATTCATATTATATGAGTTTCTTGAAAGGCTCTCTGATTCTAATCGAAACTGGTCTCACTAAATCCTAGTATTCATGTTTGCTTTTAAACAATTCACACCTTGGTTTAGCATGTAGGAGCTTTCCTCAGGCTCATTTCAGCCTCTTTTAGCATGTGGGCCCCAGCGCAAGGAGCTTAAGGTCAGATGAGCTTTGAAGTTTAATTATTAAAGCAGCAATTATAAAACTGCAAAGAGTAAAATTAGAAATAAATCCAGTGGCTGGATGGTGGGGTGAGCTCAAGAGGAGTCATGAGGACTGGAAAGACCAAGAACCATGAACACTACCAAGCAATCCAACCAGGGGTTTTCATCACCAAATGAGAAGTAACACAATGTGCTTTAGAAAATAACCAAATGAATCTTTCTTTTTATCATTTCCACTTTTTTGGCAAAAGAGCGGATGAAATTCTAAAACATTGCCTGGCCATTGGAAGAGAGACAATAACCCTAGGAAGGAGACATAATTTCAAGATCATCTCTCAGTTCAGTGGAGAGGCAATTAGGGAGGGGTGGTCTTGACCAATAACTTCATCTTCCCACTTAAACAGAGAAGAGAAGAAGTTTTCCTCCCAGTGTGTTCCATGGAAAGTGTAAAAGGGTTCTGTAGTCAAATAAGCCTGGCCTTGCAAGTTTCCCTTGGACATTCAGAGCATGTATTAGCATATTAAAGGCTCTGAGAAGTCCTGTGGTAAAGAAACTTTCCTTCAATTCAGTATTTCCCATTCTTGAGCACAGATACCCCTTTTGGCGAAACATTGAAGTGTGTTGTTCTAAGGAACACACTTTGAGAAACTGAACAACCTCCTGTCAGCTCTGTGAGGGTGAAGGCTGTGCCTGTTTGTTCACACTGCACCTGGCACAGTGTAACTGGGGATTGGCAAACTATGGCCAGCTTGCCAAATGCAGCCCATGAGCTAAGTATGGTTTTTACATTTTAAGTGGTTGAAAAAAAATCAAGGACAATTACTTCATGACATGTGAAAGTTAGATGAAATTCAAATTCCAGTGTCCATAAAAAGTTTTTTTTGGAATATTGCCACAACCATTTGTTTGTGTATCTTCTATGACTTTTGAATTATAATGACAGAGTTGAGGAATTGTGATAAAGACCAGAATGGCTTACAAAGCTTAAAATACTTAACCCTTTGGCCTCTTCTGGGAAATACTGAACCTAAAATACTTAACTGTCTGGTCTTTTAAGGGAAAAGTTTGTAGACCCCTGGAGCAGACAGTTAAATTGGGTAAATGAATGGAAGTCTATTCTTGCCACTCTCTGTACCAAGCCATCGCATTTTCTGGGAAGATCAAGGTTATAACTCATTCTGGAATAAGGTCTTCCTTTTTTTGGTTGGTTTTAATGATCTTGTTTCCTGATCTCTGCTGTAGCTCAGCATTGACTTGAGCTGAGCAATTGCTCCAATTCCAGGTCTCTCCATGCCTCAAATTGTCCCCACTTGGCTTTACAAGAATATTTTCCAGGCAGTTAAACTCAGGTGGCAATGTTAGGAAAAAGAGAAGAAAGAGGGAGGCGGATTAAAGTTTGGATGGCTTTGGCTAAGACATTTGGCTTGCAAAAGCATCACCCACCATTTTCTGGGAAGGTAAGGGATGAACATGGGTAAGAGGAGAAAAGATGCAAAGGAACACTTTTGATTTATTTATAAACATTTTGATAGAATGCAGTGGAAATCAGCCCACTGAGAAAAGACCCAGAACATGAGTCCTTGTGGCTGTGGCCCAAACTAAAGAAGCAACACAGGGCACGGGAGTCAGAAAAGTCAGAAAGAGCATGGCTTGAGGGGCGCCTGGGTGGCGCAGTCGGTTAATCATCTGCCTTGGGCTCAGGTCATGATCCCAGGGTCCTGGGACCCAGTCCCACATCGGGCTCCCTACTCAGTGGGGAGTCTGCTTCCCCCTCTTCCTTCCTCTCTGCCCCTCTCCTCCTGCTCAAGTTCTCTCTCTGTCTCAAATAAATAAAATAAATCTTTTTTTTTTTTTTTTTAAAGAGTGTGGTTTGAATCCTGGCCCTGCCACTTAAATTTAAGTCATCTGGGAAACAGACAAAATAGAGTCATGGTGAGAGGTAAATAAGACAATTTTTATCTACTAACCATCATTACAAGAATTAAGTCTCTGAATCCTCTCCACCACCCTGAAGAAGAAACAATGATTATCATCTCTATTTTACAGATGGGAAGACTGAGACAGAGAGGTGAGAGACCCTGTATTTAAACCCAGAAAGTCTTGGGGCCCCAGGGTGGCACAGTCATTTAAGCGTCTGACTCTTGCTTTCAGCTCGGGTCACGATCTCAGGGAGGTGGGATCAAGCCCCACATCAGGCTCCTCGCTCAGTGGGGTATCTGCTGGAGACTCTCTCTCCCTCGTCTTCTGCCCTTCCCCCTACTCACATGCTTGCTCCTGCACTCTCTGTCTCTCTTGCTCAAATAAATAAATCTTTAAAAATAAAAAATAAAATAAACCCAGAAAGTCTGGTGAGAGCCTCTGTGCCCATAACCACCGGACATACACTAGCTGGCACATGGCAAACATTGGATAAATGTCTCCTTTCAAATGCCTCTTTTTTTTTTTAAGATTTTATTTATTTATTTGACAGAGACATAGAGAGAGAGAGAGAGAGAGAGAGAGCACAGATAGGTAGAGCAGCAGGCAGAGGGAGAGGGAGAAGCAGGCGTCCCGCGGAGCAGGGAGCCCGATGCGGGGCTCGATCCCAGGACCCTGGGATCATGACCTGAGCTGAAAGCAGACGCTTAACCAACTGAGCCACCCAGGCACCCCTCAAATGCCTCTTAAAACTTAAAAAACAGGAAAAACATATGCTATTAGACTTTTATTTTTCAATACATGTATGAAAGGCAGGGCCTCTGGAATCAGACCTACTTACGCTCCAATTCTTGGTCCACTGTTTTCTAACAGGAGCCAAGGAATATTTATGCGTAGACCAGGCATGCTATTTCACCCACAAATGTCAGTGTCATCTGTAAAATGAAGATAATGGTGCCTACCTTACAGTGTTGCTTAAAGACTGAGACAATGCCTGCAGAGCACCTGTCGAGAGTCTGGAACGTGGTAACGCACACTGTCTCATTTATTACCTAGAACAGCCTGCCCTATCTTCTCTGCTCATGAAATCCTGCTCCTTCTTCCAGGCCCCAATCAATCCCACTCCTCAAATTCTCCTGGGCCCCTGCTTAGAATTCTGCCTCCCTTGTGTTATGGATGGAGCTTGCTGTGGCTCTATCTCCCCGATTCCAGGGAGTCCCTGAGGTCAGCAGTGAGGACTGCTTCACCTTGGACAGAAGTTAACAAGATCCCACCTGAAAATACCACCAGGAAAATAACTGGATCTCTCCAGTTCCTTAAGGATTCTGCCAATTCTTCAGCCACAACGGTTTGATTTTTTAATGCATGGATCCTCCCTCTGCTCCCTCTGCTCATCCCCCCTAACGACTCCTCAGGATCACAGGGGCCAGCGGACCTCCCCCACCTCTCTCCACCACCCCTTCCTCTCAGCTCCAGCCACGCCAGCCCTCCTTGTCTTCCTCAAACTTGCTAATTCGTATCTGTTATTCTTTTGACCAGGAAGGTCCTTCCTCTCCTTACTCGTCACCTGACTCACTCTTCCACATCCTTCAGGGAACCCCTATGACAAAGTCACCTGCCCCTACGGGCTGCCCTCGTGGCATGAATACACTTGCATGACCGCGTGTGTACATGGTATCTCTTGCCTGTCTCCCCCTTAGATCAGCACTGCCCAAGAGAACTAAAATGCAAGTCAGAGAAGTCATTTCAAATGGTCTTGCAGCCACATTTTAAAAAATGAAAAGATGCGGATGAAATTAATTTTACTCGTACTTAACCCAATATCCAAAATATTACCATATTATCGATCTGAAAAGTCATTAAGGGTATGTTTTGCTTTCTTTTTTTTATACGAAGTCTTCAAAATCCAGTATGTAGTTTATACCTACAGCACAACTCAATTTGGGCCAGCCACATGACAGGTGTTCAAAAGCCACATGTGGCTTGTGGCTCTCGCAGTGGACAGCTCGGCGCTAGACAGTAAACCCCCTGAAGGCTGAGAACACAGGTTCTTACTGCAGTATCCACAGCACCAGACTGTGCTTGGCTCAAAGTAAGAGCCAAATAAGCATTTGGTTTAAAAAAGGGGGGGGGATGTTTGTACAGAGCAAGAAGTGGAGGCCCAGGGAGAGGAAGTGACTGACCCAAGGTCACAGGACTAATGAATAATAATCTACTGCTGGCCCCCAGCTAGAGCCAGATGGCCCCAGTCCCCCCTTGGAAACTGTAGGCATCTCTCAGTCAATCCTTCCCTCTAGGCGCACATGCACTCCCAAAGGTCAGTCCAAAGCATCTTTATTAAAAACTTCACCTTGAAAGACAGGAAAAGTTTGATTTTGTGAGACATGTTTTCTATTCCCTTGTAAATCCTATAGACGGAGAGGTATTATGTAAGCAGCATTAGCGCGCTCTGCAGTTAGCGCCGCAGATGTTATTTTGAAGCTCTCTGTACAGCCATTGTATTATCAGCAGAGATTTCCTTCAGGATTCAGCCTTGGGTTTCTCTACGAGGCTGGAAGTGAATCAGAGTGAGCGCCACCTCCGCAGGCCGCTGGTGGGGGTAGTGCAGGCGTGGGGATCTGTGAGCAGGCTGAGGTGGCTGGGAAGGTGGTGGGTAGAGCTCAACATCCTGACCTTGTTCCCTCTGAAAAATCTGAGTTCGGGTAGACCCGAGAAGTCTTTCTCCTTCAGGAGGTTGCGTTGTAAGTGAAGGGACAGTCCTTACCAAAGAAAGGGAAAGTACAGAGGCAAAAAATACGGGCTCAGCCTATATTTATAAGCAGAATAGAGTGACACAATGACATCACAATACGATCCTGACATTATAATATTTATTTTTCATTTACATATGTTATAAGACAGAGAGCCAGAATATTATTTTCCGAAACACTATAGGTCTCATTAGGGAGTAAAAAGTATGAATGACGTTTTATTTTCTCTACTCATGGTTGATCTACAGTTTTGAATTGTCTTCAATGAATGCATTATATGTGTAATGCCATATTACATTATGAAAGTGAAAATTTAAAGTAAACAATTCTACGCACACATATATACACTCGCTTCTGTTCCCAAATGTTCCAATGATATTTAAGTGCTAATTATTTTTGGAAGCTCCCATGAAACCCATTGTTGCTTTGCCCCTTTTCATGCTCAGATGAGTGTCAGGGACAGAAAACCAGTCCTCCAGGCTCTCAAATGGCTGAGGAATGCAGCCTCCCCTGGTGTGTAAACAGAAACTAGCACCCACCTACAGCTGCCTGGGGGTGGCCGTTGCCTCCAGAGACCAGGGTGTGGGAGTGGGAGGCTGGTCCTGAGAGATTTGGCACAGATGCCAGAAGCCTTCTCAGGAATCCAGCCTCATTAACCAGGAAACAGGAGAGCTGCCCACCTTTCTTCTGTGTTGGTGATGATTCACTCAAAGAGCCACTGGCCCGCAGCAGAATGGGGATCAGGACCCACAGAGAAGGGGTGTGTCCAAACCTGCTAAGGGTTTCATTTTCCCTACCTGGAGGCTGCCTCCCCAGGCACACTCTTAAACCACAGTTCTCAGTCAGGTAGATTTTGCCCTCAGGGAGACATCTGGCAATGTCTGGAGATATCTCAACATCCTACCATACCCAGGAAAGCCCTCTACAACAAAGAATCCCTCAGTCCCTTCATGTCAATAGGGCCAAGGTGGACAAATCTTGTCTTAGACAATGAAGGAAATTATTTGACTGCTTTGAAGGAAGGCATGTATTTTTGCTGAAGTGAGTCAGATCACCCACTGATACCTGGCTGTGTTCTCCATGCCCTGCAGGCCAAAGAAGGATTTGAGCTTGTTTATTTTTAGAAATTATTGTAATGTTTTGAGTATCTTGATTATACCACCTATCCGTGTGCATTGGCCTTGGGATAAATAGGCATGGAAAACGAGCTTCATTCACATGCCACTTCCAATCTATTGATGGGGACTGGCAGGTTGCGTTCTCTGAAAGCAGATCATGAGACGGGGTTCGGGGTATGAGATGTTTATTAAGAATCAAAACCTATGATGGGAAGAGAGAAGCAGCAGGATGGGGCAGAGGGAGAAGACAAAGCACAAAACAAGCCAGACAAAGCCTCGGCCAACCTGGGGGTGCAAGGGTTGGGGGGGCTCTGCAGCTGGTCTTTCCCATCGGAGTCATAGACAGTGCACTGGGACGGCTGGGCCTTTATGACCACCCACTCCCCCAGCCACCTACCTGGCATAGTCACTAGGTAAAGGCTACCTCAGAAAGGGCATGACTTCCCAGCAGGCGGTGCTCTGCAGCTGAGGCTGACCTCAAAGATGCTGACAGCTGGATGGTCTGCTCACCACACTCCTTGCAGCTGGACAGCAACTCCTCCCTTAAAAGGGAATTGGGGGTGGGGGGCACATTTCCACATCTACCACAGGGTGCATCCACAATCAGCACAATGGCGTGCTGCAATCCATGAACAATGTCTACCATGGTCCACGTGCACAACAGCTGCCATCTGTGCCAGGTATTTGGCAGCCCGGCATCATAAACGGGGACCGATGGCTAAGGCTGATAACTGCAATATCATGATGAGACTTGAAACTAAGAGGGGTCTGGAAGAAAACCAAAAAGCATACAAGTCAAACGGGGAATGGAACCTGCCTGCCATCTAGTTAACTATCTATTGGGCTGGATTAAAAAGGGAAACATTCCTTGGTTTCTGATATGAAATCTCACCTTCCTTTGTTTATTCCACATTCACTTACTAAGTACCTGCTATGTGCCAGGCACGGAGCTTGATGTTGGAACACAACAGAGAAGAACGAGCCATAAGTAATGGATAATTTCAGTACTGAAATGGTTGAGTTTGCCCTTCTTGCCTGATGAATTTGGCTTTGACCCAATTAATTAGGTTTGTGCCACCAGCCCATGGGCTCTTCCAGTCTCTTCAGCTGAGCCAGGGAAGCCCAGTATAACAATAATGAAGTCTTTGGGGTTGCACCTAACCCTCTGCTAAGCCTCTATTAGCTTGAGCCTTGGAAGTCAAGTAAGAAGGGTTTACTGCCATAGCTGCAGCATTTCTTGGACTAGATTAAAACAATCAAATTCTGTCTTGGAAGGAGAGAATAAATGTGCTGGCTGGTAGGGAAGAGTTTGAGGGTCCAGCATATTGTGTGAGCCAGAGGGCTCACACTGCTAATAATAGCAATAGCTCTAGTGGCTAAGAATAGTACTCAGTCGTAGTTGTTGTAATTATAATAAACGTAATTGATGACTTATCTCACACACTATGCATTAGATGTTTTAATAAGCTTTTTATATGAATGGAGGAGAGATTTCCATATTGACTTCTTACAACTAAAAACATGAGAGAGTTAACGAACTCAACCGATAGTCTTTGTCCTCAAGTCTTACCTATGATCAGGTAGGTTGGTATCTGTTAAGTCACCACATAACGCTAAATAGGAGCTGCTTAAGTCTAATGTTATTGTTCAATAAACACAAATTAAATTGTTTTAGATCCCATGGAGTCAATGGACTGGCCCTATAGTCATGTGTCCTAGCAAGCAATGTTTGCAATACATCAAGAACACAATAAAACTGCCAATTTTTCTTATTTAAAGCCATTCACAGAGAGTTTAGATGATGAGCTACCACAATGAGATAGTTAATTACATTCCTAGGTAATTTTGATCCAAAAGGGATCATTTTGTTTTTTCTAACTGAAAAGAAATCATTTATTATAGATGAAGGAGCATAATTTTGGTGCTGGATGAAATATAAGTTAACAATAATGAAAGGAAGCAATCATGCAGATGTTGTGGTCCATAGTACCTTCCTTATCAGCTCGTGAGAATATGCCTGTTTCCTCTGAGGGGGTTTCTGAATGAGGAAAAAACATGTTTCTGAATTATTTAGCTTAGATTTCACATTGTCAACTAGATTTCCTCTTTGCTGCAATAAAGTAATCCTAATAATTATTGTTATTACACAAAGGAGAGAGTTGCCTGGCTGGTAGTGAGTTACCCATCATGAAGATATTTAAGCAGACCCATGGTCAACGCTGAACATATCGTAGGGGAAATTCTTCTCAATTAGTCTATCAGATAAGGATTTGACTAGAACACTTTGAGAGCAATTTATTTAATAAGGGTTTGCTGGGCCCTTCTCTTGGGCCAGGTGCAATGGAATGGAACTTTAGGTGGGTCATAACCCTTATCTTCAAGCAAAATACAGTCCAGTAATCTTATTTAACTCTGAGGTTCTACAACTTCATCTTCATGAAATTTATATCAGCTCTCAACTCTCTCTTTCTCATCTTTAAATATTTTCTTTGGTCTCAATTTTTTTTTTTTTTTTTTTAGAGAGAGAGTGCATGTGTGCACGTGCACTAGCAGGGTGGGGGGCGCAGAGGGAGAGGGAGAGAAAGAATCTTAAGCAGACACCCTGGTCTCAATTTTTAAATAACACTTATTTGTGTATTTTTCTTTTTTTAATATAGAGAGAAATAGAGATGCCTGGGTGGCTCAGTCAGTTAAGCTTCTGACTCTTGATTTGGGCTCAGGTCATGATCCTCAGGGTTGTGAGATCCAGCTCCCAGTCGGGCTCCAGGCTCAGCAGAGCGTCTGCTTGAGATTGTCCCTCTCCCTTTGTCCCTCCCCCTGCTTACACATGCTCTCTCTCTAAAATAGACAAATAAATAAAATCGTAAAAGTAAATTAATAAACATATAGAGAAATATAAAAAATAGTATCCCACCTTCTTTCTGGCATCAGCTATTGCTGTGTAATAAACTAGGAGCTCTGCACAGCAATCATTTACTGTTGTAGTTCACATGTGTGAGGGTTGGCTAAAGGCTGGCTGATCTAGGCTGGCCTCAGCTGGGCAGTTCCACTCCTGTAGGCTAGACTCCTGCACCTCTAGGTTGGCTGGGGGTCTTGGCTGGGGCAGCTTCCAATGGTATGTAGACAAGGCATGGAGGAAGTGACTGATAATCTGCCAAGAATTTTTTCCCTCTGAACCACGAGAGAACTGCAGACCCTGGGAGAGTCCGACAGCATCATGCTGAGAGCAGGATCCCACTCTTGGAGACCAGGCTTCCTGGATGCCTCCCCACTGCCAGAGAGAGCAGGATATTACCTAACAAAGGGGTGTCAGGTCTTCCGATGCCCAGAGAACTGCAGAAGCATGGAAAGTGTGTGGGATAAGGCTCTTCTGTCCCTGGAACTGAGGAGCTTGGAGAAGCCCCATTGCCACAAGAGAGAAGGTGGCCTGCCACTGCCGTACCTTCAGCCCACAGAGGGAGAGACAGCAGTGCCTCCATCATGGCCTCAGAAAGCCCACAGCCTCAGCCTTGGCCCCGGAGCAGACAGAGGAAAATGGCAAGAAGCACAAGGGGTCCGAGAGTCTAAGGGAGCCAGGAATGTGAGGAAGAAGAATAAAATATTCAGAACAGACCTCTACTGCAAAGAGACAGACACAACTTCGACACAAATAGGACCAAGATGACTTAGAATTGTGTGTAACGTACACACATTCCCTACACACACACACACACACACACACACACTCCTTCCTGGAACTAAAAATACAATTCTCAAACTTAAAAAAATCAGTTCATGGGCTGAAACTGAGGGTGATCACTGTTGAGACTCAAATTAGTGACCCAGAAGACCAAGTGGAAGAACTCTCTGAGAAGACAGAACAATAATCCACTGGGTGAGAAGTCGCAAGAGAAAAGATAAGAGATTTAGCTGCTAAGTCCTGGGGACCTAACTTGAGAGTAATCGATTTCACAAGGAGAAAAAGAGACAGGCAGAAGAGCAACAATAATTATACAAATCAGGAAGAAAAATATCCCCAGCAGTAGGAAGAGCTGAGCCTAGTTTCAAGTTGATTTGAGAGAAAAGCCTCAACCCTCTTATAAAATGCCAGAATAAAGTATTAAAGAAAGAAATGAACGTCCTACATTCCCACCACCAGATAATCCCTACTTACATTATTAAAAAAATGGAAATGACATATATGCAAGGTTAGAAAATTCAGTTGTCCCTAAAACTGTGAAAAGTTAGATCTCCCTTCATCCTCTGCATTCCCCTTTCTCCCCTAGACTTTCTCTAAAAAGGTAATCCTCATTACTGGTTCCCCGTGATTTCTCACCCACCCCCAAAGTTTGTGCATAAATACATCTGTAGAAATGCTCATCTTTATCTATTTATGTTAATAAAAAGTCTGCAATTTACCCAACTTTACCACTTAATTATCTTCCATATCAATATATACCTAATTCTTTTTAATAACCAGTTCTTTTTAATAACATAGGCATGATGTGATTTCCCAACAAATCCTTTATCCATGGGTTCTTTGGTTTCATTCCCGTTATTTTGCTCTTGCAAACAAGGATACCATCAGCAGCCATCTTAAAAAAAAAAAGTTTCTTTTTTTTTTTTTAATATACAGGGAAATTCCAAGCAGTGAAATTACCAGGCCAAAGGCACTTTTATTGATTAAATGCCTTGAAACATTCCCGGCACGAAGTAGGCACTCAATGAATATTTCTTAAAACTAAAACGGTCATCTTGTTCATCAGAAAGTTTGCATTGATTTATATTCCATATTAAAGGCATTTTACATCATTGTAGTTTGTAGAATGGGGTCCTCCCAAAAAAGATATGTCTGTGTTCTGCCCCCCAGAACCTGTGAAGACAATCTTATTTGAAGAAAGTCTTTCCAGGTATGGTTAAGTGAAGGATCTTGAGATGAGGAGAGCATCGTGGATTATCCAGGAACAAGTGTCCTTCTAAGAGTGAGGTGGAGGAAAATCTGTCAGCCGCCTGGAGGAGAACGCCATGTGGAGGCAGAGATGAAAAGCACCTGGCCACAAGCCCAAGAATGCTGGGACAGCCCCCAGAAGCTGGCAGAAGCAAGGAATGCATTCTCCCCCAGAGCCTCCAGAGGTAGTGTGGCCCTGGCGACTCTTTGGAGAATTCTAGCTTCTAGAACTATTTATGGTAATTTGGGATGGCAACCTCAGGAAGCTCATGCCATTGTTATTATTGAGTTGGAGCCTGTTGATACAACAGAAAAGAGTATCTGGAATTTGGAGGCAAATTGATTATGATCCAATAGAGAGGTCAAGTTCCGCACCCTGTCCCCAAGAGCAGCCCTCCTCAGCCTCCCCAAACACCTCCCTGTTGCTGCCTCCAGCTCATCTGTTCGCTCTTGGCCTTGCCTGAAACTGAGACCCCCAACATCCAAACAAAAGAAAGCAAACATCCACTTACCACATTTTCTTGGTTTGGGCAGAGGCAGATTTAATACTAATTGATTCAATCCAGACTTAGAAAAAGAAGTTTACTAATGCTTTTTTTAAATTTTTCTTCAAAGCTCAGGTGGTGGCAGATGGAGAGCCACACATCTACATCCATCTAATCATAATTGATCCAGCGAGAGCCTTGCTGGAGAGGGAAGAGCATTTTTCCAGACATTCTTTGGTCTCTCCCCTGGGGAAGAATCATGCCATCTGGAACAAGGCAGTATCCTTTTTTCACAGAAGTTGCAGAGCTAATTACCAACCATTCCAATGCACGTTGGCTTAGAACCATGGCCTGACCCCCTCTGTCTCCCAAGCTAACTGCTCTCTCAGTGGCCAATTTTGACTTAATGAAACCAATCCTATTTTGCACTTAAATAGTGCTTACAGTTCAAAAAGCGCTGCCAAATGTAGAAGCTCAACTGTTTTATGTTCTTCCTCACAACAAAGCTATGAGATTGGAATAAGGCAGGAATGACTATATACATTCTCTAGAAGAGGAAAGCTGAACTGCAGGGAAGCTACATGACCTATCCAAGCTCCAGACTTCAAATTCACTGATGTCCTCCACACCATAATGCCTCCTGAGGATGGACCCTGCTGAGCTAGACATAAATTAGAAATGAGTCTATTTATTTTCAGGTGCCCTCTCTTGTTGGGAGGTGAGGTATGTCTGGACTGAGAAGGAATCATCTGTGTGTACATGTGCAAAGGGGGATAAATATCAAGGCATTTCTGATCATTCAAACCCCCATTGTCCTCTGACTCAAATGTTAGTTCATTGCTCATGGTGTGTTTTACTTTGAAAAAATTCATTAAAAAATATATATCCTAAGTTGAATTCTATTTGGAGTTAAGTGTGGATTTAGCCTCTACCATCAACAACCTCTGTTTTCCTGCTCTCGCATGCCTTCTGACATCCAAGGGGGGAGATCATCAGAGACCTCATACTTATAAACTTATTTGTCTAAGTGCATAGCTCTGAAAAGACTGGAATTAGACATTTCCTTGGCAAGTCGTTAATAAGTAAAGTTTTCAGGTGGTTATTCTCCATAGTGCTATTAAAAGAAAATTAAAAGCAAGATCAATTGTGCTTTTTAAAAATGCTGTAAGAAAAATCCCTGCATTTTTTACGACTACCAGAAACCAAAAAAATATTTTCTAAAGATAATTTCCATTTCTGTTCTGAGGGTCAGAGGAGTAATGAGCAATTTGAATTAAAAGCAAGAAATCTAAAGTCATATATTCTCATTCATTTATTCACCAAATACATGTGGAGGCCCCACTGTGTGCTGAGCGTGTGTTGGGGCTGTAGCAGTGAGCAAACAAAATCTTCAGTTGTAACAAGCATATGTTCCACTGGGCAAAGTCAATGAATGTCTATCAGTTCAATCCCTAGTTTTCCACAAAACCTAGAGACCGACGGCTGACAACTCCTGCCGTCCTGACCAAGACACCCTGAACTAGAAGGTTACAGAAAGTTATAAACACAAACAAAGCAGCTAGTCTCCCATCTACAATTTAATTTTAGATAGCCAATTAAAAAAAATGCCCACGATGGGAAAATACACACAAAAAGCCATCATTCAGAGACCCAGGAAAATTCCATCCTTGTATAGGAATTTTTAAGGATGTAGACTCCTCAGAGAGGTTGGCCTCTAGGAGGGAGTATATGTTTGCCATGCACTCCTCCCGGTGCCTGGGGGGCCCCTTCCGCTTTCTTGCACCTGTTCTGCTGTTATATTTATACACATTCCCAGAGACTGTGGGGAGAACACAAAACGCAGAGAAAGTGAATGATAATGAACTTGCAAAACATTTATTCATCCCACAAAGTGTTTACTGAGCATTTGCTGGATAGCCAACTTAGTGATGAGTTGCTTGTCTTCTCAAATCGTACTTTGTTACCAAAGGAAAAACTAGAACCAAAACTTGAAGCAGCATGTGATTTCACATACATTAAAAATTGCCTCTTTAGCACGAGAGAGCTCTTTTGTGGTAAAAGAACCACTCTTTTTCTTGACTGTGGTAGTGGTTACATGAATCTATATAGGTGATCAAATGTTATAGAACTATACGCACAGACGTATAAGAAAATAAATGCCTGCAAAAACTAGTCAAATCTGAGCAAAGTCTATAGTCTGGTTGTTTGTATTGTACCAATGTCAATTCTCCTGGTTTTGTTTCTATAATTATGAAACATGTTGCCTTTTGGGGGAGCTAGGTGATGGGTTCATAGTACCTCTCTGTACTATTTTTTGCCTTTTCTTGTGAGTCTGTAATTATTTAAAAATCAGAAGTTTAAAAAAGGACATATCAAACTATTTTTTTAATTGCCCCTAAAGTATTGTGCCTTACCCAGTGTCTGAGTGTTAAACAACCAACAAGGGAAATAGGTCCTGATATGGAAGGAAGTCAACCAATTGTTCTTTCTTAGGCGACTAGGATGTAATTAATAAATAAAATAATAATAACACCACAACAATAATAACTGAGTATTTACTGTAGTATTTACTATAAACAGAGTCACTGAATCCACTCAACATCCTTGTGAGATGCATATGTGTTGTGAGCCACATTTTAGAGATAAGGAAACTGAGGCACAGAGATGTTAAGTAACTTGCCAGTGCTGCACCATTTGTAAGTGACAGACTTAGATTTGCTCTGCTACAGAGCTCTAAATACCAACCACCTAGGGTAGGGGACCAATGTCTTCTTTTACTTTGGTTAGGCTCCATGAATAAAACAATGCCTTATGCATCACATTCTGGGTTCCATGGGACATGTGACCAATGCTGGCGTATTCCAACATCTATAGCTGAACTTGTTTTTATTTTAAAATAGTTCTCTTCTCTAAGTGTCATGTAACATTTCAATGTGCTGAGTCCACTCTCAAAAATCCATCAATTTATGAAAAGTGATTCTTATGCCAAAGCCACTGAGCGAGGTTGGAATGCACTTCCCTGACAAAAAAATCTGTGTCGTCACTCAATAGCGCGTGTTGGAACTTGACAACTAATCGCTGAGTCACACATCAACTATCCAGTTTCAAAATAAGCCCAATGCGTTGCTCTAAATACGCAGCAACTATGTCCTCCATATTGAGAAAACCAAAGGTGATGAATGTCAGTCAAACGCTGAATGGGCAAAAAGTGGTTCAGTTGTTGCTCTTACCTCCCTGGCTCTTGAATGGTTTGTTTTAGGACAGAGTCTCATTATGCAAAGCATAATGAATAAATAATTCATTCACATGGTTTAGCACCCAAAATGCAAAATGGGCTTAACCAAAAGATATTTAAGCCTCATACCTGGATCAATGGCTTCTCCATTCAAATCAGTCTCACACACAATAATTTCCTTTTAAAAAGCACAAAATGTCAACGATAAAATTTGCTTGATAAAATTTGTTTTAACACATATTGAGTACTTTAAGCAGATGACTTCTTACAAATCTCATCTTTCTAGTGTGCAGAGGGCTTGCAGCCTAGGCTCCAGAAACTTCCAGCTATTCTTGCCTTCTTCCAACTCCATCCCCACATCCATCTGCTCACCATGCCCTCTCTCAACTCAGACCTTTTTACTGATGCAAAGTCTCTTATGTTGAGTGGCAGGTGTTATGGGGCTGAATTGTGTTTCCCCCAAAATCCATATGTTGAAGCCCTAAATCCTAGGACCTCAGAATGTGACTATATTTAGGGATAGGGACTTTAAAGAGGTAAGGTAAAATAAGGTCACATGGGTGGGCCTTAATCCAGTATGACTGATGCTGTTATCAGAACAAGAGCTTAGGACCCAGATACACCAGATGAGAGATGGCCCTACGAAGACACAGGGGGAAGGTGGCCATCTGTAAGCCAACGAGAGAGATTTCAGAAGACACCAACCCTGCCAACACCTTCATCTGGGAGTTCTAGCCTCCATAACTTGGAGAAAATACTTTTCTGTTGCTTAAGCCACCTGGTCTGTGGTATTTTGTTACAGCGGACCTAGCAAACTAGGGCAGGAGATTAGCTGGCATCAGTCTCCTAAAGGAAGAGGCAGGAGAAGAAAACATGAAAAGAGAACCAGCTAATGAAATGATGTCATGGTCAATTGGGACTTGGACAGGAATATCCTCGGTAAATGGGGCAGGTGGAGAGGAAAAAGGAGTAAGACTAAAAATTTCCTTTCTTGTTTTACTCCACATTTATCCTTCCTGGAACCAGCTTCACCCCTTTATAGTTGTTTATGCGGATGGTTTAATGAATAAGCCTCAGCCAATTTCAAGATGGATTACATATTCCGGAGTGTAGGTTTTACCATCTGCTAGGAAACTCCACGGTTCAAGAACTTGGCTCTAGAGCTTATATAATCTATTTTCAAATCTTATTATTAAGTAATGGTGGATGATGCTGGATTTCCATTTGTCTAGAGTTATTTTTGCTGAATATACATATAGTATTTGAGGAAAATTTTTACCTAAGCCAAATTCTAAGATTGGATCCAAAGTCCCAGTGTTGTAATACACAGGAATCCAGCATAAGCAGGTAAGGTGAAATGACTTTATTTCCTTTTTATAATGCTTGAACAGATTTACTCTATATTTATATGAAAGAATTTCCATTGAGCAATAATTACAGAGAAAATGTAGTCTTCTTTTTTCTACTGCAGTAGGATCCCAAAATTATACTTACTGTTACTACCTCCAGTTTTTTATTTCTATTTCCAGTAGCGATCTTTTCCTTTTGATTTCTATTACCTGTTGAAAAAGTAAATAAATAAAAGCAGGTATCTGATAAGTGGCTTTTTTAAATCGCACAATCCATAATAATCATGTGACAATGAATAATCTGGGTCTTACCTGCAATATACTTTCTTCCTCTACATCAAAAGAAAATTTGATAAAATATCAACTTCATTATGCTAACACATGGCAGAAAAGAATTTCAATTTTTTTGTAGCACATGACTATTATCACATTTCTCCCACTCCCTATTTTTTTAAATGCTTTATGAGGAATAATAAACTGGTCTCATTAACCATTACCACCCTCCTCACTAAATCATAAATTATCTCTGCTTCATTAATACAAATTCATTTCTAACTCTATTTTTGAAGCCATGGTATTCTGCACCCTGAAGAATTATTTTTGGACAGTGATGAAGGCAGCTGTATTTTCCTATTCGTTTCTTTGACCTCTCTGCTTAGCTCCACATAGATTCAAAACAAGTATGGAAAGGGTACCTGGATATATCACCCATCTCCAGGCTAGTTCCCAGTGGTTGTCAAACACTTGCCCGTGAACTGCTTGCCTCAAAATAATATGGGGAGTTGTCTGGCTTGTCTGCTCACAAATTGACTTGTTTAAAATATAACCTTATAGAAAATCTGTTTCAGATGTTCAAAGGTAGAACCCAGGAATATGCTCTTGCCATTTTTTAAAGAAAGCTCTCCAGCTGTTTCCAAGATAGAGTAGGTTTGGAGCAGTGGTAAAAGGGACCATTGAGTCTCTCATGCCAAGTACCTTCCCCTGTGCCCCTCAAAAGCAAACTGAGGCAGAAGCCCTCAGAGTAGGATCACCAAACCCAACTGATTACAATTCTTTACATCAGGGTCTTAGAAAGAAAAGTCACATACTTGGGTTTGGGCTTGGGGCCTTCCTTGGCCATTTTATAACAGCATTCCATAGTGTTTCCATATCTCCAGAGCTGGAAACATACCCAAGAAACCAAGCCAACAAAGAAAAGAGTCATCAGAGCAAAGATGAGAAGGACATACCAGTCACTGGATTTGTATGTGTTGATAGCAGTGTACACAATGGTCAGACCTTCTCCTGGCTGGGAAATATTATTTCAAAGCAAGCAGAGCATTATTTTATGTTTTCAGAGAACATCTGTTTACACATAGTAGCGTCAGCATAGAGCTGTGGTCGTAGACAGACAGTGGAATATCGACTCACGATGTACAGATTTTTTGAACACCACAGGTAATACTGAGGAACACCTGAGCCTAGAAAAGGCACCAATTTAAGCATCTGAAGACTTGAATTGTAGGCAAAGACCGTTCTGTGAACTTGAGCAAAACCATTTCTCCTCTTTGACCTCCTCCTTGTCATCTATAAAATCAAGGGGTTGAAGTAGGTGGCACCTGAGGTTCTTTTAGGTTTGTATGCCTTTATTATCTGTTCTGCACAGGATAAACCCTTTTGTGCAACTTGAGAGAACAGTGTGTTCTTGAAAATCAAATATTCTGGTGGAAAGATTTATCATCCATGTTGTAAAAAAAAAAAGTGCCTCTATTTCAAAGGAGAGAAGATAATAAAATACACTAACCATAAAGTCTACAGATCAGACTTAATCCTTGGGTGACAAAGAAGCCACTCTAGAGTTCCTCAGAGGTTTTGCATATCTACTTTTGAAATAACTAAATACCAAAGGGTCTGTTAAACTTCAAAGGATTAGATCAAAGATTAGATGAGATGACAAATATAAGCCTCGTAATACAGTGTTCAGCACGTGCTAGGTGCCTGTTACTGTGAGTAACAGGGACATGAGAGAATAATGTTTAAAAGTGCCCATTTGTGGAGATTTTTAACTGATAGGATTCGTTGACTAGTGGGTCTTTCTAATGGGCAGGACTTTCAGATCATTCAGATATAATCAGTTGCGTGGAGGTCCTCTATGCTCCACCTGTAATTATCACAAATTCTCTCTCACCCACACATTTTATACTCACAGATACACACTCCAAAATGTGGTCTGGTGGCTGGATGGGGTAGTGTCCAAGTGGGAAGGCATACGAATGAAGGTGCTGCCCTGAGTAGCCTTTCAGCCTTGCTAGATGAAACTTGAATTTATGGTAGAATATTCCTCACACATAAACCCAAATTAAATTCTATAACTTTACCTCAGAACTGGCGGTTGGAGGAGGTGACATGTTGGCCCTCTTCACATAAATATCTATAATTGTGGTGCCTGTCCTGGCTTGTTGGCATATCATCTATTATGCGCGCCATAAGATGGTACTGCCACTGCAGGTCAGCCCCAGATTCAAAGTTAAAAGGATTCTTCACAATTAGAATTTAATTTAATTTTTCAATTTTTAAACTTAATTCCACAATCTTGGAGCATTTGAACATCCAGTTGGGTCAAATCCATAATGATGGTTCTCATTTCCTTTAAAAGGGATAATTCAAAAATTTTAAGTATTTTAAGATACATTAGAAAGTTTTCTCAAACTATCTTACATTGCTTTGGAAATACAGTGTATGTAAATAAATAAAATTTCTATTGTTCTTTGAATTTCTATATCTACACAAGGCTTATAATAACATTGAAATCAATAAATACAGCACAGTAAATTTATTAAATTATATATTATAAGCAATGAATTCAGTTGGTTAGGAAAAAAATTGTTTTAAAGGTTAAGATCATGAGTCTGATCTCCATATGTGTTCAGCAAATCTCACAGTATTAAACTATTCTACCTAATTGAATTCCCTTCCTTTATCTTCCACTCAGGACAATTTTATCCCCAACTTCAGCTTAGTCTAGATCAGTATCAAACAGGCTAGTCAGACCACAAATATCTACTAAGCCTCTATTAAGTTTCAAGTCAAATCTCAATGGCTCTATAAGACACTATTGTAAACAAGATACACATAGTTCCCACCCTCATGAAACTTATCATCTAGCAAGAGAAGCAGATATTGAAGTAGTCTTTATAATTAATTGGCACTGTGTTTACTGATCATGCTCCCATTCCCAGACACATGACTGCAGCTCTGACCTCCACACTTTAGATACTTCTTGTTATACTGTCTTATGATACCCCCAAGTTTTCCTTTATAGAACTTGTCATATGTAATAATCTTATAATTGTTTACAGTACTACTAGTGTAGTGATCAAATTCCGTGAAGATCCAGATCTCTCTTGTGCACATATATTCATATCCTAGCACAGATTTAGTCTCCAATAAGTTTCTTCCTCATGTCACAAGATGATGACTGAAGTTGATGTGGATCTATGTGAATCCAAAAATAATACAGTCAAAAGCATCTATCCTAGTGAATCTGTATTAGCATCATGCAGAACGGTGGCTGCCATTTCCAGCCAGTACCATGGACAGCGGACTTCATTCCTGTAACTTAACCTTCAGTGTTTCCCACGGGGCCCAAAGACTTGATTGTCAAGATTGTCACCATTGAAATCACAGATAGCTCCACCATAGGAGGAATGAGATTGGACATGTGAAAGTGGAAAGAGTTCCTTGAGGAAACCTAATGCCATAGATATGGAAATAGCTTAAACTTTATAAACATAGTTATTTCCAAGATTATATCAGGTTGAAGAGGAGATAACTAATGTCAGTTTTATACAAGCTTGTGATTAAAAGAAATAAAATTATCCACCAGAAACCATCTCAAAGTGCATTTCAAAATCCTGTGAATCTCTGTTGTGGCAGTTTAGTTTGAAGCCATTGACATTTGTGCCAGCAACAACATTGTCAAAAATGACTGCCTTATACAGAGAGGGTGCACAGACAGGTGCTTCATCATTCTTATCTTCAGTGTCAATGGTGACCTGTCAGCAATGAGGGGAGAAGAAAGATCACATCCACGTCATGTGACTATTTATACACAAAATCAGGAATAAGCATCTGGGTAGAGACAGATCATTTAGAATTATTAAATAAACAGTCTGGAATTTTGAGTTTGAAGCAATGATCCTGCAGATCTGTGTTCTGGCTGTCAGTCAACAAGTCAGTCAGCTTATTATTCTTGGGTCAGCTGTGATATTCGGTGTGGCCATTAGGGAGAACTTCGGGTTCATTAGAAGAACAGCAGAAAGCTCACAAACTACATAAACGATAAGAAAAGCAAAGCTGAAAAAAAAGATGCCTCTAAAAATCATAATCCCTTGAGCCCTTTAAAAATCTATGCTTAATGGTGAACAGAACCTGAGTTTGCTTCCTCTTTTGTAACTTAGGGGCCCCCTCTGCGCCATTCTCTCAAGCACAGTATTTTTTTTTTGTAACAATATGATTACTTCAGAGTATGTTCTGACCTTAATAGGGGCTGCTATCAACCTTTTCTTAATTAAACTACCATAAACTGGGAAACTGTGATCTACATGGAAAAAAATCAAAATATCAAGGATTTTAAAATGTCAGTGATGGAATGCCCAGAAAGGTTATCTGCCCACCTATTAGATGAGTAACAG
Organism: Eumetopias jubatus; assembly: GCF_037043125.1. Classification (NCBI taxonomy): domain Eukaryota; kingdom Metazoa; phylum Chordata; class Mammalia; order Carnivora; family Otariidae; genus Eumetopias; species Eumetopias jubatus. Next base: position 186,901,314 of record NW_028274807.1, on the reverse strand, counting down.
CTTCCTCAATAATATTCGTAGAAGAATCCCTGGGGTGCTCATATTTGCAAGTATTAGCTTGTTTAAATGTTTTCTGTAATGTTTTAACAACACAGCTAAGTTCTTGGGTCATGATTCATTCTCTAACGCTACTTCCATAGATTGAATATACCTATGTGTTCTATTTAACATGTGAGGGGTTTTCATGTCATTTTAGGGAATGTGTGACATAATGCAAACAGCATAAGACTTAGAATCCTGTTAAATCTTTACTAAAACCTTGGGTTTTCCACTTGCCAGATCCTCTGTTGGGTACAAATGACTTAACCTTGTTTTCCTTGTCTGTAAAAAGGAGATCTCAATCTTTCCTTTCCTGAGATTGTTAGAGGGATATATTCATCCCAATGAATATTTTTTAAAGGTTATATTTATTTATTTATTTATTTATTTATTTATTTGACTGAGCGAGCAGGGGGATCTGCAGAGGGAGAGTGAGAAGCAGGTTCCCGGCTGAGCAGGGAGCCCAACAAGGTGCTCCATCCCAGGACCCTGGGATCATGACCTGAGGCAAAGGCAGATGCTTAACGGACTGAGCCACCCAGGTGCCCCTTTCCCAGTGAATATTTATTTGACATTTGCTCTGGGCTAAACACTGATCTAGACACAGAAGCTATAGTAGTAAACCAAACAGAGTCCCTGCGCTATTGCAATTTATATTCTAAAGGAGGAAGCAAAGCAATAAATAAATCAACAAATACATATATTACACAATGTCATACGGAAATTGGCACTCTGCAGGCTAGGGAGATAGAGAGTAGCTGATGGAGCTGTTTTAATGGAGTGTTCAGAGAAGACCTTTCTTCTTTTACTCCCTTCTATTTCCTTCCTCCTTCACCATATTGAACCATGTCCTTAAGCCGCTATGTATCCTCACAGAATACGTGGTGTTTGATCATAGGATTTTGATTTGCATAAATGATATTGTGCTCTCAGGTGCTCCTCTTTGCTACGTTTCTCACACAGCACCCTATTTTCTCACTTTTTCCATGTTACTGTGTGCAGAACTAGTTTTCTTTTTTTTTAAAGATTTTATTTATTTATTTGACAGAGAAAGACACAGCGAGAGAGGGAACACAAGCAGGGGGAGTGGGAGAGGGAGAAGCAGGCTTCCCGCGGAGCAGGGAGCCCGATGCGGGGCTCGATCCCAGGACCCTGGGATCACGACCTGAGCTGAAGGCAGACGCTCAACGACTGAGCCACCCAGGCGCCCCTGCAGAAGTAGTTTTCTATTTCTTCTTGATCCTCAGTATTCCATCGCATGCATCTACCATATTTTACTTACTCTCTTAAGAATGAACAGGTGGTTGCTTTCAAATTTCACCATCACACACAACAGATGGGTTTTGGGGTTTGAGGTTTTGTGGGTTTCCTGGAGGTGGAAATATGATGAAAAGGAGACTGTGAGTCACGTGGTTCTCTAGAGGACAAGCATTACAGCCTTGGGCAAAGGCTCTGAGGGGCAAACATTCTTGGTGTGTTAAAGAAACAGCAGGAAGTCCATGTGGCTGTATTGAAGTAAGAGAGAGAGAGAACTAGGAGCTCAACAAGAAGAGGGAGACAGGGTGCTGATCACACAGGGCACTGCAGACCTTCGCAATGACACAGGAGCATGTGCTAAGAGGGATGGGAAGCCACTGGAGAGCTTTGAGGAAGAGGCTGACTTGTCTCTTTGAGAGGATCACTGTGGCTACTATGTGAAGAGTCGACTGTAAGGGGCACAAGTGCAAGTGGAGATTCGAGTTAGGAGGCTGCTGCGCTAAACCGGATAGGACCTTTGTGATGGGATGATGGCGGCACAACCAGGGTGTTTGCTGTGGACAGGTGAAGAGTGGAAGCATTTAGGAAATATATATTTTTTTAAGATTTATTTATTTATTTATTTGAGAGAGACAGAAAGAGAGGGAGAAAGAGAAACAGACTCACTAAGCAGAGAGCCCAACATGGGGCTCAATCCCAGGACCCTGAGATCATGACCCGAGCTAAAGGCAGATGCTTAACCGAATGAGCCACCCAGGTGCCCCAGATATACTTTAAAAGTAGAGATAACAGGATTTGCTGATGGATAGAGATGCAATATATGATAGTGATTAAGTGCCCAGAGTTAATCCTTCCACCTCTTCTAGCTGGGTAAACTTGAATACATCACTTAACTTCTAAGCCTTGGAAACGAAATTCCTCTACCTATAAAAGGGAGTATCAGTAACTACCTCATGGGATGGCCTTGAAGATTAAATGAGTTATCACAGTACTTGGCCTTTATTAGGTTTTCACGGGGTGGGTGGTGATGATGTTGGTGATGACAATTATGATGGATTCCCCAACTTTGGAGTCTAAAAAACTATCTCCCTTTTCTGAACATGAAAGTCACATGTATCTATATCATCAATTTACTTGCTATATGGCTGTTTAATTTTTCACATGTTAAAAATTTTAAGCTTCCTGGAGGCATATATGGTGTTTTACACTTCTTTGTGAGCCAAGATGTTGTGCACAGAGTAAACACCTAGTAAATATTTGTTAAAAGAAAGAGGGGAGGGGCCCCTGGCTCAGTTTGTTAAGCATTTGACTCTTGATTTCAACTCAGGTCATGATCTCATGGATTGTGAGATCGAGCCCCGTGCCAGCCTCAACACTCAGCGCAGAATCTGCTTGGGATTCTCTGCCTCTTCCTCTCCTTCTGCCCTTCCCCCGCCTTGTGCACTCATGCACGTGCTCTCTGTTTCTCTCTCTCTCTCTCTCTCTCTTAAATAAACAAATAAATAAAATCTTTCAAAAAAAAAGAAAGGGAATGAGCAAGTTCCTGCTTTATCTTTAGATCAATCCCAAATTCTTTTTTGTAAGAAGAGTCACTTGAAGTTGTTTTTTTATTACCTGTTTTCCCCTCTTCTTATTTGTAATAAGTGAATGATAATTGCAAATGGTGTCATTCTATACAATTCTGGGAGTTCATAAATGTCTAAAAGAAAAATTGCCACAGGTACATAGGTATAAAGATCACTCTCAGACGTATCTTCCTGAGACAACAAAGCTGCATAATCCTGGCCACATGACTGTAGTTCAGTCCCCGTGAAAGTCATTCTGTTGATGCCAAAGGGTCTGGAGTTTGCCTCACAATGACACACTCAGGAAACCTAATGACCACATAAGCAGCAAGCCAGGGGCTCTGTACAGTAACAGGAAACGTACAGTGAGTCATCAGGCTGGATGGGGACCTTACAATTCTTCAATCCTACTTCTGTCTCTACACCAATGGCAAAACCTTATAGTCATTAATAACACATGCCACATCATCATTATAGCACTGGTCACTCTGATGTCTTTCAAGAGTCTTTTGATGTTGCTGAAATAATTTAAAGACCACACTTTTCCCCATTATGATGCCAAAAGGATCTACCTTGGTTAACATCACCTTCATTGGAAACATCACCTCCCAGTGAGAGGCAGCCTGGGCTTGAGTGAAGTTCTACAAACCCTAAACTCTGTGCCTGAGTCTCATCTGTCTAATGGAAATGACGATAATATCGCCTACCTTGAAGATTTAAGGTGAAGATGAACTACATCAATATATAAAATGTTCCTAAAAGAGGAACATGGTAAGTGGTAGATGCATATTTGCTATCATTATATATTTTTAATCTCATGAGAATTATTGTTGTTATTATATGACCATTTCACATTGTCATTGTTTTACCATTTCAATTGTAATAAATTAGAACTTAAAAAATCATCTGTAATATATCAAAACCCAGGGCTGTCTATTTACCATGGTCATCGCCATGCGAGAATAAAATCTGTCACAATCCACACCTTCCACAGTGTGGTAATATTGCTTCAGGGTCTCATAGTCTGGCTGTATGGTAAGTTCAATCATTCCAGAGAGAAGGCAAATCCAGAACCTTTGTATAAACCGATTTCTTCACTGGTTATTTTGTATGTCATACAGTTTGGCGGGTAGTCTTCATCAATGGCAGTCACTCTTCCAACTTTGTAGAAAACTGCCAATAACATGCATTAAGGTTCATTCTTGTCATACAGATACACTACTTTAACAGGCTTACCATGTCTTTGCCTTCCAAACAGTATTATAGTTCCTTGAAGGGATCATCTGAATCCATTTGGACAGTGAAATATGTTTGAAAAGCCCAACTCTACATAATGAAAGGCAAATTTACAGAGAGTTCTCTTCCACTCTAAATGACATGGCATGAGTCAAATGATATGTGTTAACAATAACCTTATAAAAATAATAATTGGCTTACATGTTTTGCGTGCTTATTTCCTACAAGACATTATGCTAAGATTAGCATCAGGTAATGGTTCACAACATGGACTCTGAAACCAAACTGTCTAGGTTCCACTTCTCTGCTGTGTCACTTATTAGTTGTAACTCAGTGGAAAATTCTGTAACCTCCATGGACCTCATATTTTTTATCCACAAACTAGGATTAATAACATATCTACCATATAGACTTATGAGGATTAAATGAGTTAAAATATATCAAGCGCATAGAATAGTGCCCAATACACAGTAAACGCTATATAAGAATTAGCTATTACTTATACACATTATCTCATTGAATCTTCTCAACAGCCTTATATGTACTATTACTGTCCTCATTTCACAGATAAGGAATATACAGTTCAGTAGTGTTGGGCAACATGCCCAAGGTCACAGAGCTAGTAATGGTGGAGTCAGGATTCAGATCTGAGTCTGCTGAATCTACAGCCTATATATTTTTAATCACTTTGCTATAATTCCAGTGTGTAGTTCCCCCAAATAATCTTTTAGAAGGAAGATAGGTATGGTAGATTGACTGCATTAATAAGCCCAAATTCTGTACCTTTCCCATGTCCATGTTCTTTGCCCCGAACCTTAGCATCTTTCCATATGACTTGCTTTGTTCAATGGGATATTGGCAAACCTGCCACAAACAGGCCTGAAAAGCATTTGTGTGATTATGCTTGCCTTCCTCCGGCACTTCCCCCTCTGCCCTGAGAACATGCTTACACTAACCTGTTGGATGGAGTCAAATCATTGTCACCCCAACGGAAGCCAGGCTAGACCAGCAAAATCTCCATAATTTTGAGCAAGCACAGCCAACTCTCAGACTCATGTGCTAAATAAATTGTTGTATTACTCTAATTTTTGTGGGTTTCATTACACAGCATACATATAGTGATAGATACATGATACAACAGATTTATTCCTCATTTTCTGCCTCAATTATAAATTGTAGGCAGATAGTTGCCCTCCTCCATTTAGTGAGATACATACCACCACACAGTGACTAGGCTAACCAACACATGTATAGGACTTTTGGTTGCTGATAATCAGGAATGAAAAATTATGATGAAGAAACCATTTCATGGACTGTTCCCACCACCTCAATCTCACACGATTTCTTTCTCTGCTTGCATTCTCCTTTACCAGTCTCTGACAATGAGTTGAATACAACTCATAATACCAAGAACTCTCAAAGAAGACCCATTTGTGAAAAGAACTTACTATTTCATTATGGCAAATCCAGAATACAAAAAATCCAAACTATTGCTTCTAGAAAAGCATCATTATTAAGTGAAAGTTGTCACAACTGATACAGGGCCACACAAAAGAGATTAAGGGCAAGTTAACCATCTCTGTCACATATACCTGGACAAAGATGGTGTAATTTTCACATTGAAAACCTGGGTGAAATCTAGTGGGAAGCTAATTCCTCTGTAGGTGTAAAATTAACCTCAGCAGAACTAAAAGCAATATGGAACATCTTTAGCTAAGTTTAAAATAGAGTAATTATGAAACGTGGCAACTCTGCCAAACTTCCTCATCAAAATCTATTGGAAATGAAATATGTTTCCCCTTGTGACTGGCAACACTGCATGATTTAATTTTCTTGTGTTTTCTTTGAAATCATTTCTGATAAAGGTTTTTTTGTTTTTTGTTTTTGTCTATGCCTACCTCCCTCCAGAAGCCTTTTGTCAATGAGCGATTGAGTTATTCATCACATACCATCAGAAAAAATTTATTTTACTTTAAATGTTACATATTCCCATAGTTTAGTTAAGATAAATCACCTCATGTAATCCTCAAGGCACACTCGAATCCTCTGTGCTAACCAACACAGCATGAGAAAAGACTTCCACAATAATGGATTTTTTAATGTCCCCAAGGTCTACAGGCTAAATGTTTGAAATTCTGAGGAGTGTTTGTTTTCAGCATAGTTTTAATTTTCCAATTTCCTCCTTTAAAGCAAATTGCCACTGAGTTGTGAAGATTTTGTCCCCTCTGATGGGTATGGCCTCAAAACACTAACACTTCCCTAATTTCATTCAGTTTATGTACTCTGGTAGGAAGATCAGGAATGGTTAAGAAAAAAAGAAGAAGAAAAGCAAGGGGAAATTGTGGCACATTGTAGGTATTCAATAAATGTTAGTGGTTATTATTAATTATTATGATTACTACCACTACTGGCAATGCTGCCAGAGCTATTATTGGTTTGTATCATGTAGTTTCCATACATACAATTAGCAGTTAAACCTCATCTCAACTCAGTGACATAGTCATTGTAATTTCCATTCTATAGGTGAGAACTTGAAGGCAGGTGGAGGTTATGTGACCTGCCTGAGGTCATTTGACTAACAGTGGCAAAGACAGAATTTGAACCCACTTCTGGCTGAGTCCAACACTCATGGGTTCTTTGCTACATCATGTTGCTCCCTCATGAAGACCTAGAAGTCTTCTCTCTGGGACAGAGGGTCTGCAGCCAACTATTTGGAGAATAGTACACATAGGGATGACCCACTTATCTCTTTGCATTCTCAGAACTTGTTTTCAGATTTCTGGTGACCTGAGTCATCAAAATCCACTCAAGGAAAATAGCCTGGACTACTTAACAGAGAACTGGGCCAGGAGTTTGGAAGTCTGCATTCAGCATCATCTCTGCCACTCACTAGCTGTGTGTCCCATCTCTATCACCAGCCCCAATTTTCTTATAGTAAATAAAAAGGTTGAATCTTTCCAGTTCTTTCAAATCAACAGCGCTGTAATTGAAAATCTTTCCCCTCAGCCATTAAGAAAGTACTAAATTATGCTTAAGAAAACATAGATGTCTTCAGTACATTTAGGGAGTTTTACCTTCAAAACATGAAATTATATTTCAGGATAAATTTGGATAGATGGAAAAGAAACTGACATAAAATATTTGATTTCCATAAAACACTAAAAAAAGCCACTCTTCAGAAAGGATGAATACCTGCCATTTGCATCGACACGGATGGAACTAGAGGGTATTATGCTAAGTGAAATAAGTCAATCAGAGAAAGACAATTATCATATGGTTTCATTCATATGTGGAATATAAGGAATAGTGCAGAGAACAATAAGGGAAGGGAGAAAAGACTGAATGAAAAGAAATCAGACAGGGAGACAAACCATGAGAGACTCTTGACTCTAGGAAACAAACTGAGGGTTGTGGTGTGGAAGGGGGCGGTGGGGAGATGGGGTAACTGGGTGATGGGCATTAAGGAGGGCACATGATGTGATGAGCACTGGGTATTATATGCAACTAATGAATCACTGAACTTTACATCAAAAACTAATGATGTCCTATATATTGGCTTATTGAATTTAAATTTTTAAAAAATGCCACTCTCAAAAGTCAAAACTATGGAGATAGTGAAAATATCAGGGGTTTCCAAGGGTTAGGGGCAAGGAAAGGATGAATAGACAGAACATGAAAGATGTTTAGGACAGTGAAACTATTCTGTATGATACTATAATGGTGGATACATGTCATTATTTATTTATCCAAATCCATAGAATGTACACCAGCAAGAGTGAGCCCTAATGTAAACTATGGACTTCAGGTAATAATAATGTGTAAGTGTAGGTTCATTGATTGCAATAAATGTATCATTCAAGTGGGGGATGCCCACAGTGGGGGAGGGTATGTATGTGTGGGGGTAGAGGGTACATGGGCAATCTCTGTAACTTCTGCTCAATTTGTTATCAACCTAAAACTGCTCTAAAAAATAGTCTATTTTTTAAAATGCATCTCTATTTTTAAATCTAGGCTGGTTGTTGTTAGCTTTGGAAGGTCATGGACTACCTTTGATAAAGGGACAAAGGCTCTGGGTCTTTTCCTTCAGGGATCCTCAAAGCTGATGATTTGCTCCAGATCTACAATTTTTTTAAAAGATTTTATTTATTTATTTGACACAGAGAGAGAGAGAGAGAGCACAAGCAGGGGGAGTAGCAAACAGAGGGAGAAGGAGAAGCAGACTCCCCGCTGAGCAGGGAGCCTGATGCGGGGCTCAAACCCATGACCCTGGGATCATGACCGGAGTCGAAGGCAGATGCTTAACAGACTGAGCCACCCAGATGCCCCTAGGTCTACAATTTATAATCGTGGGGATAATTAGAAAATTGTAAACTACTTAACTTAAGCATAAAGCCTCATCATAATACACCTTTAACTCTAGAACTCCCTAGAGCTAGAAGACCACCACAGAATTGAGAGAATGCAAAGGGAGGAAAGGATTTATGGTAATGAGGCTCTATCAAAAAAAGATTATTTAGAAATCAATTTGAGTACTTCTGAAATGATAACAAAAGTCCACGAGGGGAAAAAAAACAGGATCCTGTTTATAATAACTTATGATACTAGCTTACATTCAACTTTTCTGTAGTTGTCTAGTCATATATTGTAAGATTCAACCATGTTATGTTCCAGAACTAAGATATAAATAGGCATGTATGAAATTTACAGAGAGCTTCAGAACTTGTCTAAAACTGCATGGTGAGGCAAACAAAGCACTGAAATCTAAATACGTGGATTTTTTATTTCCTACTCTCTCCTCACAACAATTGTCTAACGCATATAATTGCCTAACAAGGGAATAAACTGGGTTGAAGTGGTGTAGGTTCCTCCAAGCAATGTGCTGGCAAATATTTAACAACCAGCTCTCTGAAAAAAAAAAAAAGAGAGAGAGAGAGTGTGTGTGACAGTGTATGAATATATAGCTACATAAATACTTAAGCTTAGTATAAATTTTACTGATACAAAGATGTATATCATAAAATTTACAAACAATAATAAAATACACAATACTCTGTGTTGTGAATTTCCATGTAGACGTTGATTCTCTGAAAGGGCTTTCATTGATTTTTGCCAAATTCTCTATCCACAGCCGAACTATGACTGAATTGACAAACGAATGGTAGTTGATGTTTTTCTTTATGTTAAAAAGTAAGGTGAAAGTGACCCAATGTCAGATCTTCACTAGTTCATCAATGATGGGAATGATATCTTTGCTGAATTGGATTATAGTTTTTGATAGCTAGAAAAATATTTCCACAATTTTTGTGATACAATTATAGCCTCAGACACAATAGACTTTTAAGTTTAATCTGCATTATTAACATTTTCTCTTTTCTATCACTTTCTTAAGTCTGGATAATCAAAGAAAAATAATAAATCAAGCCCCAATATACAGTATTTGCCTATTCCCATGGTGTAAATACTGCCACCATTGCCAATTTTAAGGTATCAACATAATGACACTAAGTTGGAGAAGATACAGAAGCACACCATTCTATACACAGAACTTCACCATGTAGACCCAATAAATATAAATAACCCTAAGGGTTCAGGTAATAGTAAAATGTGGTAACATAAGTAAGAAATGCTGAGTTTTGAGTTTTTACTAATTTTGTTTTTAATGTATTATTTTTATGTAACTAAACTTATATAATTTTATTTTAATGATAATTATTAATAATCAGATCATAAAATCTATGAAAATTTAATAATTGGCTCTTGTATGCCAGTATGATTTGACTCCAGCACACAACTGGTTCCATCCATCCCTTAAAGTATTCAAGCCAAACCTGGAGGACCCACTTTCCAGAGGTGCTATAGAAGGAAGAGGTCCCTCTCCTGGATGACAGAAAATACAAGTATTACCTCTGTTGTCCCTTCCAGATCTACCTCTGCTATTCCTTGGTTTATATTAGCAAATATGTCCTGATTCACACCTAATTCACAGCTGAGATAGGACCTTGACCAAGACCTTAACTTCAGACCTGAAGTCAGACCTCAGATGTTCACGGGATCTAAATTGTATGGATAGTGCTCACATTATCCCTACTTTCTTTACATTGGGACCTAATTCAGAGGCAAAAGGGGAGAGAAATGAAATAAAATTATTTTATGTTTTTGACATTACAAAAATCCTAGGTCTGACATCAAATTTCAAGAGAGCCTTTGAGGAACCATCATGATGATGCACTGAGGGCATTGCTAATGAAAATGAACTTCTCTGAAGGTCTGGAGCCCCATCATGTTCCCTCACCTGCTTGTGTTTCATAAACTTACATTGTCTTTTCCATTGGTCACTCATTTGAGATCTGATAGGAGTTTCCTTGTGCATACTTTAATACTATAGAAGCGAGGGATCTCTTACCTCCTGAAGCTTCCAGAACAGCAAATGAATAGTGTGTAGCTTTAAATACAGGGCTGAAATCACTGGCAGGAACAATCTCTACAATGATAGTCACAGTTATATAAAATTGAAGAGTGAATAAACACTTTGTTGTGGTGGTGGTTCTATTCTACAAATGAGCTAAGAACAGGCTTAGTGGACGATTTTGAAACTATGGTGAGATTCTCTCTGCTCCCAAACAATCCCTGTTCCCAGACTCTGCATTCCCAAGGAACACAAATTAATTCTGGTGCTAGACAAAGCAATTAGTCAAAGGTATATAATGTACTGCGTGCCAGATTTTATCTTACACAAGGGATATACATATAAATGTATATAAATGTATAATTATATATTTTACACAAAAGACTTTATTGTATTTTTTATGAGTTCAATCTCTTCCATTAGAGAAATTGTTGGGTGTTACTCTTGACTCAGCATATTATATTCTACATTCTGCTTTTAATATATATCCTAGGGGTGGTGGGTGAGGGGATGGGGTAATTGGGTGATGGGAATTAAAGAGGCACGTGATGTGATGAGCACTGGGTGTTATATGCAGCTGATGAATTATTGAACTCTACATCTACATCTGAAACTAATGATGTACTATATGTTGGCTAACGGAATTTAAATTAAATATATATAATATACATATAAATATATAAATATATATATATCTTAGAAGAGGGGCACCTGGGCAGCTCAGTTGGTTAAGTGTTCAGCTTGATTTCTTGATCCCAGGATCCTAAGATCATGACTTGTCCTGGGATCAAGGCCCACGTCATTGTTGGGTTCAGCACTCTGCTCAAAGGGAGTCACTTGGGATTCTCTCTCTCCTTCTCCCTCTGCCCCTCCCCCCACTCATGTGTTCTCTCTCCCCCCTCTCTAAAATAAGTAAGTCTTTAATATATATATATATATATATATATATATATATATATATATATACCCAAATATATGTAACCTAGGAGAGAGAATGGAAAGAAACTCAGAAAACCATGTTCAGGAATTGACTTTGATATATGCTCTGTGGCCTTGAACTAGCTTAACTTCTTAGAAGCCCAGTTTCTTCATCAATATAAAAGGAAGAGCATCAGTTTCAACTCCTACTTCATAGTGTGTATATGAGAACAAAGTGAGATCATGCCCAAGAAGGTTTTTTTCCTACTATAAGATGTTAAGTAAAAAGTAGTTATTACATTTTGTTCATTTCAGACAGATGCTTGTATATTGTGCGTTAAAGAAAAGGAATTCTGTACTTCAGACCAACAAGCCCAAGCTAGCATATCAGAAAGTTGACAGAAAGAAGGAATTTGATGATTAAACATAAAAGCAAGCAAATTGCAAATAGGGAAGTGTTCATAATAAAAATAAAATAATAATCATCTTCCCTATGCAAGGTACTGATTCAGCATCAGTATTACTGTCCCCATTTTAGAGATGCGAAAACTAAGGTTCACAGAGTTAGGTTTTCTGCCACAAGCTAGTAAGTGGCTGAGGGGATATTGGACCATGTTGTGCCTGCCAACATCTCCCAAAATGTCTCCTCTGAGATGCTAATATGTCAAATGCAAAATTCTAAGTTAAACACAGATAAAAAGGGTTCTTTATGGCAAGACTTCTTAGAGTTTCTGATATGTCATTACATGTTTTTCACCCCCAGCTATGCATTGCTCTCCAAATTTATTTGACCATGGAATTCTTTTTTCATGGATTATCTTGTCAAAATCATGTTCTGAAGAATGTTTGCTTATTGTCTGTCCTGCAAATCTATGCCACATTTGTCAAACAAGAAAATTTAATCTGGGATCCATAGGACATTTCCTTTAGAGAATCTGTGGCATTTTTATATTCAGCTATATATTATTTTGTGTATTTTTCTAGGAATAGGGTCTCTAGCTTTCAACAGCATCTGAAAGGTATTCCACAACCTCAAGAAAGGTTAAGAAATTAAGATGGAGACAGGTAATTTATGTGAAAGCCTCTATATTTCCTTTAATAAATTCCATTTATGTGCTACAAGGGCAGTTGCCATTTATAGTTTTGCCATACTATGATTTTTATTGCATCTATAAAGACTCAAAATTGTGCTAATTAGCTGGCTTATAAAAATAGACCGAATCACGTGTAGAGTGTTACAAGCATCCTTTATGAGCAGTTGCTGCATGTGGGGATGTGAGGACCAGAGAGGATGTGGATTTATTACCCTGAGAGATTTTTTTCCCTCCATATTGGAGAAAGGCTCAAGTGTAATGAGAGGAGTAGATTTCATTTGATTAGTTAGGCCATCAGGATGAGAAGCTGCAAGCCAAAGATTCTTCCTTGGGCCATGTGATGGGCTTTTGCACGAAACAATGAAACTCTACCAGTAAAGAACAGAGAAAGCACAAGAACATTTCTGGGCATATTGTCATGCACCAGTCCCTGCCCTTCACCCATCACTTCTTCACCTCATTGGATCACTGAAGTCTACAAATCACATTTGGAAACTTAGCCCCATCAAAACTCATATCAGTGAGTCAGGAGGGATTTCATGAGCTCTGGATCTGTTGCTTAAAGTTCAGCATTAAGTTCCCTTCAGGTGCAAACATAAAGATGCATATCATCATTCCATCCTCCTATATCCACGACAAAGTTTCCCACCCTTCCAGATGCAACCTCAGTATCCTTCTCAACTCAATAATCAGGCAACCACTACCAGTGAATTAGAGCTGGCATAAGGGATAAAACCCCAATTCTAGGCTCTCCCTCACCAAGCAATGACATTCTACTTCTAAGCCCAAACACCCACCATCTTCTTGGACATCTTTGATGTTGACCACCTGCTAAATCACTTATTATCATACTTTCCAGATACAGTAGACATTTGGCACTAATTATGAATCTATATTTTCACAAATACCCCTATGGCAACAAATTCATTCCTAAAATGTGGTCATATGCAATCGAACATGGAAATGACCTTGGGGGCACTTAATGTGTATTCTCATTTGTAAAACAATAGCCAGAAAGAAGCAGTTGTCAGGTGGTTGGCTAAGCTCACTCACGAGTTAGGCACCCTGCTCTGGCTCCACAGCACACAATTCAAATCTGTGCCTCAGAGTGTTTTGCAATTAGGAAAATCATGACTGTTAAATTCACAAATGCCAAAGGACTTATGACCATGCAGTCTGGGGGACTTAACCTCAGCATACCAGTGTACCCATTCTAGCATAAACTGACCCAAAATGGTGGGGTAATCATGAGAAGGCCAAATGGCAGAAGGCAGGATTATTCTTTGCACTTTCGTGAAGGGAATAAGCTACGGAATTTAGCAAGTGTCTCATGGTTTGCATGAATAATGCATCTGCCTATACCATGTAAAATAATTCAAATAAAATAATAATAAAAAGCATCCAATTACCTATAGGTTTGAACTATATGTTACCCAATATCTGGCTCTTTCCAGATAAGAGATGTTTGGCATTACTAAATGGTATGAACTGAATATTTGTGTCCTTCCAAAATGTACACGTTGAAACCTATACCCCCCCAATGTGATGGTATTAGGAGGTGAGGACCTTTGGGAGGTAATTAGGTCATAAGGGTGAAAACCTCCTGAATGGGTTTAGAGTCCTTTAGAAGAGACCATGGAGCCCCCCTTGCCTCTTCTGCCACGTGAGGTTATAGTAAAATAAACATCTAAGGACCAGGAAGTAGGCCCTCAACAGAAACCAAATCTGCCAGTGCCTTGATCTTGGACTTTCCATCCTCCAGAACTGTGAGAAAGAAATTTCTGCTCTTTAGAAGCCATGCAGTCTCTTTTATTAGAGCAGCCCAAATGGACTCAGACACTAGACATAAAATCATTTAGGTATCATGCATAAGCCTGGGCTCTACATGTCCTTGCCACTCCCAGCTCCAAGGAGCTGTAGGCAAAGCTGTGTTTAAGAATTGTGTATTGCTGGGTGCCTGGGTGGCTCAGTTGTTAAGTGTCTGCCTTTGGCTCAGGTCATGATCCCAGAGTCCCGGGATCGAGTCCCGCATCGGGCTCCCTGCTCAGCGGGGATACTCTTCTCCCTCTGCCTCTCTCTCTCTCTCTCTGTCTCTTATGAATAAATAAATAAAATCTTTAAAAAAAAAAACTTAAAAAAAGAAAGAATTGTATGTTGCAAGCGTCTGCCTTCGGCTCAGGTCATGATCCGCGGGTCCTGGGATCAAGCCCCACATCAGGCTCCCTGCTTCTCCCTCTCTCTCTGCAGCTCTCCCTGCTTGTGCTCTCTAACTCTGTCAAATAAAGAAAAGAAAAGAATTGTGTGTTGCTGGGGCACCTGGGTGGCACAGTCGGTTAAACATCTAACTCTTGGTTTCAGCTCAGGTCATAATCTCAGGGTCATAGGATCGAGCCCCATGTCGGGTTCCATGCTCAACATGGAATCGGCTTGAGATTCTCTCTCTCTCCCTGTTCTGCCCCTCACACTCGTGCTGTTTCTCTTTCACTCTCTCTCTCTAAAATAAATAAATAAAATATTTTTAAAAATTAGGGGAAAAAAAGAATTGTGTATTCGTAAGGTGAAAAAGACTTCCGAGATCAAGTGACAGCTTCCAACATAAGTTCCCCCTTCCTCCTTCACCTAACTTAACCAAACTGCCCCAAATATAATGAACTTTACATTTTTAAAATCTAAAATGAAGAGTCTAAGGGAAAAGCACTTACTGCTCCTGTGAAAGCTTATCAAGCCTACCTGTATCGTCAGGATATAGGTCATCACATACTGAAACTGCCATTTCATAGATATGTCCAGCTGCAAGCACCTGTGGGTTTTCATAGTCCAATTCTTTGGCAACCTTGTAGAACAAGAGTATGTCAGGAAAAAAAGGACTGACTTTTTAAGAAAATGTACACTGCTTAAGTAATTATTCTGGAAAGGGCAAATGTATGCCCATTTTCTTTTAATAAAGATGGCATCAGAATATGCCAGACATTCGTCAAAGACTGACACAGAGAAGTAAGCAATCGGATGCAACAAAGGGACTTTGATCTTCTTCCAGAGCAGCTTATTCCTGGACACAGCATCCTGGCCTAGTAGGAGAAAAGCATGGGTCATATCCTGTCTTCATTGCACACTAACTATATGACCTTAGGCAAAATATTTAAAAAGAGGAAATATTTTGAAAGGATTTTGTAAGTGATAAAGCACCATAATAAATGCAGTGGTTCTGATTATGACAAGTCACTTGCTATTTTAAAAATATTTACTAAGTACTATTTAAGTGCCAGATACAATTGTAGGTCAATAGGGATATAACAATGAAAATATATGCTCCCATAGCTGGGATGGAAGACAATCTTAATAGAATCGTATTGGCAAGAATTTCAGTTGGCATTAATTGGAATGGGTCAATATGGCACCAAGTACCCAGGTATTTGGGAACAACTACATTTTCTTAAATTTAGTATCTCATTCATTCAATTTGTTTATTCATTAAAGTATATTGAGTACCCACTATGCTCCGAGCACTATAGGAGGTGTGGGTACACAAAAATGGACTACTCAAAAATATATGTAAAGCTATAGTCTAATGAGAAAAGACCATTAACAACAATTAAATAGGCAGTTGTAACACCGTATGGTAAGTGTTTTGATAAGGGAAGTAGAACTTATAACGTGAGCTTATAGCAGGGAGAACTCGGCCAGTTATGGTAGGTTGTAAAAGAGAGCTAGGAATAAGTAACTTTTAAGACCTAAGGGATAATTATGAAAATGTAGATATTTATTAGAGGTGAGGGTGATGGGTGGAGGGATTTATTCAGAAATAGAACAAGCATATGTGACAGCCCAAATGTTACTTAGCATTATGTTTACAAAACTTCCATCTTTATCCAAACCCTATTTTTTTAAATGGCAGTTTGGCATAGCATTTAAAATGAATGTCAACCCAGGAAACCTGTTGGCTCGGTGCCTAAGCTTCCAAAACTCATAACGTATGCAAAAGCTCAGCTTGTAGCTTGTAGAGTTTGTCAAGAAAATTTAGGGTTGGGACCAAAGAAAGACAGAGGTCATCAATGGCTTTCTCAGCCATACCTTCTGGCTAAGGGAGAGTGATTGGTGAGGTTTGGGTTAAGGAACAATGATGCCAACCTAACAGGGATTGGTGCCTTGAAATAAAGACATGGAAACTAGGAGTTAGAAGAGCATCCCTCCCAAGGCAGAATCCCATCTTGGGAAGGGGGGAAAAAAAAAAAAAACCTTAAAGCTTACTGTGTCCATCTTCTGCCAAATTTACAATCCCAAGAGAACAGAGAGAGAGGCTGATTTCCCACCCCCAATGCCAGGAAAATGAGCCATCATCATGCGCGTAGTCACACAGACCTATCTTGGAAGAAATCAGCATGATTTTTAGCCTCTGATTCATTTTTCCAGCTAAATAGGAAGTTATTTTGTGCTCATTACAAGAAGGAGAAAAAGGACAGCTAGCAGCAAGATAATGAAGGACCTGCCCAAATGTCTTCCAGGAAGAAGGCAGAGAAGGCCAGACTCCTCTGTCTGCTCTGTCAGAGCTCCTACTGGTGAATCTATCAACACTGTTCCAATGGTGGCCACATGATGATCCCATCTTGGTGGCAAAACTCCTTGGAGATCCAGCAACTGGTGCTCACCTGCGTGAAATTTTCAACATTTGGCACTTACTCAAAGAGTTGTCTGGAACCGATTAGCCCCAAGCTCAAAGCACAGTGGATTGTTCTCATCAAGATCATGGCACAAAAGTTTTGCAACTTCCAGATCTTTTGCAATCACCTCTATGCCTACATACCTGTTTTATACTTTAAAAAGAAAACACTTTAGGTGAATAGTCCTTTAAAATATAATGTTTTCCCCATAAATATCCACTAGTTTGGATAATGAATGTGTGACCGCTCTATCCTGGGGCAGACAGTTGAGCTTTGGAACACCATCTGGGAAGCCATTTCCCCAAAGTTGCTATGAATTTGGTAAGACTTTCCTCATTGTCTGGAAATATTACTTTTCTGCACCTAGCTGGGTACTTATCTGGAAGTCTACCAAATACATCACCTCAGTGGAGAAATACTGAGTGGGAGTCAGATAATTCTTGAGATTGTTCTGATGTAAAGCAAAGCATGGTGTGATCCAATCTATAGTATGGTCAAGAGGGACAATCCTTACCATTCTATAGTGACAGTGGACTTCCTCTGTGTATTCACGCATTTCTTCACTAGAATCTCTCTGCCTCAAACACTCACTCATAGTTCTTCAACCTTTAAATCCTACTCACTCTTCAAAGACTAGCATAGAGAAAACTCCTTCAGGAAGCTCCCCTGAATACTTCAATCCCACACATTTTTCCTCTTAACAACTAAAGCACACCCATATAACTTAATTTCTAATTATCTTATTTTTTTACTGTTGTTTCATATGTATTTGTCTTATCACCCTGACAATATACAACCTCCTTAGAGCAAATGGGCATAGCAAACACTCCTGCCACCTCCAGAGGCTATAGAACTGGGTGCAGCATGTGGTAGGTGTTTGGTTCATTAACTGGGACCCTCCTGGGAGAAGAAAAAGGAGAGAGAGGGGGAGAAGAAGAAAGGATAACATTTGTTGAGCGTATGCCAACCCCTGCACAGAGCAAATTCCCTGCATTGTTGTATTTGATCCTTATAACAGTGTCACGAGGTAGGTTCAGTTGTCATCTCCATGTGAAAGGTAGAGTAATTGAGGCCCAAACAAGACCACATGGGTAGTAATTAGCAGAGGCTAGGTTTTATTTTTCATTAGGTAATGAAGAATAAAGCTTAGGAAACACGGGATGGGGGGGCAGCTGTCCTATGTGTAGCTGAGAGATTGGAGCGGGAGGGGAGACGGAAGAGTGGCAGAGATGTAGGTTTGGAGACTGAGCTTCAAATAATAAAAATAGCCATACTGGGGGTGCCTGGGTGGTTTGGGCTCAGGTTTCAGCTCAGGTTGTGAGCTCAGGGTTGTGGAATAAAGCCCTATGTCAGGTTCTGCCCCCGGCACAAAGTCTGCTTTGGATTCTCTCTCTCTCTTCTCTGCCCCTTCCACTCATTCTCACTCTCTTTCTCTAAAATAAATAAATAAATCTTTTTTAAAAATAGCCATACTGACAGAAACACAATCCCATAATCTCTTATCCAAATTCCAAAATCCAAAAGAATTTCCTTGTAACATATTTGGCACCAAAACCTGTTCTGACCTTAAATTTTTGTTGTTCAAACATTACCTGAAGGTTCAGATCTTTCTTCGTCCCATTTGGTATGAATATTCATGTTTCACTGCAGAGATATACAGGGATCAAATTTGGGATACGTGCGTAGTAAATGGTATATATACCATATACATATCATATCCCTACTTTTCTAAAATTAAAAAAAAAAATCTTTCCCTGAAACATAACCAGTACAAAGGGTTCCAGATAAGGGATTATAATACTGTGATCAATAGCATTTATGAAACTCACACCACATGTTTAGCACTGTGTTCAGAATGTTACAGAAATTATCTTATTTATTCTTCACAACTACCCTAAGGACTATTGTCATCTCATTTTATAAAGAAAGAAACTGAAGATTGTTTTGGGCGGAGCAAGATGGCGGAGGAGTAGGAGACCTAGATTTCGTCTGGTCTCAGGAATTCAGCTGAATAGGGATCAAACCATTCTGAACACCTATGAACTCAACAGGAGATCGAACAGGAGAGTAGCAACAACTCTCTGAACAGAGAAGCGACCACTTACTGGAAGGTAGGACGTGCGGAGAAGTGAATCCGAGGCGATATTCGGGAGGATAGACGGCGGGGGAGGGGCCTCCGCCGGCCGCTTCTGGCAAGTGCTAGAGCCGCGGAGCACAAAATCGGACCTTTTAGAAGTCGGCTCCGCGGAGGGACGTCGCTCCAGTGGCTAAGCGGGGCGTGGAACCCTCCCGGGACAGTGTGGTCTCAGGACCCTTAGGGTCACAGAGAGACCGGGGGTGCCTGAGTGCAGCAGAGCTCCCAGATATCAGAGTGGGGAAGCCGGCTGCAGATACGGAGCAGAGGCGCGGGCTCTCAGCTCGGGGTTGCCATAAACTGTGATCCGCGGCCCAGTCGGGGCACGGCTCCCCCAACAGGGACCCAACAAGCAGCAGATCCGGGGAGACTCCCCTTCCTTCCCGGTGAGGAGCGGCGCGGGAACGCACTGCAGGGATCTGCTGGGTTTGGAGACTCTGCGCGGGGTCGGGTGCCAGAGATAGCAACGCTCGATCACAGGCCGGGTGAGCACGGAGTGCGGCCGGAGACCGGGGACACGGAAGTGACTGCTTTTCTCTGCGGACACACTGAGGAGCGGGGCCCCGAGTTCTCAGCTCCTCCGGGTGGAGATTGGGAGGCCACCATTACTGCCCTTGTCCTCCAAAGCTGTACCGAGAGCTTGCAGGGAACAAAAGCTCCTGAGAGCAAACCGGAGCAGCTTCCTTAGCCCAGACCGACAAGGGCGGGGCAATTCTGCCTCCGGCAAAGACATTTGGAAACCACAGCAACAGGCCCCTGCCCCAGAAGATCAGCACAAACAGCCAGCAAGCCAAGACCAAGTTGATCGATCAAGGAGAATGGGAGAACTCCAGCGCTAGGGGAATACTGCACATAGATTCATGGCTTTTTTTTTTTTTTTTATACCATGATTCATTATTTCATCAAAGTTAATTTTTGTTGACTGGTTTTTTTTATTTTTCTTTTTCCCTTTTTCAACCAACATCTTATAAATCCCTTTTTAAAAAAAAACATTTTTTATTTTTCATTTTTAGAGTCATATTTTATCCCTTCATAATAGTTACCCTTATTTTTGGCATATATATATAAGTTGTTCTCTCTTTAAAATTTTGAGGTACAGTTTCTTCTAACAGATCAAAATATACCCTAAATCACTAGTGTATGGCTGTGTTCTAGTCTCCTGCCTGATCACATTCTCTCCCTTTTTCCTTTTTTTTTTCTTTCTCTTAAATCTTCTTTCTTTTTTCAAACAATTTATCTTACCAAGTCCTTTTATAAAATCTTTTATAATTTTCATCTTTACAGTCATCTTCCATCCCTTCATTGTATCAACCCTTATTTTGTACATATATGTCTTTCTTCCTTTAAAATTTTAGGAGGCACTTTTTTCTAACAGACCAAAATACGCCCAAAATCTAGTGTGTGGCACTGATCTATGCACTAGCCTGATCATATTTGATCATATTCTGCCTTTTTTGTATTGTTTTGTTTTTGCTTTTATCTTTTTTTTCTTTTTTTTTTTCTTTTTCTCTTTCTTTCTTCTTTCTTTCCCTTTCTTTTCCCCTGGTTTCAGGTCTTTTCTGATTTGTATACAGTATATTTGCTGGGGACGTTGTAAACCTGTTAGCATTTTGTTCTCTCATTCATCTATTCTCCTCTGGACAAAATGACAAGACGAAAGAAATCACCTCAGCAAAAAGAACAAGAGGTAGTACCGTCAGCCAGGGACCTACTCAATACGGACATTAGTACGATGTCGGACCTAGAGTTCAGAATCATGACTTTAAAGATACTAGCTGGGCTTGAAAAAAGCGTGGAAGTTATTAGAGAAACCCTTTCTGGAGAAATAAAAGAACTAAAATCTAACCAAATCGAAATCAAAAAGGCTATTGATGAGGTGCAATCAAAAATGGGGGCACTAAATGCTAGGATAAATGAGGCAGAAGAGAGAATCAGCGATATAGAAGACCAAATGATGGAAAATAAAGAGGCTGAGAAAAAGAGAGAGAAACAACTACAGGATCACGAGGGCAGAATTCGAGAGATAAGTGATATGATAAGACGAAACAATATTAGAATAATTGGGATCCCAGAAGAAGAAGAGAGAGAGAGAGGGGCAGAAGGTATATTGGAGCAAATTATAGCAGAGAACTTCCCTAATGTGAGGAAGGAAACAGGCATTAAAATCCAGGAGGCACAGAGAACCCCTCTCAAAATCAATAATAATAGGTCAACACCCCGACATCTAATAGTAAAACTTACGAGTCTCAGAGACAAAGAGAAAATCCTGAAAGCAGCTCGGGAGAAGAGATATGTAACCTACGATGGTAGAAACATTAGATTGGCAACAGACCTATCCACAGAGACCTGGCAGGCCAGAAAGGACTGGCAAGATATCTTCAGAGCACTAAACGAGAAAAATATGCAGCCAAGAATACTATATCCAGCTAGGCTATCACTGAAAATAGAAGGAGAGATAAAAAGCTTCCAGAACAAACAAAAACTAAAGGAATTTGCAAACACGAAACCAGCCCTCCAAGAAATATTGAGAGGGGTCCTCTAAGCAAAGAGAGAACCTAAAAGCAGCAAAGAGCAGAAACGAACACAGACAACAGACAGTTAACAGTCACCTTACAGGTAATACAATGGCACTAAATTCATACCTTTCAATAGTTACCCCGAATGTAAATGGGCTAAATGCCCCAATCAAAAGACACAGGCTATCAGATTGGATTAAAAAACAAGACCCATCAATATGCTGTCTGCAAGAGACTCATTTTAGACCCAAAGACACCCCCAGATTGAAAGTGAGGGGGTGGAAAACCATTTACCATGCTAATGGACACCAAAAGAAAGCTGGGGTGGCAATCCTTATATCAGACAAACTAGTTTTTAAAATGAAGACTGTAATAAGAGATGAAGAAGGACACTATATCCTACTTAAAGGGTCTATCCAACAAGAAGATCTAACAATTGTAAATATCTATGCCCCGAACATGGGAGCAGCCAATTATATGAGGCAATTAATAACAAAAGCAAAGAAACACATTGACAACAATACAATAATAGTGGGGGACTTTAACACCCCCCTGACTGAAATGGACAGATCATCTAAGCAAAAGATCAACAAGGAAATAAAGACTTTAAATGACACACTGGACCAAATGGACTTCACAGACATATTCAGAACATTCCATCCCAAAGCAAAGGAATACACATTCTTCTCTAGTGCCCATGGAACATTCTCCAGAATTGATCACATCCTAGGTCACAAATCAGGTCTCAATCGGTACCAAAAGATTGGGATCATTCCCTGCATATTTTCAGACCACAATGCTTTGAAACTAGAACTCAACCACAAGAGGAAAGTCAGAAAGAACTCAAATACATGGAGGCTAAAGAGCATCCTACTAAAGAATGAATGGGTCAACCAAGAAATTAAAGAAGAATTAAAAAAATTCCTGGAAACCAATGAAAATGAAAACACAACTGTTCAAAATCTTTGGGATACAGCAAAGGCAGTCCTGAGAGGAAAGTATATAGCAATACAAGCCTTTCTCAAGAAACAAGAAAGGTCTCAAATACACAACCTAACCCTACACCTAAAGGAGCTGGAGAAAGAACAGCAAATAAAGCCTAAACCCAGCAGGAGAAGAGAAATCATAAAGATCAGAGCAGAAATCAATGAACTAGAAACCAAAAGAACAGTAGAACAGATCAACGAAACTAGGAGCTGGTTCTTTGAAAGAATTAACAAGATTGATAAACCCCTGGCCAGACTGATCAAAAAGAAAAGAGAAATGACCCAAATCAACAAAATCGTGAATGAAAGAGGAGAGATCACAACCAACACCAAAGAAATACAAACAATTATAAGAACATATTATGAGCAACTCTATGCCAGCAAATTAGATAACCTGGAAGAAATGGGTGCATTCCTAGAGATGTATCCACTACCAAAATTGAACCAGGAAGAAATAGAAAACCTGAACAGACCTATAACCACTAAGGAAATTGAAACAGTCATCAAAAATCTCCCAAGAAACAAAAGCCCAGGGCCAGATGGCTTCCCAGGGGAATTCTATCAGACATTTCAAGAAGAATTAATACCTATTCTCCTGAAACTGTTCCAAAAAATAGAAATGGAAGGGAAACTTCCAAACTCATTTTATGAGGCCAGCATTACCTTGATCCCAAAACCAGACAAAGACCCCATCAAAAAAGAGAATTACAGACCAATATCCTTGATGAACATGGATGCAAAAATTCTCACCAAAATACTAGCCAATAGGATCCAACAGTACATTAAAAGGATTATTCACCAGGACCAAGTGGGATTTATTCCTGGGCTGCAAGGCTGGTTCAACATCCGCAAATCAATCAACGTGATACAATACATTAACAAAAGAAAGAGCAAGAATCATATGATCCTCTCAATAGATGCAGAAAAAGCATTTGACGAAGTACAACATCCTTTCTTGATCAAAACTCTTCAGAGTATAGGGATAGAGGGTACATACCTCAATATCATAAAAGCCATCTATGAAAAACCTACAGCAAATATCATTCTCAATGGGGAAAGGCTGAGAGCTTTTCCCCTAAGGTCAGGAACACGGCAGGGATGTCCACTCTCACCACTGCTATTCAACATAGTATTAGAAGTCCTAGCCACAGCAATCAGACAACAAAAAGAAATCAAAGGCATCCAAATCGGCAAAGAGGAAGTCAAACTCTCACTCTTTGCAGATGATATGATACTGTATGTGGAAAACCCAAAAGACTCCACCCCAAAACTGCTAGAACTCACACAGGAATTCAGTAAAGTAGCAGGATATAAAATCAATGCACAGAAATCAGTGGCATTCCTATACACCAACAACAAGACAGAAGAGAGACAAATCAAGGAGTCGATCCCATTTACAATTGCACCCAAAACCATTAGATACCTAGGAATAAGTCTAACCAAAGAGGCAAAGGATCTGTACTCAGAAAACTATAAAATACTCATGAAAGAAATTGAAGAAGACACAAAGAAATGGAAAAACGTTCCATGCTCATGGATTGGGAGAATCAACATTGTGAAGATGTCAATGCTACCTAGAGCAATCTACACATTCAATGCAATCCCCATCAAAATACCATCCACTTTTTTCAAAGAAATGGAACAAATAATCCTAAAATTTGTATGGAACCAGAAGAGACCCAGAATAGCCAGAGGAATACTGAAAAAGAAAAGCAAAGCTGGCGGCATCACAATTCCGGATTTCCAGCTCTATTACAAAGCTGTCATCATCAAGACAGTATGGTACTGGCACAAAAACAGACACATAGATCAATGGAACAGAATCAAGAGCACAGAAATGGACCCTCAACTCTATGGTCAACTTATCTTTGACAAAGCAGGAAAGAATGTCCAATAGCAAAAAGACAGTCTCTTCAACAAATGGTGTTGGGAAAATTGGACAGCCACATGCAGAAGAATGAAACTGGACCATTTCCTTACACCACACACAAAAATAGACTCCAAATGGTTGAAAGACCTAAACGTGAGACAGGAGTCCATCAAAATCCTAAAGGAGAACACAGGTAGCAACCTTTTCGACCTTAGCCGCAGCAACTTCTTCCTAGAAACATCGCCAAAGGCACGGGAAGCCAGGGCAAAAATGAACTATTGGGATTTCATCAAGATAAAAAGCTTTTGCACAGCAAAAGAAACAGTCCACAAAACCAAAAGACAACCGACAGAATGGGAGAAAATATTTGCAAATGACATATCAGATAAAGGGCTAGTATCCAAAATCTATAAAGAACTTATCAAACTCAACACCCAAAGAACAAATAATCCAATCAAGAAATGGGCAGAAGACATGAACAGACATTTCTCCAAAGAAGACATCCAAATGGCCAACAGGCACATGAAAAAGTGCTCAACATCGCTCGGCATCAGGGAAATCCAAATCAAAACCTCAATGAGATACCATCTCACACCCGTCAGAATGGCTAAAATTAACAAGTCAGGGAACGACAGATGTTGGCGGGGATGTGGAGAAAGGGGAACCCTCCTTGGTGGGAATGCAAGCTGGTGCAGCCACTCTGGAAAACAGTATGGAGGTTCCTCAAACAGTTGAAATTAGAGCTACCGTTCGATCCAGCAATTGCACTACTGGGTATTTACCACAAAGATACAAATGTAGGGACCCGAAGGGGTACGTGTACCCCAATGTTTATAGCAGCAATGTCCACCATAGCCAAACTGTGGAAAGAGCCAAGATGCCCATCGACAGATGAATGGATAAAGAAGATGTGGTATATATACACAATGGAATATTATGCAGCCATCAAAAGGAATGAGATCTTGCCATTTGCAACGACGTGGATGGAACTGGAGGGTGTTATGCTGAGTGAAATAAGTCAATCAGAGAAAGACATGTATCACATGACCTCACTGATATGAGGAATTCTTAATCTCAGGAAAGAAACTGAGTGTTACTGGAGTGGTTGGGGGTGGGAGGGATGAGGTGGCTGGGGTGATAGACATTGGGGAGGGTATGTGCTACGGTGAGCGCTGTGAATTGTGCAAGACTGTTGAATCACAGTTCTGTACTTTTGAAACAAATAACGCAACATATTTTAAGAAAAAAGAAAAAGAAGAAGATAACAGGAGAGGAAGAAAAGGGGAGTATGTCAGAGGGGGAGACGAACCATGAGAGATGATGGACTCTGAAAAACAAACTGAGGGTTCTAGAGGGGAGGGGGTAGGGGGATGGGTTAGCCTGGTGATGGGTATTGAGGAGGGCACGTTCTGCATGGAGCACTGGGTGTTATGAACAAACAATGAATCATGGAACACTGCACCAAAAACTAATGATGTAATATATGGTGATTAACATAACAATAAAAATATTAAAAAAAAAAAAGAAACTGAAGATTGAAGAGCTTAAGTAAATTATCCTAGATCACACAGTTAATAAGTGATAGAACCAGGATTCTAAGCCAGGACTTCAACTCCAAAGCATAGACTCTCTCTCTTTTTTTTTTTTTTAAGTAGCCTCCATGCCCTGCGTGGAGCCCAACTCAGGCCTTGAACTCACGATCCTGAGATCAAGACCTGAGCTGAGATCAAGAGTCACATGCTTAACCAACTGAGCCACCCAGGTGCCCCTCTAAAGCACAGACTCAACAACTTACTGTCAAAGCCGGGAAATCCGCTTTCAATAGGTCACTTCTGAGGACCAGGATATGAGACTGAACAAGTGTCAAGGTGATGATCAGTCACATGCCCACCCCAATTGAGCCAATAGATATAACAATACCTCTGCTCTCTACCCAGTTGAATTCTTAACCCTGCCCCACCCTCCCGCATTGCAGCCCACCTAATCAGATACTGATCACAGAAAGGTGAGTTGTCGGGGCGCCTGGGTGGCTCAGTCGTTAAGCGTCTGCCTTCGGCTCAGGTCATGATGCCAGGGTCCTGGGATCGAGCCCCGCATCGGGCTCCCTGCTCCACTG